>NC_137226.1:4907612-5585112 GCF_949987685.1 Ammodytes marinus
TTGATTTTCCACTGAGCAGCACGTGTTAGTCCACACCACAGATCTGCACTGTTTCCACCAGAAGTATCGCCTTCTCTACATCCTGTGATACAGTATTACGGTGTGTGTGTGTGTGTGTGTGTGTGTGTGTGTGTGTGTGTGTGTGTGTGTGTGTGTGTGTGTGTGTGTGTGTGTGTGTGTGTGTGTGTGTGTGTGTGTGTGTGTGTGTGTGTGTGTCTCAAATGTACGTGTCCCACTTGGGCGGTTTTTAGTGAAAAGTTTTTCTTTTCGGAGGAACCTCATGACTTAGGAATGCTACGAATGGCTCAGAGGCCTTAAGATGGGAAACTATGCATTGATTCCCGGAGATCATTCCCATAACGTTAGCCTAGCCTAGCGTGCTCTCTCTTTCTCTCTCTCTCTGACCTCTCTCTGTTGACTCACTCGTCTGTTAAAGCACAAATGTCTCTCTATTAGGAAGTGCGTCACACAACCGGGTCACACACAGACACATGAGAAAAACGCAGAGAAACACATGTGCAAACATTGTTTTAACTGAGATGACATCCCCTCTTTTAACCCAATGAATGCCAACACAGTAGACATAACACTTTGAATGAACACTATAAAGACGCAACTACTCCACCCATTATCCATCTATCTGACCTCAACTGCACTCGCCCTGTCAATATGGTATCAGAGTTTTTTTGGATCCCTAAAAGAAATCTTGCCGCATCTCTTTCGACATTTTCCTCATGGTTGAAACATTCTTTTGTCTCCTCAACGAGCTTCAAATGAATTAAATTTTACGTAAATAATCTCCGTCCTTTAAAAGATTAAATTCAATTATCCTAATTTGCAAAGTAAACGCACTATGCGACACTGTTTACAGCTTAGGGACGTGGGGGACTAGAAACAAAGCGTAAACCAGTCGAGGTGCATATTTTTTCAGTTAAGTCTCTTTAATCAACACAATTTCAGAGCGTGAAGGACACAGCGTTCCACTGGGGACGGACTCAGACTACACACACACACACACACACACACACACACACACACACACACACACACACACACACACACACACACACACACACACACACACACACACACACACACACACACACACACACACACACACACACACACACACACACACACACACACACACACACACACACACACACACACACACACACACACACACACACACACACACACACACACACACACACACACACACACACACACACACACACACACACACACACACACACACTAATTCCCATCAAGTTTTACATTGTGTTCACACGGGAAAAGTGACTGATTGAAAATCTTTGATGTCACCTGAACCATCTCCATGGCAACAGAGCAAACTCCGACCCCATGGGATGGTAGGATGTCCTAGAGGAAAGAGGGGTTGACCAGTAACCATGAGGTCACTGGTTCGATCCCCAGCACCGGACAGGAGGGTGTTAGTATTAAAACTAGTGGTGGTGAATTTCAATGTGCCTCGTGTAAATTGACAGATAAAGATAACTTAACTTTCAAGGCAATCCGTCCAATAGTTGTAATATTTCAATACATTTCAGTACCAATTTTGGTCCAAAATCCATTTAGCTGAATTTAAGATATTTCAGCAAAGTCAGTAGAATTCTTCCTCTGGTTGTCCTTAGTATCTCTACAGAATTCCATGGTGATCTAAAGCTCATAATTGCTGAGATATTTAAGTCTAGACCAAACTAGTGGAACCGGCCAACACTGCCGTCCCTGGTGCCACAAGCAATTAACTAGCAAATGGCACATTGTACAGTTGTGAAATTGGGACGCAGTTTTTTTACGTTGCAAAGTCTTCACTTCTCTTTTCATAAGAGATAGTGTGGGAACCGCAGAGAAGACCAAACAAAAACAACAATACACCAGCACCTCAATGATTCCTTCCCTACTCACCAAGTTATTATCTATGAGGAAATTATGGCCAGAAAAAGAAGAAGTGAAAGAAACGGACAGAACTACTTTTTTATTCAAATCCAGATATCTCCTCACGATCCCGCTACCTGTCCTTAGCTGTGTGTGCACTGAGAAAAAAAAAAGTCCAGTGTTAATACACAGCCTAGGCTTTGTAGACAGGAAGGTTGCTATAACTACAGTGGCCCCCTTTGTTTACGTATATACCCTTTGTTGACATACCGGTTGATGCTCCTCCTGGGTTGGACCGCGGACACACCCTGGCCTTTGATCTGAATCCTTCCTAACTAATCACCTGTCTGTGTCCCAGTATAGAGGCAGGGAGAGGGTGAGTCTGCATGGGAGGGAGGGAGGGAGGGAGGTGGGCACAATAATAATGACCTACACTGTTGTTCTCGTGGCTAGTTTGAAGCCTTTGTGTTGTTATTTGAGTTTGGGAAGGACAGAAGGCTCAGAGTGGCTTGAATGTTAAGATTTTAAATATTTGTACAAACCCCTATCTCTAAATTATAATTCAAATATTATAAGTCACGTCACTACCTGGAACACTGTTTGAAGTGAGAAAGCTTCCTGAAAAGTTACTGTTTCACTGTTGTTGTTTACAGCAGAAGGGCCCACAGTTTGGTTTACGTTTGGTTCCAGGTTCCTCAAAATTACCGTATTTAGTTGTGATTTATGATGATAACATTTTTCAATACTAAGAATAACAGTATATATGTTTTGTAAACTAACTGCAGGCTCTGCAAACATAAACAAATCACCCTCCTCTGAAAATGCATAGTGCACCTTTAATGAATGCAGAGCTGTTCTGCAGCCAGCTTGGGAGCATTCTGCACATCAGGCCTTTCCCAGCACCATGTAGAAAGACACACACACACACACACACACACACACACACACACACACACACGCACTGCTACACAAACACCACAGCAATACCCCTACTCCCTATATAATCAATTCAGTGATTCAATTGCACACGGCACAGGGATACCCTTAAACGCTATATGACATTGACGATAAACACACACAGAGACAGGTGGTTTGGTTGTGGCTTCGTTCTTTCACATGAAAAGCGAAGCGACCCCACATAAAAATAAGCACTGGGAGACACTCAGGAAGAAATAAGAGATCTATCATCCATCATCATATCCTAGCATCTCACTCTCTCTTTCATGCTCCCGTTCAATGGAATCCACATATAGACAGCTGCTGTGGTGTGTGAGTGGTGAAGCTCAAGGTACTGTCTGTTCTTTATGTGGCTTCCCCCACAACACTAGTGCCACCCTGAGAGGACAGGTAATGACTATATAGCCTCTACATCAGTCACATGTGGATCAAGCCTTAGCCCAGTCATATTCTTGTGTGTGCTGCTTGTGTATTTTCACCCCTGCAGCAATTCTGTCTGTGACGCCTTTAAAAGTGCACTTTTAGCATCACACAACTCTCTTGACTTTGCATAAGAGACTTCCTCTCTCCCTCTGTGTAATAACGCAGCATGTTGCAACCCATGCACAAAAACAGCCTCATTCTATACATCTCAGAGGGCACCATATTATGGAGGAATTGAGCTGCTGATACAGTGCTGCTGAGTGAGTACAGGCCTATATAGGCTAATATAGTGCACTCTATACAGTGCAGCAGGGAGGAGATGAGTGGAGTAGTAGGCTAAAACAGTAGTTCCCTTGGTTCATTTCTAGTGAACAACTGACCTATGATGATGAAGGCTAAATGATGACTAATTATGCAGCGTGCATGGGAACCCCCCCCCCAAGAAACCCCTAGAGAGAGAGAGAGAGAGAGAGAGAGAGAGAGAGAGAGAGAGAGAGAGAGAGAGAGAGAGAGAGAGAGAGACTCCCTAGACACACACTACAGAAAGCAGATCTTACCTCAGTAGATTCGGCAGAGGTATGGAGCCCGAGCCTGACCCCAGTATCCCCTTCTTCCCACTCAATAATTTCTCCACCACGGCGACATTCCCTGTGCGCGAGGCGTCCAGCAGCTCCTGCTCTTTCCCCATCCTTGACACGAGAAGTTTACAGCGACGGCGGTGGTATTAAAATCCAATAAATCTCCCATATAGGCACATAGATAGGCTATCCTCCCCACTGGCCTCAGACGCCCCTTTAGATTGAGTGTGTGCCGTGCATCTGAAAGGATTTCCTCCTCCTCTCAATGCATGCCTCTGCTGCTGCTGTATGCTGATGGTCTAGGTGTTATAATTGATGCTGCAGGTTTTGACGTGCACGCACACTGGTCCCCCGGCGCCTTCTAACCTCCAGTCCATTCACACGCAAAGCTCCGGTAGTCTACCCGTACTCTCCTCCCTTGTGAGTCCGCTGACGAGCACGCCTCTCCCGGGTGCAAAGTAGCTCCAGCAAAGAAACCGTGGAGCTCCAAAAGCGAATCCCTTTAAGTGTGAAGTAAAGAGTAAACCCTGGATTAAAAACAAAAGAGAAATAATTGACAATCTCCTTCCTCCTAGGGCTGTTAAAGAGGTTCCTGGCTGCTACGGAGCTCCGGTGGTGTGACAACAGGCGGGGAGCTGAAACCCTGCACGCCTCAACAAGACGCTCTCCAGCCCCGCTGTACTCGCCACCTCTCTACCCTGATAAACCTACCGCACTGGCCGGTCACTACCAGCTGTCGAGTTAGCAGGGGTGCAACTACACATTTCCGTCGGCACGTTTCAAAATAAAACATTCATTGGTTGTCATTAGTTTATTAAATCTCTTTTGATATTGCATTTTGTTTCTTCAGTAAGCTGTCTTGTTTGAATGTGCCCTATTATCATTTCCTCTGTGAGTTGCCAATTGTTGGGTGAAGGGTGCTATTCAAATAAATTGCAGATTGATAGATGTATAGGCTAGACAGACAGACAGACAGACAGACAGACAGACAGACAGAAAGATTTAAATCATCCACAGTTCAAGATAATCCCCCATATATGTGGCATATTGTAGTATAGTAGTGTCTTATCTTGAATAGGCCTACTATAGTAGGCCACTATAGCAGTCATTTGAAATCTGTCAACTTCAAAACTGCTGGGCACTCCTTTGTTAAACCCTTTCTGCCTGTACTGTACAATGTGCAGAGTGTTTTAAAGGCCGGTCAGGTGTGCCACCTTGCCTCTAATGTACTGTGTGATAATGTGATTAAACACACATTCATTTGAGGGTTTGAGTGCAATATCATAAAAAAACAGCAGGACTCCTTTAAGATCAGGCCCAGACACATTTGAAACCTGTATAATTTCGTAATGTTACATTTTACCAGAATATATATTCTATTAAATCAGAACAGTGAACACTGAAGCCTGGATTGTTCATGGTCCATGAGTTTACATATCCTACTATGCAAAAGCCTTGAAAATGTACTTGGCTAATAGGCCTATTTAAACACTAATTTGATGCATTTCATGAGATAAAGAAGAAAGGCAACAGTATTTTAAGTAGCAAAAGTATTAACGTTTTGGTACTGGTTCCTCTTTTGTGGAAAATCTTAGCTTTTATTTTGAAAGAAAAGTCTCCCTGCTTGCCCTCAAAGCCTGTCTAACTTGAATGACAGACTTTACTGTACAGTGAGGGGCGTGGATGACGATGCTACAACACCAACAGGAGGCGATGCCTTTTGTTTAGTCTGTTTAAAGAAAGAAAAGTCTCACTCAAATCCACAGTTATTGTCTGAACACTAACACGCGCTATTCTGGCAAAAACACGCACATGCGCAGTTTCTCCTTCTCCGCCAGAGGTGTGTGTTGCCAGGTTGCCAGCCTTCACCTGCTGCAGCTTAGGAAACAGGTGAGGTCCCAAAATAGCCTCGTCTCAGAGCAGGGCTTTCCTGAGTGGAGGATGGAGGCCGTAAATGTAGCCTATATTTATTTTTATTTTTTAATGTGCTGTATTTTATCTGTTCACTGACAGCCTGGGAAACAGACACAGGACCCCTGGCCCCTTCACTCATGCCGCCCGGTGCATGCTGGGGCACGCCCGGTGGCTTAATTGGAATTTCGAGAGACGTGTTGCCTTCAGGTGCTCGTAAAAACGAGATGTTCCTGATTCCAGTGATTTGTATAGCTGTGGGGAATGATTATCATTATTGATGAATTGGCTGATTAAATGTTCACTTCTCTGACACACCCAAAGTTACAAAGTGCACCTTTAAAGTTGAACCCCCCCGTCCCCCCATATTCACATAACAACCAGTGGATGGAAAAATACGGATTAATTTCTGTTTCTTTCAATACTCTGGATGGATAGATGGATGGAAAGATGGTAAAAATACCAGAAAGGCCTTTACCATGACTCTGAAATCCTGCGTTCTATCACAACAGTGTTCAAGGATGTCTATATTATAGTAGCTAGGCTGCAACAGAGGAATAAAACAGGCAGTTTCAGCCCCTCTGGGATTTGGACAGAGATCTCGGTTTCTGTACTGACTGAGCCAATAACACACAATCTGATCCTTCTCTCTTTCATCATATTTCCCACAATCCAGCTGTACACGGTGCTGGCCCCACATTTCCCTAGCTGGTCTGCACACACACACACACACACACACACACACACACACACAGTATATAAATTAATGTGTACATGCTTTGCTTACGTAAACGGACATGCTGTGACTCTGTTCCATCATCACAGAAACATTATTAAGCTACAGTATGTAAACTGGCTTTCCTGTCCTTAGGAGCACAGCAGAAACTTTCCCCTCTCTCTCTCTCTCTCTCTCACACACACACACACACACACACACACACGCTAAATGCCCTTCTATGACTCACTGCACTACTCCAGCAGTTAAATGTCATGACCATTTATGTGCACAAAGTCCAAACCCTCTCCTGCAGAGGTTCAGTGCAGCTCAATTGAGCCTCACAATGCTGTCTCCTCTTATCACTCACAGAGCAATCTTTTTAACATGGCTTCAATGGCAATATGCAGGAGTAATAGTACAGTTTCTAAGACATTATCATAACTGAATAAACAAACTTTCCTCACAGGAAAATTGGATCCCTGGAACACTGTTTGAAGTTCCAGAAAAGTTACTGTTTCACTGTTGTTGGTCACAGCAGCAGGGCCCACAGTTAACAACTGTTAACAAATGTATTCTAGTCTTACGCTTGGTTCCAGGGGCCTTAATTTAGTTTGGACTTATGATAAAATGATTCAATACTAATAATTACATGTAGAGAAAATATGCTTTGTAAACTAACTGCAGGCTCTGCTAAGGTAAACAAATCTCCCTCCCATAAAACTGCATAGTATAGTGCACCTTTAAAAAAAAAAAGACAATATTCCCACCAAAAACAAACAATGAAAGGTCAAACCCCTTTAAATTGGATACCCTTTTATTTTCAGCAGTATTTCAGCAGCTTCGACAGACATAATACAACTTATTACTTTCTTGTGTGTTATTCTTTGTCCTCAACAGGGTTTCAGAGGAGGGCTGTGATGAAACAAAACTCTTCACATACGGTACATGTGCAATTCCTACTTCTGACATTTCAAGTCTTGGTTCTGCGTTTTTGTCAAGGGAACTTCTTGTGTGTTTTTTTTTTGTTTTATTTTGAAAAGTGAAATGGATTGGGCCGAGTGTGAAGTCTGGATTATGACTGACGGTTGCATATGTAGACCAATAAGGACGTACCGAAATCCACTGTTGAAGTGTGAGAGCTAAAGTTTTCTTGAGAGCCCTATCCCTTGTATCTGTAGTCTTTTGTGCTGTGTTCAAAGCATGTGCGGTTAGAAAAAGTCAGTTGCTTTAAACATCTACTCAGAAGTTTTTCCCTCTGAAGGCGTCACACACACACACAGGCATGAAGCACAGAACAACAGCAGCAAAGATATGTTCAAACACTTTGTCCATGAAAAAATGAAGAAAAAAAACTACACATGGCCGATTAGAGGTGTACATAAAAGACACACACACTCACACAAACACACTTTGTTATGTAGTCCAGGCAACTTCAATGTGCCTTTATTTTTCCTATACTCGCACACACAAGATATTTTTTTCTCTCCACTCTTCGGTGGCTTAAACTGTTGCTCTCTCACAGTTCTTGTTGTTCGTATATTTACAGTGCCTCAGTTTTTTAAAAAGTGCTGCACATGTTAACATGTTTAAGTGGCTATTTACACAATAGAAAAATAGGAAGAAGAAGGGAGGAGGGAGGGGTACAGACATTGTTGTGTGGATCATATCACTGACAAAAGCCATGGAACCGACAGATAAGAAATGGTATCTTCTACTTTGTAATGAAATGCTTGTTCTGGTGGACACACACACACACACACACAACAGAAACACTGCATTTCCATTCAAAAGCTCTGGAGAAAATAGTTATGTGTTCACATTCTTATACAATATACACTGTACACACTCGAGGGGGAATGATTTGCCTCGTCCCCTCTCCGATATAAGAAAAGCACTAAATTGCAAGTTTCATTTCAGTGTAGTGCAAAATAAGTCTTTTTTGTTGTTGTTGTTGTTTGTTCAGACATTCTTCCGAAGACGTGACATTCATATTTTTCTTCATAACCTACAGGATTGAATGAGGCTCGTGTAAGATATGAAAGTTATTTATTTTTTTATGTTTTTAAATTTCACAACAGGAATATAATGTGGGAAGCGGGTTTCTCTAGGCACAACCATGGATGTTTAATCTTCATCCTCTCTCTCACTCTCACACACATTCGCACACACACACTCTTAAGGACCACTAAATGTTATTTCTCCCTTTTTAAAAACTCTCTCCTACTGCAATCGAGCCTCAGAAGTCCAAAGTGTAGAACACAAAACTGACAAGAAGTGTGTAAAACGTGTATTTTTTTTTTTTTAGTCTTTCATACGGACTTCTGCATTGCTTTATGAAGGAATTATTTTGAAGTCACATGGGTGGCTCACTCTGCAAATAAGCAGCGTAAAAAGGGGAGAACACGCCCCCTTTTATTTGACTTGTTGATGTTGCCTTAAGTATTTTTGCTGATATTTGCAATGACTTTGTGAGTGGCTGGTGAGTTGCGTAGAGAGAAAGAAAAACACAGAGAGAGAGAGAGAGAGAGAGAGAGAGAGAGAGAGAGAGAGAGAAGGACAGAGAGAGAGAAAGACCGAGAGAGATAGACATAGAGAGAGGGAGAGCTGGGTTCTAGCTGGTGTTGACTTTGAGGTTCTTCATGCGATGCAGCAGCGAGTCCTTCTCCATCTGAGCCTCGGCCAGCGCCATCTTGGCTCTGGACAGCTCCACCTTCAGACATTCATTCTCCTCCGTCAGCATCTGTGAACAGAGGGACAAGATGATCAGGTCAGCCATTTTGTCCTATTGTATTGATACCAAACACAGCAGATCACAACACATTAAGTTATCTTTATTAGTCAATTTGCACAAGGCTACATTGAAATGAGTCTTTTCGCATATCCCCTCTCAAGTTACCACACTTCGGAGGGGGTCAGAGCGCAGGGTCAGGGGCATAGTACAGCGCCCCTGGAGCAGTTTGAGGTTAAGTGTCTTGCTCAACGGTAGTGTTTACTACCACAGCTGTAGTTCCTGGGTGAGCGTACCCATGCTAAAGGCATTAAGAAAAACTATATAAAAAGCAAAGTAAACTCTGATTTAGTACCGTTCAGGGAAACACAGGTGTTGTGAGCAATAGGCATTAATAATAACAATATAAAAATAGCCACAGCCTTTTTGCTGATGGTCTCGTTTGCTGTTACAGGTCATTTATAATCATCAAAATGAGACTGTTTCATAAACATAAGTTCATGCGGGTGGTTTAAATTAATATCGAGCTGCGAGCTGTTTGTGTGTATAGTTTGAGAACCGGAGCGGGATGTATCAAATCCTTTAGCCCCCGTAATATGGTGTGCCTGCCGCAACCAATCGGAACACGCTCACATCTTGAAAGGAAATGACAACCAAGCTGTTTTGTTGTTTAGATGGGAGGAAACAAGCATTATGTAACTATTCACTTCTGAAAAATGCAATGCTTTTCATTCTGTCTCAATCGATGAAGATCACACCCACTGTAAGTAAGATGGAAGCCAAGCGAGGAGGAAATGCAATAGCTTGAAAATCTTAAAATTTGGCAAAAAAAAAAAAAAAAAAAAAAAAAAGCCTTATTCAGCTGTTTATGTTTGTGGGAGGAAAACAGAAGATGAGAGAGAGAGAAAGAGAGAGAGAGAGAGAGAGAGAGAAAGAGAATACATTCGGCTGCGTGCAACTCACTGAAATCTTTACCTTTCATGGATGTCTGCAGTGGGTGTGGGCGTCATTTTCTGCCTGTGTTTATACCTCTGCTCCCATATACCCCCACATTATTAGGCCATATTGTACTTTCATCCATTTAATTTTAATTGCAGCCATTCTACATCGCCGTCTGAATGTTTGAATTGTTTTTGTCTCTTTATCGGCTTGTTGTTTTTGCTTTGCATTTGTTTGACTCGACATCATTGTAAATGAGGGTCATCCCTCAATTGATCTTTCGAGTATAAATAAAGGTTAAGTGAAAAAAATTTAATAAAAAAATCATGCTCTGGCGGTTGTGTCTCACCTTCTCCTTGCTGGATGGAGCAGGGCTGGGGGGCGGGGCTTGGGTCTGTGAAGCCTTTGATGCGCCGCAGACGCCGCCCATCGCCTCGGGAACCGGACTCAGAGAGCTGTCAATCAACGCGTCATCTTTCCCGGGTTTGGTCTCAGCCGCTGTGTGCACTGCAAAAGGGAAAGAGAGAGATAACATGAAGGGGGGATTTGAAGGTGTGGACTTACCGAGCGTGGACTTATAATAAAGCATTTAAAGGTGCAGTGTGTATAATTTATTGTCATTTTTCAGAATAGACTTGGTACAAATGTAATATTTAATATATCTACATAAGAGAAGGGCTTGCCACTATGGAGGCCACCATTTTGCACTGCCATGATTCAACAGTAGCACAGAATGGACAAACTTAATGGCCATATGCATTTTTAAAGTGGGTGTCCCGGGGAAATGCACCTGTTGGAAGACCAAGATGAAGTGCTATAGAATAAAAAACTAAATACACCTTCTTTAGAAACTAGGTTCTTGTCCTTGAAGGCCACTGTAGCTTCTGTTATTATTTTAAAGGATGGGGTTACCTAGGCATTCCAGAACCTTCAACACTAGATGATGCTAAATATTCATATACTACACACTGCGCCTTTAATAGGACATTATTATGTAATGGCAGTGAATCAGTGCTGAAGTGGAGCTGGACATTTCTAGGAGATGAAAATGTGTTTTTCTTCTTCTTCACCTCCTATAGAGAAGGAGCCGTCGTCTGTTCTGTGAATGACGAGGCTGTTCACGTGAAGGGTGATCGGAGAGGGCTCACAGTCAGAAGGGTTGTCCCGGGGACCATCGTCCTGCAACAGAAAGCACAAATTAGAGTGTGTGTGTGTGTGTGTGTGTGTGTGTGTGTGTGTGTGTGTGTGTGTGTGTGTGTGTGTGTGTGTGTGTGTGTGTGTATGATTTATATAAATTAGGCCATGAATCGCAAATGTGATGTTAACACACAGGCAAGTTGTTTACTGATTCTGACAAAGTAAAAACTACCTTTAACTTAGTTATAGCAGATGCTGCCCTGTATGGCAGTGATATATGAGGTCTATTACTGCGAGGCCATCGGAAAAACTAGGACAAATACACTGCTGGTGTGTTGTATGTAACAGTAGTTGCTGCAACAATAAACCCCGGGGGAAAAACAACTCCTAGCCCTTAAAGGTGCAGTATGTTACTTTGAGTGTGTCAGAGAAGTGAACATTTTCTAAGGTATATTCTCACAACTAAATAAACAGGCTTTCCTCACAGGAAGATTGGATCCCTGGAACACTGTTTGAAGTTAGAAAGCTTCCTGAAACGTCACTGTTCTCGTTTACAGCAGCAGGGCCCATACAGTTTGGTTTGGTTCCATTTGCCTCAAAATAATTTTGTTTTGATTCATGATGAATAGTGAGGATTACTTATAGATTAAATATGTTTTGTAAACGAACTGCAGGCTCTGCAAATGTAAACAAATCTCCCTACCCCTAAAACTACATAGTGGACCTTTAATACAAGCAGGTGGAATTAAACAACCACATCAACGGGGGATTTTCATTTTCACCTTTAAGTTGACGTGCGTGTCCCTGACGCTGATCTCCATGGGTAACACCTGGGGGGCGGAGTCATCTTCCAGGAAGTTGGCCAGGTTGCGCAGCGTGGACATGAGGAAGTTGGCCCGGTAACCGTGGAGACGCAGCTGCAGGAAACCGTTGCGTTCGGCGAGCGGCGAGTGAGCGGCGGCGCACGGACCACTCTCCAGCCGAGCACGCACCTCCGGACTGTGGACGCCACAGGGCGGGCAAGTGAGGGCAACGCCACCTGAGAGAGAGAGAAAGAGGGAGAGAGAGAGAGAGAGGTTAGCATTAGCTTTTAGCTTCAGTGTCATGGAGATGATGCAGCTGAAAAACACTCAGAACTGAATTTAAAAGGTGCTACGAGGAACTTTTAAATATCCCCGTTGATGTGGTTGTCTCATTTTCCCTCTGATGATCATAAGTTACATGTAACAGCAAATGAGAATATCAGTGTAAAGAATGCTATTTTTTTTTTTTTTTTTTTTTTTTTTAAATAGTATTTGTCATGGGTAAGCTCACCCAGGAACAACAGCTGGTGTAGTAAAAACACTACCGCTTTGGTGTACAAGAGTGACACAACCTGAAAGTTCCTCGGAGTAGGAAACAAGGTGAAAATCAAAGAGAGATGAAAAGTAAAGAGAGGATTAAGGAGACGGGCCGTGATGTTATGTTTGATTAATTCCAGCGACTGCCGATTAAAGGCTTTGGGTGGGAACTCCTATTTAAGTATGGAGGATTCAAAGTCATGTTTTAACCATTGAATAATTTATCTCTATCCCTTTTATGAATAAAAAACGAAATCCTGAGGTGTTGAAATATGTTACGTTTGACGGTGTACTTCTATAGAAAGTAAATGACCGGAATTTTGACTTTGAAACTATGTGATGATACTGCTTCTGAAAAGACGGAGAGAAAGAAGATAAACTGATGAGAGCGGAGGTGGAGAGGGGTTTATTAAAACCTTAAAAAAACCTCCTTTCAATTCACACATAAATTCAGCTGGCAAAGCACACGGTGACAGGCCAGTGACACAACACATAGACATACTCAGCAAGGCATGAAAATGGCCACTTGAAGTAAGAAATAAAATATGTTTTCATTATGACAGAGCAAGTGCGTCATGTCCCCTTTAAATCACTCTTTGAAGGGAAAGTCAAGAGAGGGTTAATACCATAGAGCGGTTTCAGGAGTAGCAAAAAAACATTCACACAAAGCTGTCAGTTTTTCACAGATAAAAAGACATATTCTCTCAATACTGGGCAGCTCGGGGTCGAGGAAAGTGTGGAGAGAGGGAGGAAGGGAGGGAGAGAGAGAGAGAGAGAGAGAGAGCCAGCAGCCAAGGACTGAGCGGCTGTGATAAGACAGTGGAGGGAAGAGAAAAGCTGGCCTAAGGAAGGAGGAAGAAGAAGGGAAGAAAAGGTACAGAGAGAGAGAGAGAGAGAGAGAGGGAGTGGAGGGGGTGAATGACAGAGGATTAGTAGAGAGATGGAGTACAGGCTTGAGGGAAGAGTGAGCAGGAAAGGTGGAGGGGGAAAAAGAAAAGAGGAGCTTCTTGTGAGATAGGGAAAGCTGGCGTTTCTCTCATTGCCTGAATCAGTGGACTGAAACTGCAAAGTCTGCTGCAGTGGAGATGAGGAAGGTGGGGGGAGGGAGGGAGGGAGGGAGAGAGGGAGGGAAGGAGGGAGGGAGGGAGTGAGGGTGGTAGAGAGAGAGAGAGGAAGAGGGAGAGAGAAAGAGAGAGAGGGCAAATTAGGCAGAGAAGGGAAGGAGAAGATCAGGGGGTTATCACCAGTCTGCAAAAATACCTGCAGTTAATTTGAATGTGGCTCTCTCACACACACACACACACACACACAGAAGGTTGTGGGCTTAATGTTGCAAATAATGGGACCACTTTCTTTATTACTGTCAATTTTAATGTGGCACACACACACGCACAGTAAAATAGAGATCTCAATGAACCCGCCCACTCTGCTGCTGATAAAGTCACACACACACACACACACTTCATGCGATCACTTGCATTGCAACACTGCATTTCTACCAGCAAATGCAACACTGCATGCCATCCAGCGAAAAAGTCTCCAGTCTGGAAATGAGATTTGACGGGAAGACAAACTGGAAGACACACTGACTGCGCTCGCACTGCAATTTGTGTAAACACACACACACACACAGGAGCACGCACGGGAGGCAACAGACGCGCTGAGGCAGGCATGCGTGTTAAAGTTACAGATGGTGAATTAACACACAGCAGTTACCTTGGCTGCTTTGAGCAGGTATTGGTACTGAACACACCATACCTGTGGGGAGTTATGGCAACGTAAATACAAGGAGGGGGTTGGCTGCGTTAGTGTGTACATTTGTGTGTGTGTGTGTGTGTGTGTGTGGTTATGTGGCAGGCTTAAAGGCTAAATCAACGCGCGCACGCGCACGCACACACACACACACACACACACACCTTAGTACTTGACTCAACTTCATCTTTATTCTTTGGACGTTTTTCTATTTTGCTGTTATGGATAAAACGTGTTGAACCTTTCCTAAAACGTATTAAATTCCACCATCTACCATCATGGGAAACTCTGCTTGCCTTGTTTTGATGTCATTTGTTCACTGTTAACATAGTTTAATTTAGTGTGGCAATGGATGATGTTAAACAAATACCAGAGTCCAAATGAGAAATCAAACAAAAAAAATCCTCATGCATTCATACATTCCACAACATCGGAGAAGCTAGACCATGGAACTAATGGGTGAGGAAGTATTGTACATGTCTATGTATCCTGTGTTTTGTCTGTATGTGTAAAAAACCTCCAAAATAAAAGTTTCAAAATAAAATTCCTCATGCATCATCAAAGAGCTCAAATGAAAAGCACAGTATTTGGTGCTCAGTCACAGTAAAGTTCAGTGAGACACGTAATGGCGGCGTGCTCTTACCCAGGCTGCGGTTGCTGAGGTACTGTCTGAGGCTGACGTTGCCCAGCTGGCTGGGTGTGACCTGACCCACCTCCAGAGCCACGGCCGTGCTCTCGCCCGCCGCCTCCATGGCAACGCACACAGACTGAACCCTGAGGACCAGCACTGACACCTGGATGGAGGAACACAACTAGAGTTAGCATTATCAACAAGCTAGCACACATGGAACTACTATGTTATTGCCAGACATTTTCTTTAAAGGGGGACTATGCAACTTTGGGTGTGTCAGAGAAGTGTATATTTTCTAAAGGTGTATTCTCATAACTGGATAAAATAAACTATATTGGATTTGTGGAACACTGTTAAAAGTTAGAAAGCTACTTTAAAAGTCACAGTTTCACTGCTTATAGCAGCAGGGCCCACTTTTTTTATTTAAAAAAAACATTCTGGTCATAAGTTTGGTTCCAGGTACATGAAAATAATTTTGTTTTGATTTATGATGATAGAATTATTCAATACTAAGAAATACATGTAGAGAAAATATGTTTTGTTAACTACAAACTGCTAAATGCAGCCTCTGTTAATGTTACCAAATCCCCCTCCCCTGAAACTGCATAGTGCACCTTTAAGCCTTTGGTTAAGTTTTGGTTTGTTAGTTACTATATCTTTGGTGGGATCGTCGATGCTCTGGGACGTAGCGCTGATGGTGTCGGGGGACACGCCCCCCTCCTGCTCCGGACCTATCACAGCCTCCGTAGCGCTCTCAGTCGCGCTCTGTTCGCTGATCGCATCCTTAAAGCCTGACATGGACACGTCATCTGTAGGGTTACATAAAGAGATTTACTGTACGTCCACAAACAATACACACACACACCTTTTGTCAGGCTTTGTGAATACACTGTCTATTAAATACGGTCTTAATACATTACTGTTCAACTCGGCTTTTTAAATAACCTATACGGTGAAATGTATTGCCTGATGTAACCGTTTTGTCTCATGATCTATTTTATGTGATTTTTTATATTTTTACATTGCTGCATACTTTTAATTGCAGGAACATTTATAGATTTCTGTTTCTGACTTCAACTGAAACTGGCGCACGACTCCAATGTCATTGTTCTCAGCCACTCCCTCTGTTCGCTGATTGGACAGCCAAAAATCTGGCAGAGAAAACCCGCGAATATGCCGCGGACCCAGACTGACCATTGAAGGGAAAAAAAATTGAGCGGAAGTAGGTACATAGGCAGGCGGTTCCAGGCTAACTTTGAAATGCATCCTTGTATGAATTATGCTATACAAATCAATTGGCATGCCTTGAAGAAGCTTTTCCTTGCATCCCTGTACATTATTCTACATATCAGAACAATGCTGCCACCTTCTGGTCGGTACATGTGCCTACCAGTACATGTGCAGCAGTAATTAGGATTTTATTATCTCACTAGAGCAGTGACAAGAGCAATTGAATCAAGCCGATTTAATGAGAAGAGAAAATAGCTTCATTGTGTGATTTAGCTGAAATTGAATAACTTTAATTTAAGCTCTACACTGTTTCAGTGCTATGCCCTTATTATTATTACACTTTATTGAAAAAATATCAACTTTTTTGTGGCACATTTAATTTGTAGAGCGCGAGTAATAAAAGAAAATAAACTCTGTGTTTGCAATGTAATGTTAAAACATTGTTCTTGTATGAGAAAGTTCTCTTTATTAGTCAATTTACACAAGGCACATTGAAATTCGTCTTTTCGCATATCCCCTCTCAAGTTACCACACTTCGGAGGGGGTGAAAGCGCTGGTACAGCCATAGTACAGCGCCCCTGGAGAAGTTGAGGTTAAGTGCCTTGCTCGAGGGCACAATTGTAGAGATGGTGGGCACTGTAGATTGTAATAACAGCCACCACTAGTTTTACAAATAACACCCTCCTGTCCGGTGCCTGGGATCTAACCAGCGACCTCATGGTTACTAGTGGTTTCCTCAAGGCCATCCTACCATCCCAAGTTTTTTAACACTGTTATAGCATTTTTGGTGTCCAAAAGAATCTTGTGTGGATCTTGGGACACATAATAACTAACTTGTGGCCCACCTCTCTCCAGCAGACTGTATGTGTCTCCGTCCTCCAGCAGGTAGCTGTCTATGGAGATGTTGTCCAGAGACTGCAGGGACGGACTCTTCTTCATGTTCTTATAGGACACAGCGAAACTGGACTGGGAGCGGTCACGCATCAAACGACCACTACAAAACACACACACACACACACACACACACACACACACACACACACACACACACACACACACACACACACACACACACACACACACACACACACACACACACACACACACACACACACACACACACACACACACACACACACACACACACACACACACACACACACACACACACACACACACACACACACACACACACACATCATTTTAAAATCAATCTCTTTGATCGCCATTGATTTTGAATGATTGATTATGGTGAAGAAAAAAAAACAGGTCAAGTGCTTATATTTCATCATATTATCTGATCAATTAAATATCTCTTCTCTTTGTGGTGAAGTTCTTAAAGGTCATGTAAGAAACAAAGAATCTCTATCCTCCCAAACACCAGAAAAGATCTTAGGAAAAAACGTAATCAAAGTTGCTCCTAAAAGACTAGGAACACAAGGCTGACGTAAAACAAAAAAGTCACAAACAAACAAGGAGCTTTTCATCTCTGCCATCAACACACAAGTCAACAGGAAGACACCAAACACAGGGAGAGACCGACTAGTTTAACACACACATGCAGAATACATGCCCACAGGGTTTCACGTACACACATTTTTGCACTGATTTAGATCACAAGAACAAGGACACATTCCCACATACACACACAGTAGTACATACACACCCAACCACACACACACTCACTAACACAGCTAGACACAGATCCAGTGCCTTACATGTTGGACAAGGAATAAAGGGAGGTGGATCTGCTGGAGTTTGAGGAGCAGAGGAGGTCAGAAACCACAGACAAACTGCCTTTCCTTTGGTAGAGAGAAAACACACACAGGCGCACACACACACACCTCGCAAGGGTCAAAGCGCAGGTCAAGAAGCAGAAAAGGAAGTGAGTGAGTGGGTGCTAGAGTAGACAGACAGTAGATGATGACAGACATGGCCTGAACACACTCATACTGACAAACACTCATGAGGGAGATCAACACACGGCTCTTGTGTTCAGAAGTTAACAGATTCAACTAGAAGAAGAAGACTTGCACTAGATTACATCATCATCTGAATTGATTCAAAAGGGGTCGGGGAAATTCAGTTATGAAATCTAAAAAAATATGACAATATGTGATTACTTTTAAAAAGGGCCGAAAATGTATCAATCATCAAAATCAAAATAGTGGTTTATTCACTATCTGAAAATTGACCAAATAATGTATTAAAAAGAAGGAAAAAAAGATAGATAGATAGATAGATAGATAGATAGATAGATAGATAGATAGATAGATAGATAGATAGATAGATAGATAGATAGATAGATAGATAGATAGATAGATAGATAGATAGATAGATAGATAGATAGATAGATAGATAGATAGATAGATAGATAGATAGATAGTAAATCATAAATGCCCGTTTCATCACACTTAAGCCTTGTTGTAATATAAACTCCTTACCTGGAACTAGACTGTGGCATCTTGCCGCCTGCGTCTTTATCGGTCCACTCTTTGCTGCTGCCTAGCGGGTCAGACAGGGCGTCACTCCCCTGGGCTTCTTCACACCCGCCCAAACCACCGTCCACCACGCGCCCCCCTCCTTCATCTGAACTGCGTCTCCCAGAGTTCTTAGCTGCTGTAGTCCTTTCCTCCAATGAGGCTCTGTGATTGGAGTCTCTACGTGTGGTTGAAGTGGGGAGGAGCGGGGCGGGTCCCTCTGAGGAGCTTTCCCCACATAGCAGCTGGTCTACGGTGTTGCAGGACCCTTTGGCCGACCCAGACCCCTCACTAGTACCTTTCTCACCCCCCTCTCCTATGTCGCTCCCAGGTTCCAGAGTTCCACGGCTCTCAGAGGGGGAGACTTGCTCTGACCCTAGGGGGGATCGAGAGCCCTCGGGCGGGGGAACAGGCTTCAGGAGCAGGGAGACCTCGGCGCTCTTCAGCAGGAGGCCCAGGCAGACGGTGAAGGGCTGGTGCTGGGCGGCTGGGGGCTGGGAAGGGTCCTTGTTGCGATCCTTCTTGGAACACATACGCTCCAGGTCCTGCTGCAGTGTCTGCTGCAGAGCTTTGATGCTGCGCTGGAGGAGCATCAGAAACACGTACTGCCGGTGGCTCACCTGGACACACACGAACAGAGGGGTTATTACATCATGTGGTGGGAAAACTATTGATGTATTATGTGCTAGTTAGCATGCTAACATTCTGGTAAACATGCTCAACATGTTTGCATTGTCATTGCGAGCATGTTAGCATGCTAGTACCGCTGTTTTAAACTATTTAATTAAGTCATCACTTTTAAGATGATGGGACCAGCAAATTTAAAACACATTTAATGAAAAATCTGATGAGCAATTCCCAGAATATCCCACATGACAGACTCACACGTGCAGAAAATTGTTGCTTTTTGACAGCCAGAATTTTCCATATATATTTACAACAACTTAATGCATTGAGCAATATTGAAAAAAAATATATATACCAATGAAAAACATACCTGTGCGCTTAAATGCTTCTGCACGTGCACCAGCACATGCAAACCTGCGTCTGTACTGGATGCGGACAGAGAAGAAGAGGAGGATGAAGGCAGACTGTCTAACGACCGAGGTTTATGGAGTCCGTTGCTAGGTGGCGGTGTTGCATCTATTTTTTGCGTTGCTGCAGCTTCCGTGCTGTAATACTCCTTCAGCAGGCGTTTCCTCTGCAGCCTAGCAACCGCCTCCCCAGACGTGCTCCGTGACAAAATGGCCGACCCAGCAGCGCTCCTTAACCTATCCTGGTGCTGCACCATCTTGGCTGGCTGACACGCCCACAGAGTGAGGGGGAAAGAGTCCACGAAGGGCTGCGGCCGCCCCTTGCCCCCGCGCGTGCCCTCGTAGTCCACCCAGAACTGGGCAAAGTGCAGCGCCCAGAAGTCGGTGGCGGCGGGCATCTTGAGCGCGTCCGTCCCCATGGTGGGCACGGTCAGGCCGCGGTAGATGTCGTGCAGCTTGGTGTCTTGCTCGTGGGCGTGCCGCTGGAAGACGGGATGGAGGAGAGGAGAGGAGGAGGAAGAGCGAGGGAAGGAGCAGAAAGAGGGAGAGAAGAAGGGCTCCTCCTCAAAGGCCTGCAGCAGGGACTCCAGGTGGGAGCGGGTGCAGTTGGCCGGGTGACGGGTGTTTGTCGCGACCATCTCTGAAGTCTGCACGGAGATAGAGCGCGGCAGGTCGGCGGGACAGGAGGCGTCCTGGTCTGTGGGAATCACCAGCTAACGGAGAAGAGAGAAAAAATATATAAAGGGCATCAGTGGTGCATCATTCACTGGGCAGCTGTGGCGAAAGGCGTGGGGCGGTCGTCCACTGGAGCGTAGGGCCGCTGGTTCGATCCCCTGCCTCCCCGCCACATGTCCCTAGACAAGACACTGAACCCAAAATGACTCCCGAAAGTTAGCTTGTGTGACAGCTGCTGCTATCGGTGTATGAATGTGTATGTGATTGGGTGAGTATTGTACAAAACAATGTAAAGCACTTTCGGTCTGTGAAAAAACAGGGAGAAAGCACCATGTAAGTGGTGTCTATTTACCATTAGTTCCACGGAATACAATCCTAAAGCCTGGCGAGACTAAAAAAGATGAATTTCAATGTGCCTTGTGTAAATTGAATCATAAAGATAACTTAACTTAAAGCCACTACGAGTAACATTGCACGTTGGCGGCCCCTTTGGACAAAAGCGGTAGTATTTTTACAACCCCAGCTGTCGTGAAGCTGTTTTCTAGCTCGTGCCGGGCGTGCGAGATTCAAATGATCAGGAAGCAATATAGTGCATGTCCGTGTGTTGAAAGTGTGAGGGCACCGGACTCTTTTCAGCTCCGTGAGAGTGGTTAGTGACACAGCATCAACTAATGCCAGTCAGTGCTACACACACCTGATTGCAATGAGTTGATGCAGTGTCACCTCTCACACAAAGCGAATGAACGAGAGACGGCAGTTAGTATGGATCACGATGAGGTAATGTGTTTATGTTGTAAATAATGACTATTTCAGATGAATAATGGTCATCTGATGATGCTGGTGAGGCAAAGTAAACTTTGTTTTAGTAGGCTACCGCTCATTCATTTAGGAGTAAACACTGCAGTCTAGTTCGCTCCTGTGAAATTGTGTATACGTTGCTTAGCAACGTCCTCCCGCCCGCCTATCACTCTTCCTTTTAGCTTTTCTTCATTGCATTTTATTTTTTTTCTTTGATGGTTCAGCCCCGTTATCAGTCATTATGACGACAAATAACTGTCTCAAACAAGGCTCCCGCTCCCCTTCCCTCACCTGGAGGGATAGGCTTCTCAAATCGCGTTGCTGCGCCACACTGAAATCTGCGACCAATACGGATATGTGACCATAGAGCATGCACGCGTGAACCGAAAATCGGACTGGGTGTGCGACCAGACCAAACGCAGTAATAAAAACTATATAAAAACTTATTTATTTGCACTGATGGTCTCGTTTGCTGTTAAAGGTAATTTAAGATTATGAGAGGAAACATGAGGCTGTTTAAAAGATATTTAAATGTTACTCGGAGCTGCTTTAATCTGAGTAGATTGTCATATGTCTGCCTATTCTGCACACCACCTTTACCTTGAGCATGAGGCCATCGACCTTGATGTCCACGTGCTCCTCTGGTTTCTGGTTGTCGCTGAGCTTGTATATCTCCATGAACTGCTCCAGACTCTGGCGCAGGTCCAGGGCAAAGAGGTTGATCCACACCAGACTACGAGGGTCAAGCACCAGCTGCAGCGCGTTTAGCTGAGCGTACAGGTTAGGACAGGGGACTAGAGGAGAGAGGAAGAGGGGGTATGGTGTTATGGAAGTTCTTCAAGCAAATGGGTGGTACAATGGCCTATACCGGACAGGAGGGTGTTATTTGTAATAGTGGTGGCTGCTATTACATCTACGGTTCCCTTGTCACTTATTTGTCACATAATGAACCCTTCTCCATGGCCTTAGCTGCAAAACAGGTTTCTAACAGTATTTTGAGAATATTAAATTCAATACTTTTTGCATTGCTTTTAAAACATTGCACGTACCCTCTGTTTTCTCCACTTCTTTCCACAAAGAAGAAAAATCCCTCTAAATGTTCGTTTAACATTCCCTAATGTAGTTCATTTGTGAGGAATCACGTTTAATTTGGCGAGTCCTCAATTAGAGCGCACGGGGCATAATTCAGAAAATCAATTCCCCTCTCCGCCACTCAGCAGTCGATGACTTCCACACAGCTGAACCAATGAGGTAATTAGCTGAATAGATCCATAAGGGAGAGAGAGAGGAAAGTCGCTGCCAAAACAGTTTGCCTTGGTGTTTTAAAAAAGTGCTATTTACGCAGCTTGAGAACTACTAATACAAGGGTTTAATGGTTTTAAAATGAGCCCGCTACTAAATCACACAGAAGTCTTACTGGGGTAGTCTTTGCCATCGGGGAAGTAGTACTCTGTGAACTCCACGTGAATGGCAGGCATCTCTGGGGGAAGGTACAGGGACTTCTTATTGCAGGAGATCATGGCTTTGGGGCTGGAGCGACGCTGGTCCGCTGTTGACACCTAAAGCAATACACAGGGAAAGTTGGCAATAGTGAACACATTCTTGTGGTGGTGATAAGGCGTATAGGATGGCCAAGAGGAAAAAGAGGGGCCGATCAGTAATCGTGAGGTCGCTGGTTCGATCCCCGGCACCGGACAAGAGGGTGTTAGAAGTAAAACTAATGGTGGCTAGTACTACATGTATTGTGCCCACCATCTCTACCATTGTGTCCTTGAGGCACTTAACCCCAAAATGCTCCAGGGGCGCTGTACTATGGCTGAGCCTGTGCTCTGACCCCCTCCAAACTGTGGTAACTTGAGAGGGGATATGCGAAAAGACGAATCTCAATGTGCCTCATGTAAATTGACTAATAACGATAACTTAATAGTGTGTGCGTGTGTGTGCGTGTGTGTGTGTGTGTGTGTGTGTGTGTGTGTGTGTGTGTGTGTGTTGCAGTGACCTGGTAGATACTGAAGTCAGCCATCCTGAGAACAAAAGAGCTGGACATGAGCTGGGTCTTAGAGCTGGTGGTAGGAGGAGGGCTGAAGGATGTACTGGATGTGCTGATCTTACCTGGAGAGAGAGAGATGGAAAGAGAGAGAGAGAAGGAGAGAGAGAGAAAGAAAGAAAATAACAAAGAGGAATAACATTGAAAACAGAATGGCAAAGAGGGAGACAAATAGAACCACCTCTCAGTTTTCCAAACGAGATAACCCCTGTGCCTTGTAAAAAGGTGTGTATCACCGCACCAAGAGCGTGCGCACACACACCGCGGTACCTGGCTCTAGGCACCAGCAGCACTGGGCCGGAGGCAGTGTCCACCCGATCCACTCTACGAGTCCTCCATCTGCCTCCCTAAGCCCTACTCCTCCTGCTGCTCTCTGGTGACTTCCTACAGGATCATACACATCGTCCCTAAGGGACACTGGAGGACAGAAAACCCACAGGGATGATGTCTGTGTCTGTGTGTGTCTGTGTGTCTGTCTGTAAGTGTGTCTGTTCCAAAACAAGAATATTTGATGAGCCTGAACAAATTAACCCTGCGTTCCAAATTGCATACTTTTTTTCTATTTTACATACTACATTTGACCATAAAAATAATCTAGTTATCATGCAGTAGGCACACATACGTTTACTTATTTATTTCATCATTACATTGCACCTTGATCTTTGCTCTTGTTTTTTTATCCGTCTCATCCCCGGTTGTTTTTATACGGAGGCTCCGTCAATGTGACGTCACTTCTGGTGTGCATGGGTTTGTGGGTCAGAAACGCCCAAATAGCAATAGTATGGGTAGTGGAACGCAGGGTGGGTTGTACCTAACAATATTTAAACATGTGTCCAGGTGTGTGTGTGTGTGTGTGTGTGTGTTTACCGTGTTGTGGGGAAGTGTGTGTAGCAGCGGCGGGGCCTTGATGGTCTTTCACTGTGGTCTTTAACATTTCCACGTTGGCCTTGAACTCATCGAGCAGACTGCGCGCCCAGCCCTCCCTGGTCTTTGTGGCCTCGCTGTAGTGCATCCAGTGGACACAACTGTCTCCTGCAGAGGACAGGATAACACTGCAGGTTAGACGTTGTTAAGACCTGCAAACGTTATTTTCCCACCAATGGATGTTTAACGGCTAGTTCATACCTGCTCTGTGTGACGGGTAGTAGTCCAGAGTGATGGAGCTGAAAGAAAGCTGCATGGCTCCACCTGCTATCCTTTTGTTGGTCACTGCACAGAGGGAAGACATAAAGACGTAGTTTTTTTTAATTAAATTGTATACAGGCAAACATATTGAGGGTCAGTCCGTGTAGACCTGTGAACACGCTACCTTTGTCCTTAGCGTGGATGTCGTCACAGATGTGCAGGTCGAGGTGTGTGATCTGGAGGTGGTGTGACGTCTCACACACGTCGTAGGCGCTGAACAGCTTGGCCATGGTGGCGCCCTGGTCCGCCGCTGTGGACGCCTGCTGGGTGCGCACCTGCTGGGCTGAGGGGGCCAAGGAGGACTCCTGGAGGACACACACACACACACACACACACACACACACACACACACACACACACACACACACACACACACACACACACACACACACACACACACACACACACACACACACACACACACACACACACACACACACACACACACACACACACACACACACACACACACACACACACACACACACACACACACACGTGTAGAAACCGTTTTAGTTTTATGGATTTAAAAGATGCGGATGTGTTTCTGTTGATGCTTATAATAGTGGGCTTCGTGTTTAGTGTAGCTTCTGTAAATGAACAGGAGAGGTAGACAGGGAGCATTGCTATGTAGAACTTACACCTCTAGATGATGCCAAAATACACCTTAACTACACACTGCACCTTTAACAGACAAAAAAGGTTCAATAAACAGCTGAGTCATGCACTACTCAAATCTTCCAGCAGATGGCGTGTGAAACTAAACTACAGTGAAACAGTGAGCAATATGTTTTCGTATTTGTATTGTTTCCCCTGGGACGTGGAAGGTGGGAATTTGAGTGGGCGATATAAATCTTTTAAGTGTTTGTGTTCACAAAGACAAAAATAGGCCAGACTGAAAGACACAGGGAGCAACAGAGAGAGAGACAGAGATGGTGTAGGCTGTCAGACGCCATATGGCATCGGGGGAGTGACACTGAGACAATGACACAGAACATGACATGTCATAACCGCAGAGGGCGGAATGGAGGGAAAGAGTGGGAGAAAAATAATCATAATTTTTTTTAATTGTTTTGTGGCATTTCTATGCTTTTTTGTATTAGACAGTTTGGAGAGACAGAGATGAAATGGGACAGAGAGGGGGATAACATGCAGAGAACGACCCGGGCTGGATGCTAAGAAGAGGAGGCGCTCTAACCACTATACCACAAGCGGCCATTATTCTGAGTGAGAAAGAAGTACAGATAAATGGTAAATGCATGGATGGAGTGAGTGTGAGTGTGTGTATATATGGAGTGTGTACCTGGTCCTCTGTGGCCATGCTTTTCCTCTGCTGAGCAGACTTCTCCATGGCCTCACTCAGAGACTTGGCGTACTGCACCATGGCTTTGAGCTGGGAGTCAGTCAGAACCCACAGCAGGTCGTCAAGCACCAGGATCAGCTTGGAGGCCACCACGTTACAGTCCTTAATCTGAGGTAGAGGCAGAGCCGTTGGTATAAACATGCATTATGCAGGTGGAGGAAGTAGCCCGAGAGCTACTAATAATGCAACATGACACTCTAAGGGAAATTATCTTATTGTGTGATGTCTTTGTTAATAAACTGATTTTTTCCTGAAAAAAAAGCTGTAAATATTTCACATTTTATTTATCTGCTGAATCACTAAAAAAAAATTCCATTTTTACAATATGAACTATTATTGCATTGACAGCGTATTTTGTGAGATGATAAGTTTGCTTAAAGAAACAAATGGTGTTAATAATTATTTTCACAATCCTTAGAAAAAAGACTTTGTGCTGCATTATATCAAATCTCACACTAGCCGTTTGATTTGTTGCTGCCGTTGGCCATGCAGCCTGTAAGGCTGCACAAAGGGAACACTGTTTACAGTGAACAAGAGAGCAGTATCGGTTTCAAACCCGGTCATTCAGATTCCCTAAAAGGAATGTCTGAATCAATTCAAAAGTGTTGCGTGTGTGTGCGAGAGTGAGAGTTAGTGTCTGACCCGTCTCTTGAGAGTGACTCTGATCTTGGACTGGTTGGTGATGAGGCGGATGGGAGCGCTCAGCATCTCGTGCTCGGTGCTCTGGATGGCATCGGCCTCGATACGGATCATCTGCCAGCTGATCTCTTTGAAGGTCAGGATCTGGAACAAAACAGGCATGTTAATATGATTAAAAAATAACACTATGGTTAATCAACAATCAAGGTAACTTTTAAAGGTGCACTATGTAACTTTGGGTATGTCAGAGAAGTGACTTTTTTTAAGGTTTATTGTCACAAACTTTCTTCATGGGAAAATTGGATCCCTTGAACACGGTTTGAAGTTAGAAAGCTACCCGAAAAATGACTGTTTCCCTGTCTTGTTTACAGCAGCAGCAGGGCCCACAGTTTGGTTTACAAACATATTGTAGTCTAAGATTTGGTTCCAGGTGCCTGAAAATAATTGTGAATATGTTTTGTAAACTAACTTTAGGCTGTGCATATGTAATCAAAGAGGAACAGATAAATAAGCGGCCCACCTCCCCCCTCTGAGGGTCCTGTATGCGGGTGAACCTCAGGTCACTGATGCTCCAGCTGGTGTTGACGCTGTAGACCTGCAGCTGTGAGAGCTCAAAGGACGCGTTGAAGGCCTTGGCACTGATCCGGATCACTATGGAGTTGATGGTCAGAGTCATCCCCTCCACCACCTTCTCAGCAAAGCCATACTCACTGCACACACGGACAAGGAGTGGAAGCAACGCATTGAGTTTCAACAAAATTTACAAGAATTCGTTGGTTTTTTTAATACGTTTTTCACCCAAAAGCAGTTAATGGAGCTTACAGTTTCTATTGTGTTTTTTAGTGTTTATTTCTTTACTTTATCAGCCCTTGCTTGTGTTCATTATTTTTTTCTTTTTATCCCCCTGTACTTTTGTAAAGCGTCCTTGGGTTTCTTTTTAAAGCCACTATAGAAAACAAACCATGACTATGATTATTATTACAAGAAGTACAGCAGCAAGAGAGCAGCAAGAGCTCACCTTTGTCCCGATGCTGTTGCTATGGGCGACGGGCCATTGGGGGGGCGGGGCTCGTCACAGGTGCTCATCTCCATCACCACTTTATCCAGAGTCTGCAAGAAACAAATCACAGGCTTAACTTCACAGACGGCTTCATGAAACAATATTTTCTCTATTTGAGTCTGTAGACTGACTGATACTCATCTTTGACCATCACCAAACGAACACAAACGATTTAATCTGTAGCACTTCTGTTATGAAGCTGCTGTGGCTATTTCAAATCAACATTTTTATGACTCAGTTTGTCTCTTTGTAATCCATTTTGGATGCCTGCACATTGTTCCTTTATACACACAAAACAAAAACACATCAAAACTGAAGTTTCTCTCTGTACGCACACCCCCTTCAGGCAGTATCCTCTCTATCATACGCTCTCTCTCCCTTGTTCACACTGTTGTATAATAGTTCAAAGGCCTTGCTTTTGTTGATGGTGTGAGTCCACTTGGATCCACTGTACAGTGACTAACAGCAGATTCAACACATTGCTAATGTGCTACCTGTTAACACAATGCCCCTGGTATCATGTGGGTGTGATATTCATGCCAAATGTTTGATAAGATAAGATAAGATAAGAAAAACTTTATTGTCTGTCACAATTGACAGAAATTCATCTTTGACAGGGCAGGTTCAATGTACACAAAATAAATAAATACATACAAAACAGAGAGTCCCAAACAATGACAATAAATAAATACCAACAAATGCAAGCAGTGCAAAGGGGTGACTGAGTGGAGTGAGATATGTTGCCTATTTGTGACTGTTCAGTGTGGTGATGGCAGTGGGGATAAAAGATTTTTTGTAGGTGTTTTTCCGTGCCAACGGGACCCTGTAGCGTCGACCTGATGGCAGTAAATCAAAGGATTGGTGGAGGGGGTGGGTGGGGTCCTGTGTGATTGTATTGGCTTTCCTGAGTACTGACCGGGTGTACAGTTGTGGTAGGGGGGTTTGGGGAGAGCCAATTATTTTGCCAGCCTGATTTACTATACGTGCCAGTTTTGTTTTGTGCTTGACGGTGAGGGTGTTGTACCAGGCTGAGATATTGAAAGTGAGTATGGATTCAATGAGTGAACAGTAAACCACAGTTAAAATGTCCTTGCTGACATTAAAAACTCTGAGCTTCCTCAGCAGGTGGAGGCGCTGTTGGGCCTTCCTGTACACAGAGTCAGCATGATGCGAGAAGGACAGTGATGTGTCCAGCTCTGTGCCAAGGTATTTAAAAACCTCAACCTGTTCAACTGGCTGACCGTAGATGCTGAGTGGTTGAAACATTTCCTGTGAGCTCCGTGTTCCCCTGCTCCGACAGCAAAGCTCCTTTGTTTTGTCAATGTTTAGTTCCAGCGATATTTCCTGGAAACTTGTGGCCAAGGTGTTCACTGTCTGATGGTAGTCGGACAGTGCTCTTATGTCCGTCAAATGGGCTACCAAGGCCATGTCGTCTGCATACTTTAAAAGAGTCATTCCTTCTCCACTGCACGAGATGTTGTTGGTGTAGACAGAGAAGAGAATGGGGGATAAAACACAGCCTTGGGGGAGGCCAGTATTTAAAACCATTTTGCTGGATTTAAAACCATTCACCTGCACTTGTTGTGGCCTGTTCTGTAGAAAACCTTTAATCCATAAAATCAGTGTGGGGTGGACCTGAAGCTCCACTAGAAAGTGCAGCAGTGTGAATATGTGTACAGTATTAAAAGCAGAGGAGAAGTCCATAAATAAAATCCTTGTGTGGGGGTGTGATGAGTCCAGCTGTCGGGTCACAGTATCCAAAAGGGTCAGAGTTGCATCTTCCACTCCTCGTTTAGCCTTATAGGCAAACTGGAGTGGGTCCAGTCTTCCTGCTACCATGCTGGAGAGAAGGTCACCTACAACTCTTTCCATACATTTGCACAGTACCGATGTCAGGGCAACTGGCCTAAAATCCTTTGGGTCCTTGGCATGTGTCTTTTTGGGAATAGGAATGATGGTGGTTTCCTTCCACTGGTGGGGAACAAAGCTTATATCCAGAAGGCTCTGAAAGAGCTTGGTGAAGACTCCACTTAGCTGAGTGGAGCAGGCCTTAAGCACTCTGCCTCTGAGCCTGTCAGGGCCAGGGGCTTTGTGTGGGTTCACTCGGCTCAGAACAGAGGCCACCAGCTCCTCATCTATGATGACAGCCTGGTGGGATGGACTGGGGCTGGGGAGGGTCCAGCTTGTTGGTGTACTGCTGCTGTTGAACCTGCTGAAGAAGTTGTTAAGTTGCTCTGCAAAAGAGGTGGGGTCTGAGCAGTTGATCCCTGCAGGTTTGGGGGCTCTTCCCATCATGATGTTTAACCCCTGCCATGCCTCCCTTGCATTACCAGAGGTGAGTTTGGCTTCAACCTTGTCCTTGTAATTTATTTTGGCCATCTTAGCCTTCCTTCTGAACTCCTTCTCTAGTTCCTTCACCCTGTGAGTGTCACCGTCCAGAAAAGCCTTTTTCTTCTGGACCAAACACATTTTCATGTCCTTGGTGACCCATGGTTTATTGTTTGGATGTATTGTTATTTGTTTAGTAGGAGTGACAGTATCCTCACAGAATAATATGTAAGAGGTGATTACATCAGTCAATTAATTAAAATCATTCCCACAATCATTAAAAAACAAGTCCCAATCTGTCAATTCAAAACATCCCCTCAATGTTTCAGAGGTCTCCTCATTTCGAACATGAATTGTTTTTTTAACTGGTACTCCCCTTTTAAGCTGTGACCTGTAATTTGGCAGCAATAAAATAACATTGTGGTCAGAACGACCAATAGGAGGACGGGCTTTTGAAATGTATGCATTTTGAATGTTACCATAGCATAAGTCCAGTATATTGTGCATTCTAGTGGGGACTGTAACATATTGCTCCAGGTTGGGTAGATGTGTGTTGATGTCACATTTGTTAAAATCCCCCAGTAGAAATACTGGTTGATCAGCAGTTTGACTGACAGCCCTGTTGTAGCTGTCTGCTATGTGTTCAGCAGCCATTGTAAAATCAGGTCCAGGTACATATACTAAAATCACAGTTATCTGGGAGAATTCTCGAGGTAAATAGTGCGGTCTAAAGGACACAGTCATTAGTTCATAATGCTTGCAGCTCTGAGTCTCTCTGACAGTGAAGTTGGTTGCCCAGTTGTTATTGACAGCTATACAGAGCCCGCCCCCAATCGACTTCCGCGTTCTCTGTACATCCCTGTCAAAGCGTATGACATTAAAACCATCCAGTTTAAAATCCACATCCTCTGATAGCCATGTTTCTGTAAAGCAGAACAGACTTGTCTGCCGATAGTCCGAATCCGAACTCACGAGTGTGGACAGCTCGTCAGACTTGTTTCGGAGCGATCTGACGTTTGACAGGGTTATGGCAGGTAAAGGTAGTCGGCTGCCTCTTCTACGCAGTCTGTTACGAATCCCTCCTCTAGACCCTCTTTTCCTCCGTATTCGCCTCAGCTTGTTTCCACGGATTAGCTCCGGAGGTATCTGGTTTGTGAAGAGGGACACCTGCGATGGCTCCAGGTGAGCGCGGCTCAGCCCCAGCAGCTCCTCCCGCAGATAGACGAGCCTGCCCGGGTAGGCTGCGAATGGAGTTGCCGGTCCAGAAAAAAGTCCATTTACACAGCATAAACTCACGATCATGAGCCAAATGCACGCTAGGTATAGCACTGTTGTTGATGACATCTTGACAAACGTAAAAACAACACACGATGCACACAAGAAACTACGAAATGCACAACAAAAACCTGAGCCCTGTCGGGAGTCGCTCTGACGCAGCGCCCCTCACGTAACTTTGGGGATAAATAAATAGATCTGTTTTCGCCAGATAATTTGTTCTATTATATTATTTTGAAAATGTATTTAAAAAAGGTGTAAAACAACTTTTATTTTCAAGCAACAATACATTATTTTAAACACACTTATTAATATTATATTCCATTTCTACCAAGTCTGTTTTGAAAAATGCAAATAAATTCTACACACTGCACCTTTAAAACATTGTTCCACAAATGTCCTAGATGCTAATATATGTGGAGTGAGGAGTACACATAAACATTTAGGTTTTGTGGAGACTTGTGTTAGAAAATGGAGTGTATGTTGTTGTCATTGCATTTGGGCATAACACCCCCCTGGGGACTGGGGCCGGCCTGGCAATGTGTCAACCTGACACCTGCGCCCTGAGCCATGAGGGAGAGGCTGGCAGACCTCCATAAAGACACAAAGACACTGACAAGGGAAAAAACCTCTGCACAAAGATAGAGAAAATGGCCGCTGTTGAAGCCAACTTGCTGTCAAAGAAAAACCAAGGCTGAGGAGCTATGGACGATAAAGACAACACATCCTCAAGGCCGTCCAAGGTGTCTACTACTGCTGCTTTTGGAAGTTCAGCATTTGAAAAAGACCCATTGCTGAAATATCAAATGTATTCACCAACATTGGCAGTTGCTTTCCAACAATATTTATTGAAGATGCAATGACAAAAGGTCATTCTGGAGAATGCTTGTTGTCAAGATCAGTGAATATCTCCTCATTGTTACAATAATACCTGTGCATACAGAGCCTAGGCTGTGTATTAACGCTGGATTTTTTTCTCCAGCGCACACAGTTTGGAAAGGTAGTGGATTGTGAGGAGATTTTGACAAAAAGCGTTCTAAAGAATCGCTGACTCCACCTTTAAAATGACATTAAATATAGAAAGAAAAACATATCAAAGACCCGTTTTGACTGTGTGAGCAACATGTGTAGTAGATCATCAGACTTACCAAAGAGATTGGGTGAGTCTTCAGCTTGGTCCATGGTATCTGTGAATGAAAAACAGAACATTCGTCTTCGCATTTTTTTTCCAGCCCGACAGTGTTCTGCCTACAGCGGGGCACTTAGCTCTTTAAGTGCTGCCTCAAATGATAGACTAAAATGACCAGGGGATGGGATGTTATTGTTCAAATGGAATTAAAAAGCACCCGAACAGGGCAAAATTGAATCACACAAAAAAACAACAAGCTAACGTAGCTCAGAGATAAATGCAGAACAATTAATAAATAAATTAGTCTAGACTGGCTGGCAACGCGCTACATTCAGCTCCATTAATCCTCTACACGCGCCAGGCCTCTTGATTGAGGGTCCGTGTCAAATTATCCAGACAAAATCATTAAATGTTTACGTTGTGGACAAGTTGTAGACGTCATAAATCTAGATAGGAGAAAATGCTATTAAGTATTTTGTGGCTATAAATTGAATTTGAGGAGAGATTTTCATTCGCCTTGGCTCCTGCATTGAAATGTCAAGAGGTGGCCGCCAGTAGGGGGCGTGAGCTTATGGCTTTTTGACTTGTCAGAGCAGAAACATTTATTGCACTTTACAATCAGTGTATGTGTATGAGCAAAACCATAAAGCAACGCAAGTATGTGTGTGTATCTGTGTGTGTGTGTGTGTGTGTGTGTGTGTGTGACAGTCCTTTTCAAAGAGGTGAGAGTGTTTAGTTTGACGCCTCCATAACAGGAAGAGGAAAGAGACAATAGATGGGGATCTAACAAGGGAGGAAGTGAGATACACAGCAGTGTTCTCCTTTTTCTTCTTAATACTTGTTTTTTTAACAGTTTTACCAGTAAACACTTAACAATGGAACAAGGCTGTAGCACAGGTTTCAATTGACCAGCTCCACTGTCCACTGAGAAATCTGATGCTCGGCAGACACACACGTGTGCTGCCGCTTACTGTAAATGATGTGTGGTGTTACTGTTACAACAATGCATTAGTATTACACACACTGTCAGTGACACAGCAGATAGGAGAAGTTAATACGAGAGACATGGTCTGAATAAAGTCCATTCTGGAAGCAAACTACACACCGCTCCATTCACTGTTTCCAGGGTGTGTCGGAGTCTGTTCCTTTACATGGCACAGTGTCGAAATATTCTTTTAAAAATTCAACCAATGACGTGGCACTCCGGTGGCATAGTGGGGCGTTGGTTCAAATCCAAACCCATGGACCGTTACTGCACGTCGTCAACCACACTCTCTTTCCCCCATTTCCACTATGTACTCTCTTTGACTTGAACTGTCAAATAAAAGGTTGAAAAACACCAGAAACACATCCTTAAAAAAAAAATTTCAACCAATGACGTGGCCCCTCCCTCACCCTGATAGCAGCCTTGTTACACTCCACGCGGTTGATGGCGAGCCAGGTGGGCAGGTCCAGCAGACTCTGCAGCACCTCCTCATCCAGCTCCAGGTTGGTCAGCTGACCCTCGCCCTTCAGCGTGCTCAGGTTGATCTTGTCTGGAGAAAGGTTCTTAGCAAACCTACAAAACACACACAATGAGAGAGGTTGGAATACTTTAGAGACATTTGGGACTTGGGTGGTGTATTGTGAAGGGATAATATTGTTTCCAAAAGAGCCATTCATTTTAGATCACACCCTAGAATTTGAGTTCAGACGTTGCTTTTAATGATGAGAATATGATGAGAAAATAAACCTTCAAGCTACAAGCATGGAAATAAACACTTCAGAGTTAAGAAACAAAAAATGTTTTCCTCTTCATATTAGCTTTGTTGTTAATTGTATTTAGCAATGAGCAAGTTAACCGTTTGCTTCAGTCACTTTAGTCTGGTAATGGCAGCATAAACTGCAATAGCGGATTAAAAGACAGACAGTGTCATAAAGCGGTATAAGTAAGGTAAAGACCTTGGGCCGATAGTATACCACATTTAATACTGCAGTTGTGAGATCAATGCAGAATGGATTATGTGTGTGTGTTCAGTGCGAGGACATTGTGTCGTCGTCGTGGTTACTCACATTTAAAAAGCTATAAGCCAGTATTGATATGTATAACCCCGGTGTCTTGGGAGGAACAAATGAGGTGTGTACATACAATAAAAGGTTTCTCTGTGTGTTGCAGTGATTGTGTGTGTTCGTTCGATCTGCTCTTTATCCTAAAGCAAATAGACCTAATCTCCATGACCTAAGTGTTATCCTGCCCTGCGTTCACAGTTTGACCATTGGTTAATAAGTTAGCAAGAGAGGCCGGATAGAGGGACACTTAACGGTTTATTGAGCTGTAGCATCTCCTCGCACTCTTTCAGGCTAATGGAATCTCCCCGAAAACCAATTGATTTCACATTTGAGACACACACACACAGCCCAGATCCAGTGACATGTAGAGGATGTGCAGAATATTGTCTGCATTGTGGTTTGTGGTTGTGTGCAACTATACGCAGTTAGATGTAAATAGGTAAAAGTACAGGAGTAGCACTAAAAGAAAATGTAGTGGCATTCACTTTTAAAGACACACACACAAAGTACAGGCAGGCTTTAATCTTGTTACCTGGCTAATCCCCCACACACTTAACAGTATGTGTGTGTACTGTACCTTTGAATAGAGCCGGATTCAAAGCTCAGTGGAACACGATTATAGTAGCCATGAACTAATTAAACTTCTGGAATTGAAGTGCCCGACTAACTAACTAACTAAAGAATGTGGCGGTATCATATAAAAACAATACCTGACTTTTAGTGCGCCTTATTAAAAGCTTGTGTTGCTATAACCGAGTGCTCCAGATCTCATCTTTCCAAATGCAACATTTTGGATCCTTAATACAACAACTAACAAACAAAAAAATTAATAATTCATTATACTCTTTTCAATTAAAGGTGCACTGTGCAGTTTCAGAGGAGGTGGATGTGTTTACATTTGCAGAGCATGCAGTTAGTTTACAAGACATATTTTCACTATATGAAATTTTTCGTCTTAAAAAATCTATCTTTATAAATATTTTGAGACACCTGGCTGGAACCAAACATAAGACTAAAATACATTTGAAAAAAAAAAATAATAATAATTTGGGCCCTGCTGCTGTAAACAACAACCGTGAAACTTTTCTGGAAGCTTTCTAACTTCAAATTTAGTTCCAGGGATCCAATAGTCAAATGACTGACTTTTTTCCACTCAGCACCTTCTGTTGGCGGTGTGAAAGATTCTCCTCTAATTCAGCTTCCCTGTAAATTATTCAGCGGCTGACATTAAACAGAGACTCACTAGACACAGGACGACAAAGAACTAGCCATACACAAAAGGATAAAACACACACACCATCTCGCAAATCATTAACACAACTAATATAACGTGTCCGAGCGAGCGCACACCCACCCACACACACACACAAAGACAGACAGAAGCAGAGTCTGTCATCCTCTTGAGAGATGAATGTTGTTGTTGAAGTGTTCCTAGCCTTGTGACCAGTGAAATATTCATCCCTGCTTGCTGATCAAGTATCAAGCGGCTAGCCAGGCAGCTAGCTTCCTTTGCTCTCTCTCTCTCTCTCTCTCTCTCTCTCTCCATATCTGGTGTGTCTCTCGCCCTCTCCTATAGCCCACCTCTTGCTGCCTCTCCCCTTCTTCCAAAGCCATAAACCAACCAGTGCTGTAATGAACAAAATACACTGTTGATAGGCTATCTAACCTCAAGGTCCACTACCGGTAAAAAAGCTAAATCACACAGACAGACAGACAGACCCCAGTCATTACAGATATACAACAGCATAGAGGCAGAGGGTATTAGGTTCACACACACCGCCATCATCTTTCCCTTTCATCTGGTGGGCCATTATTTCAGACAGCAGGGCCGAGCTCACTGGACCAGAGCCAGGCCCAACAGAGAGATTAGGACTGTGGCTACTGGCTGGAGACCAGTCAAAGCAACCAAATAATACACTAATATCCATGTGCCCCAACGTTCAAGTTACCACAGTAGTAAGTTAATCATTATGCCACAAACAACAACATTCATTTATTAATTTTTATCCTTGGCATTATTATCTACAGTAAAGAATCATTTTAAAAAGTTGATATTGGCCTAAAAGAATGGGAGTCCATGGCAATTACAAAGAGATCGAATGATGAGTTTGTGCGCCGTGTAATTTGGGCAAATTCAACTTAAAAAAAAAAAGATGCCTGACAACGTTTATCCTTAACAACCAAACACAGAGCAGACTTTAGTCTATAGTCACTCTTTCTGTTGATGCCTGTGGATTCTGTTAATGGGAAAAACAAAGCTTTTTTTCCCCCTTCTCTGACGGTGGCGCACCCTGATGACATCACTCACTGCCACAAATAGAGGAGACCCATTGATATAAATACGTATTTATATATAAAGGAGACCGAGGGGAAGACGGCCAGAATGACTCAAAAAAAGGACTAGCAGCTTGTTTTAGCAACCAATTACCGTGGCAACGTAAAAGAGAGAAATAAATCTAGACACAGAAAGGCAATCCGCTGTGATCTGGGAATGTGTTTTTTTTTTCCAGGATCTGGGATGTCACCACATGCTTTCCTTGCCAGGGCTCATCTGACCAGGCTGTGGCTTTAGCTCAATAACAAAATGTAGAATGTGACATTTAAATACTAGGCCTCTGAATCCATCACTAGCCCATTCAGTAGAGCGTAATGTCTCCAGCAGCCTGAGACAGTTTACCACAGTAAGTCTTCCTGAATGGACATGGAGGCACTGGCTTTAACAGACCAACACTGAACAGAAATGGCCACAGGAGCTTACAAGATGCCTGTGGTAAAAGCGACACACTAGACAATGAAACTAGCTCAATCAAATCAAAAGCTAATGTAGTATTTAATATGAAAAAAGAGCATTAAATGTAAATCTAGTGCAGCATTGTGGTGTGAGGACACATGCTGACAGCCTGCAGCGGAGGTGTGTTGCTAAATCCAATTAAAACCTTAAAAGAAAAATGATATTGGAGCTCAAAGAAATTGTTGAGAAAAGACACAAATACATTACACTGTCCTAACAGAACAGTTATTAAAAAGACTGACTCATCAAGGGGGATAACTTGAAATGACTTCATATCCTAGTGCGAAGACACTTTCATCTACAGCTGTACACAACTCCTACAAACACACACACACACACAAGTTTTTGTATTGGTAACAAAGGCCCCTGGTACATTCATGACCCTGTGAAAAGGTTAGCATGAAGGAGAAAACGATCTGAGGCCCCTGGTTACACAGTGGTGAAGACACAGAGGCACCATGAGCAAATGTCGCTCACACACACACACACACACTCTCACTCTCTCTCTCACACACACACACACACACACACTCTCTCTCACACACACACGGTCCTTCACACACACACAGCGATGAGACACCCACAGACAGACACTCAGGAGTGACTCATGCCATTATAGCCGTTCCCACAACGTCTAACCCGGCTACTGCAGGATAGAAGCAGGCTGTTTGATGACGAGCGAAGGAGCAGCAGACATATGGACTCATCTCTCTCTCACTCTGAGGCTAGCACCAAACCTACACTGGTGACAAAAAGAGTTATAAATGGTAAATGGACTCCACTTATATAGCACTTTCCCCTGGTTTTCCACAGACCCAAAGCGCTTTACATTGTTTTGTACACATTCCCCCATTCACACACACATTCATACAGTGATAGCTGCAGCTACCACACAGGTACAGGCTGACTATCAGGAGCAATTTTGGGTTCAGTGTCTTATAATGTGCAAAGAATGTATTGCACTTTTGTAAAATACTTGGTTGCGATCGCTCATGCTCAAGCTTTTCACCCCTTGCATAATAACGACAGCGTTTTCAAATCATTCTTTTGCTTTTTCTCAATTAAATATCTGTTTAAGTGTCGAGAGCTCAGAGCTGAACACAGTTCCCTAATCCAATATTCTCTTCTCTTGATAGGAGATTTGACAAATGATTTCTTGTGAGATAAGATTTTATAAACGCAATGCATCATCTTCACTGCATCATATAAAAATGCTTAAGCACCACTGACTGAAATGAGAAGATGAAAGCTTTAATGCCATGCTGCTCTCAACATTATACCATAAAAAAAAGTATAGGAGACGTGAGCTAATGCTATGCCAGAGCAACCGTGTCAAGTCGCTGATAACATCCCAGAGAGGGACCTCGCATACCAGCCACACTAACAGCCTAATCCAACACCCACCCAGGTCATAAACTATTTCCCATTAGAAGGTATAGGGACAATCATTTCCATTCTTAGGGGGCCCTCCTCTGTACATGTCTTTCAAACCTGGCTATACCACCTCGCTCTAAATGTCTGCATTCCCTCGTGACTGAATTATGCTGTCTAGCAGAGCTTCGGTCTTGTGACATTATTAAGCAGCATTCTTATCTGTAATCAAGATGGTATGGAACAGATAGGTGACTTGGGGCCGGGGGTCACTTTTTCTAAAAGCAAATTTAGATTTTGAGGGGCCTAAACACAAAACAGTGTTCCTCCAAAAAACAAATAGACTCTTACAACATCCCTTTGGATTTCCTTCACCGTTGGGTTTTTATTTATTTATTTGACTTATATCAAGAAAAAAAACAGTGGACAGTTTGTTGCAACCACAAATGTCTATTTAATTACAAGATAAGGAAACAGGAAGTGTGTGAAACGAGTGTTTAGCTGCTGATTGAGGAAGATAAATTGAGGATGGAATGATGAGTCTCCCTTTCTATACATGTATTCTGGCAAATAGTTTTTCATGCAAAGTTGAACTCCTATGAGAGAATGTCTACCGTCTCTGCCACGTTTCTGCTGTGTAACTGAACTGAACCCTTCACTTGTCTTCCCTGTGCAAAGAAGAGAAACGGCTATGCAAACGTGAGTGTGGAGTGTGTGTGTGTGTGTGTGTGTGTGTGTGTGTGTGTGTGTGTGTGTGTGTGTGTGTGTGTGTGTGTGTGTGTGTATGTGTGTGTGTGTGTGTGTGTGTGAGTGCGCGTGTGTGTCTGAGTGTAAGAGGATCTCTCCCCGTCTGGCAGTTGGCCAAGCTCCTGCCGATAATGTGTACACCAATCTGTAATGCAGACAAACACACACCTTGACATCTATAGTCGCTCCCTTGGGGGCTACCTGAGTTTGCCGTTCGTTGATCCGATACACATTGGAGGAAAACGCCAAACAAATACAAGCCAATATAATTCAGCATGTCACCTAATACTAAAAACCCCTGTAAACCCAAGTCCACAAAATCCTTCAAACTATGTCATTATGGGAGGTAGTTGCACGATAGTAAGCATCTGAAAGAGTTAGGCATATTTAATCATCCAAATCAAAAGATATTCGGATACAGAAATTCAGCTTAGATGAGGCGGCTAGTTCTACTTACACAATAATAATTTTTAACCAATCACGGCAGTTCTCTGCCCAGACGTTCTATAAAAACAATGACTGTTGCCATGAATACTGTTCGATATGGCCACAACCACAGTCCTGTCAAACGGTCAACTCTAGACAGTAAAAAATAAGTATAAAATAAGTATAAAAAATAATTCTTATAAGGTTTATAACATTATAAGAACATTCATTTTCATTCTGATTTTTTTTAAAGCTTGAGACACCCAACTTTAATTATGATATATTGATTTGTTTCTATTTAAGAGGTTTTCCGGAGACTTGAAGTAGTGCCGCTTTAGTTTAACAAGCTTGTTCAGATGTGTGTGTCCTTGGCAGCGGTAAAGCATGGAGGCTGAGCTGGCAATAATGTTGACACCCACAACATCACCTGTAGATGTGTAAGCACACACCTATATAACAGTCAGCGTGTATGAATAATCTAGCCAGCAGCGCAAACTATTCCTGGATGATGCCAATGAAGCAGTATGACCAACTCTGACCCGCCCTGTAGCTGAATCACCCCATGCATACACACACACAGTCTGCTGTATGTGCTAACAACATACAGTTGAGTATATGAGGTGTTACATAGAGTTTGGCCTTCTGACACCAGCACTCTCCTCTCTATGACATCACCACACCAAACGCATCAGGATTGGTCAGCTGCTTCCTTCCGCTCAGCGCCACGGCAACCAATCAGGGGACACAGAAGAAGATGGGATGGCAAGGCAAGCTAGATGACGACATCTATACTCTTCTAGTCATTGCCTGTCAGCGTGGAAGCTAATGCTGGGGGCATGCACAGTCATCTGAAGCTGAAGCAAGCAAGCACACACACACACACACACACACACACACACACACACACACACACACACACACACACACACACACACACACACACACACACACACACACACACACACACACACACACACACACACACACACACACGTACTTGGACAATGAAGGGCATGCGACTCACAGCAGGTTGTGTGTTTTGCAGACAATACAAATCTTGGCTGTGGCATCATGTACGAGTATGAAGGACAAAGCTCCGTCCCAAACACAATTAAGGTGTTAACCAGCGAGTGCCTCATTCATCACAGTCCATTCAACACAAGGACTTTTCCCATAAAGCACAGTCACCTTTGTGCACTTGTTTCTGTTAAAGAATGTCAACCGGTCCATCTGCATACTGATCAGTACAGCTGTCAGGTAATATTAATGTGACCAATCAATGGCATTTATAATAAGCGTTGTAGCTTTCAGTTTAGCATACTACTGCCACTATCAGTTTTCACTACACCCAATGTGCAAGGTGCTCTGTTCTAGGTCATAAGCAGGTTAGTTTGTGGGTGCAGCGGTACACGTTTTCAAGCTCTCTCTCTCTCTCTCTCTCCCAGAACCACACAAGGAATTGTCCATTCAAAGTCCCTGGAGTGACGGCGGAAAATAATCAATTATGCATTATGTAAACGCGCCGGTCGAAGCTGAATGCTGATTATAACAGCAAGGCGATCAAAATAAATGACTGGGGTTCTTCTTACACAGCAAGATTCTGAACCGAAAATTACATTCATCCATCTTCAGGCTCATAAAAAGGCCGCTCACTGGTGCCATAAACCGCTGTCAAAAGTGTTAGATTATTGCTACACACCGGTGAATAAGTTTCACTCTGTAAATGATCTTGTGCTGTGTGCTGAGGGTCTTTGTGGACTATGTGTGATGCCTGATATGGAGGAGGCACAGTGATGAATAGGCCAATATAAGATTAATAGATTATACTGGGTTTCAACTCATATGTGAACTAACGTGCACCCCTTACATATTTTAGTGAAAACCCAGGGTTTCTGCAGGTTTCAACAACTTAAATGTCAGACTTTTAATTTATTATCCATACTGGCAAAACTAAAATGTATATGACAGAAAATTGGAGTCGCTGAATGACTTACAAAAATTAAGTTTAGTAGTTGTGTTGTAACATAATCGATACATTGTAACCACAAACAGACTGACTGAATTTCAAGCAACTTTTCTAAAGTAACAATAACTTCATAATCCAAACCATTTCAAATACCTGTCAGACATTTTTTTGACATTCTAAAAAGGCCGAAAAATTAGAGTGTGTGTGTTGTGTGCTCCTAGTGGACTATTTGTGATTCCTGATAGGGAACCAAAGTGGTGGAAAAGACCATATAAGCAGGGTATAAAACCAACGTGTAAACAAACCTTGTGTGTGTAAGTCAGTGCAAACCCTGAGCTGAGCCTACACAGTTATCCTAATCCTTGTGTACATTGGAGTGCAGTTATCTGAAAGTTGTACGATTTATGTTGAACGCCAGTGTGTTTACCTGGCTACCTGCTGCGACTGGTGGATAATTTGCCTCCAAGGGAAAGCTGAGGTTTTGTCGCTTTAAACAATCTGACTCGGTCACTAATAACTGGTTGAACCTGCTAAAGCGAGCCATACATAGCATAGATAGGGTTGAGGGATTAGCTCCTTCGCCGGCTAACCCCCATGTTAGCAAGTTAGCCGCCTAGCCACGTCTCAGGTCAGCGGGGGTTACGTCAACTGACAGCCCGACAGACAACAAGGGTGCGGGGCTAACTATGTGCTAACGGGTCACCACCGCTACATACTGACCTGGAGAGATGCTTCAGGATCTGCTTCTTGATAAGCCCGGCCATGGCGACGGCTCGAATCCGATACCCGAGGAGGTTTTAGCCTAAACCGCTAGCTTTTCCCCTTCTCGAGGTATATCAACACAACGGCTCAAATGCGTAGTGTGTCAGTTTTCATTTTAGTTTTAACACTGTTCCCGCTTCATGGTCGGTGAAACGAGGGAGCGAAAAAGACGGCATTTCAGAGGTTGGACTGACAGCAAGGGCTACGAGACAATGCCCCTCAACGTTAGGCCATCTCGTGCAGATATAGGCGTAGATAAAGCTCCGAAAACGGTCCGAGATCTCCGCAATATCACACACCGACCGAAACACCTGGGCACGCGCGTCATCGGCGAAGGAGGGACGGCGTCTGTTGTCACGGCGTCCGAGCAGAACGTCATGGTGCGTTCAGGCTCAGCTCGGAAACTCCTCTTGGGACACGTCGATAGATGTCAGCAGAGCCTGAATGCATCATGACGTTGCGCTGTCTGGCACTATTATTAGGCAAGCCAGGTCATTAGGCCTAATGATTACAGGTTATATAATTATTAGTATAAATTCGTATAATTTAAAAGTAGTTTAGAAAATATAAATAACTTTCTTACTCAGTTATGGTATTTTAATAATGGGTAGATAGATCATGCTATGGGCCTTATATTTTATTATGCATGCATACCTTATAATTGTTTTACAAGTAGGCCTATTAGGCCTAGGCTTATTGTTACAGAATAATCGTTTGCAATAGGCCCGTGTGTGTTAATGTATATGGCTGCATGAGGGGAATGGTTTTAGTGTTTGCTTTTACCATAAACGCTCTTTTAATGACATCTAGTGGTGTAAACCTGCATTACGCTCTTTAAAAAGAGCAATAATGGACTGATACTTTTTCTTCTGTGTTCATAAAGCAAAGTAACAAGTAAGTAGGCTAAGCAAAGCATTTTTTCATGCCTGGATATTTTTTGGGGGGAGGGGGTGGCAGACACGGTGTTATAATATTGAAGAATGGTAAGAATAAAATAAATTGATTTTCATTTTTTTATTTTTTTACTGAGTATCACTTACAGTGTTAAGGGAAATGGCTATGAAAAAACACTGTGTTCGTGTACTTGCCAACACTTTTTAAAGGCCGTTTAAAACATGATTCATTCACAATTTCAAAAGGAGAAAATGCAGCAAAATGGCTTAGACTTTGGTCTTATTAGTCAATTTCCTGTGGAAAATAAAAGTTACGGCTGTAGATGCTGTTCATAGTGTCTCTCTCCCTCTCTCTGTGTATGGGGGTGTGTGCGTGAGTAGAGATGTAACCAAGGGATTTAACAGCAGCAAGCAGGCTGCAGATGCCACGTATGAAAGGAGGAGCAAACTAGAAGGAGGAAGCAGCCGCCCCTCCCAGCGCTGCTTTGCACAAAGTTTGCATCACTATTTTAGAACTCTAACAAGGTTCATTAAAGAGTGTCATTGCTAAAACATAAGTGCACTAGACGGGTGTATGTCAATACCACATAGATTGATCAACTATAGACTATACTGTCTGTTTGGTAGGAGGCTGCGTTGTCCCAAAGTGTCAGCTCTTATCTCCTTCCCTACATCGTGACATTTCCTCACTTCAACTCTCTCCAAAAGTAAAGTCGACCTAAATATCCTTTTTATATGCACCTTGTGGCAACACTTAAAACTCACTGCTAAAGTTGCATAAACCATCTTTTTGAAAAACATGTCTGGAATCTTTAGAGAGATGCTGCTGCGTAATCTTCACTCCTGTATTTGGGTGTAGGCGTGTGTAGCCTATAGATCATATAAAACTACTGCGTGGACCTATTTTCTGATTGAGCAAAATCGCGAATAAGTGTAAAATCAGCAGAAATCATCCATTGTTTCCTGGTGGTTCTTATGTCATTAGAAGGACCCCATACAGAGGCAGTGGCACAGCAGCCGAAACATGGGACAGCCCCCATCCGCATACCTCAACGTTAAATGCCCCGTGGAAAGACACGACGAGCTCCCTGATACGCTGCCGGTCTGCTAAGGGGGCCTGACTGTAAAACTGGCTCTCCATCCACGACTGCAAAAAAAAAGAAGTTGCTCTCACTCTCTCCATCTCTCTCACATCACACACACACATTCATCCCAATCTCCCACTAAAGATGACTGCGAAAAACCGACACAAGAGCAGCAACGCGAGCGAGAAGAACGCTGCTGCTGCTGCTGCTGCTCCTTCATCCACCAAAGAAGATGCACCCAAGAAAAGTCAAAAGAGCCCCGCTACCACTACTACTACCTCCGCCACCTCAACCACCAGTAATGGGGTGAGTGGCCCCGGGCCGCAGCAGGGGCCACGGTCAGGGAGCTGCCTCGGCACTATAGTGAACGCACTGCTTTACATTGCGTTGATAGGCGCTGCGGGGTTCGCCGCTTTCTCCTTCCAGCAAGTGGTGGAGGAGTTCCGCGAGACGAACGCCAGGCATGAGGAGAGCGCACGGCAGAGCGCGGAGCTGGGCAAGAAAATGGACAGCGTCGTTCAACAGGTAGGGAAAGGGACATAATGGGAATCAATGTGGAGAATTATTTTTTAATAACTTAAGGTGGAAGGGTACGTTTTCAGAACTTTATTGGCAAGCAAAATACTATATAGACAGTGCATTTGATTGTTTTTGTGAGAGATGACTTTGTTTCCAATTACATAACCGTCTATTTGGTTGTAGTACTGGATGTCCTGTGGGGGGTTGGGCAGATTTGGTGAGCGACAGTTGATGATGGATGGCTGGGTCAACTCCTTATACCTTTCATTCAGCAAAAAGTAGAAAAAAGTTTCAGACCTGGTGAAAATAAACTATAAGCACTAACTTTAAAAAAAAAAGTATATGCTATTTAAACTGTTGCTGTACAGGGACACCCCCCCCCCCTCCCTTTGGCACAATATAAGCAGTAATTTCATCGATCTATTTTGCAGGAATAGAAGTGGTTAAAGAAACGCATGACTTTACAAATACATTCCCCGTGTTTTAACCCATGTCTAAACTGTAGTGGACATGCAACCCTTTCTCTTCACCTACACAAATATAGGCCACTGCCACTCACTCCAAGTTACATGATGACTCAACTTTACTCATGAAAAATGTATGGTTGTCCATTTACATTGGGTGGGAGCTCACCTATGCTAGTCAATCAATCATAATAGTAATGCTGAACACAATGCCAATACAAAGAACACATTTTTACCTAGTTTTAGAAGACAATTCAGATTATTATTGTATAGGCATACTGGTGTGGAGAGACACAGCAGCCCACTCAGAGTATTGCCAGTCATGTCTGAGTTACACTAAAATGAGCTGCTTTATAGCAAATGGTTGTGGTGATCAAATGGTGGTAACAGTAACAAAATGGGTAGATTCAAGTGTGGCTCATGTGGTCTCAATGCTATTTTGAGTCTGGGCGTTGCCAGCCTGATACAATAATATGTTAGTGTTAAGCTGTGACCCCCCCACCGGGCTTTAATCACACCAACAGTCCAGACAGGATAGAGATGAGAGGGAATACACAACACATATTCATCAAAGAGAGAATTAAAAGGAGAAGAGTCAAATAAAACAGAACCTAGACCAATCACTTCCATCAATTCATTTAGTTTATCCAGTCCATAACTCTATCTCTAAAGGTAAAACAGGTAACTCTATGCAGTGTCTCGCCTTAAAGGTGCTACGAGGAACTTTTAAATATTCCTGAAACAGTCAAATTTTTCCCCGATGATCATATATGACATGTAAAAGCGAACGAGATCATCAGTGCAAAGAATGCTATTTCTATATAGTTTTTCTTAATGCCTTTGTCATGTGTACGCTCACCCAGGAACTACAGGTGGCGTAGTAAAAACACTACCGCTTTTGTCCAAAGGGGGTCAAGAATTAACACAAACTGAAAGTTCCTCGGAGCATCTTTAAAGAGATTACGATGTGCGCACATTTGTGAGATATCGGCAAATTTGCATATGTATTCAAACATTTCTTTGAAAAAAAAATATTGTTTTGATACAAGTCATAAACTGACAAAGTTTCAAGATGATATCTATAAGGTAAAAATGTAACCCTATACCAAGCAGTGTCGCGCATTAAAGGGGAGTCCGCACATTTTTGTCAAAATCAGTAAATATCTTCTCACCATCCGCTGTTTATATTTTTCCTTTGTTGCACACAGGTGGAGTCTCTGAGCAGTATAGTGGACGGGCTGGAGTCGTCGCTGGGCATCACGCGGGTGGAGCTGGAGGGCGCGGTCGGCCGTATGAAGCGCGGCGAGGTGGAGACGCGGCGGGTGGAGGACGCCCTTCACAAGCTCCAGAACGACCTGCTCCGGGACCTGTCAGAGGGCATCAAGGAGGTGAAGGAGGCCCGCGAGAGGGACTTCTCCTCTCTGGAAAGCACCGTGGAAGACCGCCTGGCCGAAGTCAGTCAGTCCATCGCCGCCAGTGTGGCTGAATTCACCGGCGCCCAGGGGGAAGCTCAGAGCCAGCTGGCCGACATCAAGGCCCGTCTGGGGGACATGGGTGACCCCGCGCAGGTCAAGCAGGAGCTGGCCGCCATCGTGGAGGCAGTGGCCCAAATCAGCGAGGCCAAAGAGGGTGCGGATGCCTCAGTCAGCTCTCTCAGGGAGCAGATAGGCGCCGTGCGGGAGGAGCTGCAGACTCGTAACCAGGAGGTGGCTTCGCTGTCCCAGGACATAGAGAACATGAGGGCGGCGGTGCAGGAGAACGTGGGCAGTCTGAGGCAGTCGCTGAACGAAGCCGAGGCCGAAGTCGGAACCCTTAAGGACAAGAGCGCCACGCTGGAGGGAGGTCTGGAGCAGGCCGCCGCCGCCGTTCAGAGCGTGGAGAAGCTGGCCAACGCGAACGCAGACCAGGCCAGCAGAACATCAGAGGAGCTGGAGGGGAGGCTCAAGGCAGCCGAGGAGAGCAGAGAGTCACTGTCCGCTTCAGTGTCAGACCTCACAACCCAAGTGGAAGCTCTGTTGACCAAATACGACGTCCACGAAAGTTCTCTGGCCGCCCAGGGGAAAGCCGTGGAGAAGGTCCAAAGCGGTTTGGAGCAGGAGATAGAGGCACTGAGGAGCAGTTTAGTGGCGCTCCAGGCAAACGTGGAAGCTCTGACCTCCAGTCTGGGTGAGAAGGTGGGGGGTGTGGAGAAAAGGCTAGCTGCTGTGGAGGAGGATCGAGGCAATGCAGCCAAGCCCGAGCAGCTGCAGAACTTGAGCAAGATGGTGGCCGGGTTGGAAGCCAAAGCCGCCAAGCTGGAGGGCCACGATCAGGCGATAGCAGCTCTACAGAAATCTCTGCAGCAGACCACAAAGACACTGGCGGGCTTATCCAAGGCCACCGGCAAGAAGAAGTAGGTTTTTTTTATAGATAATAAGGTGGATATTATGTAGAATGCTTGTTGTCGAAATCAAGTTTTTGTCAAAATTATTGAATATCACTGATTTTGACAACAAGCGGTCTCCAGAATCGCTGACTCCACCTTTTAAATAGTGTGACATCAAGATAGCTCAAAAAACATGGACAGTTATGTTTCCCTAAAAGGGTGACCCACACAACACACTTTTTCCTGTTTTCATGAAGAAGTCTTTCTCTCAAACTTGATTCAGCCGATGTCTCGATGTTGCACATTTTTAGTAGCCAAAATATGAGGAAAACTGGGTTATGTCAGGAGATAGGGGCACGGCTGGACTGCTGATCTGTGAATTTCAAACCCAGGTCTATTCTGCACTGTAGTTTATTCAGTTTTTTTTTTAAACCTTTTCTACTGTTTTTTTTATTAGACCTCACATTTTTAAATGTCAATGCTGTCTGTTCTTTTTTTTTTTTTTGTACTCCAAACCAAATCCAATAATAAGTTCCTCTCGAACACTCCTGTTGTTCACTACTCTTTTTCACAAGAATAAAAAAAAACTCTTGTTGAACCCAAAGCTGTGGAAGATTTTTTTTTTTGCTTTAGCTGCGTTTACTGTGACATCATCATGGCGGATAAATGATTGTATTGGCAGGAATGAAAATCTACACTTATTGTTTTGCATAATTCATATATTTTCTATGAGTTTGGGAAAAAGAAGGGGGTATTTTGTTTTTAAAATTGATAAAACAAGCAGCACAAAATAATTACTTATAATATGTCAAATAATAATCATGCAAACTGAACACCACATACTTAAGACAGAGGCCTTTTCATCTGCCAATGACAGCCATATGTAACATCATGTCATTTACTTCTTAGGGGCGTTTAGTTTTTGACTCCCCTCCAGGTGTTGCCTGCCACGTCAGCAGAACATGTCAGAGTTGCTATATGTCGCTGGGAGGTGTTTTAGACGCTAATGAACGCTTGTAAAGAATGTATAGGGGTCAGCGGATGCAAAGATAACCTCCCTCTGCATTGACAAACTTGATCTTCAAGTCTTCAAACAACTCATTGAGGAGCTTTTGAAACATAATGTTTGTTCCATGAAGCAACCTGGTTAAATAGCACACACTAAACTGCTTCAGGCTATAGCTATTTGAGGAAGAGAAAACTGATGCAATAAAAATGTTAAAGATGCACTGTGCAGTTTCATTGGAGGGGGATTTGTTTACGTTTACAGAGCCTGCAGTTAGTTTACAAAACACATTTTCTCTACATGTGATTCTTGTTATTGAATAATTCTATCGTCATGAATCAAAACTAAATTATTTTGAGGAATCTTGAATCAAACGTATGACATATTTTTCACCGTCCCTCAGCTAATGCTAAATATCTAGGATGATGTTAAGACAGATAACATTGTTGTAGTTTTTCAAAGAGGCCGCTGAAAGCATTTTATTTTGTGTTGGGACTTCTGGCCGACTACTTCCAATGTTGAAATGGGAAGTAGTCCTTCCAAGGTATTAGTGTTGCTGGAGCTTTGAACCCTTGAAGAAAAAGTTTGACATTTTGGCAAATGCATGTGATTTAGAGGAGAACATTGATACCACTGTCACGTCTGTATGCTAATTGGTAAGCTAAAGCTAGAACACCAGTTAGTTAAGCATGAAGACTGGAACAGACAGTCCCACTCTGTCCAAAGAAAACACCCAGAAGCTTCACTAATTTCTTGGCCGGGAGTCTGGACCAGTAAACAGCCATAGCAGTTTCCCCCTGTTTATGCAGCTTCATATTTACTATACAGACATGAGTGAGTTCTACATCCTGGCATGAAAGCGAATAAGTGTCGAAAACCACTTCCCTTAGCTATTTAGAATGTTTGCTTGTAGGCTGCATTTCCATTGTAAAGTTTCACACCAGAAACCAGTTGATTTCATATTATTATTATTAGAATATTTGTATATTGTATTTGATAGTTTTCACATTATATTGCATTGTATTAATTGGTCTGATGCTACTGTATATTACTTCAGTTGAATAACTCTTTGGATTTTTTTCATTAATAAAAGAGACAACAAACAAAAGTTGTATTTCAAGCATAAAGGATTCAAGACAATAGTTTGTGCTTTTACTGAATACCTGAATGGAATGACCATTTTTATGCCTAAATATCACAGCTGCCTATATTTCCACAGCCACTGAAATCCCACACACACTTCAAAAAGTAAAGCAATTGTAAGTAGCATCAGTTTACAGTGGCATTCACAGGCAAAACAGTAAACCTGGAGCCAACAAAAAAAACTATGGTCTTTCGTGTGCAAACTTTAAGGAAACAACTATGAAGGAACAATTTTGAAAATGCTGCCAGACCAGCTGCCAGATTGTTGTTGCCAGAATGTCCCAATAGATTCAGGTTATCTATGCTTTATGGCAGGGTTTTTCAAAGTGTGAGAGAGTGAGCCCCCCCTCAGAGAACAAATTTCAGCGGAGCCCCCCCCCCAAAATAAATAAATAATTATTTTACAAATTTAAACATGTTTTTGAAACATTCTAAACATTTTTGTGCGTTTTTAAACACATTTAATACATTTTAACATCTTAATCCAGTGTTTTAATCCTGCTTCCTTTAAGCATGGATAATACTGACTGAGTGTGCATCGGAGTGAGAAAGATAGGCAGACACACTTGCCCAAATTATTGACTAGTTAAATGTCATTCACACACCCAGTGTTTTTTCGCTAGTGCCTCCAATGTCCTGCAGGAGGAGAATAGTAGCCAGTGGAGAACCAGACCCTCCTAGGGGGGTCCGGGGGTATGCCCCCCCGGGAGATTTTTTTTCACCTTTTTAAAGTGAAATGCATGAATCTGGTGCACTTTGAGAGGACAATTAAGAGGCTAAATATGAGGAATTTTGTGTGAACAAATAATTTGGAGACACTGGGTCTGATGAATTAGAAGCTATTTAAGAAGGACACATGGATTTTCCATAAAAATATTAATTTAAAATAAACAAAATATATGCAGGGTCCTCTGGGTTGGGCTTGGTGCTCTTTTTCTTTAACGAGACCTATTTCTCTGTAATTTACTGAATGCATTTAAATGCAGTGAGGGGAACGAAGCAGAAGAACTTGTGTCCAGCTATGCCGTGATCTTAGTATAAAAAAGAAAAACTAAAAAAATTTTTTTTTTTTTTTTTTTTTAGTTTTTTTTTTTTTTACATATTCATCCGCGCCCCCCCTGCCATAACCCCGCGCCCCACAGTTTGAAAACCGCTGCTTTAGGGGTTAAAGCTGCAGAGATTGGTAAAAAAAACAAAAAAACATCTATATTAATTTAATTTTTAATAAAAAGGTTTATTTCAAGCAGCAGTTTGACAGTTGGTGAAATGTAAAAGGCCAAAGAATGAAATCGATAAATACATCTCTTCACACATACAGGGGTGAGGTTGTTCATGTTGCTCTGTGCGTCTCTCCAATGTCAGATATCTCCGCTAACTCCCCCACCTGTTTGGCAGTCACGCTCAAATCTCCCTCCACTGCCGTCAGGTTAGCCAATGTCTGTCTGAGCTCAGCGATCTCTCTCTCCCTATTGGTCAGATCCTCTGCCAGTCGGCCTATCCTCAGAGTCAGGTCTGACAGCTGGGGTTCAAACGCCCCAAAGTCCCTCTTGATGGAAGCGACCTTTGGCTTAAGGTCACTAGCGAATGTCACCGTTCTTATGAGGCGAGCCCTGCCGCTTTCCAGCTCCGTCAGACGGTCGGAGATGCGTGTGTCTGCCGCGGTGAGTTCAGGGACCTGTCTGCGCAGCGTGGCTATGGCCTGGGCGTTGCGTTCGGAGGCGGCGCGGAGGTCTGAGACTCGGTCCATGCTGTTGACCAGCACGTCTCCGATACGTTTGACCATGCTGCGCTCCGCCTCGGCCGCCTTCTCCTCCAGCTCTCCCACCTGAGTCAGGAGGGACTCCAGCTCAGAGCGCAGCCCGTCCATCCGCCGCACGTCTGTACGCACTGACGCCACCTACAGGGGGACACACAAGAACAGAGAATATCAATAACTTTTGGGCATTTACAAGCTTTATTAGATAGTGCAGAGTTGAAATTGGGAGACAGAGAGGTGACACGCAGTAAAGGTCTACAGGTCAGATTTGAACCGACGACCACTGCAACGAAGGCCGGAGCCAATATGGTAAGCGCTCTATCCACTACGCCACCGGAGCACCCGACGAAAGCACTTGTAACTCAGTTACTGCAGTGTACAACAAAGGATAAGAGTTTCCTTTAAGCCAAATTAATCTACTTAATTTAAAGGTGCACTATGTAACTTTTCAAAGAAGTGAACAATTTCTTAGGCTTATTCTCATAACTGAATAAACAAACTTTCCTCACAGGAAAATTGGATCCCTGGAACACAGTTTGAAGTTAGAAAGCGTCATGAAAAGTTACTGTATCACTGTTGTTGTTTACAGCAGCTGGGCCCACAGTTTGTTTTGCAAAAATGCACTCTGTCTGTCCCCCTCTGAAGTGTGGTAACTTGAGAGGGGGATATGCGACAAGACAAATTTCAATGTGCGTTGTGTAAATTGAATAATAAAGATAACTTAACTTAAAGTAATTGTTAGTTGCGGCCCACATTTTTTGTTCCCTTCACTTGTAATAGGACACAAGCCATACATCAATTTCAATCCCCTCTTTCTAATCAGAAACAGTCAATTAACCAGTCTGCCCTACCTTGTTGACAAAGTCCTTGGTGATGGCCGCAGTGCGTTCTTCTATCTGTCCCACGGCTCCTCTCAGTGCGCTCAGGCTGCTGTGGAGCTGAGCGCGTTTCTCCGTCAGCCCGTCGGCCCACTCCTTCAGCCGGCTCACGTCCAGCTCCAAGGCCTCCATCTGGGGCTGCAGGGCTCCATGCTGACCCCCTAGACCCTCCAGCAACGTCTGCACGCTCTTACACTGAAAATAGGATATAAGGTATTCATGGGTTGATAGACAAGAGCTACTAGTTATTATAAAGGTGCTCCGAGGAACTTTAGGTTTGTCTTAATTTGTGCACCCCCTTTGGACAAAAGCGGTAGTGTTTTTACTACGCCAGCTGTTGTTCGTGGGTGAGACAACAGCTGACAAAGGCATTCAGAAAAACTATATAAAAATAGCATTCTTTGCACTGATCGTCGTTTGCTGTTATATGTAATTTATGATCATCAGAGGAAATATGAGACTGTTTCAGAAATGTTTAAAAGTTCCTCATAGCACCTTTAAATAAATTGCATATTACAAGACAACCAGTTCAGGTTATTTTTACATTTGTGAAAAAACACAGGACAGAAAGTAGTGTTTTAGTAAACAAGAGGATTAAATAAGAGACAAAAACATTTGTACAAATATTTGAAAAAATGTGTTTTTATTAAATAAGTTCAGTGATGAAGTGATCGCGATGCTTTTAAAGGGTGAAACTTATATCAGATGAAAATGTAACACTGATGAAAACCATGAAGATTTATAACACACCAACGAAACTCCTGCAGCCTCATGTGCCAAATAACGAACAAGGCAATGTCATGAAATTGCATGAAATCAGTCAAAAAAACTAAAAGCTAAACTAAACTAAGTCAGTCTACTGTTGAATAAGAGAAAGAACTTGACGATGAATCACCTATAAGAAAAGTTGCAAATGATATAAAACTATCAGTGCGAATGGTCTGGGAGTAACGGGGCATCTTTCATACATGTACTAAAGACTTGTAAATTCAACACAAAAAAAATTATAATCTTGATTGTACTTGTGTTATACAGTGCAGCTGTTTCAGAGCCAAGGCTTTTTTATGCAATTACAATCACAGTTTCCTGACATTAAAGGTGCACTATGTAACTTTCGGTGTGTCAGAGAAGTGACATTTTTTAAGGTGTATTGTCATATCTGAATGAACAAACTTTCCTCACAGGAAAATTAGATCTCTGGAACACTGTTTGAAGTCAGAACGCTACCTTAAATGTTACTGATTCACTGTTATTGTTTACAGCAGCAGTTTTAATTGTGATGATAGAATAATTCAATACTAAAAAAATGTTGAGTGAATCTGTTTTGTAAACTAACCGCAGGCTCTGCGAATGTCAACAAATCCTCCTCCTCTGAAACTGCATAGTGCCCCTTTAAACTCATGTATGCATTTTGGAAAGGATAATACTGAAATTTAAAAGCTTTTTGACATCAAACAGTTTGACACTCGGGTCAATCCTTTTCGAAACATATGACATCATCATTCAGTGAGGTCATCATCAAAACGGCTTTTTCCCTCATTCTCCCACTCCTCCCATTCCTCCTCAATCTCCTCCTCCTCTTCTTTCAATCCTTCTTCTTCCCTAACGTTAGAATCAATTTGGCTTGTTGTGATTGTGGTTTCCTTCAGCACATTGGCCAGTTCGCGCACCGCCTCTTTCACCACGTTCAACTCGTTCTTCATCTTCAGAATGCTGTTCTGAGTGTGCATGGTGTCCAGCTCCTGTCTTATCTCCAGGATCTCGCCGAGCGCCTTCAACATACTGTCCTCTGTGCCGAACACCTGCAGCGTCACCTCTTCCAGCCTCTTCTCCGCCGCGTTCAGATCTCCTCCCAGCTTTAGGATGGACCTCACCGCCTCCTCCACCTTGGGGAGATGTTCCTCACACTCCTTAGCCCGCGGTATGTGCTCCTGAAGCTGGGTACTCAGCTCCACTTCCCTCTTGACGAAGCTGCCCATCGTGGCTTCCAGGTTGTGGATCATCTTGGTGTTCCAGTCCAGCTGGCCCTGCGCTCTCTTGGCATCTTCTTCTTCTGTGGTTTCCATGGCGCGGGCGTTTCTCTTGGTGCTGTCCTCCAGCTCGTCGAGCCGCTCCCCCAGCAAGCGGGCCCTGCGTTCAGCCTCGTTCACGCTCTCGGTGGCCCCGGCGTGGGCCTCCCTGGATTGGGCCTTGAGCGTGGCGAGGTCGTTGGAGACAGACGCCAGGCGCTCCTGCCACGTTTCCGTGACGTTGAGGAAGTGGACGTTGACACTCTGCAGGTCTCGGGAGGCGGAGTTCTCCTCGTCCTGCATCGCCATGACGGCGGCGTGGAGGGCGGTGACGTCGCGCTGGAGTCGGGTCGCCAGGGAGACGGTGGAGAGAGCGTCCTCGAGGTCGGTCTGAGAGGCGGCGAGCTGCAGGCCGCAACACAAAACAGGGAGGGGCTGTTGTTTGCTGTTGGGAGCTCTGTGGTCTGTAGTGGTGTTTGTATATGATAATAGACATAGCAGGAAATAAAGTGCATGCAGAGACATAAGCAGTGTACAGGATAGACTGGAATGTGTTCAAAGAGCGTGGGGAAACTAGAGATGGAAGAAAGACAATTTGTGCTTAGCGATTTTTACAAATTTTTCTTAAATTCCTTTTGACTTGTGACCCCCATTGTCACAGGTTGCATATGTTAAGGAGCTGAGTTTTTGAAACAAACTTGTAATTACACCTTTTAAAAAGTTAAAATTAAAAACAAATACAAATAACAGATAATAAGGATTGTTTTGCTTTCACACAAACTTAAAATCATCCTTTCACTTTAACTACACTGGTAAAAAAGAGACATGTATTTGATTAATACCTCAACAGTTGTTGGGCCATGCAGCCCTAACCTCATTTGTATTAGTGCCTCAGACACCAGTATCTCCAAAAACTGTACAAATTAAAAACCTAAATTGTGTGCATTGAAAGAAAATGTTGTGGGTGTGTGTGATTTGGGTGAACTGACCCTTTAATTAAAGCCCACGTGGTCAAGTTGTCCCACTACAAATCAAACGTACCTTCTCAGAAACCTTCAGGACTTCTTCCTCCATGTCGAACAGACCCGAAGTCTTTCCGTTTAAAAACTTGAACTTTTCTTCAATTTCGGAAAACCTTTCATTCTGCTGCAGCACCACCCTGCGACACACAAAAAAAATATGAGAGAAATTTAAGTAGAGGAAACACTGGAAAAAATCAATTCATACATCGAATACACATACTTTTTTTAGACTCACCAGCTCAGACCTGCGCATACTGCCAGGGACAGTACGCACATTACATTTCTAAAATCCAGTTTATTGGCAGGGTCCAGCGTCTTCGCTTTTGGCGTGTCATCTTTGCAAATTGCAGCCGACTTTTCCGACACTTCTTCGCTTGGTTTCTGTAGCTTTTTCCTCTGCTTCACTTCAGTAGGCATTTTTTAGGCTATATCACACTGGCAAAACGTTTACTGTGAATATCCAACGGGCCTTAACAGTAAGTCAAACTAACAACAAAAAAGGTCAAACCAGCTATTCGTTACGTCGAAAAGTAAAGTAAAAAACGTATTTAATTGATAAGTTCATACTGGATACATTAATGGTGCTAGTAGGCTAACATAAAAAAGTGTGGCTATTAGTGCGTAAGCGTTTCCGATGAAACAGTCCTCTTGCTATTCCTAGGGAAAATGCTGCCTTCAAGTGCTCAGTCTAAGCTAGGGAAAAACCAAAACTAACCTTCTATGCTTATTTTAAAAATATAACAAAGGCTGAAAAATGTAGTCCATAACTTTTAAAGTGATATCTTTACATACAATTGTTTTTGCGAAAATGACATATTCCCAGTATTTACCGTATTGTATTGTCGTTCAACTGAGATCAATTTCTAAAACATGTATTAGTTCCTACGACGCAGGAAGCACCCTGAAGGCCTCACCTAGCCACGTAAGCGGTCGCCAAAATAAGGGATCATCCTCCAAAACAGTAGTGATTATTGTAGCATGTTAAATCTGCTTGTAAAATGCTTCTCAACGGTCACTCTTGGTATAATCACTTAGGCCTACTGTAAACATATATTTTAGAGAGGTAGCATACAATTAAATTAACCATACCACTGGTAACCATATGACTGTTACAAGACATCAAGTTATTTTAAGTTATAAATCATCTATCAGAAAAACAATGTAGCACACTTTTGGTTCTTGCAAACTGAAAGATTATTTTAACACAGTGAGACGCACATTCCTGGCACACAAATGAACATGCTAAACAGGCTTAAGCAGGAGCCATTTATTTGACATGTTTCAAAAAAATCTTACTTACATTTTGAGTTTCAAAATAGGTCAACACTTGATTATCGACAGGTTTCTATAAATGTTAATTCAAGGCCCTATACAGCATTGTATGTAGCAGTACACACACACAGCCTACTGTACAATTCTTTTATTCCATTATTATTTATTGGCTGTGTGCTATTTTGTATTCAGGGTTGATCAGCTATTTGCTACAAGGGGGTCATGCAAACTACACAAGCCTTTGTGCAACATTTAACAAGAATCAACAGCAGAAGACAAACAATCTTACAAAGATCAACAGAATACAATTATTTTTTTTTTAAACATGGACACATCGTCAACTTAGAAGTTAAATTGCAATACAGTACATTCAAGCAAAAGCTGCCACATGCAATTTCTAACAAATTATGTGCAACAAAAAAAAAGAAAAGAAGTAACTATATGACTCCATTATATTGCACAATGAGTGTGTGCGTTAATCAGAGATCTTTGGGCTAAGGCATAGAGTGAGGGAGTAAACACATATTTGGTCATTGAAGGATCTACCACTTTCACTTTGCGCTCTTTTAGTGTTTATCAACTCAAATCAAACTCCTGAGAAGAGTGAACTGTTCAGAAATTGCTCAGTTAAATAACCATTGTTTTAAAAATCCTTAAGTCTGCATGAATAGATATCTGATGAAGTAGCATTTTTTAGCATCATGGCAAACTTTAGCCTAAAAGCTAAAGCGTGCGCCATATAGGTATCCCATACCACTCATCAAGCTTTTTAAATGTCAAATCCAAAAATCACAAAAAAGCACCACCTGTAGCGCTACTTGTGCCAAATCACAACCTCGTTGATATTCAACAGAATTAAAGACCGTGGCAGTATGTTACAAACAACAACAACAACAACAATGAACTTCTAAGGCTTTAAAGGTAATGTTTACATTCATGGTTTCAGGTGGACAAACTGCTGTAGAATGGAGCCTTGAAGCTACAAAGAGGTCCCACTGCAACAGGACGTCCTAGCCTTCAAGACAGCGTGTGTGACACTGCTGCTATAGGCAAAACTCCAACAACAATTTGCTACAAATTCAAACCACAACATCACAAAGGCTCCCCTCTGAATTGAATTAATCTGCAGGCTGAAGTGTTGAACAAATTGTTAATGACAAACGTTTTGAAAGTGTCTAATTCTAAGCAAAATCCACCTGTATATATCCATACCACTAAAGCTCATTGTTCAACGCATTTTATATTATTTGTTAAATCCAGAGCCAGGCTAGCTTTCCAGTCTTAAAGCTAAGCTAACTAGCTGTAGCTTCATATCAATTCAATTAGATGTAAGATGGATATCGCTATTCTCATCGAACTCTCAGCACGAATGTTCTCTTAAACTAACTTTTAACTAACTAACCTAAAGAAAAAACCAAACTATTAGCAAGAAAAAGAAAGCCGAATTAATTTTATATTGACGATTACATGCACAAAGGGCTCTTTATATCGGGTTTTGGTCCTGTCTGTGGAAGAGCAACCGTGCAGTAAGTGCACTTTGAGGACATTTAAAGGACACTTTCAGACCTGTGGGAGGACAGTGCAATATGACACTAACGATAAATGAGTAAACCAATTAAAAGCTGCTTAACATTTTTTTTTCTTTCTGACCTCATCAAATAAATCAAATCCCTCCTTCAAAACACCACACACCTTCTCAGACTGCTACATACAGCATTTCTAAATATTTAAACCCAAATATCTCAAAAGCAAAAAAAACTACGCAATAAACTGCAAAGTAAATAATCTTCACAACTGAATTATACACATGGATCTTCCTTCAAGATGCCTGCAATGGGAACATGACTCCACTGAAAACACTGTGTTCTTCCACCATCTTGATTCTAACAGCTGTTTTATATACATTATCTAATAAAAAACTAGATATAGATGTATACATGGTTATATTTGGATGCTGCAACAGCACCGATTAATCGTTTCCCTTGTTTCAACGTCCCTAATGAGTGCGCACCCCTCACTGGGGAAACTGGGGGGACTAGAATCCAAAGAGGAGACGCACCATAAACTCAAGTACTGTAGTGGTCCTGGAGAGAAGAAAAAGAAAAGAAAAAGAATTAGGATTTTAAGTTGTCAGAGAAGATTTTTTATGTCATTTTTGATTCAAAGTGTTGAGTCTTCTGTTTACAAATCAATACCAACAAATCTTACTATGCAAAATACAGCCAGAGAGAGGAGGACTGTGCAAATAGTCACACAACCACATATTCTCGCGGGCAGAAGTGATCAGTGAGAGGGATTATTTTTGTGCGACTCCCTAATTTATTTTAAAGACCGACCTGTATCGAGCTAACTACGCCACTGGCCATGACGGAGAGCCTTCCTGCCACCGAGCGAACTCCCAGTTTCAGCTGCGACATGTCGGGCGCGTTGGGCAGCACGTTGGTCAGACGGTACGAACTCGCTGTGAACACAAGACATACAAGACATCGTTGAGAACACTATTTCTATAAACATTTTTATATTGTCTTTCAAGCCCAGTCTCAAGAGGTTGCTACTTATAAACCTGCATGAATTTGATTTTGAATTCAGCTAAAATAATAAAAGTCTTTAAGCAGGTTGTTGAAGTGTAACATCAATTTGTGTTAATTTTTTTTAAACACAAATTGAAATTTTAGGTCGCAACATACAGGGAATTGTTTTCTCAAAAGGCAGTGGTGCAGTGGTGTCTTACCTGCTTGTTTCTTTGGATCATCGAACATGTCTTCTGAACTTATGGCCGTGCTCCCTGAAAATCTTTCCAGTCGTGTTTTGGCCTCGTACTAAAGAACAGAAACGCAGACATAGTCAAACAGACTGATCAATGATTAGTTATGTGTAACAAGAACTGTTGTACCTAAAAAAAAAACATTAATTGCTACATTTGACCATCTACGAAGTATGCAAATCAGCTCTTATCATGCCCAACATATTATTATTACAGTATACAGAACATGTGTTAAAGGTGCTACGAGGATTTTTTTTATATTTTTGAAAGAGTCGAATTTTTCCTCTGATGATCATTAATTACATGAATGCTATTTTTTTTATATAGTTTTTCTCAATGCCTCATGGGTACGCTCACCCAGGAACAACAGCTGGCGTGGTAAAAACACTACCGTTTTTGTCCAAAGGGGGTGCAAGAATGAACACAAACTGAAAGTTCCTCGGAGCACCTTTAAGGAAAAGGGAGGATGCATGTTGTCATTGTGTACCTCACTGTCGTCCTGTTTTCCAAAGTACATGTCAGAAGAGATGGCTTTCACGTCACCTCCATACTTTTTCTGAGCTTCTCCAGAGTCCACCACCGGTTCTGGTTTTCTTCTGGACGTGGGCCTGATAACAAACATTGATTACGAATGAGAACAAATATGATACAATTACTAAAATCCATACCAATAATAACCAAGAGCCGTATATTCTGGACACATACATAAGGGAGTCGAAACATTTAGTTTGCATTGAACCCTTTGTACAAACGCTTTGATGAGATGAACTCTTTTCATGAGTAAAAACTTAAAAAAAGGTTCTATGAGGAACTTTTAAATATTTCTGAAACAGTAAAATGTTTCCTCTGATGATCATGAATGACGTGTAACAGCAAACAAGACCATCAGTAGAAAGAATTCTTTTTTGATATAGTTTTTCTAAATGCCTTTTTCATGGGTACGCTCACCCAGGAACTGCAGCTGGTGTAGTAAAAACACTACCGCTTTTGTCCAAAGGGGGTGCAAGAATGAACACAAACTGAAAGTTCCTCGGAGCACCTTCAATTAAACTTCACATTGCAAAAAACACAGCATCCTGCTACCTGTCATTGATTGAGGAGATACTGGAGGTAATGTAGAAGTCGGGTTCTGGCTTCTTGCTGTCCTTCATCCAGCCCCCTCCATTGCCTCCTTCGCCTTTGTCGTCCCAATGGGAGAAGAAATTATCGGAGCTTTCTGTTTTTTCCTCAAAACGAGACAAGACCCTTAACAAGGAAGAAGTTCAAAAATAATGTCAGAGAAACTAGAACTAACCGTATGGCACCTCCTCCACGAAGCATAGAATTATGTACAGTGTGGTAGGCAAGGCTTCAAAAGAAAGTAAAGCTCCTTTGAAGCTACAATATGGTACAAGGTTACTGCAACTTGCCTATATTTACAATAAGGTTGCAGAAATGTTCAACCTTTGACCTCCAACATTTAATCAATTCTCAGGACGGACCCCTGTGTGGAGTTTGAATAAAATCCCTCAAAGCGATATCGCGTTCACAAGAATTTTCGTACGTACTAAAGAAAAGGCAGATTGGAATCATTCATGATTAAAAAAGGCTTTGTGGCCATCACCATATTCAGATACAGTGTTTCCAAAGGAAGCAACAAAATAAAAACTAAATTAAAACACTTATGAATAAAAATTTGATTAATTGCAAAATGTTCTTTATTTCTTTATTCACCTAGAGTTGAAGGAGCCTTCATCCTCATCATCATTGTCCTCAGTGAAGCGTCGTGAAGGTTTCTTGGTCTTGGCCCCGAGCGGACTCTCCTGCGTGATCATGTGCATGTCCGATGTGACAGAGTGAGACACGCCACTGTGGACAACAGCAGGAAACACACACTCTGTTAAAGGTGCAGTGTGCAATATCTGAATATTTAGTGGCATCTAGTGGTGGAAGTTCTAGAATGCAACGCTCCCTGGGTAACCCCCCCACGAATAATAACAAATGCTACAGTGGCCTTTAAGGACAAGAAGCTAGTTACTAAAGATGGCATCATCCACCACTGCCTCAAACGTGTAAGGCCGCTTAGTTTTTCCATTCTGTGCTACTGTTCTAAGGAAATAAATTTAAAAAAAACTTTTATTTTCAAGCAATTATACACTAATTAAAACACTTATGAATATTATATTCCAGTTCTACCAAGTCTTTTCTGAAAGGGGCAATACATTCTACACACTGCAACTTTAAAAACAGCAAGAGACTGACAAGTGCTGACAGGATTATAAGTATTTGTTTTCTCATCTACACCACCGTACCTCCTCATGCCCATGCCCATGCCCAGTCGCTCCGCTTGCTCTTTCTTCTTTCCCTCCAATCCCTTAAACTTCTGCTCCTCCTTTTTCCTCTCCTGCTCAAAGTCTATACAGGCCAGACGCAGGGACGGAACGCTGAGGACGGGAGAAGGCAGGACAGTTCAATAAAATTCCAAAAACAAGACAAAACAGAAACACAAGAAAAATGGTAGAAATAATAACACATACATGGATTCCTCAGATTTAGTATTCTTCTTGGCAGCACCAGTGCCCTCCACTTTCTCTTGGAGCTTGTCTGCGGCTTGAGCCTTCTTCTCCTGGTCAGAGAAGTTCTTGTTGCTAACCTTAGCGCCCAGGCCTCCCTTCTTATTCGCCAACTAGAAACAAGACACAGTTTAATATAAATAAAAAAACAGCAAGATGTAAACGTCTTGAAATGGTAAATGGACTCCCACTTATAAAGCGCTTTTCCCTGGTTTCTCACTGAGAAAAAGCGCTTTACATTGTTTTGTACACATTCACACACACATTCATACACCGATAGCAGCAGCTACCATGCAGGGTGCAAGTTAACTATCGGGAGCAATTAGGGTTCAGTGTCTTGCCCAGGGACACTTCAAAATATAGTGAGGGAGATTGGGGATCACACCACCGACCCTGCAACCCAGTGGATGACCGCCCTACCTGCTTCCCCACAGCTGCACTAGAGACATATAATTGTGTGATGATGCGTTTTTTGAATGAGTACGTACTGTTTTCTTGGCACCAGCTGGCTTCTTCTTAAGGAGAGATATATGCTCTGGAAATATCGAAGGAAAGTTCAGTTACATATCCTGCAGTTTAGCAATAACTCAGATACAACAGCAGTGTTTTTTTAAATGAGAAAATATTTGTGAATCAAACATAGAAATCGAACCTGGATTTGCTTTTGGAGAAACACTCAGCATATCCACGCTAGGCCCGTCCTCTGGATTACCTGAGAAGAGTTAAAGTATGTCTGATGAGCCTCATAAGTGGTATTAAGATCTATATTTTTTTAAACATTGATTCTATATTGTTGAGGACAAATAACCGAATACCATTATTGTCTTCCTCTTTTTCTGTGGTTGATGGCGTCTCTGGTATGGGGGCGCTGAGACTCCCTTTGGCCATATTCACGCAGTCAGGATCAGCCTGGAACAACATTTACACAAACATGGTGAAATGACTGTATACTCACTGTAGGTGTCAAACGACAAAAAGTGGATATGTGGAGAAACATCTAAGCGGATACACAGACACTCGCTTACGTGTGAAAGAATACTGAAGAAATCGACATGCTTTTCGTCAGGTGCCGTCGGGGAGAGAGGAGCCTGACTGCCAAGCCACAACTGCAAAGAAGAAAGGACAGAACAACTGATACAGTGAGCTATCTATATTTCATGTAAATGTGTGATAAGCAGTCAAATGTTTGAATGGAAGAATGTAACCTTAATGAATTATATGAAAAGGTAACAGTCCAACATAGTATGTGAACTTCCCATCTATGTTTAAAGGTGCACTGTGTAGTTTGAGAGGAGGTGGACTTGTTTACATTTGTAGAGCCTGCAGTTAGTTTACAAAGCATATTGTCTCTTCATGCAATTCTTAGTATTGAATAATTCTATCATCGTAAATAAAATAAAAACATTTTTAGGAACATGAACCAAACGTACGACTAGAATATGTTTGTAAACCAAAGTGTGGGCCCTCATGCTGTAAACAACAGTGAATCAGTAACTTTTCGGGAAGCTTTCTAACTTCATACACCCAAAGTTACATAGTGCACCTTTAAATTAGTTTTGCTTTTGAGGTCAGTTTGGCCAAAGGTTATGGGTAAAATAGGATTGTTCTTGAAAAATCCCCTCCCATTCTTTAAGTAATATCACTGGATCAACATGCAAGTGCAGGGTGCTTTAAAAAACAGCAAAAAAAAAACACATCTGGCGTTAGTACCTCAGTGCCATGGCTTCTGGTGGCTTGTGTGGCCAAAGTCTTGATCTTCTCCCTGTACAGCTGAGCAGCGCGGCTGTTGTACTTGGCGTTGGCCGCGCTGGACGTGGTGGAGCCATGTTGATTGAAAAATGCAATCTGAGCAGATACAGGAAGATTTGGTTAAGTTACAGGTATGTCTAGCACACAACGCGCCGGGATTTCATATGGGTGTGTGTGTGTGTGTGTGTGTGTGTGTGTGTGTGTGCACTGACCGCGCTGGCATTGCCTCCCACTTGCATACATCTCAGCTGAAACCACGACCAATTAGAATCCAGTTCAGTGGACCTGCAAGACAAAATAAATGTCAGGATAAGACACAAACCTTGGACTTCTCAGTGGTTCGACAGGGACAAACTCACATGAGTCTGTTGATAGAAACTTGTGCAATCCAGTGCAATGTTCACAAGTAAAAATAACCGCAAGTAAATTCAACAATACATTAATTACTAAAATATATATATATATAGACACAGATAAATACCTACACTTTGGCAGATGTGTAGGTAATTAAGGGGCACATATATATCATGATAGTTCCTAAGGATTCAAACTGGTATGTTGTCTCTAGTTGTATGGGATGGGACTTCCCTTTTCTAATAAAAGAATACGTCTTCAAAGTGCAGAGAAATTAATCCATGCCTTTTGTGTTTTCATGACTGAATGTAATGTGATACACGCTCGCCTCAGCCAAAGAACTGTAACTTGTATGCAGATACAGTTTCAAAATGCTTCAGCCCATTTTCTAAACAAAAAAACAAACACATTGGACTCTTTCAATACAGTCTTACAGAGTTAAGGTGTTTCTGACTTACTGTCTGTCACTAATAGTAACTTTAAATGTCTTCTCTGACCTCATCATAAAACAAAGACAGAACTGGCGTTTCCAGGCTTTTCCACTAAACTTTGGAATGACTTACCTCTCTTATTAAATGATTGAGTTACATTGAATTGTTCTGTGTAGATGTTTTTACACTTGGAATGGTTAACTATATCCTATCTTTATAAGTACTTCCCTATTAATTGTTTTATTGTGAAGCGGACAGTGTGTATTTCATTTTATTTTGTGCTATATTAATAAGTCCCGACGTACCTGATAAAGGACAGGTGCACCCCGAGTGACCTGTGTGTCCCAGAGCAATCTATACACAGGAACACACCGTAGCTGATGCTGGCCCAACTGGGGTTTTTCGATGAGCAGTCGAAGCAAACCTGTGAGAGAAGAGAAGAGATGCATACATTATAAGCTTGACCTCAATACAAACAGGCCTTTTAACGAGGGTGATGTTTTCATTATATTTAACTTCTCATTCAGGATCATAAGCTCATAAATCAATAAAAATAGGAGGTGGATTGAAGCAAACATGATAAAGGATGTGTGGTTTGTGCGATTAAAAAAACATGGAAGGGTCTGAAGTGCACGTTGCCTGTGACACGAGCTGCTCGTGTGACTCAAACAGCTGTTGGAAGATGTGGCGTTGAATTTGTTGCAATGAAATGAACTATGTCCTTCAGTTACTATCATTCAGGATGTAGGCACCCGTGTAATACAAAATGAGAGGCTCAAAACAAACAAACATTAAGCCTAAAACAAACAGACGTGACTCCGACATGGAAAAACATGTCAAAATGTCGCGAGCTCGCCTCTCAAACCCCTCGGCTTTTACAGTTCACACGTTTTCTGACATTTTATTCTTCCGTAAAGGTCACCCGGTCACAACTGGTTTACTCATTTCGACTAGATTAACGTGACTCATATTGGCTTATTGTTAAATTAAGCTGGGAAGTTGAAGCTAGCCTTGGCGTCTGCTGTCAAAGTGCGACGTGTCAGATATATTTTAGTTCGGCTAACTTCCTTGTTCAAAGAGCCGTTTAAAAAATTCTCACCTTATTCGTCGGCACGGAGCGAAGGCGCTTGAAAATAGCTGTAATGTCCTGTTTGCTGGGCTCCGACATTGTCCAGTCTATTGGTTATACCTTGCGCGTAAAGAAGTAGCATGAAATAAAACCAAGCCCTGTGTATTTCCTCAATAATAATAACCGAATACGACACGTCAGTTGAGCAACATCATGGTCGGGCTCTGATTGGATGAAAACGCCCCGTGGTTGTGTTATTGTAGCAAAGGCTGCTGGGTAATGTAGTTAACTATTCAGCATTTCTTGGGTTTACATGGTTTACATCAGCTTTGATTAGTCATTTTTTCTGCCGTCAGCATTGAATCATTCCACCTAAATTACGTAAATATGATTAAAATATCTTTACCCACTCCTACATAAATACATAGGCTATTCCTACATTATAATAACTTAATACTTTATTTTTCTTGTGTGTTTATTCTGTAAAACCGCATATTGTATTTGATTTTTTAATTTATGTTACTCTGTTGTATTTTATTTCTATTTTAAAGTTATATAAATAAAAACTTTTGAATCCTTGAATTGAACTTGTTCTTATACCAGAATATAAAGATAGTTTTGGCTTTGGGTGAATAACGCACACACATCTTTATAATTATTGAAAAAAATGTGACACATAACTGGAATCCAAAGTATTCTTCACCTGTTTGAATGTGAATTTGTCTGGAAGATACTGACATCAAAGGAAAAAGCATTGCAGATTATATTTGTGGACATAGCTCTAACAAATTTGCGGTATTGAAGTTGAATGTCCACCACTTGTTGGATTCTGATGTAAGTTTGGTGTGTTGAAGTTAAATTCAAGCATGGTAGTGTTGCATTTTTCTTATTTTGTAGCTACATAGACATATACAAATAGAAAACTAATTTGTTGAAATTAACTCCCTAGGACTGTGCAACCAACATAACTACACCACTTTACTTAAGAAAACCAAGCTCTCTTTATATCCATTAAATATACTGACACAAAAACAAGTTAAAAAGTAAGAACTATAAGTACTAAAGACAAAGACAAAATATTTTTTTCTCAAATATATTCATTTATTATATGTTGTGGAACAACATTTACAAACCTCACTGTGCAAGAACAGTTGTTGCTGCGTTCTGACGACAGCATGCCCTGAAAACATGGCAAGACATTTCTCCTCTCTCACCATTATTAAAGACAATAAAAATTCATCTTCATCTCGTGCTGCAGTTGAAGGCATCAAATACCATTTCTCAATGAAGTAATAGGCGCTCAAGGCATTTAAAGAAATTTGGAAAAAGGCCTGCAGTTCAGCCGGCAAAATACTTGATCAAAACATACTGTAAGGTCACACGATCGGGTTTATCCATTTATGTCATAGTTCCTATGGAAAAACTGACAATTATTCATACGGTATTTGCTGATTCGGTCGATGAGTAAGGATCCTCTCTAAAAGGGAAAAATAATCATATTTACAAATATAACAAAATAACAGATTTAAGGGATATTTGCCATAAAATATTCATTTACTTTACAAACTGATTCTCAGTCACAGCATTGTATGAATGAGAGTAAAACAAAAGCACTTGTGGCATCATAAATTAACAATCATTAATTTTCCAACTACGTATCATCTGATATCAACACTAAATTTGTTCAAATACGTTTTTTTTTCATTCAGGCTATATTTACACGCATGTATGCAATGCCACACTTTGCTTTAGTTTTATTGCTATCTGTAATATATGTAAAGGAAAATAAACAACACTAAAAATATTTCCCATTACTTGACATTTAACCAGAAGTGTGAGAAAATAAAACTGGAAAATTCAAGTGAGATAGATAAGCGTTTGTGAAAAAAGCCTTCAGTGTTGTATGAAAAATATCTCATAGTATTACAATCTCTATTCAACAGAAATGGGAAGATTTGTGTGTCAGAAAAAAAAAGTTAAAAATACAATCAGTGAAATATACATTCAATTGCAAGTGACCGGATTAAGCTAACCCACTGTGAACTTAATGAAGGCTACGTCAGGATAAGGCTTTACTGAACTCAATCATTCCTTCTGAAATACACCAGAACAGTTCATGAACTGCATGGAAAACATGTTTCAACCCTGAAAAGGAATGCCAGAACAATGTAAGCTCTAGTTTAAAATCAAGTTAAATCTGATACAATTAATCACAAAATGAGGGGGCTACATTGTCCAAGAAAAAATCAAACAATTAACATGTATGGACTGGATTTTTTTAACAGGCAGAAATGGTTTCAAACCTAAATCAGATAATCATGGTAATAGAGAGGGTCATCTCCCTTAAAGAATCCACAGTGGCTTGCATACTAAGGCTGCATGTAACGTCGCTCGACGATTTTGTCAGACTGTCATCCCAGTGTTTCTTCTAAACAATATATAAATTCACACATAACATTTCATTGAATCTTATAACCTAATATATATACTTGAAAAAGCTATTATTTTTGTAACAGCATGAGTGGGATTCTAAGTAACATCTCATATCTTACAGCATTTTTTTTTTTCTGTGAGCATTCATCGCCTGCTGGAATCAATTGGAAACTTGTGGTTCATTTCCATCTTTGTACTTTAGTTTCTATTAGGGTCAATCTGTGGCAATATGTCAAGTGGTCCTTTTATAATGTGCACATCCTCTCCGTCTCTCTCCTTCTCTCTCCACACAGCGATCCAGTCTTCACCAACAGGGAGAAAAACCAGTTGGAACTTAAAGCGGAGCCTTCTCTCTTTTAACAGCCACACTGTCATTTTCGCAAACACGCCACTTCCTTCTTTCCTTCGCATTCATCCATTTGTGATAATTCATTACTGGATGTCTTCCACATAGTTAGCAGGATAGAGGCCCGTTGTCCCGTCCTTGAGCCGCCCTCTGCACCAACCCTGATCGTCTTCTTCTCCGATTTTGGTCAAATCATCCCCTGGAAGAAAGGAGGAGGGATGGGTCGATATTTGTATTCCAGAAACATACTGTGAACCGGCAGATTTTTATTTATTTAATAAAAGCCCCTGTAAAACCCAAATCCAAAAAAATCCTTCTAACAATGTAATTTGGGGAGTTGGTTGCATGATATTTTTGATTTATCAATCCAAATTAAAGATAGTCATTTAAGTTTGATAAACTCACCAAAGATTTGGTTTAGTTATACTTATGAGCCATGAAGTATGTCAGTTCATGTCAGTTCTCTGCCCGAACGTACTATAACATTTTTTTTTGCCTGTTGCCATGGGACCTTTTGATACGGCCCCGCCCACACAGTCCTGTCTAACGGTCTAGACTCTAAACAGTAAAAAAGCTGTTATATTTTCTTTTGTAATATTTTTTTACTATAATATTCATGAACATTTATTTTCAATCAGATTTTTGTGAAAGCTTATTTGGACACAGAACTTTGATATAATTTGAATATTGTAGCCCAGGTTACCAGAGGCTTTAAGTCTTTGGTTCTGCCATGTACCTGCTTTGAAGGTCAGCTCATCCTGCTCCTGCCCTTCATAGTCATAGAGCGCTTTGACGGGCACAGAGACCACCGGAGAGGCCGGCTCGTCCTCAAATGGATTCCCGTCCCCGTTGGTGGAGAAAGGGTTTGCCGCCGTGTCTTCATCTGACCAGTCTGCACTCTTCTCTACACTGCTCACGCTGGATGGATGGACGGACAGACAAGAGATCCTCTTAGAATTTTTTTTTTTTAATAGTTATATATATAAAAGGCATTTTTGCATACTGTAGAGGGGACAATCCAGCATGCCAGGCGGTAGGCAGCAGGGACCAACATTTCAGAGTTAGAAAAGTGTGAAAAATAAATACACAACACCAAATAAAGTAAAGTTAAACACACAAAAAGCTAAAAAGTGCATCTCCAAATCCAGGAACAGTGTTTGTGATTCCTCCTCCTTTCAGTTCTAAATAGGAGAAAAAAACATGCTAAAGTATGGCATTATCAACACTACAAAGCAAGCGTTCAGGCAGCAAGACGAATGATTTAAAAGTCACCATTTTGAGATCGAGAACATACAGCAGAACAACATGAGCACATATCAAGCAGCATACGAAAAAAAAAATACATGAGACCAAGCAAGACGAATCATTGTTGAGAATGCATGGTGATTGGATTTGAACCTGAACGGCCAACAGAGGGAGCCACTTGAACACCAGAGAGAGAACACGGCTCTGACAAGAGTTATAAGTTGAAAAACAGTAAACACACACCAGCACACACACCAGCACACACATAAAGGATTTACAGTCAGACCTGTTCAAAGTGTCTATCATTTCACATAGCTGATGACAGTTGTTTACCTGTTTTTTCTTTTTGCAAATAAGAAAATATCTGAGATACTATTTGTATCCTAACTGTTCCTTTATGCATTTGTGTTTGTACGCGAGCTTCTTTTGACGTATGTACTATGTAACTTTGGGTGTGTTGGAGAAAAATTGGATCCCTGGAACACTGTTTGAAGTTAGAAAGCTTCCTTAAAAGTTACTGTTTCACTGTTGTTGTTTACTGCAGCAGGGCCCACAGTTTGGTTTACAATCATATTCTATTCTTATGTTTGGTTCCAGGTGCCTCAAAATAATTGTGTTTTAATTCATAACAATAGATTTATTCATATACATGTATAGAAAATAAATGTTGTGAACTCACTGCAGCCTCTGCAAACGTAAACAATTCCCCTGAAACTGCACCTTTAGCATACATGTGTACAAGTGTTTCAAAATATGGTTCAGGTCTGACTGTAATACAGAAAAATATCCCCCTTAGCAGAGACATGCGCCCCCATGCGCATGACATGGCCCTGTTAGGAAGTGACGGACAGACACACATTGGCTTTGTGTGCGATGCCATTCCAGTGACAGTGCATTGCAACAATACAAAAAGAAAAACTAGCAACCAAACGCAAAAACAAAACCTTCCACCTAAAAGGAGGAGAGATGGGTTACAAGTAAGAAGGGAGTAAAGTAACTACGACGACAAAGAGATGTAAAGGGACGTGGCACGGAACGGAAGGCGAACGTTCCGTGAAAGAAAGATGGAAAGAGAAAAAGGGGCGGGACTACAGGTTGTGGGTGGGCGGAGTGATTTCTCCTGTTCACCAACGTTTTTATTTCCTCTTTATTGACACTGATGTGGTTGACTGTGGTCTGCTGCTGCTCCACCGCCATCTCCTCTTCCTCCTCCTCCTCCTCCTCTTCCTCACCCACATCTTCCTCGTCGTCAAAGGGGTTTGAGCCCGCGGGCGCTGTTTTATTGGGCACAGTCAGGCTGACGACATGGGACACAGTAAGACATGGATTTGTTGACATGCACGCACACACTCACATTCTGTGACATACATTCAAAGAGTGAGGTAAGCCTGGCAGAGCTGATGTTGATAGTTAGAAGGTGCTACAAGGATAAATTATTATTATTTAATTGTTAAATATTTCTGAAACTGTCATTTTTTTCTTCCGCTGTTCTTCTATGTAACAGCAAACAAGACTATCCAGTGCAAAGAATTATATTTTTATATAGTTTTTCTTAATGCTTTTGTCATGGGTACGCTCACTCACAAGAGAAAACTTAACAAACATAGAGACGGTAACTAAGGGGTGCGGTTGAAGAGTTAAGAGATAGATGACCCAGGTCATACGATCAACCAACAAAACAAATAAGTTTTAGATGAAACGCAGACCATGTGAAACACAGACCAACACAATGACAAGAATTTGACTTGTTTAGACTCGAGTGTGACCACTCAAACACACAGGCATGTACACCATAATTAAAAGTACAAAGCTTTACAAACATCACGGGACACTTAATTGTCAGCTCTGGGCTTTGTAGGTGCAAACTCCTTCGTTAGAAGTCACATGAGGATAGTTCACTTCCTCCCATTGTTTTTCCACATCAAGGAACTAAACGTGTGCTAGCCCCTCCACCTGTATCAGAGGAAACACAGGGTTTCTATTCCCTGTTTACAGAATGTTGGAGCGTGAACAGCAGTAGTTATAAGTCGGCCCTTGGGACTGTGAAGTGGAGAAATGTCGACGCCTTTGTTTGCATAGTCATGCCACGCTCTCTGGGTTGATCCTGAGGAGTTATTATTACACCAAACACTGCTCTACTCGGACAGTGGTACAATGTAACTTTGGACGGTTTCAGACAACAAACAAATCTGGATGTATACTAAGAACCCAAGTATTCAAAGAGCTGATATTACAGATCCGATAGATCCATTTGGAGTACAAGAATGGGATTACATTTGGGGAAAGAGACTTCAGTCTGACCAGACAACGGATGTGATGGGCCACCATGATGTCTAATGTAGGCCAAGATTGCCTCAAAATACTGTACATTCCATTTGGTTTTCTGAATACAGATTCCCCAATATTTTTTAATTAGTTTGAAACGATGAAAGAGTAAGTCAGTTAAATACAGGCTATATAGAAAATAACTATATTGTCGGTCAAGTAATTTTCATTGCAGACATACCAAATCACAGTCAAAATGTTTAAGGTCTGATCTTGAATCTTGATGTATTTTTTTTGTTTTTACTATCTCTTAAATGCAATTTCTAATGTCTAATCTTGATGTATTTTTATGCCCCTGTAAAGCACTTTGAATGGCCTTGTGTCTGAATTGTGCTATATAAATAAACTTCCCTTGCCTTATCCAGTTGGTTCAACACATATACAAAGATTTGTCGGTGCAAATTAGTCTTTGTGTGTACACAACATCCACCAGTCCACACCCATAGATGTAGGGAACAGAAAAACAATGTGCTGTTAATTCTGGTTGGGGGGGAGAGGCAGTCAACTTTCCCAAGTTCAGAGGTCAAATGTTTCCCGTGCCTGACATTCCCTTTGTCGACTCCTCTACACACTCCTCAAGAGCGCTAGTCATTAAGTAAACACACGAGCCACCTCCCCCTCATGTCTGGATGAGGGACAGAGGAGGGAATCTTACTACAAAGCAAGTTTGAATCATCCAGGCCCAACTAAAACTATAACCCCAATCTGAGATAATGGGTATCGCAATGGTGGTTGTTACACAGGTTTACTTAATCAGGCTCCGTACGTGTTCCCATAAAAGGATTTTTATGAAATGGGATCATCTTGTGCCACGATAGCTATTGAGAATATTATTTAAAAAAAATATTACAGCAATAATCCCCACTGTTGCGAATAAATAAAGAATGATAAAGAAGGCTAATTCTGTTCATTTAAAATGTGAAATTATGATATTTATTTTTTACCACTATCAACGGCAAAACCGTTTATTTCTAACGCGACATCTACAGATGATAGAGCTCTTATACTTTTTAGTTTAAAGAGCATATTTAAACACTATACTCAAGAATTGCATTTAGGTCCCATAATAAGGACACGTGGGAGACACTTTTCAAGTTAAAGTGAATTCAATTTTATGGGTTTTTAATATTATCTGTGATATATATTACTACGAAAATATATATCATAGTTAAGTAAGAGCAATAAGAACCCTTCCAAAAGCACTGTACATAGTATTCTTGTGCAGATATCTGAAACTTAATGCATGTAAGTTCCATTAGAAAGAAGCTGGAAGGCACTGTGCACAGTTTGCTCTACTTACTATAATCTATCCAGGTTCAAAGAGAGCCACCTTCATGTTATTAAAAACTCTCTAGGGTCAACATAACTCTAAGCTAATCCATTCAATTTGCTGCGTAGTACGGCACACAGGTGTGTTACACATTAAAAGAAAAGGAGCCTCATTATTAAGCTACAAAGTAATGTGAAAAGTCAGGCTCAAGTGATTTTAACAAACTGCCCAGTCAAAGGACAGAGTAATCGTTTAGCTAATCTCACTTACAATCCTGAACAATGATTACAACACACACACACACCACAGCTTCTAGAATGAGTTGAACAATCCAGGGGCCCAGCAGAAAAAAATTATTTTCCAGTAAAACTTAACACACGTCTTCACATTGTAGTGTATTTCTGTGGACTGACTGTATAAAAGGTGCTGCGTTACCACGACGATGGAGGCATGAAAAGTGTTTTATCTTCCATCAGTGTTATGTGCTTGTTGCTGTTGCCACAACAACACCAAAGACACATTTCTCAGCGGGGAGTTCTTATCTCATCTTGGCTTAGAAAGATTACATCATGCTATTAAAAAACTTCAAATAAACATAAAGTTGCTTTAAAAGCCTTGACGGGGCAGGCAGGTTGATTCCATTATATGTAACAGATCATCAGAAAGTTGGTAATATCATAAATTGAAGAGAAGCCAGGCTGTTGCGGCTAACATTCTTTTTTTTAACTGTCTGTGAATTATTTACATTTCTGTGCTACTTTGACATTTCCAGTAGCAATATCAATGCTCTGAAGGTCTCTGTCAAGAATAATATTTTCACATAACTTTCTGGCTCTTGTTCAACTATGTACCAGCCGACTGCATCTCTCTCGCGGCGATGAATTCTTTCCCAACAAACTCGAACACAATGTTTACCGTTACCATGGAAAAGGCTTTACGACGACACGTCACTCCCGGAGCTTCCCTTAACGTTTTACAGGCATTCCTTCAGAGGAAAAGACGCAATGTGCGGTGAGCTCTCTGAGAGTAATGGAGAGAGTGTGTGTGTGTGTGTGTGTGTGTGTGTGCGTATTTGTTTTTGTATGTGTGTGTTTGTGTGTGCGTGCATTGTTTTTTGAGAGACAGTTAAAGAGTGAGTGAGTGAGTGAGTGAGTGAGTGAGTGAGTGAGTGAGTGAGTGAGTGAGTGAGTGAGTGAGTGAGTGAGTGAGTGAGTGAGTGAGTGAGTGAGTGAGTGAGTGAGTATGTACCTGCTGCTGGTCTTGGCAGGCTGAACCGGCTGGTCTGAGCCAGTTGAACTGATGCCGGTCAGAGTGACGCCCTCCGACGGTTTCTTCTTCTCTCGTTTGCTCAGGGTTCGGTTTAGATCTATGGACCAGTCCTGGTGGAAAGACACACACAGATGCACATTACAGTCAAAGTATTTTATTTCCCTAGTGCTCACACCACAGTGGTTGAGCTTGGTTCAAAACATGCCTTCACACAGCTGGTAGTGGAAGAGTCACAGGCAAGTGCACAGCAATAAACACACACACACCTCAACACAGTCTGTCAAACATTTCTCAGGCTCTGGATTTTTTGAACTTGGACATGTCATGCATGTGTTTTGATACAGCACAATGTGGGCCTGATCAAATGAGAGACACGACTATGAACAGTGTCCATCACCTGCTGAAAGCAACACAGCACCAAGGAGTCGCCCCTCCACCAGAGGGAGAGTGGAGCAGAAGAGAGAGATGGTCCAAGAATGTGACAGCATCATAGTTATAGTTATAGAAGTAAAAAAAATTAGAAAATATTAAAAGTAATGTATATGGATACATTATTTGCCACCGAACCAGGCCTACATTCACGTTGATAAAAGTAACTACGAGGCGCTTTCAGTTTGTTGATTCTAGCGATTCTATTTGTATATATTGGTAGTGTTTTTCAGCGCCTGCTGTCCTAAAGATCTTTGCTAGCGCATGACGGCAGCGTGTGCACTTCAGAAAGCTAGTGAAAGAGAGACCACAGGATGCAACGCGATGAGGTAATGTATTTATATGTGACCGTTTATAAACACAGGCTTTTCCAGTCTGCCTGCCGTAAACCCTTTTGTTTGGGTTGGCGGAGATTCAGACCCGAAGCAAAGGCATTAATAATAACTATATAAAAATAGTGTTGTTTTCGCTGACGGTCTCGTTTACTGTTACAGGTAATTTATACATTATAAACACTTAAAAGTTCCTCGTAGCCACTTAAGAACGTTTCAAAAAGCTTCACTGAATGATAGTGGAAACTCGCAGCATTTATCACGATATAACAGCATAGTATCAATCTTATGTTGGAGCTTAAAGTAAAAAAATAATCAATATAATTCAGACAGTAGTCCCTACTATAAGTGAAAGTGTAAACTCGTCTGCCTCCTCTGATTTATAGGGCCCTTTTAACTTTTAACAGATCAAAAGGTTTGACCGCTTGACCTCATGCTCTGTGACATGTTCTGGGCCATAATGGCATCACATGACGTACTGCAGGGTTCATATGGATGAGCTGAGTTCAATGAGGGGTCAGAATGCAATGGTTACAAAAGAACAAAGTCAGATAGCTGTGTTTGGACACACTCTTTGACATACTGCTTCTCCAGGAAAAGGTATGTAAACATCCTGCAGCTATAAGGTAAAGGAAGCACAGGTCTACGTGCCACACGTGTGCATGAACATACTATGGGTTGGACAAAAGACAATGGTGCATCTTTGTCTCATTAATAGTTTTCAAACTTGAATACAAGATAAACACAACCACCTCAAAACACACACACACACACACACACACACACACCCACACACACACACAAACGGAAGCAGTAAGGAGTGAGTGTCTTATTGGAAAAAAGGAACCCCTCCCCTCCCCTATGGCTGTTGTGACAAGAACAGCCGGCCCATGCAGAACTCACTACAAAGGACTTTCTCTTAAAGGTTCCAGTTCTCTTAAAGGGGCGAGGACGGGACCAGTCCACATTCTGTCAGACATAAGGGAAAGGGTGTAGAACAGGGGTTAATGTGGACAACACAGTCGAGACCTCAAACCGTTAGTTGTGTTCGTGTAGCCATGACTTACACCAAGAGCCACTATCTTGCTGGACAATTAAGACGTGAGTGTGCTGTGTTGTTAATGACTTTTTAAATGTATTATTAATTCAAGCTTGTTTTATATGTCTGTCGGCTAGGTCATGACACTCTCTTTTGTGAGACGAGTGTATCTGATTCCTCCCCAAAACACAGCGGTATTCAAAGAAAAGCAGCAAGGTTATGATGAAGGAGGAAGGAAGAAGGATCCCCAATGGGCCAGCTATGCCTGCAGGAACACTCAAAAGCACTATACACATTGTAGCAATGCGAACATATGCAGCGTTTCTTTGCCTTTTTCCTTATTTCAGCTCCTGTTGGGACGATGACATAAACTATGTCCCTCTCCTTGACACTCTGACTGCTGAGGAAAGATTTACTCTCTCTCCTGCTGCCAAACAGCATACTGCAATGACAGAAAATGAGACTTGGCCATAACTCCTCCTTTGGTATAAAGTATAAAAGTGCCCTTGATTTTTTTTCTTCTTTCAAAATATTTCAGCAAGACTTATTAGTCATTTTCCACTCTCCTCTAAGACTGGTGGTTCTCACAGTTGGGCCCGAGGGATCTATTTCATTTTATCTATCTGATTTAATGTGTGTCTGAAAATGAAAAACTTTTTGGGGAACTAAATGAGAGCCACTCTGGATGGTTTTACTATCAAACATTTTAGCCTTCTCATGTCATTGTACCTCAAACTGAGGCCAGTTCATCGGCATGCCTGGACCATGATTAGACCGGAACCATTTCAGGTCTTCTTCAGCATCAGTAGCAGAGATCGTGTCTTGCAGCGTGTGGTAGATTGTCTGGAATCTATGGAGACAATATTGGACATCGGTTTATATTTGATACCTGAAAAGCAGTTGTTGTTGTTGCATCGGCTTTATTCTATCTGTCTGTCTGACCTGGGAAAAGAGCATTGCTGTTGAAAAGACAAGGAAAGGAAAGGCAAGTCTATTTATATAGCACAATTCAGACACAAGGCCATTCAAAGTGCTTTACAGGGGCATAAAACACATCAAGATATTAAAAATTGCATTTAAGAAAGTAGTAAAAACAAAACAAAAAAACATTAAGTATAGAATACATCAAGATGAGACGGTAAAAAAGTGAATAAAAAATGAAAAGAAAATAGAATGTCCCGTGTCTGACTTGTGATTGGTGGAGAGGTCCAGGTGCTGCTTGACCTCCAGCAGCAGCTCTCTGAAGAAGCCGATGCGTTTGTCTTCAAACTGCTGCCACTGCTCAAACACCTGCTCCATGTTCTCCATGTACTGAGGGGTCAACTTGTCCAGCTCTTCCAGGGACTTCTCATAACGTTCTTTAGTCTTTGGGAGAAAGGGAGGGATGACACACACACACACACACACACACACACACACACACACACACACACACACACACACACACACACACACACACACACACACACACACACACACACACACACACACACACACACACACACACACACACACACACACACACACACACACACACACACACACACACACACACACACACACACACACACACTATGAAGTCTGTGTTATTAATCTAGACAGGCCAACACCAGTTCTTCAAATACTGATGTCATTTTTTAGCAGACTACAGTTCTTAATCAAGTTAGGGAGATTCAATGTCCAAACACGGATTCTGAGTTGCAACTAAGATCACCCTAAGATATTTTGTGAAATGTACAATCTTCAAATAGTCAGAGAAATACTGTCTTGAATATAGCTATAGGCAGCTGAGAGACAGTTTCAGAAATGGGCCAAATAGCTATCCAGATACATATGGGCTCAGAAAGAACTAAGGGTACGGGTAGGTTTAAAAAACTATGCAGCGACCAAATAATCAAAAGGGGTATAGCTCTACCAGTTCTGATAAGACAACCATAACGCAGCCAAACTACGGCCAATAATAGTTTGGTAATATACCTTTACAGAAAGCATGACAAAATATTTAAAGATTGACCAGTGAGCTCAAAAGAGCATATTATTTCCCCCTTGATAAGCCTGGTTACAACACACTGCCTATACTCCTAGCCTCACCTTCTGCACCTCCTGTTGACACTTCTCCACCTTCTCCTGGAGCTTCTTCTGGGCGTCGGGGTTGTTGTTGCTCTCCAGTTTGCTGTTGTTCTCGCGGCTGGCTGCCAGCTTCTCCTCTTTACACGCAGAGTGGAACGTTTTCTTCATCGTCTCCATCTGTTAGATTTAACCAATGGAATCAAATACAGACATTAGTGATAGTTTTGTTAGGGTAAGGCATAGGGACAGCAATAAAACACTGGTGTCTGGGGTGGGGGGCGCTTGTGGTGTAGTGGTTAGAGCGCCCGCCCACAGAGACTCAGTCCTCAGAAGCAGCAGACCACCAGATCTAATAAACTATAAAAATGCCAAAAAATAAACAACATTGAAACCCTGGTGTCTGACTGAGAAATGTAAAGCACAAGTTACAACCTGTTTTCTGGAATAAGCTGTTGGAAAAAATGGCCCAAAGCCGGTCACTTAGAGGACTTCCTCATTGTCATTTTTAGAGAAAGTCTTGTTAGAAAAATTGATAACACGTGTTAACAAATTTAATTCAATAAATTGAAGCCAATTTCCTACTCAAGAGAAGATCGGTAGGTTGAAGCCTTATTAACCTGGATGACCTTTCATAAACAGTAACCATATGAGAGAGGCAACTTGGAAACACTCATGCATTTATGACAATAGCAATAAACCACTCTTCTGTCACCTTGTTCATATTTAAATAATACAACAGATAAGAATTGAGGAAGCATACTAATCCGTGGTTCTATGTGTGAAGTGTTTTTGGGGCTGTACATAGTATCTCTTGGGCTGATGCCAGAGCAGCCATGTCCCTATTGAACAAACCAACAGCTGATAAGTAGGGAACACTTAAAACACAAGGACAGCAACAGCTTGTTCTCCTCTCTAATTTGATATAACAGGCAGTTACTGTATGTGTGTTCCTCTATTTGGGGCATGCGCAAAACACAATGTCAATGCACTAAAGAAAAAACATGGGGGCTTTGGACTATAGGTCAAATACAGTATCCAGTTTAGCATGCGTGGGACTATTATTGACACACAGTTCACGTCAGCTCATTTTTCTAGACCAGTCAATTAGCCTCATTTCCTCACTGCCCCCTTCTAACCACTTTGCCTGTGTCTGTCCAGTCAATCAATAAATCACTGTATTGTCCAATGACATGGCCAGGATGTCGCAACCCCCTATGGTGACATCACACTAACAGGAAACGGGGGCGAGTGACTACGGAGGTTACACAACAACGCTCGGTGGCTCTCTGAACGTGCAACTACTTGCATGTGCACGAAACACACAAAAGGAATGTGTGTGTTGCCAAGTAAACACGCTGCTAAAATAAAAAGCAGTGGTAGGAAATACATTGACCTGATGCTGAACCAGAGAGGTGCCCCGTCTCTCTGCACGCTCTCACTGTTTCCTTCCTTTCTACTGACAGTCAGAGAACTACAGGAAACAGCAACAGGCCACCTACCTTTAAACACTGTGTGGCTAATGTGTGGCTGGCTATGGCTTCGCATCTAAGATCAAAATGTTGCAATGGTGGTTCTGCTCTGTTGTGTGTTTAGTTAGCGGGTAGTCATGGAGAGAGAAACAATATGAGTCAGTGATATGTAGCCATTTGAACTGAAGGGTAAAATGTCATAATCAGGGCACTAGCACGATGGTACACATTACAATATCGCCTGGTTTCCACTGAACAGCACAATATGGTTCGGCACGGAATACAGTGTAGACAGCTTACTTCAATGAAGAGAAAAAACGCCACACAATAAACAAAGTGCCGTGCGCCGAAATGTTTCTCTAAACACAATGCACCTTTCTCTTACCGGGGTGACTACACACAGCCGTTCACTTCTCCGACGGAAATGATTCTGTCTATTAATCTACGGACTGCAGTGTAAAGGTAAGCCCCGTTCTTTTTGGACCTTTTGGGACGTCTTGGTACCCCAACAAAAGGGTGACAAAAATAGGGTGCAGTTCGGCTTGCTTGTTTTGGTACCCTTCCCAACTTTTGACAGTGGAAATAAGACGCATATTATTGTCTGCCCAGCCGCACCTAACCAAACCGCCAATTGGAAACTAGGCTAATACATTATCCTGTTAGTCCCTGACATGTTTGTGGTCCACACACCTCTTTGAGTTTCTTGGCCCAGGGCTTCTGCGCCTTGCGGAAGCCGTCGTCGGCCTCTTTGGTCTCTTTGAAGCCTCCGATCATCTGCTTGTGGTAGGCGTCTCTCTGCCAGTTCTTCAGCTTCTCGTAGTCTTCTCCCATCAGCGCAGACTTCACCTCCATGTGCAGCTCGCTCACCTTCTCCGCCTCCGTGCACAGAGCGGACCAGGCCAGCTCCAACGAGCCGTACTGAGGGCCTGGGGGAAGGGTTAGTAACAGGTCAGTGTCTGTGAATTTTAGGTTTGGTGGATAAAGTGCTTTGTTCCTATTAGGATTTGTTTTCTACTAGCCTGCAGTTGACATTCAAAACAAAACAATACCGTGTTGTAAATGTTATACAAGTAATGACTTAATGACTCAACTAACTTTCTACAATTTAATCTAAAGGAATGAATAATATAAATAGTTCCTACCTTTGTCTATAAGTTGCCGCCAGCGCTTCCCCCATTCTGTGAGCTGCTGTGCGTAGGATTTTTCAATTCGTGCCCGCTCATGAAGACTGTTCATCAGATCGTTACAGAGTCGGTTTCCATCGTCTACCCGTTTCACCGTTCTCTTGTAGTTTCCAACCTGAGAACCGAAAACAGTGGAAAATATATTTAAAATAACATGTTAAAAAAGGTAGTTATGGCTTTGGTCCAACTACGTTTCCTTAAAGGTGTTAATACCTGAGTGGAGAAGGTTAAGAATAAGTTACGGCAGCATTGAAGTGTTGCAGTATTGTGTTTAAATAAAGTATCTATCAATCCATCTATCTATCTATCTATCTATCTATCTATCTATCTATCTATCTATCTATCTATCTATCTATCTATCTATCTATCTATCTATCTATCTATAGTTGCTATATTCACTGGATTTATTCCTCATTATTCATCATTTGCAGCTGAGATGTAAATTTCATCTCACATCAGTTCTCAGCAACAACAACATGTAACCAAGGGAGAATTGTTACAGGGGATTTAGGTTTCTAAGTAAGGATTTTATTTGATGCTCATCTCTCACCTCCCAGAAGCTGTCACTGGAGACATCGATCATGGAGTCATCGTATGAGCCCGACATCGCTGCTGCCCTGAGATACACTCAGTGTGTAGGGCCTGAAAAAGACACAGAAAAACAAAATAGTGTCAAAGAATGATTGTGATTAAATAACGCCCTGTTAGCTCACTCGGCAACCATCTGAATAATCAAACACTTGTGTTGTTTATTTTTTACATCTGCTGTCACAGGCTTCTCAAATGTGATGATTTGATGCTTTGTCACATATGATAATAAACACGCATAAGGTAAGCCTCTCAAATATATAGCCTAGAATGAGCTCACGTTAGAGACCGTTGAGTTATTAAATATATACAGCAAAGAGGAAGGGAAACTATCAATCGAAAACAGACAGCTGAAGGACAACAACATTGAGCCCATTTCAATACTGTTCACAGTAACCCTCCTCGGAGATAGAACAGATAGATGATTACTGATGATGAGTATCACTGTCTGCTAGAAAGACTACAGAAGCTCTAACCACTACACCACATGCACCCCCCAAATAGAGGCTCAGTCCTCAGAAGCAGCAGACCACGGGTTCGAATCCATACATTCTCTGCATGTCATTCGCCTCTCTGCTCTATTTCATCTTTGTCTATCCAACTTATCTACGTAACAAAAAGCAGAAAAATGCCCAAAAATTATCTTTAAAAAAAAGAGGAAAGAGTACAAAATAGATACTTAAGAGTTGACAAGGCAGAGATGGGGGAGTGAAGGCGTGATCTGGTTTAATAATCTAGGCAGCAGGTGGCTGTTTTCATGCATTTTATAACCTCACGTCCCTCAAACCACAGTGAGAGAGAGAGAGACACTGTGGAGGAGCACACAGCGGGATGCTTCCGTTTCCTTCAGACGGGGTACCAACCACAGTCACTCCTCTGTTGCTCTGTCCATCATTTCAGAACTCAAACAGTCTCTCTTTATTCCTCTCTCTCTCTCTCTCTCCGGAGCCCCTCCTCCTCCCTCTATACAGCCCCGACTCTGGCCCAGTTCAGATGTAGTGTCTGCTGGTAACCGTATATATTGGGCTTGTGGTAACGTCCAGCTGAGACGGAGCGCACCCTTCAGAACTCAACTCCAAATGCATCTCAAGAGACGAGCCGAGATCGGATTGTACTTATTTTTCAGTTCCACATTCAAGACAGAAACTTCACCAAATTCATTCTTAATTCGGCCAATAGAATGACCTATAAGTAAACGTTTAATGAAATAGTGTATATGTGCAAGCAACACAGTATTATGCACATTCAATTTGTATTTATTCTGCTAGGTATAACATCATCAAATAAAGAACCTCTCTCCCCACCATCATTCACTCTAACTAAAGTCGCTGAGCAGTAACACTCTGTCAAACAGCAATAATATCTGTCTGAATACCCATCTCTCATTAGGACCGGTCCACTTGTGATCACATCACATGCGTTTTAGTGCCAAGTGTGGTGACACTGGGCCCCTTTCAGCTGAGGGAGAGGGCGAGCGCTGCGGCTTAGTGTGTGTCAAAATGTGTGTGTCAAAATGTGTGTGTGTGTGTGTGTGTGTGTGTGTGTGTGTGTGTGTGTGTGTGTGTGTGTGTGTTGGTCAATGGTCAGCGGCCAGTGGACTCGGACAGAGGGTGGTATTGTGGTCAATTCTAGCTGAGGAACAATCCTCCCTTTAACTTTGTATGTGGTTTACAATCAGGTCAGTCAAATATGCAAACACACACACACACACGCGCACACACGCGCACACACACACACACACACACACACACACACAGATGTTGTCAGTCACAATTTCTAGAGAAAAACCACACATTTGATTTTACCCAACTTCCTCATGAATGACAGCCTTGACAAATCTTGAAAGTGTCAAATACTACAAAAAGATCAAACTGTTTTGGCACAGTTCCGTTGATATTGCTAACGTGCTGACATCATCATGAGACAAGTGTTATGGTCTACGTTAAAAAAACAGGGAAACAAATGTTTTTAAGGGAAGCAGTCATACCATTAACTCAATTAGTTCAGGAATTGATCGTTTGTTTCAGTCATTTCTCAAGCAAAAATGCCAAATATGTTCTGGTTTCAGCGGCTCATATGTGAGCTTGTGCTACTTGTTGTCATATATGACAAATTGTTAATCTAATATTTTTCAGTGTTGGACCTCAAACCTTTATAAGCATTCACATGGGCAAGGCTATCACTGTAACACTGGTTAATAGAATAGAAAAACTTATTTATAATTTTTTTAAATTACAGTGACCCATGGTCCCTTCTGCATTTCCTTACCAGCTGTCCATATTCTTCATCCACCAAATCCCTTCAGTAGCAGCACATGATGGGAGGAACACACAAGGGACACATGGAACGGGCCACAAATATCCACTCTAGTCTAAACATGGAAACAAGTCTTCCCACATCAAATGCTGCTGAGCAAAGATTTCCACCGACAGCATGGCCGCCGCAGGAGTATAACATATGTTTACGCAAATGATAGAAGACTGACAGAATGAATTTCTTTTTACATTAATATTAATCTATTTATTTTACTTGAATTGTTCCCCCATTCTCTCTGAGTGTATTTGCCTTGAACATTCATGGTCAATAAAGCTGAATTGAACTGATATATTAATAATTTGATTACTAGCAAAATGTACAATTAAGAACACAAGGACACAGATGTAGGGAAAGTGACCAAAAAAATCTATAACACACTCTGCGTTCCAAATCGCATACGCTAAATAGCATGCTGATTTCAAAACTAAAAATCTCGACCGGATGTAGAAGACATCTGGGTATTTTTAAGCATACTAAATCTGGCCACAGGAATTGGGGACATCCTAAATCTTTTTTTCTACCATACTAAATAGCAGAAAGTATGGGTGTTGGAACGCAGCAAATGTCTAAGGAATTTCTTCATCACATAAGCTCTTTCCCTAGCTGTGATGTAATCATTAGCAAACAGGAACCAGCGTCTGCACACCCTTGGCTCTGCGGGACAAGGGGACTCACTGGCGACTGTGTTAAAACAATTGAACGCAGCTTGACCCAGAACTGTAAACAATGCTGTTGACTGAGTCGAAGGTCTGAAGTCCACTCAATCTGTCACTCACTCTTCAGGGGAATGTGGGTGTGACCTGCAGTGGTGGACAAAGTGTTCGCATCCTTTTACTTAAACCCCCTACGAGGAACTTTGAAATACTTCTGAAATAGTTTGAATTGTTCTTCTGGTAAGAGCAGACAAGGCCATCAGTTTAAAGAATGCCAAATTGCCAACATTTATTTTCAAAGGATTATACATTATTTTAAACAAACTTATGAATATTATATTCCATTTCTTATCAAGTCTGTTCTGATAAATGCCAATACATTCTACACACTAGACCTTTAATGCCTTTGCAAGAGTCCGGTCTTTCCAGGTAAACTTACAATCGTTTATTACAAATAAACACAGAGAACAATTTTTTTCTCCAGTAAATGCATAATTTTTATTCCAAGGCTTCAGACACCATAGCTGAATAGTTTGTTGTTTTAGATTACAGACTTAGTGGTTGCATAATCAAAAACACAACAATGATATTATCCACTAAAGTCTGATAAGTAAATGTACTGAGCATGTTGGAATTCAGCCGCTGACAACAGCCTCAAGATAGAAGTGAACTAATGCATTCCTCTATGCCACCACCATGCCCAAACTCAACCATGGCATGTTGAGCAAGTTCCCACACTGTCAAAAGTCATCCAACTCTCTCTCTACAAAGTACAAACACAGACATCTGAACCCAAATTTGCACAGATGATGAGGCTGTTTTTGCTGTTTCAAAGAAGTGGTAGTTAGGGTTCCATTTCTGTAAAACCAAATCTATCAATCCTTCTATGTTATTATGGGAGTAAGTTGCATGGTTGTAAGCATCTGAAAAGAATAAGGCGATATATCAATCGAAATGAAAGATATTGTCATTTAAATTTGATCAACTTAAACAGAAATTTGGTTTAGATGATGTGAACTATGCTCTCGTTCTTATGACACAGTAGCAGGTATTTTGAACCAATCCTGGCAGTTCTCTGCCCGAACATTTTTATAAAGACATTGACTGTATCCATGGAGACTATTAGATACTGCCACTTCTGTTTTTTTTATCTAAGTTTTATAATATTTAGAAACAATTATTTTCAATCAGTTTTTTGTAAAAGCTTATTGAGACACCCAACTTTGATATCGTATATTGATTTCTTTACTATTTTTAGAGCAGGTTTCCAGAGGCTATGTTGAATCATGATCAGAGGAGCAGCAGCTGCATGTGACAGACTGTGAGCCAAAGGGAGGAGCAGAGACACATGTGTGTTATTAAAAGCACAGCGAGTCTTACTGTAAGACCTGAGTCATGTCTAAGTAACCGACACACGAGAGGCCATTGACCTTTACAGGTAAGGTATAGGGCTGGGTATCCAAGTTCAATATGTTTCTGGCACCGACCGAAAGGCCTCCACCAAAGTCTTGTCCTTCAATACCAAATACCAATTCCTAAAGGGTTAATCTCATCAACCTCAGTGAGCCAATAAGCATGCAGCATTGCTTGATGTGCCAAGATCTAAAAGTGATGGGGATTGGCTGTGTGGAGGCATCCAGGATAAATACATTAGTTTACAACATTTTTTATGCACTATGCATCAGTAAGCCTTATACACTGACTGACTGTCACCTTTTTATTTTGCATCGAAAACTATTACACTGATTCATTGTATTGTTTACATTTAGCTTGACGGATTTCATACAATTGCTATCGTGAAATAAGTAGCGTTCAGTAACCAGTATCAAAGTCAAGATATCGGTAATGGCATCTTTATCGATATCGAACAACTTTTTAACAATATAATAATTTTGGACGATACCCAACCGTGTTTACAGGAGAGGAGACACCACCAAAGACAGAGAGAGATGCTATGCAAAATATTGTAAAGATGGAACATCTTTCCATCACGCACCACCAACAGAGAGTCTATTCATCCTGTGAGTGTTTCTCTGGGGGGTTGTCACACAGACACACTGTCAGGAGCAGGAAACAACACCCTTCACAGACCACAGAGATGAGCGCATAGTTAATGCTACACAACTGACAGGCACACGCATACCTGCCCCCAAGGTGTTTATGTTAGTTGAGGTTAGAATATTGTCAGAGACGAGAGCAACATAAAAACAACCTTAGTGGTGTTTTATCCTTTTATTTATTTATATTTTTAAGCACATTTTAGAACATTAGGATGCGTGGGAGATTGTTATTTAAACGTTGATTTAGGCAGGAGGTCACTAACTTCACAACTAACTCTTATCAAGAATAGCAAGGACATTGCCATGTTAATCAAATGTCACACAATCTCAACATTACGTTTTGCCTCAGTCTGGCTGCTGGTGCACTAATCAGTAACTGATGTGGAGGGTAAATGTGTGCACAGTGAGTGGACCTATCCTGAGGGTCGAAGTGTCTCTCTCTCAAAGCTCACAGCCTTGTCTGCGTGATTGTCAGTGCTATAGCAAGAACCCCACTGCTGGCTATGGCTGTGTCTACATGAGACTGTATGACTTGTCTACATGGGTTATTATGACAGGGGGAACCAACTAGTCCCTTTTCTTTGCAGCTGTTTTTATAGTTTAAGTCTGTTGGTTCTGCTCACCATTACAGATCCTAAAATAAGGCAGTTAATCGACAACTTGAGCAAAATAAGTCTATTTGGGATTTTGTCAGTTTGGTTAACAGTCCCAGTGAGGTTGGACTCCTGTATCAGTGCGCATGGAATGTCTTTCATCCAATCAAATTACTCGGTCAGAACCAACTGCTGTATATTGATAAATTAATCATTTTAGTAATCTTTTCAAGGAAAAAACTGCAAAAATGTCCTTGATCCTGTTTCCCTGATGTGAGGATTTTGCTCCATTCCACTAACACATTAATCCATGAAATAATCCTCAGATTGGTCCATAAAAATAGGAATAGTTGGTTGTTAATCTTAATTGAAATATAAAAACAAAACCACAGTAATACTCACTTAAGTCATCAGTACTTAAGTGAATCATGGGGACTGAAATAAGACATGCCTACAAACAAAGTCAGTGCTCTGCTTTGCCTTAACATTGCTGTCTTAATCATAGGAATATTGCTTGTCTGGCCACGGCCCAAGGGTACATGTTTTTTTTTTGTCCATTTCCATTTCCTTCTTTTGTTGGATACAACGCCTCGCTGCAATATCTCCCTCACAGGCTGGGAGAGAGTGCAGCTGAGCTCGTCGGTCTATCCCTTCTATATTGCCTTTTCACAGCAGGACGTTACTAAATCCCGACTGGGCTCCGAGAGAGAGAAAAAAAAAAAGAAATGCATTCATTACTTTGCTTCTTACTCTGTTGTTGCACACAAGCCTGGAGGTCAGAAGTTTCCATGGCAATCGCAGGTCGTGACCTTGATTTTTCTCTCCCTGTCAGTCACCCACCTCTGCCCTCCTTCCTCATGTGAGCCCAACAGCTGCACGGGACGGGCCTGCTGCTGATCTCACAGGAATACAGCTCAACAGTACTGTGGTTCCACAAGTAAATCCCATTCATTTTCTCCATAGAGGATTTGATTATTAGTCATAACAATCCAAGGCAGACTTACCACAAGCTACCCGAGTGTGAAACTATATGCTCCTGTAGATAACACAAGTTTGTATGATATCAACCTCCTTTTTATGGAAAACATGGTTTATTCACTATATCTCAGAGAGAAGAACTACACTACCCACAATCCTAGAGCGTCACAGCAACGTCTGATTGGTGGAACCCGCTGTTACCATGGAAAATGTTTACCTTTTGCCTTTTTCTCCATTTTCCAATTGTTTTCCGGCACGGAATACAATGTTTTATAGTCACGAGTATTCGGGTAGCTCGTTTACTAAAGGTTCTTTACTTGCCAATGGGGAAATTCACCTCTGGAACATTCTGGTAGCTATTGATTTACTCATTTCAACTGATCCAGCCTTCAAAGAGATCACTGAGATTCAAACTGTGGTATCAAGAGGCTCCAACCAAAACACCAGAAAATGAAACCCATTGGTCCATCAGCACCAGGTCAACTGTAGCCTCAACAGTACTGACCGGTCCCCTCACTGAAAAACCCCTTGCTCCGTCCAAACAATGGCATTTGTTCCACACCTTCAGGCATTTTCCACTGGACCTGCCAGCAGCAGCAGCAGCAGTGTGAGGAGAGAGGAACATAATGGAGGGAAATTCAGTATTACATGACAGGGAAGGGGAGACCCTGACGTCACCCACGGCAACCTGCCGGCACCTTTTTCCTGTGGAAGGCCCTGTACTGCACGCATGTGATGAGATCAAAACCTCCAGACGTTTCAGGAAAGAAGTGCCACGGACACAATTCAACTGCAATGTAAACATTAGCAAAGACATATCTCAGAAGAACATAAAACGTATTCAAAACTTTCTGGAGCGCTTTACCGTTTTATAACACAGTCTGTGTGAATTTGAGCAGCACAAAGGCTAGCGGCTATTTTCAAAACAAATGGCCATAATAATTTCCCATAGTTGTATTTCACCAGCAATAATTAAAGATACCTAGAAATGGAGATCAGTGCCTTTGGCCTTCAGTGGGAATACCCCTCATGCTAAGTTTAGCCTGATCCTGTGAGTGACGCGCGATCAGTTCACATGGGCCCCCAGAAAATTGGAGAAGCAGCAGCTTTCACTACTGCTTTACCCTAACAACAGTACTGACTCCCCCATCAAACCACACTAACACACTAACACACACACACACAAACACACACACACACACACACAGTCACTGTGGGCATGATTAAATACTCCAGCTGCATGACTATGACTGATCACTTCCACTGCTGCATTACAATATAATGACTATCTGCTATTTGTCATGCCCAGGATGTACCCTGTTCCCTACTTTATCACCTAGGATGATTGATTTAGCTGTTGATTATCACAATGTTACAGCCAGCAATGCCCTGCCTCTGATAAGAAGACCCCCTTACTTATCTCTCTCTCTCTTTTGCTACATGTAAAATGTTTAGGTTAACTTAAATGTGCCATACACGAATCAGGGCTGACCTTGGCAGCTGGCAGGCAGTCACTGCGCAAATGTTAGCCCACCGACTGTCATGAGCCAGGAAAGGAAACAGACAGCTAGAAACTGAGCTAGACAAAAAAGGGAAAAATGTCACTCAGCTCAGCATACATACAATGCAGGATGATACTGTATGTCAAGGACCAGAGGGTTATCTTTACTTGCGAAACCTGCCCCGCCCTTTAATCACTCAATGAAACAGTCTCTCCCTGCCAAGACTACACACGTCTCGGGGCAACTATACGAGTAAACCTGCTTCAGTTCACAACAACAAACCAAAAGTCCTACACAAACCAAACCAGCACTATGTTAACCATGACGTAACGGCGCTAGCTTAAATCTTAGGACTTTTAATTCCCCGTCTGAAAAATCCCCTGTCAGAAATACCAAAGTTACTGCAACGGTGTTACAGATACAGCCAATAGTGAACTTGTTAAAGACGTATGTTAGATACCTTACTATACATCTAAGACTCTCACTCAAGCACTGCTATATAATGTAGTTTTAACATAATTTAACCATTCCCAAGTGAAGGCTATCTTACCACCGACGCATACCCATCGGGAAGTAAGTAAACTTTTACGTTAGCCCCTTAGCTCTGATGTTAGCGAAATAGCCACAGCCCCTTTTAGTTTAAAAAAATAATAATTGAAAGCTAGAAGGGAAAAGTGTTGGTTGAAGCTCACCTGACACAGGTATATTCCTCCTCTTGCGGGAGTCTTGTGTTTTACAGGAGGGTTAATTCACTCGTCGGTGCCAATTTACAAATCTTTTCGCCCGTTTTTCTGTCCAGCTGCGGCGACATCGATTGACTGACTGACACGAGCGTCAGTTTGCCAAAGAACGAGATTGTGAATCCGGTCAAGGTTTTCAAAATAAGACGTGCAGTGGAGGAGAAAATGTAAGACACATTATGGGGGTGTACAAATGAATACTGGCCCCACACAGTGACACAAGTTTCTCCTCTTAGCTTTGGAATAATTCGAAAAATGTGACTTAATGAATATACTTACTTTGCCTAAAACTTATTCAAGGAAGGCAATGAAGGCATAATTTTACAGTGTTATTAGGCGATAAAATCGGCTCCGATTATACCTTTATTTTGAAATACCCTAACTCCCAATCGTGCAGTGTTTAAAACTGTCTAGCTTCATGCAAATTATGGAGAGGCGCGGCTGTCCGACATCACATCCTAAATTTTTCTGGTTACTTTATCCAGACGCACCCCCAGGCACTGGTTCCCTACTAGGGGGCCCATAAAGGTAAGTATGTAATGCTATGGTGCAGTACTTGTCAGTTCATAAATTAAAGAAGTTAAGTATGTCACAGAAGGTCATTTAAAGTTAAACAATATAGTAAAGAAGGCACATGCAGAGCTGCAAGTCAAGGTGGTGTAAGTGCAAACATGTGAGGTCGTTCCCCCATGTAAACATATATTGCACATTGATGACTGTTATAAACCCCTTCACTGAATCTGCAGAAGCCACATAACTAATTATGTAAGCTGAATACATATATTTAGTGGTGTGCTGTGACCATAGGCTGTAGCGCACTCACAAATAGTACAGAGTAGGGCCTACAGTAGGCCTACTTCTTTAAAAATATATATAGCTTCATCTCTTGCAATTTGAGACGACATGAGAACTGTCAGCAACTTAGAGATTTTTTTTTCCATTAACCGAAATGTAAACCCTTTAAAATTACTGTAGTGTAAATGATCAAATTTCTATACCATTTTTAAAGGGCCATGCAGTTCAACCACATCACAACACATTTTCCCACTTACCTGTACCTTTGCATAACAATGGCCATTATTTATCGTCAAGGCAGCACCAATATGGATATTTTATTGAAAGAAAGACAGAAAACTAAAAGGTAACAATGCATTACTCCAGGGGTGGCCAACCAGTCAGAGACAAAGAGCCACATTTTTTACTGTGTTACTGCAAAGAGCCACATCATACACACGGGTACACACAGTGGCGATTCCAGGAAATTTTGACTGGGGGTGGCCAAGGTGGGCCACAGAGTTAGAGTGGGGTGGCCATCGCACCCCTGAATGAATATGCATGTGATATATATGTGATATGCTGTACAACCAATTCAAAGATGATTTATAATCCCAAATGCCCAAATCATGCTAGTATCCATTGTAATGTTTGTCAGAAAACTAAACCCCTGAAGGGGGGTCTGGGGGCATCCCCCCCCCCCCCCCAGAAGATTTTTTTTGTGTTTTTAACATGTAATCTAAGCATTCTGGTGCATTCTGGCGAAGATAATAAAGGAAAAAGTCAATATTTATTTCAGCTCAGATGAATAGTAAAATTAGCAAGACAACATAACTTGCTAGCAGCCAGATGCCTAACTGCACAGAGGGACGGATGACCACTAGCTTTTGACCAAATATCTTGCTAAAAAATAAACCTTTATTTATGAAAGTCTGCCCTTGCTAAGAACATGTTACACTCGCTAACTACAAACTTTAATTTTTTTATTCAGATATCAAAAATCTGCTGGGACACGTGCCTATACACATGCATGGGTGGCACGCATGTCACAAGCACACTTATGCTGTTTTCAAGACCTTTGCTGACCAGAGACCAGTTCTAGTGGCCACAGTCCTACCATTAATTTAGTAATTGAAAATTGCAAACTGATCTCATATCAGTGGATTGGAGTGTTTGTGTGATGAACTTGGCAACTACCTATCAGAAAAAGTTAAGAAAGAAAACAAAATACATATCATCTCTGAACTAGGATACATATCAGGAAAAAAATGTAATTAAAAAAATAAAATGAAAATAAAAAATAACATTTGAACGGGGGAGGGGGGCACTGGGGTGGCCAGTAAGATTTCAGGGGGGGGGGGGGGGGCGTTTTTATTTTCGCGGGGAGCTTGCACATGCATGCACAAGCATTATTTATTGAAAAAAAAAAAAAACAGGGGGCCCCACACTAGGACTTGAAACGGGCCCCCAGATCGTTAAGGCCGCCCCTGTGATAATGACAGGACTGGACTCAGTCCTACAGTACTAAAGACGACAGGGCAGTCATTTTCAACAATGAACATTGTGTGCACTGCCTCACACACAAACTCTCAGTTCAACCAAGTCCACAAACAAAAATATAACAATTTAAAATAGCGTTTTTCTCTTACTATGCATGTTGCTTTGTGGGACTTACTTTTAGCATGGAGAGAGCTGAAGTGGCGCCGAAGATTTGAAGCCTTGAAATGCGCAAATGACACCTGGCATATAAGGCAGAATGGCCTGCCATAACGTTCAACAAAAAATATGAACTCTCCCACTCTGTTTCGGAGCGAACTTGACACAAATAGTTTACTCACAGAAAACCTCCCTCCAAGCTGAGCGGGCAGTTTTATGTTGCGTCCGCACCAAACGTTTGCGAACGTTATGTTGCGTCCTCAATTAAACATTTGCGAACAGGCATACACATAGGGCCTACACATTAATAAAATAAAAAATGAAATAATAGACAACATGTAAAACGAACGTAAGAGCCGCATGAAACGTTTGCGAACATGCACACATAAGCCCACACAAAAAAAAAGTATAAGAAAAAAAAAAAAAAAAAATTATGATCACATAATTTGATATGAACTGAAGAGCCGCACGAAGCTGGGCAAAGAGCCGCATGCGGCTCGCGAGCCGCGGGTTGGCCACCCCTGCATTACTCATACAGAGAGATCTCAATACTGCAACACAAGCTGTAAAGTCAACCACAATAAAGAAAACTGTGAGAGCATATGGGCTCCCGTCCACCGACTTTGTTATTTGACCACACACACCTCAGGGTTAAATTCATCTCTTGAATTGGTCTAAATTTAGTCTCAATTACAGGAGGAGGATGTGCATGAGATTCAGTTAAATAATACCTATAACTGCATGTGAAGTAACCAGCCACCTTCACCTTCAAGGTCAAAGAATGGTGCAGAGACCTAAGTTTCCTTCCATGGTAACAACGACGTCACCGAGAATATAAAGGTCACTTGACCCTCTTGAGGCTTGACCTCTGATTAAAGGTGAACTATGCAGTTTCAGAAGAGGGGGATTTGTTTACATTTGCAGAGCCTGTAGTTAGTTTACAAAAACATATTTTTCTCATGTGATTCTTAGCATTGAATAATTTTATCATCATGAATAAACAAAATGATTTTGAGGAACCTGGAACCAAACGTAAAACTAGAATATGTTTGTAAAGAAAACTGTGGTCCCAGCTGCTGTAAACAACAACAGCGAAACAGTAACTGTTCAGGAAGCTTTCTAACTTCAAACAGTGTTCCGGTGATCCAATTTTCCTGTGAGGAAAGTTTATTTTTTCAGTTTTGGGAATATACCTTAGAAAATGTTCACTTCTTGGACACACCCAAAGTTACATAGTGCACCTTTAATCTAAAACTCCAAACAGATTATATCCATCATAGACTACAGGGCCCCTTACCACAACAAAGTTGCACCAATTCTATTATTTAAATTGGTTAAATTTGACATGTCAAGATAAGCCAACGTTGAGACCTGTTACATTCAGCAGCTCATTTCCCTTTATCGTAGCAGGGCTGAAACCATATCAACACCTTGATTTAATCACACTTTGGTAACAGGAATGTTTTCTCTGGAACTCTTTTGATGGTTTTACTTTCATGCACTGACAGACGGAAACCTTTATCTTAAGAGTAAATAAAGAGATTATTTTGATAGTCTTGGTCTCATATGGACAAAAGTTTAATGAACTCGGCTCTTTCCAACTTTAATCTCAGTTAGGTGATAAAATATTTGCCCGTTAAAGGTTCGAAAAGCTAAATGTATCAGTTGAAATTTTGTTTTAAAATATCACAGTCCCACAACAAAAAAATACATATATGTATATACTGTAATAATTTTCCGATAATGTTCGGCCTTCCTACTTTAACCTCAGTTCATCAACACAGGCAGATGTTAACTCATCCTTGTGTAAAATAAGCAGCTTGAAGCTAAGAGTGCATACATTCTCAAAACATATCAGTATTTAAGATTGTAAATGTGCAGCAAAAATATGACGTCAGACTGAAAATGCAACATACTGTATCTATTTAACACTTAAGCAAAATTAATGTAATTTAGTACAATAGGGTTCAGCACCGAATACAATCTTAGTATAATATAACCCCCGTCTCCTACATATATGCATTTACAAACAACAAAACATTATTAAATTATTTGGAGGGTTTATAAACATGTAGTACTTTCAATTCTGCCTATCAGTTAATAACATCTTTATACTCTTTGTATTTGTTCTATTCTGCCCTTTGCATACACTGCTCCTTCCACTTAGCACCTGTGTGGTGTCCCCGGGTTTAAGTATCAGGACTCAGTAATCATGCATAGTTCAGACTGTTGTAACACCCCACAGTCTCCTTCTTTTTAAATGTCCTCTCTGAAGGTTCCATCCACTTTCTTCAATTTCAAGTCATCACGTTTTTAGGGGAGCTTTTTCCCTTTGTCTTCACAAGAAGCTTGGGCCGGGGTAAGAACTGCCGTTGGCGCTGAGGCACTGAATGTGATATAGGGCTTTGACCATCAGCCCCCACCGACATAATTTCTACTTTTTCAGTTACTCATTCATTCAAACTGCCACTTAAAACTCTGTCCTTTAAACTATTTAAAATACGACTACATTGTTGAATTTCTCCCCCCCCAACCCTCCAGCAGTACGCTTGTCGCCCCTTGTGCCCTCAAGTCGGTGAAATGCAGAGACAGACAGGGGACTCCGTTTAAAAGGTTGGGCTGAAAAAAAAAAAGTCTGTGTGGCTCTTTTTTTATCCCATCTTCTGCCTCTCTTTTTGGACCCCGTAATATCCAACAGACAGTCATTAGGAGTCAGCCATATCACCCTCACTTCCACGTGGCTGCGGCGGGGCGAACTGCAGCACTACCTTTGGAGCCCTTTGACCCCAGGGACTGACCCGAGCGGCTCCGCAGGTCACGCTCGGCATTCTCACTCTGCGCCTGCTCCTCGTCGTACCTGGTTATACACACACACACACACACACACAGGGAAATCAGACACGCTCAAGAGTCAGGTGGTGGTGAAGAAATGCATGTGGGGAAATTCCTGCCCCCCCTATGTGGACTATGGAGTATGCAAACATAGTGCTTTACTCAAACAATACCCTCCCCTGCCCCTCCCCCCTTGCTAAGCACTCAGCCCACTCTAACCTCACAATGGGGGGGTTGCCTCAACTCACAAGCCAGAACGGGACTGTAGTGGAACAGGAGCATGCCCCTTCGATAGCTCAGTTGGTAGAGCGGAGGACTGTAGTGGATATACCAGGCATCCTTAGGTCGCTGGTTCAAATCCGGCTCGAAGGAGTAACTTTTAAGGGAAGGACCCTTTGCTTACAAGAACAGTTCAGGCAGCATATAGTCGATTGAAATATGCTGTAAATGACTAACTAGGACTAGTTATCTAATCAACATTTGACATATCGGTCTCTGACTTGACTGTATTTCAAATGAGAGCCTTCTATATAAAAAGGTCAAGTTATGATGTTACTAGTTAGTGCTATTTACTAGTGCAGTTAGTGAAAATGTGGCTACTAGTGAACCTGTGTGTCCGCCTTCGATAGCTCAGTTGGTAGAGCGGAGGACTGTAGTAGATATACCAGGCATCCTTAGGTCGCTGGTTCAAATCTGGCTCGAAGGAGTGACATTTTAGCAATGCTGCTAGCATGACTAGGGACGTCAATGTCTGTTACTTCATGAGCAAATATATACCGGACCACTGGTCCCATGAAACTGTTGTTAATGTTACCCTAAAATCCCAGAAAAAAAATAATCTAATTTGTTTGTGATTAAAAGCTGGTTCCACTAAAGATCTCAACAGTAGAACTAGAATCGTAGAACAGAGAGAATATGGGCTTTTATTGCGGATATTGCTTATCTTTTCACAATAACGTGCAGCAGGCTCAGTTGACTCAACCAGAAGAAGAAATTAACAAGAATCATCGATAATTACTGTCTTTATCAGTCGTGCAACACCCATTCTAGTAGCACCAAGTCCTTCCCTTAAAAGCCACTCCTACAAGCCGGATTTGAACCAGCGACCTAAGGATGCCTGGTATTTCCACTACAGTCCTCCGCTCTAACAACTGAGCTATGTCACCTTTGCATTTTACATTGGTGATTGAACCATTGGCATCATGTTTATGAGACGATATAAACATTAAAGATTGAATATTGATAATAATTATCAAAATATCTTTATATGCAGACGATATAATTCTATATATATCAGATCCAGAAAATATCACATTTATATAGAGCAATTTGGAAAATATTCAGGATAAAAGATCAGTTAACAAATCTAAAGCTTGCCCTTTGAACATGACCTCAACAGAAAGGGAGTGTTCTACAAAGAATTAATTTTTTTTTCTTCAAATTTCGGCATATTACTTTTAAATTAATTTAATTTCTTGAACCTATAAACCAAGAAATGTTACAACTGAGCGATCGAAGAGAGTGAAGCCAGTTCACTTGTAGACAGATATGTATTTGCTGTACTAGCTAGCAAATAATATCATAACGTGAGGCATCCATGTGTCCTACATTACTTGGTTAACCTGTCCTAGGTAATCAGTTACAACATACCAATCTACCATATGAAGCCTGAACCACTTCAACATACCAGTTAAAAGCCACTCCTTCGAGCCGGATTTGAACCAGCGACCTAAGGATACCTGGTATTTCCACTACAGTCCTCCGCTCTACCAACTGAGCTATCGAAGGTAGACCAGAGGTGCCAGTTAAATAGAATTCAAATTTTTACTAACTAGCAAATAATCCTGACAAGCAAACAATATGATAACATGACCTTGTTCAAAAAAAGCCACTCGTCTGAAATGCCGTCGAGTCAGAGGGCCATATGTAATGTGTTGATTGGATAACTAGTCTAGACAGTTGAATCTTATACAGAACCGTTTCAATCTACTACCACATGCAGCTTGAACCGTTCTTGTAAGCAGAGGGTCCTTCCCTTAAAAGCTTCTCCTTCGAGCCGGATTTGAACCAGCGACCTAAGGATGTCTGGCACTTCCACTACAGTCCTCCGCTCTACCAACTGAGCTATCGAAGGGTCGCACCCAGCCTGGTTCACCAGTAGACATGATCTTAGTCAATTTACCAGCTACTAAATAATATAACATGACATGGTTCAATAATTCTCATCTGAAATGAGGTCATGTCAGAAACCCATACCTTATGTTAAGCACTTAACCAGTCTTACTTAGTCACTTACAACTGAGCGATCGAAGAGAGTGAAGCCAGTTCACTTGTAGACAGATATGTATTTGCTGTACTAGCTAGCAAATAATATCATAACGTGAGGCATCCATGTGTCCTACATTACTTGGTTAACCTGCCCTAGGTAATCAGTTACAACATACCAATCTACCATATGAAGCCTGAACCACTTCAACATACCAGTTAAAAGCCACTCCTTCGAGCCGGATTTGAACCAGCGACCTAAGGATACCTGGTATTTCCACTACAGTCCTCCGCTCTACCAACTGAGCTATCGAAGGTAGACCAGAGGTGCCAGTTAAATAGAATTCAAATTTTTACTAACTAGCAAATAATCCTGACAAGCAAACAATATGATAACATGACCTTGTTCAAAAAAAGCCACTCGTCTGAAATGCCGTCGAGTCAGAGGGCCATATGTAATGTGTTGATTGGATAACTAGTCTAGACAGTTGAATCTTATACAGAACCGTTTCAATCTACTACCACATGCAGCTTGAACCGTTCTTGTAAGCAGAGGGTCCTTCCCTTAAAAGCTTCTCCTTCGAGCCGGATTTGAACCAGCGACCTAAGGATGTCTGGCATTTCCACTACAGTCCTCCGCTCTACCAACTGAGCTATCGAAGGGTCGCACCCAGCCCGGTTCACCAGTAGACATGATCTTAGTCAATTTACCAGCTACTAAATAATATCATAACATGACATGGTTCAATAATTCTCATCTGAAATGAGGTCATGTCAGAAACCCATACCTTATGTTAAGCACTTAACCAGTCTTACTTAGTCACTTACAACTGAGCGATCGAAGAGAGTGAAGCCAGTTCACTTGTAGACAGATATGTATTTGCTGTACTAGCTAGCAAATAATATCATAACGTGAGGCATCCATGTGTCCTACATTACTTGGTTAACCTGCCCTAGGTAATCAGTTACAACATACCAATCTACCATATGAAGCCTGAACCACTTCAACATACCAGTTAAAAGCCACTCCTTCGAGCCGGATTTGAACCAGCGACCTAAGGATACCTGGTATTTCCACTACAGTCCTCCGCTCTACCAACTGAGCTATCGAAGGTAGACAAGAGGTGCCAGTTAAATAGAATTCAAATTTTTACTAACTAGCAAATAATCCTGACAAGCAAACAATATGATAACATGACCTTGTTCAAAAAAAGCCACTCGTCTGAAATGCCGTCGAGTCAGAGGGCCATATGTAATGTGTTAATTGGATAACTAGTCTAGACAGTTGAATCTTATACAGAACCGTTTCAATCTACTACCACATGCAGCTTGAACCGTTCTTGTAAGCAGAGGGTCCTTCCCTTAAAAGCTTCTCCTTCGAGCCGGATTTGAACCAGCGACCTAAGGATGTCTGGCATTTCCACTACAGTCCTCCGCTCTACCAACTGAGCTATCGAAGGGTCGCACCCAGCCCGGTTCACCAGTAGACATGATCTTAGTCAATTTACCAGCTACTAAATAATATCATAACATGACATGGTTCAATAATTCTCATCTGAAATGAGGTCATGTCAGAAACCCATACCTTATGTTAAGCACTTAACCAGTCTTACTTAGTCACTTACAACTGAGCGATCGAAGAGAGGGAAGCCAGTTCACTTGTAGACAGATATATTTGCTGTACTAGCTAGCAAATAATATCATAACGTGAGGCATCCATGTGTCCTACATTACTTGGTTAACCTGCCCTAGGTAATCAGTTACAACATACCAATCTACCATATGAAGCCTGAACCACTTCAACATACCAGTTAAAAGCCACTCCTTCGAGCCGGATTTGAACCAGCGACCTAAGGATACCTGGTATTTCCACTACAGTCCTCCGCTCTACCAACTGAGCTATCGAAGGTAGACCAGAGGTGCCAGTTAAATAGAATTCAAATTTTTACTAACTAGCAAATAATCCTGACAAGCAAACAATATGATAACATGACCTTGTTCAAAAAAAGCCACTCGTCTGAAATGCCGTCGAGTCAGAGGGCCATATGTAATGTGTTGATTGGATAACTAGTCTAGACAGTTGAATCTTATACAGAACCGTTTCAATCTACTACCACATGCAGCTTGAACCGTTCTTGTAAGCAGAGGGTCCTTCCCTTAAAAGCTTCTCCTTCGAGCCGGATTTGAACCAGCGACCTAAGGATGTCTGGCATTTCCACTACAGTCCTGCGCTCTACCAACTGAGCTATCGAAGGGTCGCACCCAGCCCGGTTCACCAGTAGACATGATCTTAGTCAATTTACCAGCTACTAAATAATATCATAACATGACATGGTTCAATAATTCTCATCTGAAATGAGGTCATGTCAGAAACCCATACCTTATGTTAAGCACTTAACCAGTCTTACTTAGTCACTTACAACTGAGCGATCGAAGAGAGTGAAGCCAGTTCACTTGTAGAAAGATATGTATTTGCTGTACTAGCTAGCAAATAATATCATAACGTGAGGCATCCATGTGTCCTACATTACTTGGTTAACCTGCCCTAGGTAATCAGTTACAACATACCAATCTACCATATGAAGCCTGAACCACTTCAACATACCAGTTAAAAGCCACTCCTTCGAGCCGGATTTGAACCAGCGACCTAAGGATACCTGGTATTTCCACTACAGTCCTCCGCTCTACCAACTGAGCTATCGAAGGTAGACCAGAGGTGCCAGTTAAATAGAATTCAAATTTTTACTAACTAGCAAATAATCCTGACAAGCAAACAATATGATAACATGACCTTGTTCAAAAAAAGCCACTCGTCTGAAATGCCGTCGAGTCAGAGGGCCATATGTAATGTGTTGATTGGATAACTAGTCTAGACAGTTGAATCTTATACAGAACCGTTTCAATCTACTACCACATGCAGCTTGAACCGTTCTTGTAAGCAGAGGGTCCTTCCCTTAAAAGCTTCTCCTTCGAGCCGGATTTGAACCAGCGACCTAAGGATGTCTGGCATTTCCACTACAGTCCTCCGCTCTACCAACTGAGCTATCGAAGGGTCGCACCCAGCCCGGTTCACCAGTAGACATGATCTTAGTCAATTTACCAGCTACTAAATAATATCATAACATGACATGGTTCAATAATTCTCATCTGAAATGAGGTCATGTCAGAAACCCATACCTTATGTTAAGCACTTAACCAGTCTTACTTAGTCACTTACAACTGAGCGATCGAAGAGAGTGAAGCCAGTTCACTTGTAGACAGATATGTATTTGCTGTACTAGCTAGCAAATAATATCATAACGTGAGGCATCCATGTGTCCTACATTACTTGGTTAACCTGCCCTAGGTAATCAGTTACAACATACCAATCTACCATATGAAGCCTGAACCACTTCAACATACCAGTTAAAAGCCACTCCTTCGAGCCGGATTTGAACCAGCGACCTAAGGATACCTGGTATTTCCACTACAGTCCTCCGCTCTACCAACTGAGCTATCGAAGGTAGACCAGAGGTGCCAGTTAAATAGAATTCAAATTTTTACTAACTAGCAAATAATCCTGACAAGCAAACAATATGATAACATGACCTTGTTCAAAAAAAGCCACTCGTCTGAAATGCCGTCGAGTCAGAGGGCCATATGTAATGTGTTGATTGGATAACTAGTCTAGACAGTTGAATCTTATACAGAACCGTTTCAATCTACTACCACATGCAGCTTGAACCGTTCTTGTAAGCAGAGGGTCCTTCCCTTAAAAGCTTCTCCTTCGAGCCGGATTTGAACCAGCGACCTAAGGATGTCTGGCATTTCCACTACAGTCCTCCGCTCTACCAACTGAGCTATCGAAGGGTCGCACCCAGCCTGGTTCACCAGTAGACATGATCTTAGTCAATTTACCAGCTACTAAATAATATCATAACATGACATGGTTCAATAATTCTCATCTGAAATGAGGTCATGTCAGAAACCCATACCTTATGTTAAGCACTTAACCAGTCTTACTTAGTCACTTACAACTGAGCGATCGAAGAGAGTGAAGCCAGTTCACTTGTAGACAGATATGTATTTGCTGTACTAGCTAGCAAATAATATCATAACGTGAGGCATCCATGTGTCCTACATTACTTGGTTAACCTGCCCTAGGTAATCAGTTACAACATACCAATCTACCATATGAAGCCTGAACCACTTCAACATACCAGTTAAAAGCCACTCCTTCGAGCCGGATTTGAACCAGCGACCTAAGGATACCTGGTATTTCCACTACAGTCCTCCGCTCTACCAACTGAGCTATCGAAGGTAGACCAGAGGTGCCAGTTAAATAGAATTCAAATTTTTACTAACTAGCAAATAATCCTGACAAGCAAACAATATGATAACATGACCTTGTTCAAAAAAAGCCACTCGTCTGAAATGCCGTCGAGTCAGAGGGCCATATGTAATGTGTTGATTGGATAACTAGTCTAGACAGTTGAATCTTATACAGAACCGTTTCAATCTACTACCACATGCAGCTTGAACCGTTCTTGTAAGCAGAGGGTCCTTCCCTTAAAAGCTTCTCCTTCGAGCCGGATTTGAACCAGCGACCTAAGGATGTCTGGCATTTCCACTACAGTCCTGCGCTCTACCAACTGAGCTATCGAAGGGTCGCACCCAGCCCGGTTCACCAGTAGACATGATCTTAGTCAATTTACCAGCTACTAAATAATATCATAACATGACATGGTTCAATAATTCTCATCTGAAATGAGGTCATGTCAGAAACCCATACCTTATGTTAAGCACTTAACCAGTCTTACTTAGTCACTTACAACTGAGCGATCGAAGAGAGTGAAGCCAGTTCACTTGTAGAAAGATATGTATTTGCTGTACTAGCTAGCAAATAATATCATAACGTGAGGCATCCATGTGTCCTACATTACTTGGTTAACCTGCCCTAGGTAATCAGTTACAACATACCAATCTACCATATGAAGCCTGAACCACTTCAACATACCAGTTAAAAGCCACTCCTTCGAGCCGGATTTGAACCAGCGACCTAAGGATACCTGGTATTTCCACTACAGTCCTCCGCTCTACCAACTGAGCTATCGAAGGTAGACCAGAGGTGCCAGTTAAATAGAATTCAAATTTTTACTAACTAGCAAATAATCCTGACAAGCAAACAATATGATAACATGACCTTGTTCAAAAAAAGCCACTCGTCTGAAATGCCGTCGAGTCAGAGGGCCATATGTAATGTGTTGATTGGATAACTAGTCTAGACAGTTGAATCTTATACAGAACCGTTTCAATCTACTACCACATGCAGCTTGAACCGTTCTTGTAAGCAGAGGGTCCTTCCCTTAAAAGCTTCTCCTTCGAGCCGGATTTGAACCAGCGACCTAAGGATGTCTGGCATTTCCACTACAGTCCTCCGCTCTACCAACTGAGCTATCGAAGGGTCGCACCCAGCCCGGTTCACCAGTAGACATGATCTTAGTCAATTTACCAGCTACTAAATAATATCATAACATGACATGGTTCAATAATTCTCATCTGAAATGAGGTCATGTCAGAAACCCATACCTTATGTTAAGCACTTAACCAGTCTTACTTAGTCACTTACAACTGAGCGATCGAAGAGAGTGAAGCCAGTTCACTTGTAGACAGATATGTATTTGCTGTACTAGCTAGCAAATAATATCATAACGTGAGGCATCCATGTGTCCTACATTACTTGGTTAACCTGCCCTAGGTAATCAGTTACAACATACCAATCTACCATATGAAGCCTGAACCACTTCAACATACCAGTTAAAAGCCACTCCTTCGAGCCGGATTTGAACCAGCGACCTAAGGATACCTGGTATTTCCACTACAGTCCTCCGCTCTACCAACTGAGCTATCGAAGGTAGACCAGAGGTGCCAGTTAAATAGAATTCAAATTTTTACTAACTAGCAAATAATCCTGACAAGCAAACAATATGATAACATGACCTTGTTCAAAAAAAGCCACTCGTCTGAAATGCCGTCGAGTCAGAGGGCCATATGTAATGTGTTGATTGGATAACTAGTCTAGACAGTTGAATCTTATACAGAACCGTTTCAATCTACTACCACATGCAGCTTGAACCGTTCTTGTAAGCAGAGGGTCCTTCCCTTAAAAGCTTCTCCTTCGAGCCGGATTTGAACCAGCGACCTAAGGATGTCTGGCATTTCCACTACAGTCCTCCGCTCTACCAACTGAGCTATCGAAGGGTCGCACCCAGCCTGGTTCACCAGTAGACATGATCTTAGTCAATTTACCAGCTACTAAATAATATCATAACATGACATGGTTCAATAATTCTCATCTGAAATGAGGTCATGTCAGAAACCCATACCTTATGTTAAGCACTTAACCAGTCTTACTTAGTCACTTACAACTGAGCGATCGAAGAGAGTGAAGCCAGTTCACTTGTAGACAGATATGTATTTGCTGTACTAGCTAGCAAATAATATCATAACGTGAGGCATCCATGTGTCCTACATTACTTGGTTAACCTGCCCTAGGTAATCAGTTACAACATACCAATCTACCATATGAAGCCTGAACCACTTCAACATACCAGTTAAAAGCCACTCCTTCGAGCCGGATTTGAACCAGCGACCTAAGGATACCTGGTATTTCCACTACAGTCCTCCGCTCTACCAACTGAGCTATCGAAGGTAGACCAGAGGTGCCAGTTAAATAGAATTCAAATTTTTACTAACTAGCAAATAATCCTGACAAGCAAACAATATGATAACATGACCTTGTTCAAAAAAAGCCACTCGTCTGAAATGCCGTCGAGTCAGAGGGCCATATGTAATGTGTTGATTGGATAACTAGTCTAGACAGTTGAATCTTATACAGAACCGTTTCAATCTACTACCACATGCAGCTTGAACCGTTCTTGTAAGCAGAGGGTCCTTCCCTTAAAAGCTTCTCCTTCGAGCCGGATTTGAACCAGCGACCTAAGGATGTCTGGCATTTCCACTACAGTCCTCCGCTCTACCAACTGAGCTATCGAAGGGTCGCACCCAGCCCGGTTCACCAGTAGACATGATCTTAGTCAATTTACCAGCTACTAAATAATATCATAACATGACATGGTTCAATAATTCTCATCTGAAATGAGGTCATGTCAGAAACCCATACCTTATGTTAAGCACTTAACCAGTCTTACTTAGTCACTTACAACTGAGCGATCGAAGAGAGTGAAGCCAGTTCACTTGTAGACAGATATGTATTTGCTGTACTAGCTAGCAAATAATATCATAACGTGAGGCATCCATGTGTCCTACATTACTTGGTTAACCTGCCCTAGGTAATCAGTTACAACATACCAATCTACCATATGAAGCCTGAACCACTTCAACATACCAGTTAAAAGCCACTCCTTCGAGCCGGATTTGAACCAGCGACCTAAGGATACCTGGTATTTCCACTACAGTCCTCCGCTCTACCAACTGAGCTATCGAAGGTAGACCAGAGGTGCCAGTTAAATAGAATTCAAATTTTTACTAACTAGCAAATAATCCTGACAAGCAAACAATATGATAACATGACCTTGTTCAAAAAAAGCCACTCGTCTGAAATGCCGTCGAGTCAGAGGGCCATATGTAATGTGTTGATTGGATAACTAGTCTAGACAGTTGAATCTTATACAGAACCGTTTCAATCTACTACCACATGCAGCTTGAACCGTTCTTGTAAGCAGAGGGTCCTTCCCTTAAAAGCTTCTCCTTCGAGCCGGATTTGAACCAGCGACCTAAGGATGTCTGGCATTTCCACTACAGTCCTCCGCTCTACCAACTGAGCTATCGAAGGGCTTCAGGAAATCTAAAAATAGACATCTATGGGAGCTTAGCAGAAGGCTATTTTTAGCATCTGCGCGACCCCCCCCCCCCCCCCCTCTCCCAAGCTTGTCTGATTTGACAGATGTATTTGAACGTCACTCACAGGATTTGGTAGTTGCCCATTGCCTCTCTGGGCGGGCTGCGGTTCCAGCGGCAGTCTGGGATGTCCCCGTTGGGTGTGACGATGTTGAGTGTGTCGTTGATGAGGTTGTACTTCAGGATGCGGTCGTTGGCTGTGCTGGAGGTCAGCGAGGGAGAGGCGTTGACCTGAGCAGACAAAAGAGACACTAGCATTGGTAAGAGAAGGGCTGTTTTTGCAGACGGGACGATCACGTATTGTGGGCCGGGCATGAGAACATTGTTAATTTTCCTCCTGTGTCCACATATAAGCCTTTATCACTTTATCAGGCAGGAAGTGGCTGCTAATGTGTGATGACACATGGAAAACTTACATGAGTAGCCACAGAGAAAGATTATATTAACACCCATACACACACAAAAGTTGACTTATGTGACTTTTGGGGACTTTGGACAACCCTAACCCTAAACATTGACCCAAAAATCTTTTACCAATTGGGGATTTGTGCCCATTGCAAAAGCCGCCCCCAAAAAAACTGGTCTTAAGTCTGTGTCACCGAAAGGAACCTACGTCAGGCTCTCTCTCTCTCTCTCTCTCTCACACACACACACACACACACACACACACACACACACACACACACATTTTCTTCACTTGCGAGAACATTACATAGACTTACATTTATTTCCTGGAGACTTGCCCTAACTATAGACACTCCTTCGCTAACCCTTACCCTAATCTTAACCTAAACCTAAGTCTACCATTACCTTCAGTTTCCACCCTAAAATGTCATTATTGCGTTAAGGGTACTTCCATTTTGTCCCCAAAAGGAAGATACGTCCCCACAATATAACTGTGTAAACAGATAATGTCCCCAGAACTTGAGTAATACCAGCACACACGCTCTCACACTCACACACACACACACACAATAATAGACAGAGCAAAGAGTTCCTGATTAGTTTTGTGAAATGCTTTTTTTCTGTGCCTCGATGAGGACCGTTTATGCCCTAGAATCAACTTTGTCGCTCAAAATAGATCAAGATCGGTGCCTGTTAACATAAATAATCCAAATTTAGCCTGGAAATCCAGCAACTCATTGTACATCTGTCAAAATGAATGCGGCAAAGCATGACACCGACATAAGTAGCACAATATTAGAATTTAAAATAATTATTTATTAGCCTGTATATACTCAGGAATAAAATAAATTTAATCAATGTGTTTCAGCTCTGCACTGGATTGGTTACAGACACGCCTTCAGCACACATTTGAATACCGAGAGGAGCACACACAAAGCTCAACCTCCAGGGCATTTAAACAGTCATGGGAATGGAAGGTGGATTCCCTGTGTAAGCATGTTAAGAGTATTAAGGCTTGGCGAAATAAGCAGCTGTAGTAAATGAAACCTTCAAGTATGAGAAGTTTTAAGTGTGTGTGTGTGTGTGTGTGTGTGTGTGTGTGTGTGTGTGTGTTTAGCAACAACAACTCCTCCTGTTGGATTACTCACCTCGATGAGCCAGGGCTTGAGCTTGTCATCAATAATGATGTCATACCCGTAACACTCAAAACAGTGTTTGTCGTTGTTCATCACGGGCTGGGAGAGAGAAAAAAAATACTCAATAAGGCAGAGTCGACTTGACCTATGTCATGATATGTGATATCGTGAGTTGTTTTTTAATGCGACAGACAGTGATTCAGCAGGAAATGGTGTCAGCTTATATATTTAAAAAAAAAACTACCAGTACAACTATTAGTACACAAAGCTTCCTGTGTGGTAAGGTAGTAGGCTTAGCAGAAAAAAGGAAGTGTGCGCATATACCACCACGTACAGGTGGGTCAACAGCTGTGTGTGTGTTGAGAGTGCAGGCAGCGGAAAGCCCAATACTAAAAACAGCATTCCAGCAGGAACAATGTAAAAACACAGTCCCCTGAGGCTTCAACGTGTGTGGTAGAGTAGGGGTGTTGTGTTGTCTGTATGTAGCCGTAGCACTAGAGACGTGAAAGGGTCAGCGAGCAGTGAGAGTATTTCTATCTCAAGCTACTCACTAATTCTTCTTCACATTAGACATATTGTCATTCCATCTGGGCTTGGTTAATTATTAACAGCATATTTCAGAAGCGTACAGTTTGTATCTAGAGCATGTTGTAGAGCCGTATGCAGTCTAAACAATCCTGTGTATAGAAAAGCTTCTCCTTCGAGCCGGATTTGAACCAGCGACCTAAGGATTCCTGGCATTTCCACTACAGTCCTCCGCTCTACCAACTGAGCTATCGAAGGGAGACGACAGCCACAGGAAAAAAAGGCGACCAAGGCATTCTAACTGGAGAACGCGTGCGTGACAGGGAAGCTGATTTTCCACATGCCACAATCCCCTTCTAGATGTGTTTATGTATTGGAGGAAAAAGATCTTATCTATTATCTGATCTATCTTCTGGGGTAGTAATAAACAAATAATTAATTTTTTTTTGTTGACAAAAACTAAGCAAAACACCACCACCTCTGTAACTACCATTGCTACTTAACAAAGAGTCCCTTCTTTTCCATTACAGGCACTTACTTAGCTTGTGATACGTGGTTTCATTTGGTCGAACTGCCTACAAATCTTGTCATTCTGTCACAAAATAGTCACATATTTTTTGGGAGTAGAAAAATTATTTGTATGGTCAACTTACAGCCACAGCCTTGAGTGACTGCACCACAATCCAGTGGATCTGGTCAAACAGTCGGCCCGTCACCTCCTTGCCCCTGGTGCTCTCTAGGTACAAACGGAGGTTACTGACCGTCCACTTGCCTCCATGGACGTGGTTGTAGTCATCCTGCATTGAAGGTACACATTCTGACTAGATATTGACTTCTTTTGAAACTTTTCTTTTTCTAACATTGGGAGTTCTGTTGTAAAAAAAAAAAGCTGTAGAGATCAGCCTTGAGTGGAACATTATCACCGGAAATTCGTCAGTCTTAGATAAAGTAAGCCTCATGAGAACCCCCAACTTTAAAAGGTGCTACGAGGAACTTTTAAATATTTCTGTAACAGTCTAATTTTTCCTCTGGTGATCATAAATTACATGCAAACGAGACCATCAGTGCATATAATGCTATTTTTATATCGTTTTTCTTAATGCCTTTGTCATGGGTACGCTCACGAGTAGGCCTTTCACACCGCCGCAAAATCGGAGCTAGTTCTGGGCTTGTTCGGAGTTAGAGCCAGTGTTTTGGTTTCACACCGCCAGAGAGCCTGCTCCGGGCCGTAAAAACCGGGGGAACTCATACCCCAGGATTGAGCAGGGTTTGATAAGAACTGCTTGCGCGAACGGTTGGGGGAGGGATTATCCTGACCAACCAGAGCAACTCAAACCTCATGCCCGCCATATTTAAAAACACCGCTACTACGAGACGTAAACATAACATAATTACCGAACGTAGCAATCAAATTGACCGGCGAGAATACGCTGTATGGGTCCTGTTTGCTTAAGAAAGCAAAGCGAGAGCCAACAAGTGTAAAAATAAGACGTATTCGCCGCTGTTGTTGTGCTTAAAGCTAGCGGTAGCTTTAGCGTTAGCCACAAGAGCAGCGGCGTCGGGTGACGTACACACACGTTTACAGTGACGTCATGACGTTGCTCTCTTGCCGGCTCCATGGCTGTCTCCGGTCGATGTGAAACCAACCGGTTCATAACTGGGATAAGGCTGTAACCAGTTTTGAACTGACCCCAACACCAGCCTGGAACTGACTCTTGGTTCATTTTGGTGTGAAAGGCCTACAAGGGACTACAGCTGGCATAGTAAAACACTACCGCTTTTGTCCAATGGGGGTGCGAGAATTATCACAAACTGAAAGTTCCACGGAGCACCTTTAAGCAATAGCCCTTTAATATTGAAAATAACTCCATTACATGACTTACCCCATGTTTCTGGATGGCCACATTAGTGAGGTGGACGAACATGTTGTCCAGTTCACTGGTGCTGGGCGTGTATTTGACTGTACAGAACCTGCAGAAGCCAAGCTTGTACCTGACGATCAAACCACAGAGAGAGTTCATTCAAACCATCTTTTCATTATCGATTCAGCTGCCTGCTATTTTTACCTTAATAATTGATTCATTAGACATTTACAGTGCATAACAAACCAACCATTTTATATTAGTTAATTCATTACCACTAGATGCCACTTGTACTCAGCTACAACAACATTGTAAATGTAGGGCTTACATGTAGCATTTCAGGGGCCGATAAGTGGTCACCAGAACGTAAAGACGCAGGTCAAACTTCTTGCCTCCTATCAGCAGAGGGTTGTCGATGTACAGGGAGATGACGTAGGCCTCCTTCCCACTGGCTGCTGCTACAAACCTGCGGGCGAAAAGGCAAGAAGTCCAACGTCACACAAACCAACTGACCAAATCCATATTTAAAGGTGCAGTGTGTAGAATTCATAGGCATTTTTTCAGAACAGACTTGGTAGAAATGGAATATAAAGTTCATAAGTGTGTTTTGAATAATGTATAATCGCTTTAAAATAAAAGTTGTTTTTTCTTTTATTTACTTAGAAATAAGAGCGGGGCTTGCCAACATGGAGTCCGCCATTTGCACTGCAATGATTCTACAGTAGCACAGAATAGAAAAACTTAACGGCCAAATGCATTTTTATAGTGTGTGTCCGCCGGAAATGCACCTCTTGTTAGACGGAGAAGAAATACTATAGTAAAATAACTGAATACATCTTCACCTCATCAATTGATATTGTGGAAAGACTTAAGGCACCTAAAAGGCCACTGTAACTTATGTAAAGTCACCAAACGGGAGTCGTTTGCGAGGAAGTTTCACCACAAGATGATGTGAAAATACTCCTTTAATACACATGTTGCACTGTAAATCCTTACAAGTAACTAGGGCTAGATTCTAGGTTCTAAGGAGCAGTATGTGACTGTTAACTAGTAATGACACACCAAGACTGAGAGGTAAGTTTGAACTTCAGTTCATTTATGTAGCAAAAAAAATGGTAAATCCATACATCAATCAAAAATACACATTTCGGCATAACCATGAAACCAGAATCAATGTCAAAAAAAAAAGAAAAGTATTCCCCTTATTAGTTCGGGTTTTATTTAGACCTAATTAGGTAAATAAAGTCTTTCCAACTTGCACCTTTAAGTTGCTATTTGGTTCACTACTGTCTCTTTTAGTTATTTGTTTCCTATTTAATTTCCTAATTTTAAGCTGTCATTTTATCTTATTGGTGCTTAGTTGAGATTTTTGTACTATTTTGTATTTACTTTAAACACCAAATATTCACATTTCTCAAAAGTAAAACCCAATAAACAAAAATAAATGCAAATAAAATAAAGCACAGCTCAGTGCATCAAGTTAAAAAAAAAAGAAACTACACCAGCATTATCTGTGATCCATGCACTTGAATTTCGAACACTATCTAATCAGTCCTTTTGTTAAATCCTTTCCTTTCCTTGAAGCTTCACTGCATGTCGCAGCTACTTTTGGAAAGTTATTTTGTCCTACCGAACTCTGTCTTTTATCCAAGAAACAGTAGCGTTGTCCTGCAGCGGGAAGTGCAGTGCTACAACTTGTAATATGATATCTTCCTAATGGTAGCTCGCCATCTTCTTTCTTCGGTTCAGTTCCACCAAACGATCTCCTCCTCATAAAAAACCCGGCCTGTATTATAACAGGCAATATAAAAAAAAATTCCTTTAGTTCACATGCATTATACCGAAATTAAGAACTGTGTAAAACATACATATTCAATACAAGTTACTCTGTAAACCACGGCGGACCGCACCTAAAATGGCGGCGCCGTTAACTTTCATTTAACTTGACCATGCTTAGCCTCGTGTTGCTTACTGTAAACTAAAACACTCAGTAGCCTCTACAAATTAAAAGAATTACATTCCCATTGTTTAGCTAACAAGTACATAAATCATTAACACACTGGTATATCATTTAATAAAAGTTAAATGAAAAATGAAAATGAAATTTTACACGGTTTAACTCACCGAGTCCTCCAACGAATAACACAAGAGTCCCGTGGCATAGAAAAAAAAAGTAACAGAATCCTCCAAAAGAACGATAAAAAAGATATCCAAAATACTCCAAAAAGAAGGTGAAGAGTGAGGCTTAATGCTCTTAAAACCTTACTTTGCTTTCGCTTTTATCTATTCTCTTTTAATTCTAATTTTCTCCTCTTTTACTCCGTTTTCTGTCTCTGTCTCGCTGGTATATTTTCCGTAGCAAGCTGACTATCGTTCTCGTTCCTCTCTCTCTTCCGCTCGCTCGCTCACTCACTAGTGACGCTACACCGTTCTGATTGGTTGTTCACGGCTGCACTCGCTAAAAGAGTATTACACCAATTATATTATCACAAAAGTACAATATAACAACAATAAAGGTTTTTTACATTATAGTCATGTTTTTAAATTGTATTAACTTAATACAACTAAGCTATATTAGATTCCCACAATACAGTTATTATTGTGTTTAACCTTTTATTTGTTTAGGTCAGTTAACCTGGGTTACACACACTTGATCTTTAACGGTTTGGGATGTTTTCCTGAAATCATATTATACTGACAGATATGAATAAGAATTCTTCCCTGATTGAGTTGGGAAAGTGTTTGCATGCTGTGTCTGTGTCATGCTGACTCACGTGGAGGTGCGGCTGTCTCTGGACCACTTCTTGATCTGGGACAGCTTGTTGATGAGGAAGATGCCTTTGCCCTGGGCCTTCCCACATGGCTTCATGATCCAAGTGCTGGACGGGTTCTTGCGATACTCCTCCACGAAGAGATTATAATCCGCAGGGAGCATGAACGTCACCGGGACAAAATCTGGAACAGAAACACACAAGAGCATAGGTAGGCCTATTTAAACATGGGCCGCGTTCCAATTATGATACTTTCTGCTATTTAGTATGGTAGGAAAAAGATTTAGGATGTCTTAATTCTTGTGGTCAGATTTAGTATACTTAAAAAATCTCGTACGGATGCCTACTACATATGGCGGAGATTTTTAGTGTTGAAATCAACATGCTATTCGGGCGATTCTGACCCACAATCCAGTGAGCACTGGACATGGCGTCACATCGACGGAGCCTCTGTATGAAAACAACCAGGGATGAGACGGATATAAAAGCGAGAGGCAAGATCAAGGCGCGATGTTACGATGAAATAAATAAGTAAAAGTATGTTCCAATCGTGTGCCTAATGCATGCTAACTAGATTATTGTATGGTCAGATGTAGTATGTAGAATGGAAAAAAGCAAGAGTTTGCGATTTGGAAAGCAGGGATAATCAGGACAGCTTGTGTTTGTATTTTTAGAAACTATAGAAAAATACCTAAATAAATGTATTTGCCGTTCTCGTCCTTCTCGGCCAGTGGACTGCTCTCCTTCTCCAGGTCCTTGCGGTAGCGCTTGATGTTCTTGATCATCAGGTCCTTGCGGGTCAGCTCGTAGTGGTTGGGGAAGTGGTTGACCATCTGCTCGTCTGACAGGCGGTAGCCCGTGTCCACGCTGAACACATTCCGGATGGTCTGGATGCTCATCCTATGCGCATGGACAAAATAAAAACCTGCATTAAGGCCATCTCAAGAGAACGGAGCCTCCAAATGAGCTGAGTGATGTAATTATTACTCATTATTTTACATACGCTTATTAAATAAAATACATTTTAAAAAGAGATGGCTTAAGAGTGAGTCCTCTTCTTAACCTTACAGATGGTTTATCCAAAGTCGGAAAAATTGTGCAATATTATTATTAATTTTAATTTAATTAGATTAGAGAAACGTCCAAAGATTTTGTCTTGTGATCCTTTTGGAGTTAGCTGGACTAAATGACATAAATGTATGCTATACACTGTATAAAGTATGTAAAACTAGCCCCATCTCAACAATCTACAATAGTAAGATGCTTCTTAGGCACAAAGCATTAGTAATAATCAAAAAAAACATTTGATTTTTTCTAAAATCTTTTGACACATTTAAATTGAGTATTTTATACAATTTGGTATTGGCCCTTTAATAGCAGAGAATATGGCAATACTATTCCACTGTTTCCTGCCTATTTTTGGTTCAATGCATGAAAACAGCTTCTTCCAATTACTGAAGCTTATAGGGTGTGTGATGTGTGATGGAAAAACCTACCAGTAGAAATTCCAGTCCTCGCTCTCGGTGACAGGAACCCATTCCCTCTTCTCAAAGTTGTTGATGAGCACCGATTTCTCAATATCTGTCACCCACTTCACCTTACCGGCCATGGCGCCTCCCCACTAGGGATGGGGCAATACAAAAAAACAACAGCAGGTTAAACAGATAATAAGAAAAAAATAGCATGGATAGAAAAGATGCATGCAGCCCGCAACCATGCACAGTCACCTACCTGCAAATCAATGTCAGGAAACAGCCAGTCATCAGACTCGGCTAACCGGGGCTGGGCTCAGCTAGCGGGATGCTGCAGAGGCTGGGGCTGGGCGGACATCACCCCCCTTCACTGATGCAATGCAATATCACCACCACCAGCCGCCGGTTACACCCATAGCGGAACACAGCAGCTTATATTGACGAGCATTATTGATCAGCTGCAGTTATACAAAAAGGAACTGCCTCCCAAGTGGCCACCTTGGCGGGTTTTATAGCTTACCTGACGAGCTAGATTTATTGAACTAGGCGTCGTGAAGCTGGACTAGGCTACCACCGCGGATAAACTACTCTTCAAAATAAAAGTACCGGTAACTCAAACGAAACAATATAATTTAATATATATCTACAGTAAGCGTACTATGCGAGTAATAACAATTTTTATGGAGTTTTTTAAAGAAATGTCAGAAGAACATTACACGACGCCGTTGGGTTTTGGGTTTGGTTCTTCCGGTCTCATTACCTAGCAACGGGGGACGCGGTGATGTCACTGCAGGGCGTCATTACCACAGCGCACCACCAGGGGTCAGTGTTGGACTGCTCAACTTCAAACAGGACTTGACATTACAGACACATAAATATACATTTCTATAAACTAATTAGAAATCTGTTGATTAAATTACTATTAAAAGATAATTTCAATAAAATAATTAAAAAGCAGTTCATTAATATAAAAGTTTTTTAATTAGATTGTTATCATATGTTAAAAATCATAGGTTAAAATGTAAAAATTACATGCTTTCTGTTAATACACATTATAAACCTTTCAGATTTTATTTAAATTATTATTATTATTAATTCAAATTTTACTTAATTAATTTGATTTAATCGGAATATGTATACCAATTGCACCATTTTATAATATATAAAAAAGTAAAAGAGGAGAGTACTTAGATGTTGCATATGCTAAGAAATAAAATACAATACAATGCACAATAGCGTGCATGTACATAGCAGATGTGCTAATCTAACATTAGGAATTGGCAGTATATCAAATAGAGAACATATTTGTAATGGAAAAAAATAAAAATAGTTGAGTAGCATAAAAACTTTCCTCATTCATTTCGTCTATACAATTTAGTCTAGAGATTTAATTTTTATATTTTATATATTCAGAAAAATCTTAGAATTTTATATATTATCTATGAAATAAAATAAATCAACCCTCCTAATAAAACTGTATCTTCTGTTTTGTTTTTCCCAACATGCGGTAAGCTGATGCTGCTGTCGCTCCCTGGCGGCCACTGGTGGTAGCCGCAGCAGGTAAAGGCGGAGCTAATCATATTTTTTGGCATTTACCTTGACAGCGAGGAGATTAAAGGACGCTGCTGTAAGTACTAAAAACAACTTTGGAATATTACTCTATTTTATGGCATTTCCTTAAGATTTTATTGATCATGCATTTGTATCTGTTACAGGGCGGCGTCCGTTTTAATCTACACGAAAGGTAATTTTACTTTCTTTTTTACCGTGCATGCACCTGTTGTGCTGGAGCATTTATGTTGACTTTAAAACATTTAACAGGAAACGTATCCAACATAATATAATGGGCTAGTTAATCTGTATCTGAATCTCTAATGAAGTCGATTAACAAACCATTAATGCCTGTTTTAATGCTTAATATCTGTGATCTTCAAAACGACCTTTGTTTGCTTTGGGTGAGAGAGAGAGGGATGACTTCATCTCTTTGTCATGGCAATATGGCTTTGACAGGCCTATTATTGAGCCTAGGCCAGGATTATATTGTTAAGGCTCTCCCACATTAAGGGCTGTTTCTTAACTGTATTGCTGTAATCAAATTACCATACTGATAACTCCCTATAATTACACACATGGAAACCCCCTTTTTTTCAATACTTTATGGAGTAAACAAACACATATTTCAAACGTATCGGTGGAGCAAGCGGTGATTGTGTTCTACCTGGTAAAGGCAGTTTGGTTTATTTGAGTAATGGAAATGGAGCATTTGCATCGAGTCACATGAGCTCAACAGGAACTGGTCTGAGGACAGGTGTGTGTGTGTGTGTGTGTGTGTGTGTGTGTGTGTGTGTGTGTGTGTGTGTGTGTGTGTGTGTGTGTGTGTGTGTGTGTGTCTTTGTGTGGGCGTAGGAAGGGAACAAACCCTGTATGTTAAGGCCAATCAGATAATAACATGTCATAAATCCAGTCATAACGGTAGACTAGATACACAGGTTCTTGTATAAACTGGTACTAAAGCTTGTACAGGGGATCTTAAACACACTGTCTGGTGGTGTGGTGTAGTGTAGTGTATTTGAGTGGCCTACAACCGTTGGACTTAATCCAATAGGTGATGTCACTTCTTTCAACCAAAACCTAGGAGAGCCTGTTTTATCTACCTGCATTTTCTCCTCCCAGCCACGGCACCTATCCTGGTCACGTGAGCGTTGTGTTGACACAGGCCATTGACGAAAGTTGGCAGTCAAAGCAAAAGGATATATACAAGCAGATAGTACCTTTATAAAAAAAACATGGGTGGTTAGAGCGCCACCGAATAGAGGCTCAATCCTCAGAAGCAGCAGATCACAGGTTAGAATCCGGCCCGTGGTCGTTCTCTGAATGTCATTCCCCTCTCTGTCCAATTTCATCTCTGCCCCTCTAAGTGTCTAATAAAAGCATAAAATACCCCAAAAAATAATCTGAAAAAAAAAAAACATGGGAGCCTATATCTGGCTTGTGATAGAGGTCTTTCTCTTACATGTTGTTAATATTAATCCCTGTCGGTCTGGCTTTCCTCTTCTCAGAAACAAAAGATGGTTGAACAAACAAGGCAGCAGAGTCGCGTGGTGTCCCTCCAGGCTGGACCTGGTGAAGTGGACACTGACACACTGTTTGACGTGAACCTCAGGTAGTACAGTGGCTAAAATAATGACAATAAATTCTTCACACTGCACCTTTAAGCACTGCATAAGGCAATTTTCTCAAAAGGTCCTGACATACTTCTTTGAATAAGAGAAAGGCATCATTTGGATAATCTTGGTCACTGAATGAAAGTCTGTTATTTTACTCGTTAAGGATCCCTGACAGGGCTGCACGGGTCCTTGGGCGCCAGTTGGCTGCCATTGGAGACCAGCTGGATGGAGAGTGGGCCAGTAGACGACCACACTGGCTACCAACTCCTCTACACATGCTCAGACCAGCACAGGCACTCACCAGGAGCATCTATCGGTAGAAAATAATTTGTTATAATAAAGAAACACACATTAAATGTGGTTGTTAAAGGTGCTCCGAGGAACTTTGATTGTTAATTTTTGTACCCCCTTTGGACAAAAGCGCCAGATGTTGTTCCTGGGTGAGCGTATGACAAAGGCATTAAGAAAAACTCTATAGCATTATTTGCACTGATGGTCTCGTTTGCTGTTACATGTAATTTATGATCAAGAAGTTACCAACCTATGGTGTTATATTCTCTTTTAGGGACATCCACAGTAACCTATGGGGCTTCCAGGGCCTGTCTGCAGGGGTGAAGGCCTGGATAGCGAGCACTGCGCCCAGGCAGGGGATCCTCAGAGCTGATGCATTTGCGACCTGGGTGGGTTACTCTCCTGCTTGTAATGGTGTTATGTCATGTTGTGTCTCAGCTGACATTTTACTTTTTGACAGCGCATGCTCACTTTTATAAGAGAATAGAACTCGAGGATGAGGAATGATCAATGAGTTTTGAAAAAAAAGGCCATCTTAGGCTAGTTTGGCTGGTATTACTATGTCAACTTTAGCTGCTTTTGTCTCGGTGTATTACATTGGAAATAAAAAAATCATCGTTTGCTCAATAAATTATTCTTTGCATGAAGCAATAACTTAATTCATGTTTGCACAAAAACATGTTTTTGGTCTCAAAATATCTAATCAAGACTCAGAAGTAAAATAAATAAATACATTTACCAATTTCAATAATAGCTGGTGCCAATTTTCCAAGGTAATCAGAACAACAGAACACAATTTAACTTTTATTTTGTTCTCGTTCAAACAGGTGTCCAGTCTGAAAGCAGCCCACCCTGGCTGGACCAGAGGAGTGCTAGTGACTGTGGCCCTGGTGGCAGCAGTCAGCGTTATGGGAGCACTATGGCTGGAATGGAAAGCCTAATAAAGGGTCATGAGCAGGTCTTATAATGATGGCCGTTATATATTTGACAAAAAAAATAATAATCATAATTGAGTGACATGTTTTTGCTGGATGATTTGTTTCTGCTGTTTACTTTTGATTTTTCTTTTTATACTATTTTTTAAATGAGCGGTATTGATTTTGACTCCATACGAGTAGGAAAAACACACTGGAACGTTTGTCAGGGAGGATGTGGAAATTTGTTAAAAAAAATTGCTTTTTACAGTGTTGCCAAACGTTTGTTCACAGTTGTATTATTGTCCAAAAAAAGTCCTGTTTCCCATGGTTTGACTGTTGCTGGCCTGCAGTCTTTTGTATCCAGATTACCTTCCTATTGGTGTAAGAGGCCGAATGTTTTACAAAACCATATGTAGCCTGGGTGGGTTAATAATATAAAATAAAAAGGGAGCTGGACTTTCCATTTCAGATTTGAAAATGCTTTTTCATGTGATGCAAATAAACTTCAAAATGATGACATCTTGTATATCATTCATAAAAAAACAAACATAATTTAATAACATAATTCCACACAAACAAGACCATAAGAAGCAACCACAGGAGCTTTCAGGTAAACAGACATCGCGGGTCACATTAAAGCTATGGTGTGTAACTTCTGTCGTCCCCATGAGAAATTCAGAGTTATAACAACAATACTGTTGGTGCTACTACATGTAGTAAGCCTTAGGTGATCGTGCATGGATTTTATTCCATCTGCTATATGTCCAGGTTTTTTTCTTAGCAGTAGAACAACATATTTCTTGGGTGTTTCTTGGGATTTTTCAGAGCTCTTGCACCAGTGTCAGGGGGGGTGACAGCAGTTTGTAAACGCTGCCATACTGAGAAATACAGAGAGAGTTTGGTGGAGCTGATGGGATTAATTAACTTTGTGTCAAATTGTTTGGGGGCGAAGGCTTGAATGTAAACAACATTCATGTGTATGAAAAAGTTACACACTATAGCTTCAAGCTCAGTCCACAGTTGAAAGGCGAGTCGAGTTGATAGGCTTAATCAACTTTGTGTCAACTTGTTTGGGCGATGGCTTTAATGTAAACCGACCAAAGTTACGCACTACAGCTTTTAAGTGAGTCCACACATCTCCGCATCGTCATCAGTCCTCGTAGGCAGTGACTTCCACGTGCACGTAGGTCTTGAAGGCCTTCCTGTTGCATTTCTGCAGCGTGGCTCCGAGCTGTTTGCCCGGGCCGACCTCGTAGGTGTGGGGGAACTTCTCTCCCTGCGTCCGCTCGTAGATCTCGTGCAGCGTCTGCTCCCACTTGACCGGAGACACCAGCTGCTTCACCAGCTGCCGGCGCACGTGGCTCTCGTTCATGTAGCGCTTCCCGTCCACGTTGGAGTAAACACTGATCTCAGGCCGAGTGATCTGAGCAGGAGAGAAACACACAGGCGTTAAATGATGAGTAGTAAGCCAGTCATGTTTTTATTTGAGCTCTTCCATAGAACAACAAGGATGCAACGATTTAATTAGTTTTCAAATAATAGACCAACCTTGGTGAATTGAAAATGTGAGAAAATGCCTATTTTACCATAGATGACAAAGAAAAGCATCACAGTTTCACATTTGAGGAGGTAGAAGCAGTACACTTTGTGCATACTGGTATGAAAATGATTTAAACCATTATTTAATATACATTTCTTTTGTCAAGTGACTTATTAATGAATTGATGCAACTCTCTTGTTTGTGTGTAGTGGTCGTTTCCAAAACTTTTTAGATTGGCGTTTCCTTTATTTTGGACATCACCAGGTTAAATCAATCAACTCTGTCTCATAAGAACTGTAAATTAGCATTTATTTTCAAATTGATTGCTATTTTAGAGCAGGGCTACATTTTAATATATTTTTTCACCATTAAAAAAAAGCAATATTTACAAGTACTACATGTTAATACAACATTCTTAAACACTTCAAAATTGCAGAAATAAACAAACATTGACATAATCATAATAAAAGGCTGCATGTTAGTTTTTCAAGGTATTGTAGCAGCAGGTTTGACTGACCTCCACCTGTCTGAGCACGTCTCTGAGCGGCTCGGTGGCCGACCTCATCAGCTCGGTGTGGAACGCCCCGCTGACAGGGAGAGGCTTGGTCCTCACCAGCTGGAGACGACGAGAGTTCTCCTGCAGGAAATCTAGAGCCTGAGGAAAACCACAGAAGAAATATCATCATAAAGGGGAGTCCAGAGCACCTTGGACTAGTTTATGGAAGGTCTTTCATCACAGATTAACATCTCAGCAATTTAGATGAAGTCGAAAAGGATATGAATGATTTTTTTAAAGCATTTTATATGCTTTATTAGACAGGTTGGAGAGAGTGAGGTGAAATGGGGCAAAGAGGGAAATGACGTGCAGAGAACGACCACTGGTCGGTTTCCAACCCTGGTCTGCTGCGTCTGAGGACTGAGCCTCTATGGACGGGTGCTCCAACCACTACACCACGAGGGCCCCCATGAATGATTTTGTAGTTGTAGTAGATTAAATGTTGCACAGCTGTATTTGGAATCAAAAGATCCAGGACTGCCATAAAAATGACTCCGTACCTGCTTGTGCCCTGCGATGACCCTGCCATCGGGGAACAGGTAGTTTGCGACGGAGCAGACCGGGTCCTTGATCCCCAGGCTGGTGCAGTGTTCTTTGGCCTGCAGACAGGCGTGTTTGTACTGAGCCTGAGGTCTCCCAATGACCGACAGCATCCCACTGGGAACCCTCTCTGAGGCTTCCTGCATGGCCTCAGCACGCACCTTCACCGCATACAGAGCTGCAAGATAACAGGGAAGTGGATGTTTTTAATTTTTTATTCTAACTGGGCAATATATTTTTTTTTATAAACAAAGTGGTATTTTTTGTTTTACCTTCTGCAAAGTTCATGGCACCAGAAAAAACTAAGGCGGCGAATTCTCCGACGCTGAAACCTGCAGCAGCGACACACGTCTCAATGGCCTGTGGACAGAGGTGTAAAAACATGAGCACACACTTTATATATATTCTGCTAGTAGTAGAAGAAAAGGTCAACATTGAAAAAAGGGACATATTTTTGTTCAGAAACTTGTGTCAATTTGGTGTCCATTTGATCATCTTATGACTAAAAAATATATAGGCCTACTGATATTATTCACACATATAATCAAAAGGGAGAGATGATAGGCCTACCTCATTATCACACAGTCCATGAATAGATTTAAAAATCAATCATCTGATGTTGTCCAAAATATAAGATTACAATGATGTAAAGGGAGAGACAATCAGTAGGCTAAACATATTTGCCCTTCTACTACATATAATCATAGGCCTACATACCTTGGGGTTCTCGTGGTTGAGCCTCTCCACCGCAGCCAGCGAGGTGACGAACACCGCCGGCTGACAGTGCACCGTCTTCACCAGCTCCTCCTCGGGCCCGTCCAGGCACAGGCTCAGCAGGTCGTACCCAAGGATCTTCTGGGCCACAGCGAACATCTCTTTAACGTTGGGGTACTTCAACAGTCCCCTCCCCATGCCCGCAAACTGGCTGCCCTGGCCGGGGAAGAGAAGCACAGAGCGGGCGCTGGGGTCCTTCCTGGGTCTCCACTGCTGCTGCTCAGCGGGAGGATCGGTCTCGCTGCCCGGGAGAGGAGCGTCGGTCTCCGGCATAGAGCGGTGGGTTCCATCGGTGGAGCCTGGCCGGTTGGTGGACAGCGTCCTGCTATGAGAGAGCAGCAGAGACCTGACCTTCCCTCTGGAGGCTGCTCTCACACCCACATATGCCAACATGGCGAACACCTCACGGGTTAGGAGGACAAACACATTATCCGTTTGGGAGGGGAAAAAAACGTATTATTGAATGAGAAACTTAACTTTGTGTCTTTCTACAGTCCTCATGACACAGCCCTGGGAGCCGCCATATTCGTTTGGTTCAAGTCACCTCGGTGAAATTTTGTTTTCGTTCCGGTTGACTTTTCAGTTGTTTCCTACTGCAGCGCAACCTGCAGGCCATATTATGTCATGATTTTATTGACATGTTTTAAATTGATCTGAGATCCACATTCCCATAAAAACCACGAAAAAAAATTATTCATTCATTCACTTGCAATGTTGCAAATGTGCATTTCAAAAACAACTTGTGACAGGAGGGAGCCACTCAAATATTTTCATTCAACCCTCTAACTGGCCTAAAATTCAAATCATGTCAATAGGGATGTTTGTAGGAGAGAGTTTGAAGTAATTACAAGACCAGGGAAACAACAAAATATCACAAAATGACATTGAAGTATTAACCAACAAACTTTATTGTACAAAACTATAAATCTCCGTTGGTTTCAGTCAAATGTGTTTTACATCTTGCGTCACATTGCGCTCGTCATCACTGCTTTAACTCTTAGTGTGCATTTCATAAATATTATACAACGCTTTTTATTAATTTTTTTGGACTGTGAATACTTTTTGTTTGATCATGTTTGAACTTAGAACGTAGATTTGAAAAACACCCCTAATAACCATCCTCCCCCGTGGTGGGTGTTCATATTTGTCCATTGGGCTTTCCCTGCAATTCATCCGATCCGTCAAACAGGTTTGCGGCCTCCATCTGCTCCTCCAGCCTCTCGCAGTCCGTCGCTGTCTGGCTGTTCTGATCGGCCCGTATCTTGAACTTTGAAATGAACTCGTTACTGGCCAGCGCTCCTTCTTTCTTGGGACACGTCTGTTTGGTTGTAAGGCGATGTTCCAAACGATCTACAAAAAAATAAAAATAAAAACATAAGTAATGTGATGTTTGTGGAAATTGATTTTGGGTCAAGGCTGCAGAACAGTTTATATTCTAGGCTTTTTTTTATATACTCTGCTTTAAATTTAAATAAAGACACAAAAACCACAAAGGTTGAAGCTGCTGTGATTAAAAAAGTGCTATATAAAGTTTTTAATGTTGGAACTAGCAGAGATTCGTAATCCTTGACATTAAGGTAGGGAGCAGGTTAAAAGGCCTTAAAAGCAATTCATTGAAAATGTGTTGTGTAGCCCCTTTATTGAGACCCAAATAGTCCGGATTAGGGGAATACTGCACCTCCAGGAGTGACGGGTGTCATCAGGCGATTCAGCTGGACGTTCCAGTGTCGTACATGTTGACTGGCATTCCTCAGCTTCTCTTGTACCTCCTGGGAAAATCAAATCAAAGAAGGTGTTACTCTTGAGTTTTTTTCTTTTCTGTTGTTAAACGCCTAAACACACTGAGCCAACCCATCGACCCTGTCTCTTTGTCAACATTTAGTCAATGATTGTATTCCTTTGTGATTTTCAATTATTTGTTTGTACATGTGACATCTGTTGCATGATGTCTGTCCTGGGAGTCTCTGTCTGTCTCTATCCCGTTAAAGGGTTTTTTACTGGGAGTTTTTTTCTCAGTCGAGGAGTTTTAGGGTCTAAGGGCAGAGGTTGTCATAGGTTTATTGTACAGAATATAAAGCCCACTGAGGCTAATGTATATTTGTGATATTAGGCTATACAAATAAAGCTGATTTGATTCGATCTGATTTGATTTGTCTCTTTCTTACCTCCAGGCGCTGGTGGCTCCTCTGGCGAGACGCCCGCAGGTCAAGCAGCTCCTGTGAGGCAGAGTGAAGGGCTGAGGGCGTCTCTGGGCCCACGCTGCTGCAGTCTGAGGCCTCCTGTCTGACACTGAGGCTCTGCAAAGCCCGCTGCTGCTCCTGCAGGACCTGGAACTGCTGCTTCTTCTCCTCCTCCACCTGCAGCAACCTGGAGGGAACAGGAGAAGAAGGAAATGTGTGGCTAGTTTGGTTTGGTGTAGAGTTTTAGTTTGAAAGGGACAGGAAGTTAGTCAGTTAATGTGGACCTCTGCAATATATGCTTGGTTACCACGGTTATTGTTGAAAAATTGATGATTGATGTCGCCGAGACCTGTTTCTCACTGAGAGACACAACTCAAAAGATCTGAATTATACACATTTTCTAAAATTCGTACATTTTCTGATGATGTTATTATCGCTTGATTGGCCCGTATCATAAAAATAAATACAGTAGATACTGTATAGAGCGTGCTTGTCAGATTAAAGTGGAAAATAGCCGGTGTGTGTGTGTGTGTGTGTGTGTTTGTGTGTGTGTGTGGCTGCGTTACCTCTCTAGCTCCTGCCTGGCCCTCTCCTCCTCCATGCGAGCCTGGATCTCCATGTTGAGAGCGACCTCCAGCTGCCCCTGTGTCAGCTCCAACTCCTGGATCCTCAACTTCTGCTGCTCTGCCTCCTTCTTCTTCTCCTGCATCTCTGCCTGCATGCTGTCTCTCAACTACAACACAGTACATGCAGTACATACATGTTATAGTATGTGTATTTTAGTTATTTCTGTCGATATCTAGGTTATATAATTATGGTGTGTGTGTGTGTGTGTGTGTGTGTGATAATCTCGCACTTTGTTTTATGTTATCTATATAATTGTTTCAGGGCTCCCATAAGAGTGTAACAGTTGCGCCTCCCGGTATGTAATTATACACAAATAAAGATTTGATCACCAAAATAAAATATAAACTACGACACACACACAGACACACACATATTTCTTCATACACACGCACATTTGGTGGAAATAACTGACCTATTCCTGAATCACCCTATTCCAGGAATAGCATTACAGTTTTCTTTACTGCTTAAAAATGACTAAAGGTTAAGTATACATTTAATAATGCCAATGTTCTCATGCCATTTTCACAGATCAGAAGTCAGTGGGATGGACTCTAATCCACGTTTCAGCCAGTTGTAAATAAGCGTGGTCGTGTGGAAAGATTTTTGTCGCGTACCGTCTCTGCCTCTTTCAGCTGTCTCTCCAGCTCCATCTGCACCTCCCTCTGTTTCCTCCTCTCTTTCTCCTCCGCCTCCCTTCGCCTGGTCTCCAGTTCACGTGCGTGCTGCGGGAGGAAAAAAAGGCACGGTTAATAAGTTACGTCAATTAAAAGGTGGAGTCAGCGATTTTGGAGAAAACGCTTGTTGTCAAAATCACTTTTTGACTAAATCAGTGAATATCTCCTCATGATCCACTCGCTACCTGTATGTACTGTGTGTGCACTGAAACAAAAATCCAGTGTTAATACACAGCCTAAGCTCTTTAAACTAAACGTGCATGTTTCTAGCTATGGTGGACCCCCTTTTGTTTACATACCCTTTGTTTACATGCCAGTTGAAAGAGCATAGGCTGGGTCTTAACAGTGTATTTTTTTTGCAGCGCACACACAGTACGTACAGGTAGCGGATTGTGAGGAGATATTCACTGATTTTGCCATAGAGCTGTTTTCTATATCACATTAGAAATGTTGACATTCCATCTAGGCCTTGTTAATTATTAACAACGTATTTTAGAGCCGTACCATTTTTATCTCTGCATGTTGAACAGTATTTAGTCTAAACTGTCTATAACATACATGAGCATATCCCTCACAGAAAAGTCACTCCTTCGAGCCGGATTTGAACCAGCGACCTAAGGATGCCTGGCATTTCCACTACAGTCCTCCGCTCTACCAACTGAGCTATCAAAGGGAGATACCAACAGTTAACAAAAGAAACGCTTCGAGTCATTGTCCAAGCACATGACAAAGAAAGCCGTTATCATGGCAACTGGTGACTTATGTGCACGGGAGATGAACACCAGCTACCGCTACTTTTACAATTACCTCCGTCCAATTAGTTACAGTGTATTTAAGAAATGTTTCTATTGTATGTTGAACCATAATCCACCTTGACTGTTGATGGTATTTCTATCACGGCAAACGTCACGGTTAAAAGCCACTCCTTCGAGCCGGATTTGAACCAGCGACCTAAGGATGCCTGGTATTTCCACTACAGTCCTCCGCTCTACCAACTGAGCTATCGAAGGGAGTTGCCAGCTGTTTGTAACTGGAGAACACGTGTGCATGACATTGGCAGCTGATGATTATTCCACATGCTACATCCCCATCTACATATATTTTATTTATTGGGAGTAAAATGATATCATGTGGGGTTTTTCACTAATACATATATTTTGGGGTAGTGATAAACAAGTGAGTGTAAAAATAATGATGTTTCACTGAATCACTGACTCCACCTCTAATCTTGCCCTCTTTACCTGTATGATGCTTTCTATCACTAGATCCTGTCTGTCTTTCTCTTTCTCCATCCGCTCCATGTCTTGGATGTTCAGGTCGTCTGATTGGCTGCTGCGGCTGCTGCAGCTGCTGCGTGCGCTGCGGCTGCGCTCCCGCGGGCTGTGCTCCCGCTGCACTCGTCTCTTCAGCTTCAGCTCGTGGTGATGGGAGAGTTTACCCTCCGTTTGGAGACGCAGGGCTGTCTGAATAGCTGCAGAGGGAGTACACACACACGCACAGGCACACGTACACGCACACACACACACACACACAGGCGCAGGTACACGCAGACACACATATTAAGATTGTTTAGATCTGACAAACAAAATTATGTTGTTGGCGTTTCTTTATTTTGACAAATTCATAAAGGAGCAGTATTTTCCTCTCTTCACTCCCAGAAATCCATGACATAGTGGAAATTGCTATTGAAGTAGCTTTCCCAGTGATTGTTGTGAGTGAGTAATGTGCTGACGGGTGCATATTCGCAACAGTAAACTGAATGCAATACACTGTTTATTTATGTCACTTTTCAGAGGCATTTTTAATCATTTTAGGCGCATCATTTTGATGATCAATTAACTGATTCATTAATTTATTAACTAAAAGTGTAAAATATTTTCTGTTTTGAATGCCTTAAATGTGAGGATTTCTTTCCATTCTCTGTTTTACATCTTTGAATATATTTTAGTTTTGGACAAATACAGCTTTTTGTAGATGTCTCCTTTTAATGAACAGGAAATGTCGAAGGTAAATCCTGTACGTTTATTGTAATGCATCATCAGACCACGGCAAATTCCTTTTATGTGTGAACGTACCTGACAATAAACCCGATTCTGATATGTGATGTCACTTTAATCAAAATGGTCTTTTCAGACTATGTGTGCCAACGCTAGCACACACCAACACACCTTGAGTCCACTCCACCTTCTGCCTTTGGTCTGTCGAGCTCATCTCGTAGGTCTTTGTGTGGGTCTTCACACAGAACATGCAGCGTTTCCCGTCCCTGTCTGCAACAGCCTGAGACAACAAGAGGAGAAAATGTGTCAGATAGTTCACATAGTTGACTCCCTAGATCGTGGTTAAAAAACTATCTAGGCGTCAAAGAAACAAAATTCAAGGGTAACTTTTTGCTGTAAACAACTGTGTATATGGACACACCCAAAGCACAACATATAATTACACATGCAAGCGTTAACGTTGCATTTCCTCACCGACCTCTACGATACAGCTCTTATCCAGCTGGATCTCCCCTCTCTTGTCTTTCAGGTCCTCGCTGACGTAGTACGCCATGGAGGAAGGCTTCAGCACAAACCAGCGCTCGGTCCAGTTCCGGCGGACATGCCCCTTTTTCCACATGTAACCCTGGAAACAAAGGGCCGCAGAGTTGAAGCAGATATGGTTAATCAGATAGAAGACTGATAATCTTTTTATTTTATTAAATTTTAAAATTTTTATTAATGTACTTTTTTAACTTTAATGGTTGAAGTTTGTTAGGTTTAAAAAAGGTGGATTGTAATTTCTCATTGCGATTAATTGTATATTTGGATGTATAAATTGTAAGTGGAAAATAATGATAATTTTTTTTTAAAGTATATAAAAAAAAGAAAGAAAGATAAAATAAGTGAGAAGACAACGACACAAAACGTAAAAAAATATATATATATCCTCACCCTCTTCAGGACGTTGTGATACATCTCCAGAAAGACCTCGTCCAAAGCCAGGCTGAAGGCCTCGGAGCTGGTGACCCTCAGCAGCCGGCCGGCGACCATGTGCTCCAGGAAGCTCCACACAGACATGCCCTCCTCTAACACTGTTGCATCCTGGGATATTAAGTCATCCAGGGGCTTCCCATCCCACTCCTGACTCATCGCCGTGGAGATTTTCTTTAGAAGATACTCCACCTTAAAGCATTCGAAGATTAATAAAACTGTTAATGGTTTGACACTGTTACTAAGGGTTACTGACGTATTGTGTCATGAGCATATCTACAACATATCCCTTTACAGTGGAAAGCTACAGTGCTGATAGATACAAAGGCAGTTTATTTTGGACGCTGCCGACAGGAAACCACAAGCATTATGGAGGAAGCGCAGGAAGGAAGAGAGTCATTAACTTACTAACTTGCACTTGCTTTTTTTGAAAAAATGTAAACCAGTCTGACTTTGTAAGGACACATGCTGAGTTTAAATGGGGCGTAATATTTCTTTCGAGTAATAAGGGGAGGGCCGTGAAAATGCATGAACAACTGTTTGTGTTGCCTTGTTTCGCTGTGTGATAAGTTACTTGATTTTTTTATATATGTGCCAAATTAATGTTAAAGGAATATTTAAAAAAATATATATTTTTAGCTTTTTGCCTCACTCTCCGGTTCAAGACAAGCCGACATAAACCGTTCCTGTAACTGTGCATGTATTTTTAAGGAAGAAATGGGCAGGGGTCGCTCATCGCTAGTTAGCTTAGCTCAAATACTGTTAGTCAATAGGAAGCGTTAGCACGGTTTCCTTCCAGTATGTATTTAAATCTATAATCATAACTTGGTACGCCAAGCAACAACAATTACACAGGAGCATTTAGTGATGTTGAAATGTTTATCTTCCGATTGTCGGCGGTGGCGGGCTAACACTACCCATTGACTACCATTATTTGAGCTAAGCTAACTAGCAATGAGTAACCTTTTCCCATTGCTTATTGAAACATGCACACACTAGTAAAAGGAATGGTTCCTGTCGCCTTGTCTTGAACCCATGAGTAAGGCAACAAACTATAAAAATAAAAATGTTGAACTATTACTTTAAAAAAGGGATGTTTGCACTAATTGATCGAATTTTGACCCCCTTTCTCTTGCTGTCTAATGTCAAAATATGAAAACACTAAAATCTCAACATCTTTTACCTCCTCTGGTATCATCACTAGCGGGTAGCGGTCCTCGGAAAGGAGGTTGAATAAACAGAAGAGTTTGAAACAGTCTCGTTCAGATAGCAGCGCCCCCTGTGGTAAGCCTTTGAAGTTCTTCTTCCTGGTCATCATCCAGCACAGGTCGTCCAATTTCTCCTTATCAAACATCCCCTCTTTGACCTGGAAAAGACAGATTTTTTGTTTATTTTCAGTGGTGGATTAATACGCATTTTTTTCCTTAGCCAAAAATAAACTACAGTGACTCATGTTCGTCACAGTGTAAAAACACCCAGTGGTACCCAGTGCGGCTTATCGATGTGTTTTTAATAATTTCTATTTAATAGTATTGATGGAGCAGGAGCTCTATGGCACAGAGGGAGAGGACACATCAGGCTGTGTGGATACAAAGATGAAACGTACAAATATCAAATAACACCTCACACACACACACACACACACACCTCCTTTAATTATAGCTGGCTGATATTGTCATCTGATACCGAATTGTTATATATATATATTGGTATACATTGGCTATTATATATAATATTCATCATACTAATAATAACACAAAATTATTTAGGAAGTAAGGAAACTTACACATAGGCAGGACAATACGAATAAAACAAATAGAATATACTGTATATAAAAAACCAAAAAAAAAACACTCGCACATCAGCTTCTGTATTTATGGAGATTCTGTCACAATACCTTATCCAATATATATTTGTTGAGGTAGGGCATGTAGCCGTGGTTAGACACCGGCCCGTCATCATCATCCTGAAAGTGTTCCTCCAGAGCCACTGGGTCATGTGGGATGTTCAGCACTGTGTACAGGTTGTGGGACAGAACCTATAAAAGCAACACACACACACACACACACACATAAATAAGACTAGAGATAAATATATAAGCCTATAATCTCAAGGCTTCTTCTATGCACTCGAAATTTCTTCCCACACACACAAGCATTGGCAGTGACTAAGCATGTTAGGACAGCTTTCTGCTATTTCCCTGGATTTTTCTCCTCCCAAGAGAGAGAGGGGGGGGGGGGGGGGCGCGCGCGCGCGCTCAGTCAGACGTGTAGGGACTGGACGGGAAAGCAACGTGACACTCACTTTAAAGAGAAAAGAAGGCATAATATGATCCCTACTTGTTATTCCCTTTAGCCTTGCCTTGTATTTGAAAAGGCTGAGCGTGCTGGTGTTATGTCACTATTTGTTTTATTTTATTTTCTGGATCACAGAGAGAAAAGGTTGGACTTTGAGCCCCGAAGCTGAAACTGAGCTCACACCTCACCTCCATTCTGAGCCTGGCTGGAAGAAGTCCTTTGCAAATATTTGGATTTTAGTCTGAGGTCGTTATAGGGCGTTTGTGTTGACTGTTCCTCAGATTCCAATACTAATACACATAGAACAACTAAATATCTCACAAAATAGCTTGAAAAGACAACTTTAGAGAAGGCCTAAGGATGTATTGCTAGTCTTCAGAAAGAAAAAAAGTAATTTTAAAGTAAACAGTAGCGCTGTTAAAAGCCTGTTTCTGCGCTGTGACCAGTGGACGACCACTCGGTCCCAGTTTCCTGAACACATAGCCTAACACATAATTTCCATCTTTTCTTACCTTTAACTGCGACTTGGAGACCTTTCCGCACTTCTCGACGTCCAGCGATGTGAAAGCGTACCAGATGGACTTGAGCAGTTTGGATTTTAAGTCCATGTTTTTTAAAAGAGAGAACAACTCGTCGTGCGCAAAACAACTACATTTCCAAACAGCAGCGCGGCGGCTCTTTACGCATGCGACGTGGTGGTTGGTGGTGGTGGGTGAGACTCGCCAAGTGAAATGTGGGGCAGCAGAGTACAGACCGCTGTGAAAAACTGCGAAGGACCAAAAGGAGTCAGATATAGGGCAAACTTCAAGAGGCGGAGAGTGTAGATTAAGGCGTACAGAATAATTTTTTTTAAGGAAGATTTTTGGGGCAATTTGAGACATATTCATCCATGCTACATTTTTCCAATTTATACATCATTTATTCAGACAGTAGCTACAGGGGGAATTTGTTAATTCCACAAAGCTCTGCTAGCATTAAAACCAAATAAGAGAGTGTATAAAAGAGTAAATAAGAGTTAGGTTACCAGGGATTTTTACAGACACACACTTTTATTTTAAGGAGCCTAAAGCCATTTCAGCATCAACAACATTTTGGATAGTTAAGAGACACCATGTTTAAATGCACAACACCACTTTTGAACATCTCTGAATGTATTCATATGTAGGGAATATAACCTGCCAGACTGTTAGATGTTTCCTTTTTGATATATGAAAGGATGTATGTTACATTTAATGATTTTAAATTAATCAACATACATATTATAGAATTAAATCAACTATAAAAGTTAATTTTTTATGGCTGTAACCCCCATTTTGTGGTTAGCATAAAAGTTGATAACCTTTAATAATAATTGCTATGATGCTCTAATATCCCCAATCATGTTTTCTTCACAGCTCTTCATCTTTAGGGAGTGTTTTTGGGAGCTATGAAGATCTCATAATGACTATGATCTGCACCACTCTGCAGCCATTTAATGTCCCTTCTGGAGAGCAGTTGTTTTGGTAGACTCACTCCAAGTCATAAATATAGCGCACATTAAAGTGTCCAACCCCAAAATAGTTTTCAGTGGTACACCTATATTATGAGCAAAATGTGCCTTGTGTGGTCTTTTCCCTGAGTAAAGATGTTTGCACAACCGTCTCTCTCTCGTCAGCTCATCTTTTGTGTGACGAAACAGCTGGCAACCTCGGGCAAAATAGGTTGATCAAGGACAGTGTAATCAGACATAACACATCCGCAAGCCTTATTGGAGCATCATGTAGGCTAATCAATAACATAATTACATGTAGGTCATGAAAATGGTAGGCTGTGTGGTTGAGTGGAGGACACAGCCCCAAAGCCTATTGTTGTTATATACTGTATGATTTTAAGGGTACATTTTGTGATAAATTACAAAAGAAAATTATACTTCACCTTACAAAAATTTGAGAAGATGATTTTCTGCTCCATTAACCAAATCAATGCATGGTGATGCTGTTGTTTTTTTTAACAACACTCTGCAATGCGTCTGTATGTGTTTTTGTCTCCCCCCTTCAAGGGCAGATCTAATCACATATGTCTCAGGTGGTAGAAATGTCATCCAGTTATTGCCGTAATTCAGAAATTTGCCCAGGCCAGAGGTCCCAACAAGGGATCGACCACCACGCAAGGGCTGAGAATTTACCACTCTGGCTCACATCCAGTGAGTCTTTCTCATAAAATAACAACCCAGAGCCTCTTATAAAAGGTCTTTAAAAATGCAGACAGGACGTAGTTGAAGCCTGCCATCTGTCAAAAAGAGGAATATTCTTCACTTTTTTCCAACTCAAATTAAAAACCTCAAAAAATGGCTCTTTACAAGATCCCAGTGATTCACAAGATGTTTATTAGACATTGCAGATGTGCCTTTACCAATGATGTACTGTATGTCGGACATATTAGACTACGTATTTACATTTATATCATTAATATATTTCAAGGGAAGCACACTTGGGCATTCCCATTCCAGTGTCATTGTCTAATCGATATCATATTCGATATCTTGTGATGAGGCAAAGATTTTTTGTTTATTGTTGACAGATAAATATATAACAGTTTCAGTCATGCTTGGTTAGACTGTTTGTAATTGTTTGAATACATTATATAGGATATGTCTGAATGTGGGATATAGGCTTTATATACATACATTACAACTACACAAGCAATAACAAGGCCTATCCTGAACAGGAAAGGTATAGGGTGTGAGATGTTAAGGCTAGAAGGAAGGCGAATGGATCCTCTCGGTGCATATTGTTATCTTAAAAACATGTAATTTGTTCATATGAGAAAAATATTTTCACAATTATCAAAGGAATAGTTTGACATTTTGGTAAATAAATGTATTATTAACTTTATTGATTAGAGATTAGCCTGATTGGAAACATAAATGAATAGCTAATGTAGCCAGGAGACAATTAGCTTAGCATAGCAAAAGTCTGTAAACATAAAAAACAACAGCTAGCTAGCTAGCTAGTGTAATGGTAACCTCTAAAGCTCACTACTAAGTACATTATGTTACATCTTTTTAAATTATTTTCTTTTTGTTAACTTAAACAAATATGAAGTGTATCAACTAGCCCGCTAGCTGTTTCCCCCTGCACTTAGTCTTAATGCTAGGCTAAGGTAAAAAGGCAATTAAAGATAGTTCATAAAAAGTTGTTTGATACTTTCTGTTTCATGCTAGTAGTGGGTCATGCCAGTGTATGTGAGTGTTTTAGAAGTCATGTTCAAAAGTGTTATTTACAATATTCAGTGATTTAAAACAATTTTGTGCTTCAGAATATAGGAACTTTAGCAACAGAGACCATCTGGAAGAAACCCATTTTTAAAGCACCTAAACACACACGCCTAACAGATAGATAGGTAAACGGCACAAAACACCACAGACAGCAAACGATTATTAAGCTCTTTTCAAAAGCACCATTCTAGCACAGTGTAGTCTTTGTGATGGGAAAACTAAATTATCTAGGTACGAACATCTGCTGAACACGGCCAGACTAAATCTTCCTTAGTGGGAAACTGCTGGTGAACATTCCTGTGCATTTGGTGGTGAGACTGAAGGAGGCAACTTGAGGAGAAATTAAGGGTGGTTAGTTAAACCCTATGCAATATTTATTCATCTAATCTAAGCATTCTACATTATTAGTCCATGCCAACATTTAAACATTTCTGAAACAAACATACTGCAAAAATTAAAAAGTCCCAAGGCCAATTTGTGATGGCAGATGTCCCCTTTAAAGCTAGGCCTAAAATAAAGTTAGCTTAACATCTTACCCCACCTCTCTTCCTCACTCTTTCCCACAAAGGTTAAACTAATCGTATTTTAGACAAAGTCAGGCAAACACTTGAGTCGCAAGAGTTGCAAAGGTGCATGAAGAAAATGAACAGGACTTGAAATACCTAGCCCCCCATTTGCAACTCTATTACTCTTAGTTTAAGGGCATACATTATTCCCACTAATTATCTACTGTCAATCCTTGGTGTAGGTTGCCTAACTTTTAAAATTGATCATCAATGTGCCACCACACGGCGATGTTGTCTTGGTGCCAGTTTGTTGGCTAGCAGACAAGCCAGGGCAATGCCTCCGATCTGGGTGAAGGCGAGTCCTAACACAGTGGCAGCAATGTGGAAGACGTTGTCGTTGACCAAACTGAAGACTTTGCGGAAGCAGCCGTGTGGGTGGATTCCTGCGGCCACTACTCCTTCGAGATCATCGGACAGAAGAGGTCGATTCTTGCAGCCCTTGCGCCTCATGCAGCAGCTGTCGGGCAGGGACACCGATGTGCCGTTATCGTTGGGCATGAAGGTCATATGCTGGATAGCCCAGTCTGAAACGAGCCAGTCACGCCATCCCTCCGCTCCACAACACTCCAGGGCCCTCTGGAGGCTGTCTAATGCATCGGCACGGCCTTCATCCTCTGTGTAGCCGGCCACCGCTCGCTGTAAGCCGCTGCGAAATCCTCCAGCGATGTCTTCGCGATAAAAGAGGCCAGAGAGTCCAGCTGCCAAACCGCCTATAAGCGTAGCCAGTTGAAAGAACCCGTAAGCCCTAAGCACCCAGGGCAGGTTCGCAGCCACCCCCAGGCAACCCAGGAAGCCCCAGGCAGTGACGGCAGCGCCTGTGGTCAGGAGGATGATCGGGGCGTTGGGGTAGCGATTGGCAGACAGCAGCATGTAGTCCGCCAGGGAGATCTGCGCCCACACGCCCAGGGTGAAGAGGGCCAAGCCGGCCGCCCAGAAGAGGCAGCTGAAGGCCAGGAGCCCCAGGCGCAGGATGTGCATGACTCCCACTAGGCGGCAGCAGGGCGGGGCAGAGCCCACAGGTGGAGGTGCAGGGGGCGCCAGGGAGGCCTGTGAGCACACGGACAAGGAGAGTCGCGTCTGCTGCTCGTGGAGCTGCTCCTCCTGCTCCTGCTCCTGGTAGGTGGACAGCAGGTAGCCCGGGATGGCAGAGGGCCTACGAGGGAGAGGAGGCGGAGTTAGCAGGTCCAGACCCTGCGGAGAGGAAAGTCGTCGCACAGCTAGATGCTCGCGTTCCCAATCCAACGAACGTCTGCTGGGACTCGGCCGAGCTGACAGCGAGCCGTACGGCAATGCAAAGCTCATGATCTCGGGCTCTGGCTTTATCTACACCCCTCTCTCTCTCTCTCCTTTCTACACACACTCCTCCTTCCTCTATCAGCACCTTCACTCTCGTCCTCCTGCAACACACGATCCCCCACTTATTTTATGACTGGGTTGTTAATCCGCCACCAACACCGCTAACGTCGACCGCCCTGTAAATCACAATGATGGCTGTCGCGTCGCGCCGTTATCTGCATCCACAGCCCGCTTGTTTCCACCCTATTTATTCGTTTATTTCGAGCGTTCCTTCCACCTGCATGGTCCACCAGCTCTACAAATTCCTCCACGGACAGTCAAATCCCAACATCTGCTGCTGGCTGCTACCCCTCAGTCCTCACTCTGGTCTAGGAGAGAGGTGATTGCAGTGGGAAAGGACCTGAAATCCAGCCATGCACACCCTCTCCCGGTGCGGAGGACAAGACATCCCTTTGAGTTTTTACGATCGTCCATTTGTGTAATAAAAGAACTGCAGAGCTCCGTCTATAAAGTGTATGTGATGTTTTTGTGAGGTGTAAAAAAAACTCCTTCCATGTTTAATTTGTATAATAAAGGGACAAATGGAAATGCAAACTCTCATAGCCCACATTTTTATGTGGAAAAATGTCAGTCAAAGACATGAGGGAAGCCGATTATTTTTTAAATGTTTGCAGTTTATCAAAAAACTATCAAATAAAAGCTTAATTTTAAATAATGGAATCATTACATGCCCTAAGCACATAAACCCCCACCCTCCAATCCTCTCACCCAGGCCTATGTTATCCTAAAAATAGAAAACTAATATCAAATCACGGCCCCCCTTTAGAATGCATATAGCTGCCCTTTGTCGGTCCTTTGTTTAATGATGCAAACAGTTTTATCCTGGTCATTCCCACTTCCCATTAAGTTCCCTTCCATTAACCCCCCATCCAGTCATTGCTAATTAAAACCTCCCACTTCATTTAACACGTTCCAATGGATCGTTCTTTATACAGAAATGTATTGAGGTAACATGATGCTGGAGCTGGGGATACCCAGACAGATTGAGCTAAGGACGGGTAATACAGCCTTCAGATCCCACATTTTATCTTTTTTTTGGGGGGGGCTGCGTAAAATAGTTTAGAAGTCTTGGTATTAAAAAATGCGACAAAATTCGATATTTTACAATTTTGAAGTCTTTGCCGTGTTACAAGGACTGATGAAGTACATAACAGTGGGCAGGGTGCAAGATGGAGGGGATTTTTTTTAGCTTTTTATTTTACCACAGACAGCTGGAGGCTTGTAGAGGAAATGAGGTTATGTTTATGATGTTTATAATTAATCTTTGCTCACTGGGTTTTATGTGCACTCTGGACAGAAATAAAGGAAATACATCACCTGAAACTTGGCTTGCAGCAGGGGGACATTTCTTAACAGAAATGCAGAGAAGTGGTGCAGCAGGGGAAAGCACTCCTCTATTTTCGACAGGCTGTAGAATTGCAAACAATAAAAACAACATCTAGGGAACACCTTTAAGTGTTTTGGCCCAACTTTTCTGTTTTGTGAAAGCTGTATCAACCTCCAACCACTTGTTACAGGTAGTAGTGGTTAAAACAAATAGTACATTATTCCTTCTTAAATTGCAAGATTGCATGCATCTTTACAGGCCTGCAAATGGCAAAAAAAACTAAAGAACAAGACAGAGTCACATAGTCTATTACTAGCTCATTGGAGGTGTACCACTAAATGCTAATATGAAGATAGAAAGTTAACCACGTGCACTAGCTTATTTCAACATGCTAACACTTGCTAATTAGCATCAAAAACAAACAACAGCAAAGATGGGAATTTCATTAGTTTTGAAGGTATTTACAGACATAAACTTTTATTACCTGATGATGGTGCAGGAAGGAGATTCAAGGGAAAAGCTATTCATCTTCCTGATGGCCATTTTCACTGCAATCTACCCAATTGTTGTTGAGACATTTTACTAAGAAACAAAAATGTCCACCTCATGGAAGCGCTGGAGGAAGAAAATGCAAAGATGAGGAAACATACTGTGTAGCAAAAATGTTTTTCTGGTTGTCTATCATTGTTAATCATCTAGTGACCCCACCGTGAGACAATGAAAAAATGACCTAAAACATCAATTAAAGAACGCTATAGTTTGCATGTTACTAAATTATAGGCTATTACACAGGCCTCGGCTGTTTCCCTATGGCCTTAGATCAACTATAACTTTGCTTTGAAAACTTTCCTTTTTCACATATTCTTGATTATATAACTATTTTGATTGTAAAATTAGTGCCACAGTATGTCCTGGGGTTAATAATATATATTTGTTTTATTTATTTTTTAAATTAAACAAGTCAGGTGTTGGACCCCTGCTTCTTAAACAAAATTTAAATAATTATATATATCAAATTATAATTATTTAAATGTGTTACTATATATATATATATTTACACAGTTTATATTTACTAAAGTTGAACCTGAAACTGAGAAAGAAACAGAACGTTGAGTGAAAAACTAATTTAATCAACAGTTTTGCTGTGATTGCTGCGATTTCCTTATCAAACAAATTCATTCTTGACGAAACAGGATTGGTATTTTCATGTGGCAAACTTCACAGCAAAGTGGAACCGAGAGAAAGTTGCACCTATTAAAATACAGATATGTGTAGATTATTTTGATAATTTTGTTTACACTGGTTAATAAAGTCAAGACATGCAGCTGTGGACACTAGTTTCAATCCTGATCAGAACTTGTTAAAATTGATAAAGAAATAAGTCAACTCAAGCCTGACTTGAAACACAGTCTGGTTCATGTATTCTCGAGTGTATTATCTATTCAGTCATTTGATTCGTCGGGTTGTATAGAGTCCACAGACTGTTCTGCCTCTCCCTCCTCCCTGTGCGTTGTCTCCATGTGTTTCTGCAGCTTGGCCTTGGAGGTGAAGGTCTTGGCGCAGCGCTCGCAGTGCGGCCTGGGCGTCCTCAGCCCCGAGTGGCTGCGCTTGTGTCGCGCCAGCTCCGACGAGCTCTTGAACTTGAGCTGGCAGGCGGTGCAGGCGTAGGGCCTCTCCCCGGTGTGAATGCGCTGGTGCATCTGAGCCTCGCCCAGCGTGAGGAAGGTCTTGTGGCAGTGTGTGCAGGGGAACGGCCTCTCTCCTGTGTGGATGAGGTTGTGTCTGGTCAGCGCGTACGGCTTGGTGAAGCCCTTCACGCAGTAGGTGCACGGGAACGGGCGGGCGCCGGCGTGCGACACAATGTGCTCCTGCTGCGTCTTCTTGCTCTTGAAGCGTTTGTCGCACTGCGGGCAGGAGAAGGGCTTGTCGTCCACGTGAGATCGGTGGTGCTTCGAAAGCTCTCCCTGCGACAGAAAGCCCTTCCCGCATTGAGAGCAGAGAAAAGGTTTCTCACCGGTGTGCATCCGCTCGTGTCTGGCTAACACCGACACCAGGGTGAACCTCTTGGGGCAGTGGGAGCACTGGAAGGGCCGCTCCCCCGTGTGAACGCGGAGGTGTTTGATTAGCATGAAGCGTAGCGAGAAGCGTTTGCTGCATTGGTCACACTGGTGAGGCCTCTCCCCGGTGTGCGTGGATAGGTGCCTCTTGACGTCCGACCTCCGCGTGTACGTCTTCTCGCAGTGCGGACACTTGAACTGCCGCTTGACCTGATGCGTCTGCCGGTGCTGGGAGCGTGCCAGCAGAGAGTCGAAGCTTTCGCTGCACTGGTGGCAGACGTAGCGCTTGCTGGTGACGACGTGGGCCTTCCTGTGTTCCAGGAGCTCCGTGGCAGTAGGGAAGCTCTGGCTACATATGGAGCAGATCTGAGGCAGCTGGCTCTCCGGGGAGTGGGAGGTCTTATGGTGGACGCTGAGGGCACGCAGGTTGGCGAAGGAGCTCCTGCACAGTGGACAGGAGAAGGAGATGGCCAGGCCGTGATGTTTGCTCTCGTGCTTGGCCAGGTCCCACGAGTGCTGGAAGGTGCGGCTGCATTGAGAGCAGTGGAACGGTCGCTCTCCGGTGTGAGTGAGCTGGTGTCTTCTGACGTCTGACGTTCGCGTGAATGTCTTACCGCAAGTATCACACGTGAGGGCCTTCTGTTTGCTGGATTGAGAGACGTTATTGACTTTACTTGGACTTTGAGGCTGCTCTGCTGTTTTGTCTTGCTCTGCGTTTCCATTGGGGAAAAGTTTAATGGAGGTGAAGATCTGGTCGGTGCTGGAGGGAGAGGGAGTGAAGCCTGACTCTGAGAGGGTCCTGTACACCTCAGTGAGAACGCTCTGCATGTGGAAGTGTGGCGGGCTGTTCATGTCCGAGTCGTGGAAGGGACACTGCGAGCAAGTGAAGATGAAAGACGTCATCTCCTCTGAATCCCCTGAAAATGAAATAACCACAAGTTAGTCAGTAAAATATATGGGTTTTAATTCAAAAGGTCCAATATATTTTTCTGTCTTTTGTGTCAAAATATTACCTTTGTCAAATCCTTTGACGGCTATAACCGAGGGGGCAACTGTTACGTCAGCTCTGCTTCTACTGAAATACAAAAGATATGTTAAATCTATAAATGTACATCACTCAAATGTTTTTTGTTTGTTTAAATTGGTAGAAAGGTTTTTAGTCTTTATGCTAAGCTAAGCTAACCGGCTGTTGGTTGTAACTTGATATTTAGCGTAAAGATATGACGGTGTGGTGTGGTATCAAGCTTCTTACTTAATTCTCAGTAAGAAAGCAAATTAATGTCTTTACAAAAATATGAAGTTCATTTTTATACTCTTTTACTTTCTACACTAAGGAAAAAAGGTTTTAAAATGGATTTTCTTATTTAAAAAATAATGTACTATATTAGAGAATTCAAATTTAAAGTACATTTTTGGCTCTTCACTCGTTCCTCTGGATGACCTCTTGATTCTGGGTGATGTATTCAGATGTAGACGAGTGGATCGCCGCACGTTGGCTGAACACGGAGACGGTTGTGTTTCAGAAAATGTATCTTTATCCGTCACTTCTTCACTGGCGGTAAAGGATTCAAGGTTTTCATTCGAGTCCGTACAAGAGTTCCTATTGGTCTCTGTATCACTGGGTTGGTTGTCCTCCATTTTTTCTCTGCTCTCCTCAGTCCGTTCACTCGTTTCTTCATTTGTTTGTCCTTCCGTTTGTGTATTCTCCAACACGATCTCATCCTCATTCAAGGTTGAGTCATCGCTCTGTGCCGTCTGTGCGTCTTGACCGAGGCTCTCCTTCCTCAGCGCGAATGTTTTGGTCAGAGTCTCCAAAGCTTTGGCGACATCCACGGCGTCACACGTTTCTTCTGCCTTCGAACTGTCGGCTTCCTCGCCACCGGCAGCGTTTCCCTCGACGACAGACACTATCTCTTCCTCGTAGAAGTCCGTTTGAACTTGAACTTCGGCCGATTCGTTCATTTCCGCCTCCGTTTCGGACGCTTCTCCCACTTCGGTGTAGACAGTCACAACGCTGTACTGCTCCGCTCCGACAAAGGTGACGGGGTTCAGCACGTTGGCGTAGCTGTGGACGGATTCTAGTCCCAGGGAGATGTTTGACTTGTGAGAGGGAGGGATGGACAGAGCAGACAGGATGCAGCTACCGATGGTGGATGAAGGGCTGTCTGTATGGAAAGCAAAACTAGGATTAAATGGTAGAAAATCTATTTTTAACCAAATTTAAAGCACTTTTTGAGACACCAGAAAATGAACCTTTATCTACAATTTTGTTCATGTCTATTAATCTAGAGAATTTCAGAATGACGTCTTCATCAACACAAGTGCTTGCTCAGCAATGCTAAAGGGTATTAAACTTACATTAAAAAACTATCTTTTAAAATCTTAATTAATTTTTATAACATATTAGTGTCCAAAATGTAACTGTTAACACTATTAATAACACAATTGGATACAGCCTTTTTGTATCTCCAATCCCTTGGTTGCATATGCTCAACATTAACTGAAATGATTCATAGATCGTCAACATTTTTCATTTCCGGCCCTGTACTCACGTGGCATTTTGAGGAGTCCTGAGGTCTTGTAGTGCTCCACGATCAAGCTCAGCTCTTCGGGTGACGAGCGAACACATTCCTCCAACAGAGAAGGAGCAGAGTCCAGCCAGGCTGCGGTCTGTAATCACAGCACGCTTGTTTTTTTTTTACAGGTTTCGGGGGAAAGAGACACATGATTTACGGTTGTAGAAAACAACCTGAAACACCCGGACAGACTACAAACCTGTTTTTTTTAAAGATTATTTATGGCATTTTTATTAGACAAGTTGGAGAGACAGAGATGAAATGGGGCAGAGAGGGGAATGACATGCAGAAAACGACCACGGGCTGGATTCTAACCCTTAGTCTGCTGTTTCTGAGGACTGAGCCTCTATGGACGGACGCTGTAACCACTACTACACCACTACTACACCACTACATACCTGTTTTAAGTCAGGTACCGGCAGCAGCTTTTCCAGTTTGGAGAGCAGCTCCCACAGTAACACATGCAGAGCTGCGTCGTACTTTGGCCCATATTCCACCGGGAAAACCTCCTGTAAAGAGATGAATCAATTCACTATAGGAACTAAATACAGTACATCCTCAAATAAAGAAATAGTTTTAATATGTCTGACCTGGAAGAAGTATGCTCTCTCAACTGGATCTTTCAGCAGGCTCTGAACGAGTGCGATGAAAGTTGTCTCTGTCGTTTTCAGCTCTGTCTCCCTGTACTGCCACAGATAAGGATTCATGTCATTTAAAAGGTGCACTATGTAACTTTTGGTATGTCAGAGCAGTAACCACTTTAAGGTATATTCTCATAACTGAAAAAAAATACCTGACAATTTACTGTTTCGCTGTTATTGTATACATCAGCAGGGCCCACAGTTGATTTATTTTCTTTACAAACATTGGCATTCCTTCACTGCACTTACATCCGTGTTAAAAGTTATCGGGAGTCTATCCAAGTGTCTCTGGATCGCTGGTGAATCAACAGAACCCCGAGCCGATCCTTTGCAAAGCTCCAGAATCAACTGGAAAAACATCAACACCACTTTGTTACCGCAAAAGAAAAAAAATCATCAAACCTGAAATAAAGATTTGACTGTCACCACACACACACACACACACACACACACACACACACACACACACACACACACACACACACACACACACACACACACACACACACACACACACACACACACCTTCTCCTCACCCTGGCTCTCAGACCCAGTATGAGTTGGGCTCTCTGCGTGGCATTGATCAGCCCGGGCACGGCCTCTGTAACCATTGACACAAACTCCTGCAGCCTCCCGTAGTGCATGACGTCTTTCTGCCGGGCCAGCTGCCACATAGCAGCCGACAAGAGCTGCAGCGGGGGCACCAGCAGGCGCAGGGACGACAGAGGCGGGCTCCTCTCTGGAACACAACAACAACCAAGTGGATGGAATGTGAGAGATTATGAGTCTGTTGAAGGGCCATCAAAGAGCTTTAATCTGAGCACCTAAAAAATTTAAAAAACTAAAAGTAAAACATTTAAACTGGAAAAAACTGTTCAATTATTTTGATATATATTCCAATCACTATGCAGACTACAAACTTTGTATGTATTTATTTTATTTTTATTTTTATCTTTTGAACTTAGGTTTTATTTTTTGCAAGGCTAAATTTAAACAAAAATGTTGGTTGTTGTCTGTTTTTTGTTATTACATATGTTAAATTTGCTACTGGATGTCTGAATTTCCTTTGGGATACCTATCTATCTATTTATCTATCTTTTACTTGTAATGATTGTTCTTGATACAGCAGAGGTTAATGTGTACATGCTTGAACAGATGTATACTGTACTGCTCTTTTTTACAATTAAGTTATTAAAAAAACAATTGAAATCCTTGTTTGCATGCATCATCTATACAGCATCAATAAGCATCAATAAGCACTGAAAGGAGAACTTGCAAAACAAAAAAAGTTTTTTGGGGCAATGGAAGTAGTTGCTAGATGAGTGCAATGGCAGAATTACTTAAAAATAAATCTGTATAATAATAATTATGTGTAAACTATCCCAAGAGAACTTGCAATAAGAATACTGTGGACTAGTATAATTTCTGAAATCCTATTTTATATGAGTTGAAACATGCAATCTAAAGTGTCTGCAGCTGTGATCGAGATCTCTTAAAAATGAACTCTTTAACTTGATATTATCTTTTAAAGTATGTAAAAAATACAAGTTCATTTCTAATGCAGCAGGAGAACCACTCTGACAGCTGATGACTACCAGGATTCCATTAAATAGACGGGTCCCGCAGACGTAAACACAGGCTGCTTCACACTACAGCGGGAACAGGTTATCTGAATACATACCTTGTATTTTCTCTATTAAGCCAATGACCTCCATTGGTGAAATATTTCTCCGGTAGAGTCGAACAATTAATGTAAAACAATATTGTTTATATGTTTTGGCTAACATGCGCTGTTAGCACGCAAGCGCCCGTATCCTCAACGCGCCCCCCTCTCGTTTCCTCTTTTCAGAATAAAAGTCACAAATAAAATCTCAACTCCCATTGGCTGATTCTACCGGAAGTATCTTCTAGACGTAGATGACGAAGCGACGTGATCACACAGTCCAGAGTCACATGCAAAACATTTCACTGCAATTTTCGTTGATGTGCCGCTTTTTTTTCTTTTTTTTGCTGTGAATATATTCGCTATTAGAACTGAAACTTCTCTATTATCTGTAAGAAGTATAATAAACCAACATGGACGAGGACGGGCTACCGATAGTTGGTTCTGGAGTTGATCTTACTAAGGTTTGTAGAAGGATAACGTTAGCTAATATTTACGGAAGCTAAACGAAACAGGCCGAAATGTTTGTTTACATAAAGTGTTTATCTGTAATTAAAGCCCATGTCGGTTTTGTCATTTATAGTAAACATTATAGCAAACAGGGCGTAATACAGGATTCCTACAGGTCCTTCAAAAAGAGTTATTAGGCTCTGAATTAGTTACTGTTAAAATGAGGCCTTAATTGTTATCAAAATGTCAATTATCCTACGTATTTATAGGAGAATGTCTTAAATGTCTTTACGAGCTGACTTACGTCGTTTTCTGTTGAGCAGGATTAGTGTAGTAGTTGTGCAATTTGAATGGCATGATGAAATAAAGTCATGATAGTGAAAAGACATCATGGCTGTATTGGGTTAATGTGAATTGCTTTATTTCCTCACTGCATTACAACCAGGTTCCTTGTTAAAATAACGTTGTCTGTGTGTTACCTTCAGGTCCCTGCTATTCAACAGAGAAGAGTGGTCGCCTATCTCAACCAGTTTGTTGTGCACACAGTCCGCTTCCTGAACCGTTTCTCCACCGTTTGTGAAGAGGTATATGTTCATATCTTCTTGTATTGTCTTTACTCTCTTCGTTTAACTATAAATGACTTATGTGACACTTTGATTCATATCCTGAACTGTCAAACTTCTCCCCCCCCACCCTCCCGCAGAAACTTGCGAACATATCTCTTCGCATACAGCAGATTGAAACCACTCTGTGCATTTTGGAAGCCAAGGTGAGTTCACGAGCCACTGCAGTTCATCCCACTCTTATGCTGCTTTCCATACAACTCAAGGTGGAGGATTTTCCAGCTGCAACCGCCGACATCTGACCCCAAAGTCGGGGTGGATGGATATTCTCTGAGTTTACGAGTAGGAACTCCGACTTTAAACGGCGTTCCAAGTTGTCTGGAACACTTTGAGGTCGGAAATCGAAAATTACAACTTGGAAATCCTCCACCTCTGAGTTGTATGGAACGCAGCATAAGTACACATGTCATTGCCTGTGCACTGATTATGTATTTCATGTTATAATTCTTCCCGAGCAGCTGTCCTCTATTCCGGGGCTTGAAGACGTCACAATAGATGGAGTCAGTCAGCAGCAGCAGCAGCCTGCTCAGACCAACGGGCCCACAGTGGTCAGTCAGGTCCAGACAGATGGTCCACCAGCAGGGACCCTGCCCCCCCCAGAGGTAAGATCACAGACAATCATTTAGCGTGGTAGTACCAGCCAATTCCTAATGCACCGCTAGATACCGGTTAATACTCCGATATTATACACTGTACCTTTAAGCCCGGCAGAAGACCTGCAAAATAAGGAACCACATTTTTATTAAATTTTTTTAACTAAACCACTTGTTACTTCCTACTGACTCATTCGCATGTTTTGCATGTTCATGTTGCAGGCCGCTCAGGCTGCATCGGAGCCTGCAGCCGAACAAAAAGCACAAGGGGCCTCCGAGAACGTGATGACGGTGGCTAAGGACCCACGCTATGCCCGATACCTGAAAATGGTTCATGTGGTAAGTTCATCACACATGCCTGCTTGTAAACAATAGCAATGAGGGTTGTAGGATGGCATAGAGGAACAGGGGCTGGTTCGATCCCCGGCACCGGACAGGAGGCTGTTAGTAGTAAAACTAGTGGTGGCTGGTATTACATCTACAGGGCCCACCATCTCTACCATTGAGACCTTGAGCAAGGCACTTAAAGTCAAACTTATCCAGGGGCGCTGTACTATGGCTGACCCTGCGCTCTGACCCCCCCTCCGAAGAACTTTAAAAAAAATGTTTTTATTAAATAACTGTGGGAACTTCTGAATCTCCAAACATGTTTTCTCCATCACAGGGAGTTCCAGTTATGGCCATCAAGAATAAAATGGTCTTGGAGAATTTGGATCCTAACATGCTCGAGTGAGTCTTTCATTTGTACTTTGGGTTGGTATATAATAAAACTCTCTACATAAATTGACGGATTAGTTAACCAATCACTGCCGTCCTCAGCTGCCCGGATGCCCCAGTGCCTGACGGAGGAGGGGCTAGCGCGGAGGATCAAGATGATGTCGCCGCCACCAGCTCTGATAGCGAATCATCTTTCAGCGACTGACACCTTCTCCTCTGCCCCTCACCATGGCAACAAAAATGCTTCTTGTAAAAGGCCACCTGTGCTTCTGTCTGTGGGCTTGAACTCGGAAAGAGAAGTGGGGTTTGCACGTGCGCCACACACAGAACAAGATGGTGCAATTGTAAGTGCCTGAATCGGCGGGAGAATCCAACCAGTGATTGTAACTTCAGTGTAAAAGAGCTGAACTAGTTTTGCTTTTGGTCGGTCAGTGACTTACCTGCATTTTCATGCTTTTTTTTGATAAATGATTACTGTTGTCAAAGAGAGAGAGGATCATTTGTTCATTTCTATTAAGGCAGTAGCATGTAATATTTGTACAATAGGTAAATATTTACTTTAGAAGTTACTGGTCTTCTTCAAACAGTTGCACTCTGTTACAGGGTATCGATTTAAATTGATGATATTTTGAATGTTTTGACACTTATTATTAATTGAATCTGTGGTAAGAGAAAAATTATTATAAAAAACACTTTCAGTATCGATATATACTGTATGTCGCGAAACCACTTTGATAGGAAGGGAAATCATATGTCCTCTTAGCATGTGACTTTTCCTCTATGCGAAAAAATCAGCTTCTGGTAGGAGTATTTTTTTTAAAAATTATTCCGAGAATGTTTAGATTTTTTTTCTCTTTTTGCAGAATGTTTATAACCGCATAAACTGTGCATTTGAATTTGTATGAAGAAGTTATAAATTGTAGTGTCTTATCACAGAATAGCATCATCGATAGCATTGTTTTGCATTGTTAATAACTCTGCAAATGTTCTGCCCATGTTCGGGGGAGCAAAGAAACTACAGTGCATTCAGTGCGTGAGGCCCCCCATTCCCTTGACTTCCGACCAGTCCTCACACAACTTCTCTCTTTGCACACTTTATTGTACTATGTATTATAAGATTGATTACATATCATACATTTTTTTTGGCCCATTTACACACGATAAGACCCTGTTTTGGGATTTTTTTTAAAATGAAAATACAAAATTTGATTACTTTAAAGCTGCTGCATGTGTCTTTTTATGTAGAGTACAGGAAGAAGTCCACTTTATGTCAACAGTAAAGGATGGTAAACATTAAATAGTGAATTGTTTTGTTGCAAAGCTCTCATTTGTTGCGACTACACCCCCCATACATGTAGTCCAGAAACTGTGTCAAAAACCTTTAGCACTAAAGAAATTGTGATTTAGATTTCTATGAATGGATATGACGCTATAATGACTGAAAGATTGAGTGTGAATGTACATTTTTTTTAATAAAAACTCAAAACAGTTTGATTTAAAAATTTAAAAAAGTGTATATTTATATTTTCAGCTGCACAGTACATTAAAACAGTACCAACAATACAAGGCAATTGTGTGAATACAGTAATACAGTGTGAACGGGGTTAGTAATAATCTTTCCCATGTACACGTTATAGCAAAGGAATTTTCGCATTGTGGATACCGTTTGTTTGTCCTGTCTGCTTATCACCAATTATAGACAAGAAATCAGCATGTATTGTGAGAACATGTTGAATCGTAAGCAGTCTGACATTAAATTAAGAGCATATTTATTTACTTCCTCCATGTCTCGAACCAATTTTGTTTATTAATCCCCCAAATCACTCATTAATCTCCGAGGGCTTAATTTGCCCTTTAATTTGCAGTGTGCCCAGTGCTGTTACTTAGCAAGATAACGACTAAAGTAATGGCAGTATATGCTTTAAAAGCAGAGGATCTCAACCTGGGATTTTGATAATCTTCAAAAATCAGAGACTGGTCAGAAGTTAAAGAGATAGGACACCACTTTTAAAATGTAACAAAGGGTCGCATAGGTAGACTTTTCTTTTATTCTGAAAGGTCACAAACCAAAAGATTAGAGTTCAATACCCCAGAGCAGAGCAAAAAAGGCTTTATTTTATCGGCCTTAAAAGCATACTGATTATGTCTCTTTAATCTTAATCAGCTTCCTGTTCCTTATTCCTTAAAAGTAATTCAATTTGGTAGCTGTACCGATTTAACAAATTAACTAAATAGCCTAATTCCCACGACTAAGTAGCCTAGTCTAATTCCCTTTAGCATGAGCCGTCTGCTAGACAAATGCAAAGTCACATCCTTATAACGGCACTGTAGATCCACACAGTATAACCTGAAACCATTCAGCACATGATTTAGCGTGTACAGTAAGTACCAGAACAACCACAACAATCAAGTGATCCGAAAAAAAAAAATCTAAACTCTCAATGTACAGTATGTATGAATAACTGTGGTTAATAAACTAGTAACAGTTGATTAATAATCTCTGTTGAGGTCATTTTTCAGTATACAATTTACATACAGTAAATGATGATAGACAACTTGGGTAAATCTCACAATTTTTCCCACAACATCCGCACGCAGACAAAAAAAATTAAACCACAAGAAGCGATCTTGTGTTAATCATATGACGAACTTCTCTTAATGGTCAAACAGAGTCACGCTGGTGTGGCAAAAATCAAGGGCAAAGGGCAAAGTGCAAAGTAACGTTTGGACTGACCAAAGACAGCAATAAGTACACATATAAAATCATTTGGGGTTGTATAACAGGTATAAAAAGTCACGGATTATTTTGCTCTGTAATGCCACACACACCTGGCAACCAGATATGTATAAATAAGAATGTAAAAAAAGTACATATTGTATTCTACCAATGCATTCAGTAAGATGATATACAAAATATAAAAGCCTTGCAGTTTAAAATGTAAAAAAAAAAAAAAAATCGTGGATAGAAAACCAATTTATAAAAATAAATGTAGCACATCTTTAAGTTTGAAAATACTGATCTGATTTAAAAAGTTTTGCAGGCAGCTTGCAGATTAGTCAAGGTTAGTCCTCACACTCCGTTTCCACTCGTAACGTGAACAGCTGTAGGAAATAAAAAGGGAGAGACATAAGTGAATGAATCCATGAATTAAAAAGGAAAGTTTAAAGGTGCCACAAGGAACTTTAAAATATTTCTGAAATATTTTCCTCTGGTGATCATAAAGTAAATGTAACAGCAAACGAGACCCTCAGTGCAAAGATTGCTAATTTAATATGGTTTTTCTTAATGCCATTGTCATGGGTACGCTCACCCAGGAACTACAGTGCATTCCAAATTATTATGCAAATGATATTTTTCTCAGATTTTCCTAAATAGTCGATGCAAATGACAGTCAGTATAATTTAAGTCATCAACCGTTAAAGTATGATCCAAATTTTATTGAACAAACCTCCAAATGATAACGGTATTTTTTTCAAAAATAAAAAACTCAAAATGCACAGTTCCAAATTATTATGCACAACAGAGTTTCAAAACATTTAATAGGTTGTAAAGAAATACAAATGGTCATTTGTGGAATTTGCAGGATGTGAAGGTCATATTTATTGAAATCAAAAGCTATTTCAATCAAAAATATCTTAACAGGCCAAGTTACATGTTAACATAGGACCCCTTCTTTGATATCACCTTCACAATTCTTGCATCCATTGAACTTGTGAGTTTTTGGAGAGTTTCTGCTTGAATATCTTTGCAGGATGCCAGAATAGCCTCCCATAGCTGCTGTTTTGATGTGAACTGCCTCCCAACCTCATAGATGTTTTGCTTGAGGATGCTCCAAAGGTTCTCAATAGGGTTGAGGTCAGGGGAAGATGGGGCCACACCATGAGGTTCTCTCTTTTTATGCCCATAGCAGCCAATGACACAGAGGTATTCTTTGCAGCATGAGATGGTGCATTGTCATGCATGAAGATGATTTTACTACGTAAGGCACTGTCCTTCTTTTAGTACCACGGAAGAAAGTGGTCAGTCAGAAACTCAACATACTTTGCCGAGATCATTTTCACACCGTCAGGGACCCTACAGGGCCTGCCAGCTCTCTCCCCATGATTCCGGCCCAAAACATTACTCCACCACCTCCTTGCTGACGTCGCAGCCTTGTTGGGACATGGCGGCCATTCACCAATCATCCACTACTCCATCCATCTGGACCATCCAGGGTTGCACGGCACTCATCAGTAAACAAGACTGTTTGAAAATTAGTCTTCATGTATTTTTGAGCCCAGTGCAACCGTTTCTGCTTGTGAGAATTGTTTAGGGGTGGCCGAATAATAGATTTATGCACAGCTGCAAACCTCTGGAGGATCCTACACCTTGAGGTTCGCGGGACACCAGAGGCACCAGCGGCTTCAAATACCTGTCTGCTGCTCTGTAACGGCATTTTAGCAGCTGCTCTCCTTATCCGATGAATTTGTCTGTCAGAAACCTTCCTCATTATGCCTTTATCTGCACCAACCCTTCTGTGCTCTGAAATCTCACCACAAATCTCCTCACAGTACGATGATCACACTTAAGTTTCCGTGAAATATCTATTGTTTTCATACCTTGTCCAAGGTATTGCACTATTTGACGCTTTTTGGCAGCAGAGAGATCCTTTTTCTTTCCCATATTGCTTGAAACGTGGCCTTCTTAATAATGTGGAACGTCCTTCTTAAGTAGTTTTTCCTTTGATTGGGCTCACATGGCAAACTAATTATCACATGTGTATGAGATTGATTTCAATGATGCAAGGCATCCTGAGACTCAATATCATATATGAGTTTAATTGAAAAACAAAAAATTTAAAGTTTATGACACTTCAATAATTTGCATAATCATTTGGAACACGGTGTACAGCTGGCGTAGTAAAAACACTACCGCTTTTGTCCAAAGGGGGTGCAAGAACTACCACAAAACGGAAAGTTCCTCGGAGCACCTTTAATGTTTGGCGGTGTGTTTTTTTACTCACTTTGAAATCGTCAATGTATGTGAGGAAGAAGCAGATGAAGCTGAAGGCAACAGTCCACTCACACACGGCGCTGGCTATCTGGTAGGGATAGTCCTGAAAGAAAGACACAGGTGCTGCAGTCAGTGCACAATCAATACGCGAGTGATAAAGGCTACAACTTAAAGTGCAATAATCATAGTCATCTGACAGTTGTTGTCTGGAACAATCAATTAAACAATATAGTTTGGTTTGTAAATATAGAAAAAATTTGAAAAATTAACATCACAAATTACTCAAGTCCAAATCGTCCTGAAAGTTTTGGTTCAAAAACCCTAAATATTCAATACAAAATAAGACGTTTCCAATCGCATTTGTTTCAAATCCCGTGTATCGTGCTGTCACAATCGTAGAATACTGGTTATTACGTTGCTAAATATCAGTTATCACACCAATTTATAATTCTCTTTCCTTAACAGAAATGTGTGGGTATTTTTTTGTTCAAATCTAAACATTATTTCTGCTTTCTGATGAATATGGCATAGACAGTGAAAGCTACAGCGTACCTTGTCCGATGGGTCTCTGTGCAGTTTGGTCTGGTTCACATAGGACGCACAGATGGCCGCTGATTTATCCATTAAGAAAAGAATGGCATTTAAGAAAGGTTGGCACTAGCAAATGTGTAAGCAATACAGCATTAATAACATTAATGGTAATATTAACAAGTTGTTATAATAAAACTAAGTCTGTGGTTAAATGCATGTTAACATAGTAGAAGTGACATCAGGAGACCAGCTTGTATACTGTATATACTTCCCTGTAAACTTATTTGAACAGATTTGACTTTAGTTAAAGGATACTGGGGAAAAACCCCAAAGTGGCTATGGTGGCGATAATCACACGTGCTCGAATGACGTTCATAGAGGAGCCATACGGATAGGCCTGATAGGATATAAAGCACTGGAGGATGGTGTAGGTGATACCACAGACAAAGAACAGCAGAGCTCCGGCATCATGAGCATATGTCACTATTGTTTCCTGCAATCACAAAGTAGAACAATACGCCATGATATGATTTATTTTTAAATATTTTTACAGGATTAAAACATGCACTATAGCTACATGTGAAGACGTACCTGAAAGGTTGCTACGATACACATGCCCAAACAGGAGAGCATCCCGATCACTAGAGCAGCTTTATTGAGGTGTGCGTTCACCACCCTGGTCTCCTCACTCAGCTTCTCCACATACTTGTACCGGGCATATATGGTGGCTATCCCTGTGCAAACAAAGGTCAATATTGTGCATTATCCTTAATCAACATTTTCTAAGTCTCTAAAGGTGCTCCGAGGAACTTTCAGTTTGTGTAAATTCTTGGACCCCCTTTGGACAAAAGCAGCATTGTTTTTACTACGCCAGCTGTTGTTCCTGGGTGAGCGTACCCATGACAAAGGCATTAAGAAAATCTATATAAAAATAGCATTCTTTGCGCTGATGGTCTCGTTTTCTGTTACATGTAATTCATCATCATCAGAGGAAATATTTAAAAGTTCCTGGTGGCACCGTTAAAAAAAGAAAGAAGAGAAAAGAAAAGAAAATTCCTCTTGTCTCCCAACAAATACATTCTACTTTCATTTCTCAGAAAAGGGGAACTGTGACTGACATCTTTGGATAGCTTCTTCCTCCCTTGGGAAAGCCCAATGTTGCCTAAAATAGTCAGTTTACAGAGGCCACAGCAACACATATGTTTCATGTTGATAGGGGGTGATCATACCTGCACATGCAGAAATGAATGTCATCAGGCCAAAAATGCAGCTCTCTGGGGGGGTTGCAATTGTGTCACTGCAAAATAGATATATATATATATATAGCACAATTCAGACACAAGGCAATTCAAAGTGCGTTGCAAGGGCATACAAATACATCAAGATAAGACATGTGAAAAAATGTAAACTGGTTTAAGAGATAATAAAAACAAGGAGCGAAAACAGTCAGACAAGTTAAAATAATTAATATAAATTGCATTTTTTATAACAAGCTTATAAAAAGTGACATGTTAAAGGGGAAAAAGAAAAGTTTTAGCACTCACATTACATACAGTATGTATACATGGGCCTATGTGTAGGTTTGAATTTTGTTAGATTTTATACACACGTCTCTTCTTAAAGTAGCCTATACTGTTAAAAGAGGAAGTGAGAATAACAGCACTGTATCTAACAATACAGGTGTGTAGCTACAGTACGTGCTGCTGGAGTTTGGGTGACAGCCAAGTCAAAGCGGAGGAAAACGAAACTAAAGTTTACTTTTGGCAGAAACTTAGAAATCACTGAAAATTAAGTATCCAAATGGATTTGACAGCTCAGATATGATTGTTAGAAATAGTTAAAAAGATAAAAGAACACTAAAAATAAAAATAAAGATAAAAGAAGAATTTGGACTTTTTTTTTAAAGTCCAAATTTGGACTCTGCGCTATTTTTTCTTTTTCTAAAACGCTCAAAGATAACTCCACCTACCTTATGTACGGTAATATTATATCAACATCATGTCTGAAGAGCGCGATAAGGTACGACATGATGAAAGTGGTGGAGGACCAGATGACCAGAAAGGCAGGCAGAAAGCAGAGTCCTTGCGTGAACCAAAACATCTTGGGAGAGGCTTTACGCGGCACTGCCAGAGGACGCTGTCACACACGCTTAAGTGCCATACAGTAAAAATATACAGTATGTTTAAAACTAATTGCGTTTAGATAAAGGCCTAAAGCTACTGATCCAGGAACAAGGCTGAGCCTAAAGTCGTGGTTACCGATAGTCACATGATGCTGTGTGAACAAGAATGAGATTTGCCAATAAGCCAGACAGACATAGTATAACCTGCTCCAACCTCTTCCCCAAAAAATAAACCTGGGGGGGGGGGCGGGCCATGCAAACAAAGTTACCACCCGTTGTGATCATCCACCGCTTCCTTCCTCCCTTTATCTTTCTTGCTCTCTTTCTTATTTTCGCAACCTTTTTTTCTGTTGAATTCCCTCGGAGTGTGTCAATGCCAGTAATGGGCAAACAGTGGAGGAAGCAGCAATACCACAATAAAGTAGTGCCAATTCTACAACAAAAAAAATACTTTTGTTCAGAAAAAAAATACTTTAACAAAAGGGCAAGTAATCATGCTCATGTTGGGTAGTTTATCTGTAACAGTACATTATCATCAAACGTAAACATAGGCCTATTTGTATATAAATAGGTCAATTTTAACTTTCTACTGTCACAATTAGTATGGTGTATTTGATCTGACTAGCTGTACTACTTCACACACAGGGCATTCAAACATATCAAATCAGTGTGTATCACTTAATAATAGGATTCAATGATCAAACTCAATTCAAGGGTTTGAACATTAAGTGGCGGTATTGTTAGCCTACCTCTTTGGCAGGGCTGGGAATTTCCTACATTTCCTCAAGCACAGTTCTGATTTGACTGTACTTGATACTTCAAATGCACATTTCAGAGGGATATCTTATACATTAGTACACTTGGCTGCTTATACTTTTGTACTTTGACTTAAAGGTGTAGTATGCAGTTTCAGGGGAGGGGCCCTGCTGCTGTAAACAACAACAATGAAACAGTAACTTTCCAGGAAACTTTCTGACTTCAAACAGTGTTCCAATGATCCAATTTTCCTGTGAGGAAAGTCTGTTTATTCGGCTATGAGAATATATCTTAAAAAAAAAAAAATTCTCTGATGCACCAAAAGTTACACAGTGCACCTGAATTTTGAATGCATGACTTTTATTTCAAACAGAGTATTTTAACACAGTGGAATTGGGACTGAACGTATATGATCTGTAAGCTTTTAATTAATTCACTGCTGCTCTCTGGTGGCGAAGGCACTTGTGGAGTTTTATTTTTGAGTGAACTCTTGGACTTTGGGCTTTACTTTTCTTCTTTTTGGGAAGGTGGTGTGAGGAGACTTACAGGTCTGCAATAGGCCCTGTTTGCTTTGTAACGGTTCATCCGTTGAAGATCGAGAATACGTGGCCTCGGGCTGGGATCCTGAAGACGGGCTCACCTTGGCACATGTTTGTGCAAAGCTCAAAAGTTACAATAGACTTTATAAATGTCCAAATGGTATATGGCCAAGTATTGGTATTGGTGTATGAGTCTGTGTGTGACTGGGTGAATGTGGTTAGAAATGTAAAGCATTTTGGGGCTGAGAAAATAGGCTATAAAGTGCTATATAAGTCAAGTCCATTATACCATTTATAATTTATTGTTGAACTTTGCAGGACTGTTAGACTGTCGTATAGGAAAAAAATAAGTTGGGTTCCCCCCTACCCTTAACTGTTCCTCCAGACTCGAAAACTCGTAGTAATTTGGTTCAGTTAACATGCACCACATGTAGGCATCATTAACCAAGCTTTTTAACCAAACTTTGAATCTCTAGGGTTTGGGTTCCTGGGAAAGTTATACCCCCTTTTTCTGTTTGGTAATCTACCTTTGCATATATGGCTGCTTGTTATTGAATACATGTTGATCTTGGAACATCTGTTGAAATCTCACGTCAAAAAGTCTTTCAGCTCTTACTTCTGGCCGGGGAGATTTTCTTAGAGAAAGCCGAGGGACACAGAGACACAGAGTCCAAGTGGAGCCCATTCTGAGGCTGAATTGTTTAGGCAGCTTTTGAAGCCTGCCAGGGCTGGACTTGGCAACAACCTTGAGAAATGTTTGGTTGGAAAGGCCTGACTCGGCAGAGGTTAGGTGAGGTCACCAGTCTTTCCTTATTGGGGATTTTTCTTTTACTTTTTTTTTTTCGATTCTAACAAGCATTTATCTTTATTTTTTATTACATTTTTGAGTGTACAATACATCACTCATTATAGAGTATTGTAAGCACTTGAGCATGATGTGTCATTTTTGACTGTGGAAACACATATTTGCATTAAAAGAAAATGTAGATTTAAATTAAAAGCAATCCACATCCAACACCAGAAAGCATCCTTAACCAGAGTTATTATGACCCCCTTACCCTCCCACCATAAACAACCACCTGTTATCATGTGATCACAGTCAGTGTACTTTGGTCATTTCCATTTTCATTGCTTTCTCTGCTGCCACGAAAATGCTTTTTATTCCACAGCACATTTAGTTTACTGGAAAATGTTATGAAGTAATTTATGTGTTGAGTAGTATGACTTATCATGAAGAAGATAAATGCTTTAGAAGTGAATGTTTAGGCTAGTTGTAGATAGATAGATAGATAGATAGATAGATAGATAGATAGATAGATAGATAGATAGATAGATAGATAGATAGATAGATAGATAGATAGATAGATAGATAGATAGATAGATAGATAGATAGATAGATAGATAGATAGATAGATAGATAGATAGATAGATAGAGACAGACAGACAGACAGACAGACAGACAGACAGACAGACAGACAGACAGACAGACAGACAGACAGACAGACAGAGGAGCAGGTGGAATAAATGTAATTATATAGCCTATCCATAAAAAATATGAAAAAATGTGACTAGGCCTGTATGATGTGTCACTGTCAAAATACTAAAGTGTAAGTACACATTGTCCGGCTTCTGTTGTAAAATTGAGACCTCAAGAAACACGGACCATGAATGCATCACGAACTCCGAATGCACCAGGGACCCTGAATGCCTCATGTACCCTTGCTCCTCCGCCCACCAGAGGGCGACAACAAGCTGCGGGTGGTGTGGCGTCAGCACCGTCGACAGCCGCCCCCGAGGAAGTGTGAGATGTATGGTCGGGTTGTCATGTGTCATGCAGACTGGGTGGCGGTGGTCAGCTGACAGATCCGTATCGCCTTGTGTAGTGATGTTTACTTTCTTTGCTCAGTTCGGTTTTTAAAAATTAGTTATTGTCGTTATTTTTTGAGTGAATGCGGCGCTATGCTTTGCCGAGGAGAACCATGGTAGTCGTGAACTCTGTGCTCAAGCTTCTCCAGAGGCAGACCTACACCTGCCTGTCCCACCGCTATGGGCTCTACCTGTGCTTCGGGGGGCTCGTCCTCATGATAGTGTCCGCCTTTCAGTTCGGAGAGGTGAGCACCTTTTATATTTCACTAAACTGCAGTCACTTACAAGCAACCATGTTGTGTTTGGCCAGCTAATGTCTGTTTCTCCACAGCTGTGTTCACCTTCCCACCAGTCTCTACTAAAAAAATCCGTATATTTAAAGTTATCCAACTTTTTAAGTAAACCTACGTACATTTAGGTACATTTTAAATGTATTTTACAAATATTGACGGTGTTCATTATAGTTCGGCATAATCATATTACATTAATTTTAAGCATTTAAAAGTGAAAGTCTCAAATGTATTGGAGAGCTGACTCCCATATGGCTGGCTGACTGAAAGCCCTCCACCTTATAAGTAAACAAATTAGTAGGATTAGTGAATATCACGCAAAGATGGCATTGTATTTAAATTGAAAAGCTGTTTTCTAAAGATCCTCCCGAATTATCGAGAAAGTCTTATTGTGCAGGGGTTCTGCCTGTGCAAACAATGCATCAGGGTTACTTCCTGCATATCGTTCAAAAGTATTTTAAGGCATTGAATAAGTTAATCTAAAAATAAGACACTAGTTGGTATTAAAAAATGTATGAAATCAATCTTTTAAACTGTCTTAAACATGCTACAGAGAGTAGGATTTAATCAATATTTTTTTCTTTCTGATGTTGCAAACTCAAAATAATTGAAAAAAACGACTTACAAATGCCTCAGATCAGAATGACATGATCTATTAGGGTCACGCTCAGACATTTTAAGTGACACATTATTATCGTCTTTTTTGTTTAAAAAGTAGTATTACCTCTAAGCTGTAATAGCCTTCATGCATAAACAAGGTAACTGACCTGTTTAAAAACAATTATACCAATTAAAAAATTAAAATAAATCTGGTTCTGGTGTGGCTGGCAGTGCATGATATTTGATATGTATTTGTAGTAGCTACATAAGCAACTACTATGTTGTGGAGTGTTGTATCATCTAGTGCCCACTTCCCCTCTCTTCTTACAGGTGGTGGTGGAGTGGAGCAGGGACCAGTACCATGTGCTCTTTGACTCCTACAGAGACAATGTGGGGGGGAAATCATTCCAGAGCAGGTGAGCAAAAGACAACATTAAAGGGATAGTTCACTAGTTTTCTAAGTGGGGGTTGTACGGGAATGTAACCACCATGCATGAACAAAAACTAATTCAGACTTGACAAAGTGTGTGCGCCGGTGGAGGGATACAGGGGTCACAGCTCTACAGATTCGAGGGTTGATGTGTGTATTTTCAATTCAATTAAATTAACTTTATTGATCCGTTAGGAACTTCATTTCAACACAACACAAACTGCCACACACACATCACATAGCAGCAGTCCAACGTTGGTCAGTGGGTAAAAAACTTGCAAAGCACAAAACATGAAGAATACGCAATAAAAACAATAATAAATACATAGAACAGTCATTCAGTTCAAGTGAAAAATAAGGAATGGTGTTGAAAAATGTATTTCTTTTTTTTTTGCAGGCTCTGTCTGCCCATGCCGATCGATGTGGTGTACACGTGGGTGAACGGCACAGACGTCGCACTACTGAGGGAGCTGAAGACGGTCAAAGAGCAACTGGAGGAGGAACAGAGAGTTTTGAGGTAGCTGTGGTGGTGGCTCCACTGGCCCATGCAATAAGCGTCATGGTTTGCTAGAATTATTATAGGCTTGTAACATATGCCTACTACAATTACATAAAAAAAACTTTTATTTTACTACAGAAAGTGTTGTCCAATGCAGTGCTGCACAGTGTTGTAATTCAAATAGTGCTGTATTAGGTCAATAATATGAGCTCACTGTTTTTATTTGCCCACAGGGAACACCTGGGGAAAAATGCAAGTGAGACAACCGAAGTGCCCAAAGACAGGTGAGTCTGATGTATTGGTGGTCATGTGATTTTTTTTCATTTTTTTTTTTTTTTTTTTTTTCTTTTACATGTTTAGACTGAGACTGGTGTGTCCACATTTCGATAAGTGAAGGAACGCTAGCATATAGAAATTTTTCCTTGTATAAAATAATGATCATAAAGTGGAACTCAAAACCTCTATAATCATTCTAACTTTGATGAAGTTTAAAGGATTTACTGCAGGACTCCATTAGTTTTAGCGTAGGTGTACTTAATAAACTGGCTCCTGAGTGTATGTATGTATGTTTCAGCTCAGGATATAGTTATTTTTCCAGTAAATACACAGACATATAAGTTGTGTGTATTCACTTTTCCACTTTTTTGTCTGAATTTGAATAAATCAGAAAACGATATCCCTGATTAAAAAAATCCTCATGTAAATCTACTATTTCCATAAACCATTCCACGCTCGTTCATTTGCAACACTGACCACAAAGGCCTGATACAGCTAGAGATATGAACAGGATAACTACTACTGTATTCAAGCTATCGCACAATGTAGACCTTCTCATTTTGATTAACTCTTGCTGCCTGGTCACTTTATAAGGTTCTTTGCCACATATTCTATACACATAGGTTTGCATTAGATTCATGCACTTAAGTATAGCCTCTATATTAGTTTTTAAAGGTCACTCTCAAACTTGTAGGCCTCTAAAAAACAACGAGAGACAAAACGTTGGCGTCACAATGAAACAGCATTAGGACAACTGAAATTGATTGTGAAACAGGAAGTTGACGAGGGCTATACCACAAAGAGGGTATTAGTCAAGTATCGACCAGTGAGAAATCAGTTAATTTCGTAACATTCCTGGCGTTTTAAAAAATTATATAAAATAAAGGTATTTAGTGGCTGAAGACACAATTCTAACGATGTGAAAAAGCCATTTTTTTAAATAAATATAATGTGCGTCTCAAATTTTGTGGCATTGTGAATCCTAAAAGCTCAAATGACATGCTGAACCACAATTAAAGATTTGACTGCAGGGTAGGTAGGTGTTTCCTGTCTTCACCACCAAAATGTCTCTGTTGTCTTCTCCCCCGCGCTCTCTTCTGTTGTCTTAGTTCAGTTTTAACCGCAGACCGCAAAAGCGACTCTGTGAAACATTTCCACAGAGGAAGCTGTTTGCTGAACGTGTGAACCTGACTAATTGCATGCACATGTTTTATAGGGGTGTAACGGTAAACAAAAGTCAAGGTATGGTACGTACCTCGGTTTTGAAGTCACATTTCGGTTCTGTACAGTACAGTTAAATATATAAAAAAATAATACTGCTGCAAGTTCTCTAATAGATAAAATACTTCTCAAATAAGTTCTGCACCGCAATCAAAACAAGCCTCTACATTCGGCATAATTCATATTAATGCCCATAATAACGAATTGCGGTTCACCTCTTGAACCGTGACATTTGTATTTGTGATGGTTTCGGTACAAATACGTGTATTTTTACACCCCTAATGTTTTGTATTATAAGTCATCTGAGATACACTGAGTAAAGTGTCATTTTTGTCTTTTTATAGTGTGAAGCCAGAATGCCTGCTGTCCCACTGTATCCTAGCGCCCATGCTAGCTTTGGACCCAGCTCTGCCGGCTAACGTCAGCCTCAAAGAGCTTCCGTCGCTCTCTCCCTCCTTCTCCGCTGCCAAAGAGCTGCTGCTGGTCAACAAGCCCTTCCACCCCTCCACCGCCGCCTCCGTGGTCGTCTTCCACTCCCAGGAAGACGGTAAAAACAAAGAAATAAATGAAATAAAATAGACAGGAAGTAATTCTGAAACTTTTTCCGAAACATAAATAAAATGTGGCCACAAAGATCCAAGTGGCAGAATGTAGGGAAAATATGATAAGTATGATTCATGAGTAACCAACAGTAGCTGTGTATGTGTGTGTGTGTGTGTGTCTATATGTCAAAGATGATCCTTTATCTTCATATAAATGACTATAGAATAATAGTGGAATACTTTAATGTATTAATTATGTATTTAATAATTTATTTGAACCTATTAAATACTTACTCTCGTGAAATAATAAATATTTTCTCATGTATAACATGTTGACAGTTGTGTGTGTGTGTGTGTGTGTGTGTGTGTGTGTGTGTGTGTGTGTGTGTGTGTGTGTGTGTGTGTGTGTGTGTGTGTGTGTGTGTGTGTGTGTGTGTGTGTGTGTGTGTGTGTGTGTGTGTGTGTGTGTGTGTGTGAATGTTAAGCGTGTGATTATACTGTATTTTGAGCACCGTATCAAGGAGTGTATCATGCAATAACAATAAATGAACATTTACCTATTTATAGTTACACATTAATATATCTAAATGTTGTTGCTGACTCTTTATTGTTGTTGTTTTGCAGCCGATAAAGCCTATACAGATGTGTCTGGAGAAGACCACAAATTCTCCGTGTCCAGATGTTACCTGGTGAGTTTAGTAACTGTTGTGTGTAACATGCAAGTTGAACTGTATGAAAACTGTGGCTGCTAAATAGCAGAAAGTATGGGGCTTGGAACGCAGGGATTGTCTGATTTAACATACGCCTCCTCTTGGTTGTGTGTTTTTTTCTCAGACGACCGATAAAGAAGCCCCGGGCCTGATCCGCATGCAGACACTGGCCTATCTCAGCGGTTTCCCGGCAACCTATAAGGAAACGGAGCAACTGAGAGTCAAACTGCCCTCCGTCATAACCACTAAGATCAAACAGGTAAAGTGGTGAAATGGACTGGCACAAGTCTTACATTTATATAGCGGAGCATGATTTGATTGGCTTCATTTTAAAGGTGGACCGAGGAACTTTCAGTTTTTGTTAATTCTTGCAACCCCTTTGGACAAAAGCGGTAGTGTTTTTTTACACGTACCCATTACAAAGGCATTAAGAAAAACTTTATAAAAATAGCATTCTTTGCACTGATGGTCTTGCTTCAGAAATAGAAAAAAGTTCCTAGTAGCACCTTTATTGATCCATTACAATAAGCCCAGATCTCTACTTATTACTTTTTAGTTTGTCAGCAACAAGAATTTACCCAAAGTTACATAGTGCACCTTTATAAGTGAGGAGGTTAAAGTAAGCTCTAACCAATAACTGCCTCTGCCACTAGATGTCGCTCTCACATCGTTGTAGAATCGCAACACATTTCCCCATCATCCTTCCTGCAGACATCACTGTATATATTTGTGTGTTCACTAAATTAAGGGGTTGATCTTTTTATACATCAATGCATCATCTTGTCAAAATGTAAATGAGGTTGCTCTGCCCTGCTCAATAAGGGCCTTTTCTATTTAAAACCGTTAATGTTGTGAAGTGGATAAAGGGGCCCTCTGTTTAGCTCGGTCGCTTGTGTATCTAATAATTTTCTCTAATCAGAAGTCTGCTTTATATTCTGCGAGAGAGGAATGCCACTAACGAGAGTGGATTACTCTGAAATAGTCAGGGAAAACAAAACAACGCATCCCGGTCGCTGAGTGACCGTGAGTCAACCGTTTGTCCCTTCTTCTTCTGATAATATGCTCACACGTGGCTGATTAGATTTAATGAGCAACAGATTAGATAACCCCCCCTCATCCTCCTTTGTAACTGCCTTTGTATATACTAAGTGCAATACACAAGGCGTTGCACAACACTTAACCAGTACCAGTGGACTGACTGGCCTGAAGTCAAAGTCTTAAAAAAAAAATCTTAACATTACTGTATTGTTTGAAGGGAAAACTGTTAAGAAATAATCAAAATTCAACTTGTCCTAAACTATTTGGATTGCTGATAAAATGTAAAAAAACGCAATTTTCGTTGGCCCTATTTTCTGCCAGTTTCCCAGAACACAGCGACTTGTTCAGATGTTTGGAATTGGACAAAACTAAAAATATATCCTCTTTTTTCACCTCACTTTACTTTTACACAAACTGCTTCTTCTAAACAAGTTCTGAAACTCGCATATAAAGTACACCCTGATTATTAGAATAACATTCTGTACATACAGTAATAAAACTTAATATTAAAGCCACGCATGTAGAAACGGCTTTAAAGAAGCATCTCAATCGAGTCGAGTTCACTATCCTATCAATCCCTTGCATTTCGTCTCCAGGTTTCGCGGCTGTGTAGCTACGGCTAAGTCATGTGATGATGAATAAGCAGCAGCGGCATTCGAGCTGTAACCTTAGCTGGCTGTGTGTGGTGGTGGAGGGGGTTAGCTTTAGAACAACTGTTTGGGGTGGCGCGGCGCCAGCACACTGTAAAGGTCACAAGGATTTTTCTGACCTTCCCTACCCTGTCATCGAATATGTTTTGTTGTTTATGCCTGGCTTTACCTGTGGTGGAGTCGGGTGACAGTGTTTTTATAAGCGGAACGATCTGGAAGGGGTGCTTGCTTGCAGGATTGAAATGGATGGTGTGTGTGTGTGTGTGTCTGTGTTGGGAGTTGAGATGATACAGGGGACCTAAACGTCCTGGAAAGACCGTGGAATAAGTGCGTGTGTGTTTGGCGTTCTTTAAAGCCCCTGTAAACCCAAATCCACAAAATCTTTTTAACTTTGTCATTTGGGGTGTTAGTTAGTTGCATGATAGTAAGCATCTGAAAAGAGTTATAGGCATATTTATCAATCCAATGATGTTGACATTTAAGTTTGATAATACTTTACAGAAATGCAGTTTAGATGAGGCGGGGCTATGCTCTGGTTCTTATGACACAATAGGTATTTTTGGAACCAATCACGGCAGTTCAATACCCAAACATTCTATAATACTGTTGCCATGGAGACGGTTTGATGTGGCCACGCCCACACAGTCCTGTCAAACGGTCTAGACAGTAATGAAGCTGTTATTTTGAACTGAGTTTCATAACAGAACATTTATCTTCAATCAGATTTCTGTAAAAGCGTATTGAGACACCCAACCTTGATATCATATATTCATTTGTGCTATTTTTAGACTAGGTTTCCAGAGGCTTTAATATGGCTGCAGGGATTCTATGTATACACGACCACAACACAATGCACAGTCTGGATTTCAAGGTGTTTTCCTGGTGTTGTCTGGCCTATTCTGTGAAAGAGGGATAAGGGTATTTATAGGTGGTGTTACACTGAGTGCTATGGCGATGAAAGCTCCTGATCATCTGCCCACGATGCCGCCCTGTTTGTGTACAGGCTGATGTCTGATGTGTTTGTATTAGCGTGTTCTCCTTTGTCTGTTGACAAGCCTGCGGTCGTCAACGATGAAACAATCAGGTTTGTATTTCTGGTACAATATGTGAAGTAGGCGCATTGTCTCAATGCTGTGATTTAAAGGTGCACTACGTGTGCAATAAAGAATGATAATGAAAGTAAAAATAAGCATTACGCAAGTCTATGTGTGGATTTCCACAGAAGTCGTCTGCCAACAGAAAAAAAAACTGACCAAACAGGAAAAGTTGACGCTCAAAACACTTCCTCCTGAGCCACGAGGTGTCATGTCATCATCCCATTGACAATGTTTGGTACGTTATGTAAAGCCCTGCCACTTCAGGTTGCTCCGTTTTGTCTCCAGACTGTCGCGCCAAAACCACTCGAATCAATAGGCGATGAGTAGCCAGCCGTCTGTAGCACCGCGCGACAAAGTTCTCAGTTCCATCTGCTGAAAAGGATCCCTCACCGCAGGGTTAATTGGTTTACTCTTGAGTGTCACTGTCAAATACATTTTTTTTCTCTCTCTGGACTAATTAGATTTTCTGTGGCATTATGCACAGGCCGGAGTTTTCTAATGTGGTCGTGTGTGTGTGTGTGGTTGTGAGAGTAAAACTCACATGGGACATCTTAATACTGTGGTGAGGAGGAATAACCTCAGCTCTTTCCCAGGATGTCTTCCCCTCACTATCTCTTTCTTTTTCTCTCTCTCTCTTTCCCTCGTATTTTCGCTACTACTAACTGCTCCATATTTTTGATGAGGTTTGAAATTGTTGTCCTGGAAAACCAACCCATCAGATTTTTCAGTTTGCCAATATCTAATTATGCGTACATTTGCATCTAATTAAAAACCCCAAAATCAAGATGTTGAATGAGCTGGAGTTAAAATATTTTCAAATCTGTACAGTTTGGAACTTGTATTATTTTAGTATGAAAGAAGACATGTTCTGTAAGCGAAATAGCCCAAAAAATCTTAAAACGGCCCTTACTTGAAAAAACTATTTCTGCCTTCCATGGGTGCCTTATGAGTAATCGTTGACGTAAAACAATAAACTATTTATACTATTAACGATTACTGTAAACCTATACCTATAAACTTTTATAGGAATCGTTACCAGTCTATAAAAAAAGATTTCAGTTGTGACCTAAACAATCGGTGCCATGGCCCCTGTGTGTGTTTTAAAATAGTCCCCGCTTGATTGCGTGTGCCCGTTTGAGGCCGCGCCACACACCTCTGCTTTGTGTATGTGTGTTAGCGCATTAACGGGACTATAAGGAGAGCTATAATAAAGGAGTGCAATGTGATCTGGGGCTGACTGCTCTCTCACTGGCGTTTATAAGACAGTGCTAATCCTCCTCACCTAAAAAAAGGAAGAAATAAAAAATGGAATGAGTCGAAGGAATACATGAGGTCATCAAGATGTTTAGGTCCATTTTGGATGAAGGAAAGGGACAAGGTGAGTCTTTACTTAGGAAGCGTACGGTTAGAGATTCTAAGATGGGCGGGACAGATGGTTAGAATGCATCGCACACACATACACACACACAGTCCTGCGATTCCTGGCATAGCTTTCATGATCCACCTCCACTCGACCAGCATGGAGATGATGACATCACAGAATTTTCCGACCTCTCACCTCTCTTTTAACACAGGCACACACACACACACACACACACACACACACACACACACACACACACACACACACACACACACACACACACACACACACACACACACACTGAGTTCATGTGACTACTGGAACTCTTGAGAAATTGCTATTTAGGATGTTCCCACAGTGGTTGTGGAGATTTAGTTGTTTTGACTGAAAGGGGTAGACTACTTTCTGATTTGGAATAACTAGACTCAGACAAGACGATGGCTCTGGAGGGAACAATGTCAATTTATAAACACTCCGGTTCATACTCAAGGTCATAAGTTCTATTGGAAGTTCTCATTTGCCTACTTTCTATTTAGTCCACCAAGTTTTATGAAATATGCCAAACTGGTGGTGCGCTCGTGGTGTAATCATAGTTAGAGCACCTGCCCATGGAGGCTTGGTCCTCAGACGAATTAAGACAACGGGTTAGAATCCTTACCCATGGTCGTTCTCTTACCATATGTCATTCCCCTCACTTCCCCGCTCTCCAACCTGCCTAATAAAGCCAAAATGCCTAAAAAATTATCTTTCAAAAATGGCAAAACTATTGGAGCACTCTTTAAAGCATATAACACCTTAAAGCTGGGTTATATGATTTCTGATTGGTCAAAGTTAACATGAGCTGTACACTTTGACCAATCAGAGCGAGGCTCCGATTCTGTTCTTATTGGCTGTTGGGACTGTCCATTCACTTTGGCACAACTTTGTTGGTGTAGAGCGTGTCAGGGAGGGACCAAAGAGAACAAGTGGAGCGGTTGAAGTAGAAGTATTTGGATTCGAATCTCCATCCCAACTGCCATTTTCTCCCCAAATCCTCCACCCCAGCTTTAACTGTGGATGTGTTTATGTGTCCCTCAGTTCCAGTTGTACTCTGAGGCCAGCATCGCCCTGCTTCACCTGAACACTGCACAGGACTTCAGTGATCTGACCCAGCAGGCCAAGAAGAACCTGACGCTGGATGGGAAAGAGTTAACCATCAGCCCCGGCTACCTGTTCTGGGACCTCACCGCCATCTCACAGGTACCACTGCTCAGCTGTTAATAACTCATATATTTAAAGGTACAGCTTTTAAAACAGTGAAGATATGCTTTTAGCTTTTCAGTATGAGCAATGAAACACAGTCTTAAATTGTATGGTCCACTTCCTCTCCAGTCCAAACAGGATGAGGACGTTTCAGCCAGCCGGTTTGAGGACAATGAGGAGCTTCGCTATTCCCTGCGCTCGGTGGAGAGACACGCCCCCTGGGTGCGACACATCTTCATCGTCACCAACGGGCAGATTCCCTCCTGGCTCAACCTGGATAACCCCAGAGTCACTGTTGTCACACATCAGGTAGAATTTAAGCCTGGACCTCTCCCACCCACACTGCACTATTTATTATGTATGGGTTGTTGGCCTAGTTTTTTTTTCTCACAACAACATAGCACAAAGAGCTTAATCTTAATGTATGTATTGTTAAGGAGCAGAATAATTTTTCTTGAGCACTTAAAATTCAGGTTGTATCCAGTCATTCAGCAAAATAATTTCATAAAGTCTCTTCTTTCAAGCCACAAAGGCACAATTGTAAATAAATACTTTGTTTTTACTTTTAGGATATCTTCCTTAACAACAGCCACCTGCCCACCTTCAGCTCCCCCGCCATAGAGACTCACATCCACCGCATCCCGGGACTCTCCCAGAAGTTCATTTACCTCAACGACGACGTGATGTTTGGCAAAGAAGTCTGGCCGGACGACTTCTACAGCCACTCCAAAGGGCAGAAGGTGTGTGAAGGCAACATCATTTTGACATTTCCGTCAGTGTTTAAGTTTAATACAATGTACAGTATGTGACCACTGTGTTGAGCAGAATTCCCCAGGATGACTCTGAAACACATGGAACTCAGGAGGACCATAGAGATGTCTTTAAGAATGCTTTATTTTCCCCCGGGTGGAGTTGATCTACAGAGCCAGCATCAACTGACAGCAGCTCTGTCAGGCACATTAGAGGAAATTCTTGTCGTAACCAAGTTGCACAATCTTCTATTCTTACTTCAGAGTCCCAGATTCCACGGAAGTCAGTCAGCAGGCCCCATTCACTGGATACTTGCATTCTAGGAATTCAAGTACCCTAAACTTGCACTTGTTGGCTGCCAGGCTAGAGAGGAGCCGAGCATCTTAAAATATAGAAATGCAGAGCTTCTCATTGTTTTGCCCTTGTACAGTTAACTCATCATATCAGACTGTTTCATGATGTTGATTGTCAGATGTGCATTATTATGATAACTTGGAACGATTTTGTTTTGACTACAAACAAGCTTTTACATTTATTTTCTTCCTCGTTTCCTGGCAGGTTTACCTCACCTGGCCCGTCCCCAACTGTGCTGAGGGCTGCCCAGGATCCTGGATCAAAGATGGCTACTGTGACAAAGCCTGCAACAACTCCGCCTGCGACTGGGATGGAGGAGACTGCCTCGGTAAGCAGATCAACAACCACGTTATCTCCCCCCGTAAATTATTTAAAGATGAAATGTGTAATATCTGAATATTTGGTGGCGAAAGTTCTACAATGCATCACTCCCTAGGTAACCCCTCCCTTTCGGATAATAACAGAATCTACAGTGGTCTTGGTTTAGCAATAAGTTTGTCCATTGGGTTCTACTGTAGAATCATGGCAGTTCAAAATGACGGCCTCCATGGTGGCAAGCCCCGCTCTTATGTAGATATAAAAGGCTCATTCCTTGAAAAAAAAAATATATATATATATATTTTATTTTTAAGCGATTATACACTAATTAAAAGGTACTTAATTATGAATATTATATTCCATTTATACCAAGTCTGTTCTGAAAAATGTCCAAAAATTCTATACACTGCACCTTTAAGCCAATGTTTTGTCTTTCACGTCTTAATATGTTTATTCCGCGTCTCTCTACAGGTGCTGCGGAGAACAGTCGTTTTGCGGTGGGGGTTGGAGGTGGTGCTCACGGTGGCGGTGGGCCCGTGTGGCAGTTTGCGGGCGGTCTAGGTGGGACGTCCTACTGTAACCAGGGCTGTGCCAACTCCTGGCTGGCTGACAAGTTCTGTGACCAAGCCTGCAATGTACTCTCCTGTGGCTTCGACGTGGGAGACTGTGGCCAAGGTGAGTTCAATGATAATACACTACACACTATGTTGATACTAGTATAGCCACAGATGCTCTATTACAATAAGGATTTTGGATGTTGTTTTAAAGCCTGATGTATCTTATTCCTCTGTGGGATTCCCTATGGGTGACATGTTCCTTCATCACCATAATCACACAATGTAGGTTATTTTGAGTCAAACACACACACACACACACACACACACACACACACACACACACACACACACACACACACACACACACACACACACACACACACACACACACACACACACACACACACACACACACACACAGGCACACACACGTACACGCAAACGCACATGCACACACACTGTCCTGCTGCTGTAAATACTCAGTAACGTGTATTACTCATAGACTGTATATATAAGAGGTATTACTCCACCACTGAAAATAGTTCCCCAGTAAATGCACTATAAGCTCCCTTTTAGCCATGTTAAAAATGTCCAAATGTCACCTAAAATAAATTGGCCTTTTTTTAAGAAAATTCGATATTTATATATATGACTCCTTTTTTAAGCCCCAGGCATTGTAGGGAGTATTTCACCTAGTCTCTGCAACCTGTCCAATAAAGCATAAAAATGCCCAAAATTAATATAAAAAAGAAGGAAAAAAAGAACTGCTGGTTCTGGCATGGTATTTGTTTGTAGAACATGTTGCATCCTTATCCTTTATTCATTTAGAGCACTTTGGCGAGCTGCACCGTGTGGCCCTGCTGAGGAACCAGAGCCTGTACACCCTCCCGTTGGGTGAGACCCGGCCGTACTTCAGCTTCGACAGGCTGGCCCGCAGAGTGTCAGAGGCCCATGTTGGAGACAACCCCACGCTGCGCCACACGTCCGTCGCCAACAAGTGGAAAACCATTCACCTGCTGCTCCATCCCGGGCACAACGCAACGCAGATCTCCTACAACCTCACCTTCCAGAGAGAAGACGACACAGAGTTCACTATGAGCTTCACTGTAGCCGTGGACACCCGCGAGGTAAGCTAAGCTAAGCTAAGCTAAGTTAAATTAAAGGTGCACTATGCAGTTTCAGGGGAGGCCGATTTCTACATGTTATTCTTAGTGTTGAATAATTATATCATCATAAATCGAAAGAAAATTATTTTGAGGAACCTGGAACCTGAAACCAAACCAAACGTAAGACTAGAATATGGTTGTAAACAAAACTGTGGACCCTGCCGCTGTAAACAACAACAGTGTAACAGTAACTTTTCAGGAAGCTTTTTAACTTCAAACAGTGTTCCAAGGATCCAATTTCTCCAGTTTTTTTTTCCAGCTATGAGAATATAACTTAAACAATGTTCACTTCTCTGACACACCCAAAGTTACATAGTGCACCTTTAAGTTATTTGATGTCAATTCACACAAGCAGATTCACACATGGCAAGTCACACAAGGTTAATCAAATAAAATGGTCTTTCCGCTAACCCCTACCTACATTTCTTAACACAACCACGCACACAGGTACCTCGGGCTAACGTGTCCCAAACCGCCAGCGATGACGCGGACAAAGAGTCCAAGCCGACGCCCACTCCCGAACCGGAGTTCCCGTTTGAGGATGTTCCCGAGGACAAACGGGGTCCCAAGGTGCATACGAGGGGGCCCGGTGAACCTGAGGTTGCTATAGCAGTCCCTTCGCTCGATGTGTCGCTGCTACCGACTGTAATACGCAGAGAGCTGGAAAAACTAGAGGAGAAGCTACTGCTCGGTGACATCACTGTAAAAGGTTATAACCTCACAAAGGCAGAACTCCTAAAACCATACCGGACACAGCAGCAAGTCATAGATTCACATGCAGCTGGTCAGGGTGCAGCTGTGGTACAGGACAAAGAGGGAGAGCAGTCAGAAGTAAAATCCCCCATTAAAGATAATATCCTTCAGAAAAATCCAAACTCAAATGGAGAAATGCCTCAGAAAGACGCAGTTGTGCAAGAAAAACCAGTCACTCCTTTTGTCCCAGTCCACATCGATGATACAGATAGGAAAGACGACGTATCTCCCGAAAAATATACTCTGAAAGCCGCGATCGAGAGGCCCTTGACTTCCAAACTGCTACGCACCATCTCCAAAACCAAGAGTGAGGATAGTCCAGAAGAGATAGCCGATGACGCAGGAGTAGGAGCTCCGGTGGGGAGAAGGCTACAACACTTCATCTCTGCAGACAGAGGCTTCCTTCCGTGGGAGAGGAGGAAGTACTTCCAGGAACTGCTTGAGGTAAGAAGAAAAAAGGGTGCCTACAACATTCGCTTTTTAATGTCCAGAGCAGCAATTGTAGAGAATGCTTGTACTCAAAATGTTGAAATAAGTGAATATCTTCTCACAATCCGATACCTATCTGTACTGTGTACGCACTGAAATAAAAAATAAAAATACATTGTTAATACACATCCTAGGCTCTGTTAATGGACATGATGCTTGCTACAGTGGGCCCCCTTTGTTTACATACCCTTTGTTAACATACCAGTATACAATGCCTAGGCTGCGTATTAACACTTGCTGACTCCTTACACCTTTTAAATGTTTGTGTCCTTGGTGTTGCCTCCTCCCCAGGAAGAGGAGCGCCTGCAGAGAGAGCTGGAGTACGATGCAGACGGCGGTGCAACAGGCCGACGGCTGCAGGACACGTTCGCCGACTCGCTGCGTCACGTCAACAAGCTGCTGAACGGACAGTTTGGCTTCACCTCCCGCAAAGTGCCCGCGCACATGCCTCACATGATAGACAGGCTCATCATGCAGGAGCTCCAGGACACGTGAGTCTGTTACACAAGGCTATGTGTCTTGCATTTACTTTACACTTTATATTATTACAACACTGTTTATTTTGTATTTGACCTTTTTATAGTTTTCGTTGTTTGTTGTTGGATCCTTTTTAATCAATCTTCTCTGCACTATTTATTTCTTTAGCTTTCCAGAGGAATTCGACACAACATCGGGCCATCGCGTGCGTCACTCTGCCGACATGCAGTTTGCCTTCTCCTACTTCTACTTCCTGATGAGCGCGCAGCAGCAGCTCAATGTGTCGGAGGTGTTTGACGAGATCGACACAGACTACTCGGGCGTCCTGTCCGACCGAGAGATACGAACCCTGGCCACGAGGATCCACGATCTGCCCCTAAGCCTCCAGGTTAGTCAGGGCCCTGGTGTATCTTTCCTATCTACAACACTCTTAATAGATAATAGTTAGGGTGGAAGAATGGCCTAGAGAAAAAGAGGGGTTGACCAGTAACCATGAGGTCGCTGGTTCGATCCCTGGCACCGGACAGGAGGGTGTTACTTGCAAAACTAGAAGTGGCTTGTGTTACATCTACAGTGTCCACCTACCGATGTGTCCTTGAGCAAGGCATTTAACTCAAAAACTGCTCCAGGGGCGCTGTACTTTGGCGGACCCTGCGCTCTGGCCCCTTCCGAAATGTGGTCACTTGAGAGGGGATATGCGAAAAGACGAGTTACAATGCGAATTGACAAATAAAAATGACTTAACTTAACTTAGTTTATAATAATTCCTATGTGTGATATATTTCTAGGACCTGACGGGCCTGGAGCAGATGTTGATAAACTGCTCAAAGTCTCTCCCGACTAACCTGACGCATCTCCACCTGGTCAACCCGACTCAGGAGGCGTACTACGACCCCAGCATGGTGAGCCACAACGGGAGTAAACAACTTGGACAATAGTGATGGGGGGGGGTGTATAGGGGTAATTTGTTGTTTTCATTTAAAATTGATGTGAATTGTTTTCACTTCCAAATTGAAGGTAAGGGTCCATAGAATAATTTGTTTGAGTGTCAAGAAACCAGACCAATTTTTTTGTTTGAAAATTAAGACCTTCAACAATTCATGATTTCAATTGTTGCCATTTTGAAATCTATTGTAAATTACACCTTTTTGTAACAACTTTCTTCTTTTTTTATAAGCTTATTCAATTGACTTATATTCTGTGCTATTTTTACTCTACAGCCTCCTGTCACAAAAGGCCTCATCATCAACTGTAAGCCCATCACAGAGCGCATCCAAAAAGCCTTCAGAGACCAGAATAAGTACAGGTGAGATATATCTGATCTGCCATTAGTCTGTCTGACAGTGTATCAAAGGTGAGATATTCTCCCTGCTTAACTTTGCTGTTGTCCTCTGTGGGACAGGTTTGAGATCATGGGGGAGGAGGAGATCGCTTTCAAGATGGTGCGGACCAATGTGTCCCATGTGGTCGGCCAATTAGACGACATCCGGAAGAATCCCAGGTACTTTCCCTTTTTAAAGGGGCTTCCAGGAACTTTTTTGTTATGTTTGTTATATTTCTGAAACAGTCTGATTTTTCCTCTGATGATCGTAAATGACATACAACAAACGAGACCATCAGTGCAAAGAGTGCAAAGAATGCTATTTTTATATAGTTTTTCCTAATGCGTTGGTCATGGGTACGTTTACCCTGGAACAACAGCTGGCGTAGTAAAAACACTACTGCTTTTGTCCAAAGGGGGTGCAAGAATGAACACAAACTGAAAGTTCCTGGGAGCACCTTTAATTACTTCCTTCATTTGTGGTTTCTTTACCACGTTGGGTTGTTAAACTGGAGTCACATCTTTGTTTTTTGCCAACAGGAAGTTCATCTGTCTGAATGATAACATCGACCATAGCCATAAGGACGCTGCCACAGTGAAAGCCGTGCTGAGAGACTTCTACGAGTCCATGTTCCCACTGCCGTCCCAGTTTGAACTGCCCAGAGAGTATCGCAACAGGTTCCTGCACATGGGAGAGCTCCAGGAATGGTGGGATTTGTAGTCTGATCAGTTGTACACACATTGGTCATGGAAAGAGTTTTAGCTAGGTTGTTACTGATTAGCCTTTGACAAATATTACACCTTCCTACGATTTGAAAAAAAAAGCAGTAGGTCATATAATGAGATTCATTTACATTTTGTTTGATTGTGCAGCCACTGTTTTTTGTTTGTTGATATGTTAATGAATGGCCTATAAAATTGCACAAGTGTGTGTGTGTCTTCATCATACTTATGTTGTCCAACCAACAGTCCAAAACCCAAAAGAGATTCAGTTTACTATTATGAAATATATATAAAGTAGTGAAGAGCTATAAATCTTCACATTTGAGAAAGTCGAATGAGGTCATCCAAATTGTCCGTTGACCTTATTGCCCTTGAGCCGATCATTTCTCAAGCTTTTTCTTTCTTCCTCTAAGCCAAATGGGGCCGAGTGTTGCCAGGTTTGAGCGGTGGGAATCCCTTGGGGGGCAGGGTAGGAGGGAGGGGGGACTATGAAAGGTTTTTGTTAGGGATCCCGCTCCTGTATTCCGGGGGGCTTCAACTGGAGAATGCCAGCGTCACATTAGACACTTTAAACTTAGCCAAAGCCGCTCCAGATCAGACGCTAGCTGAGGACACTTGTTAGATCATCTCTCAGCTGTGCCTCACGTCTCCTGACCCCCCCCCCCCTCTCCATTCTGTGTCTTAAGTTGTTAAATTTACAGGCAGTTGGTGTTGCTTGATGTCATCTTTTCACCCTGTTGCCCCGCCGACCCCTGCATGCTTCATATCTCCTTCTTGTTATAGCAGATCGCAACAAGCCTCCTTTGACATTGTGTCAATCAGGGAACATACATTTTATTCCTGCAACTGTACCTGCCACTGTCGGATGGCACAATGTAGGATGAGTTCTTTATTTAAAACTAACCGAGGTGTGTGTGTGTGTGTGTGTGTGTGTGTGCGTGTGTGTGTGTGTGCGTGTGTGTGTGTGTGCGTGTGTGTGTGTGCGTGTGTGTGTGCGCGTGTGTGTGTGTGTGTGTGTGTGTGTGTGTGTGTGTGTGTGTGTGTGTGTGTGTGTGTGTGTGTGTGTGTGTGTGTGTGTGTGTGTGTGTGTGTGTGTGTGTGTGTGTGTGTGTGTGTGTGTGTGTGTGTGTGTGTGTGTGTCTTAGGCGAGTGTACCGGGATAAGCTGAAGTTCTGGACACACTGTGTGCTCGTGACGCTCGTCATCTTCACCGTCATGTCATTCTTTGCCGAACAGGTCAGTGGTGTTCACTTTGGGAACCACACGCAGCTCATTTACACTTTCTAATAAAGACACACACACACACACACACACACACACACACACACACACACACACACACACACACACACACACACACACACACACACACACACACACACACACACACACACACACACACACACACACACACACACACACACACACACACACACACACACACAGAGCTATCCCCCGTTTCAGATGATTCACACTTGAGCTAAGATTCGGGCCTTTCGCTATTGAAATGCCGCTCTGAGGTTCATCCGTCTCATGTGTCGTGTCTTGGATAACAGCACTCGTCTAAACTTTAGCACTTCTTTGGTGAGAAGAACATTAAAGGAGGGGTCAGTGATTCTGGAGAATGCCTGTCAAATAATTGGTTTTGGTCAAAATCAGTGTATACCTCCTCACAATTAATCCGCTACCTGAAATCCAGTGTTAATACACAGCTTAGGCTCTGTTAATGACATGTTGCTAGCTACAGAGGGCCCCCTTTGGTAAAATAGCCATTTACAGAGCCTAGGTTATGTAATAACACGAGTTTCGCACATATACAGCATGGACAGGTAGGGGGTCATGAGGATATTCACTGATTTTGACCCCAAAAAAAAAATCACTACAAGCATTCTCCAGAATCTCTGACCTCACCTTTAAAGACAAAGTATTTCCAAATCAGGAAGGTGAAGTTTTTTTTTTAACAACTTCCTTGCCAAATTATTTTCATTTTGGTCCTGGAAAGAGAACAAACAGGTTTGACATCAAGCTGTTGTGTCTGGCACCTCTCTATAAACCAAAGGTTTCCAGTTTCTCCTCAGCGACCCTGAAGAAAGGTCAACAGTGGCGCTGACCTTAGGAGAATTTCTCCCTCGTCAACCCCCCACCGGGACCAAAAGTTCCCAGTGAGGAATCTGTCAGACTAGTCCAATGTTTCTGTCATCACACACACTGGGGCAGACTTTTGCTTTCCTCTCTTGGCCCCTAATACCTCTGTCTGTCCTGCTGCTTGAGTGAGTTACAGTTCAGATTAGAGGGATCAAAGGTGTCTTCTTGAGGGAGGTGATTGCACTCGCCCGCCCGGCTTCTAAGATTATCTTTTCTTTCTTCGGGTTGAATAAGGTCTGAGGGGAGTTGGTGCCAAAAGTCCTTTTTGAGTAGCGTTGGCAGTCGAGTTCAAGTCTATATGCCGAGCTAAGCTAACCAGCTGCTGGCTGTTAGCTTCATATTTAATGGATGGCAGTGGAGTTGTATTGATCTTCTAATGGAGCTCTCTGCCAGAAAGCGCATAAGCTTTTTATGAAGTAGAGCTTGTGCTTAAAAAATGTATATGGCAATATATCTTGAGCTTTATATCTGTATCGATTTCCATTTTCAAAGGAATCGATATTTTGAAGGAGAAAAAAACTACCACCTCTGCTCCTGTATATGTCACAGTACTGCTATGTATGTTGGATGACAAAGTTAGAACGGCTCCTTTTCCAATATACACATTTATCGCAATTTGCATCGTATCGCAATGTATCGTAATATGTCATACCGTGACCCATGTATCGTGATGCGTTACTGTATCGGGAAGTCCTTGCCAATACCCAGCCCTATGATGAAATGAAATACCCGCATTGTAGCACTTCATCAGACAGCACAGAGCTTCTGTATTTACAATTATAATTTTTTTGTCTTTCCTTTAGCTTTAGCAGTTAAGCTAATCATGCCATTTCTCTCCACAGCTGATCCTGCTGAAGCGGAAGCTGTTCCCCAGACGCAGAGTAAACAGCAACCCTGAGCGGGTGTGACCGGGGGAAATAATTCCCTCCTCTCCTCTCTCGCTCGGAACCTCTCCATCCCCCTTCCACAGACAGGAGCGGGTCCAGAACAGGGAGGGGTGGACTGGGCTGTAAACTGAACTCTCAAGTGTCCTCAGTGTCCCATGTGTTGCATCAGCTCCGACAACAGAAGACGCGGTGATGGTGCAAAGGTGATGAGACATTTTTTCGAATGAGTGATGGATGGAGCTGGCCGGTGAAAAACCGAAATGGCAGCCAGACAAAAAAGGAAGCGTGTACATCTTGGTTTCTTCCACTGGGGGGCATCTGGGACTTTTTTTGTATGTACGACACTCACTCACACACACACACACACACACACACACACACACACACATACACGCACACACACTCACACTCACACAAACACAAACTTACTCCTGTACCACTTGCCTCAATGTCCCACCCCCCTCACCGTGTCATTAATTGATGTGATGTTAAAGTGTGAGACATTTACTAGCGGCTGGACGCATTTCGTGTGTGTGTGTGCACAACGTGTGCGTTTGTGTGTCTGCAACAAGTCTTACCATAAAACTCAAAAACTGGTGTGTTCAACGCTAAAACTATTTAGTCAATTAGCCAATTAGTCGATGACCGAAATGCCAAACACATTGCTGGTATCAGCTCCTTAAATGAGATCAAAATTGTAAGTATATCTTTTTAGAGTGTTAAACGAAATTATTTTTTGGGGTGCTGGTAAATTGTAATGGCCATTTTTTCACATTTTTATAGACCAAAAGATCGATTGATTATATGAAGAAAAAAAAAGCATCTTGCAGCCCTAATTGAGTTTGGTTTTTACTTCTACAGTATAATTTTAAAGAAATGGAGGGTAAAGTAATTATATGATATTATAATGTAAAATAATGGCTGGCTGAAAACTTGAAGTGCCTTCGTTGTTCATTCCTGCTTGTTTGAACTTTTTTTTTTTTGATCTGTTTGTTTGTTTTTTAAATGTTTTCTTATAAATGTTGGCCACCACATCACAACTTAATCTAGGGATTATACAATGAGAATGAATGGGATGTAGGATATAATATGATTTATCATTCTTAGTGGTGTCAATGTAATCGATGTAAGTGATGCAACAGCTTTCATGGCAGCCTGTGTGTGTGTCCCCGTGGGACTCAGCAGGCTCGCTACTGTCTGAAATTCAGACCCCCTCAGCATGTTTCTGTAACTTATTTTGATTGTATTATTGTGACGTTGAGCCCGGCGAATGATGCAACCCATTTTGAATGCGGCAGAATGTAAACATAGCCTCAAACACTACGCTCCAACTTTTTCTTCTGAATGCCAATTTTACAAAGTTCTTTACTATAATGACTCAAGTGGAAGTGTAATACTAGGTACTGTCAGCGTTTCTGCCCCTGACATAAGAGTCATGTGATGAGGAAGATACTGTATATGGAAATGGGATTCCCTCGGATTGCATCAGTTCAATGGCTCCTCTGACTGAAATAAAATGTGATGTGTTTCAGTCATTGTTGGCGTATTGTTTGGCTTACTATTTGCATTTAGTGCTACTTCCTACACCACTGCATTTCAGACGCAAATGTTGAACTGTTTTACTCCACTACATTTATCTACAACTAGTCACATGTTGCTTCTCAGATTTAGGTCATACATAAAAATCAGTCTGTTGTTTAAAAGGGGAACACTTTACAATAAGGTACAACAAATTGTAGTAGCTGCTACATAGTTATGCATTACCTACTACTTTTTGTTTGTTTGTTGTAAAACTAAAAAGATATATAGTGTACATTTTTTACACTGGTGTACGAGACTTAAGTAAAGGAGTACAAGTCACATGAAAAATATTTTCTTTATTACAATCGTTTCTACTCATACCTGTTAGTAGAAAGGAGTAGTACTGTCTTATTGAACAGTGCAACATAGTGTTGAAATCAAAGTTGTACCTTTTTAAATGCATAGTTCCAAAGTCCATCGTAAATTATGCAAAATAGTGGTGTTGTTGTTATGACAGGCCCCTCTATAATGTCCATAAATCCTGAAGTAGCAGAATCTGAGAGGAAGATCATTTGAATTTACCCAAATAAAATGAAAGAATACCATTTTTTTTTAACCTTTAAATTGTTCACCGGCACTACAGAAATATCCCTTTTTAACCCAATGCACCTGAATACCAAGTCAGTTTAGATTAGAACTATTCAGTAAGAATCAATCATTACAAATAACTGATTATCCAACAAAATAAAACCCTCACATATGCATCATATACATTTTTATAAGTGGAGAAACCTTATGGTGTGAACAGTTAAAAAAAAAAACTTCCAGTTGCAATGTATTATTACTATTGTTGCATCTGGTACGATACTTCAGTGGAAAAACTAAACGTACAAAGCCGTTTTAAATATTCACAAGTTAAGCATTAATTACAAACAAAAATATTTTAAGGCGTCTCCAGTTGAATTCTGTACAATCACGAATAACAATTACCTATTAGCCCTTCAGGGAGAAGAACAGAGAAAGCAGAACGAGTCGTGTGTGTTAATGCTTCATCGGGCGACGGCGCTACGGGTGTGTGTGTTTTGTTGTTTTTTTTCCAGGACTGTAGGATGAGATGAGTATCAGGAAATAAATATATTATTAGTAAAAACATGTTTGTGAGGGAAGCCTTACAGAAAACCCGTCGTCGTTTTCAGCACTAACACACACCGTAAACCCCCTCCCATCCACGCAGCCCGTTGACAATCTGCCAGCCCACATTGCAAACTTCATCCGAAAGTATGAGGTTTTAAAAAGGTAATTAATTTGTTTTTTTCTAGGCCCTGATTCGTGTCAGATTCAGTCATATTCATTTCAGAATTTAAAAACATATTTTTTTTTGGAAAACTTTAAACAGGTAATCCTTTCAGTTTGGGCTTACATCAGAGAGCTTGTACCTCACTGAGCAGCTGTGTTTGTTGCAGATTTATGCATCCTAAATACAATCTCACACATCAGACATGCGCCTGTACATTTTAAAGCAGATAAAATTGCTCTGATATTTGCCCAAGCTAGAAAAAAAAAAGTGCCTGTGTTAAAGCAAGCATTTTGGTATTTGGGTTTGAACAAGCAGGATGATGTAAAAAAATCTGAACTTTACTTTTCTAACATGCAACTGATGTTTAAAATTAAAACGATCAACTCATCGGCTACAACAGACAGCCAATGAGGAAAAAACTTCTGATCCCTTGTCATTTTTCCTCCCGTTCATTAGATCCATGCTTTTCAAAACTTTTTTTTTTTCTTTTTTGGTTTGTAGTGTTTTATTATATATTTTCTTCCCCATCTGGTGGCAGAGGCAGTTCTTTTTTTTTTACTCTGATGTGGTCACTTTGTCAAGGCTGCAGTGTCTTGGGTTGGAGGGTCCGTCCTTGTGGTGGTAGTTGTCTGCTTTCAGGAGTGGGGAGAGGTCTGCGTCCCCCCCAGCCCCCTCCTCCCGCCGGGCAGGACATCAGTCGCGTTTGGAGGGGCCCGGCGGCGTGATGCTGAACACCTGGATGCGCAGGTGGGACGCGATCTGGAGACACACGGCCGTGCAGTAGCGCGCTAGGTCCAGAAGAGTGAAGACCTGAGAGGAAGAAGGGGTAGGATAAAATATTAAAATTCCAAATAAAAAATGTATACAGTACTCCTGTAACATTTAAATATTTCTGAAATAGTCAAATGTTTTACTCTTATGATCATAAATGACGTGTAACAGCAAATGAGACCATCAGTGCAAACAATTCTATTTTTATATTGTTTTTCTTAATGCCTTTGTCATGGGGACGCTCACTCGGGAATAACAGCTGGCGTTGTAAAAACACTACCGCTTTTGTCCTAAAGGGGGGGGGGGGGGGGGGGGTACAAGAATGAACACAAACCGAAAAGTTCCTCAGAGCACCTTTAATAAACTAGCAATTGATTTTGGAGACTACTACTTTTATTTAACAGATTTGACTTAATTGTAGTGCTAAATGGTTTTATCAACAGGTTTACTATCTTCCCCTATTTTTTCAACATTGCCAATACTGCATCATATTTCATGTGAGGTTGCCTTGTAGGTGCCACACATCCTTGGTCCACCCACACAGGTGTTTCCACTCATCATTCTTATTAGACCTTTTTCACAGCAGACACTTTGACGTGTCACATAATGCAAAGCCAGTGAGCCAGCATGTTTAATACACCAGGTGTAATTACCTGTTTTGCCTGCCATGACTTGTCAAAAGGCCTATTTATTTTGTAAACAGATGTTGGTAAAAAAAAAGGATCTTGTTGTTGCAGCTCCATAGTAATCAGCTTACATAACACTAGACACATGAATCTGTTTCAAGGCTAACACTAATACAGAGAATGTCACACATTTGCATGATTTACTATGATTTTGGTTGTTGTTGTGAAAAATGTATGCAACAGATTTTACACTGTGCGCTCAAGCAGGAGGGATATTTCTGGTTCAACTGGCTACGAGATGCCTCAAAGGCAGTTGACATACAGTACCCAGTGTTGAAACTGAGCTATCCTGATGAAACCCTGATGATAAGCAAGATAACATGGGCCATAGATGTCATTAGGAGGGTTAACCCCCCCAGGCAGAAACTCAACTGATCCCTGAAGTGAAAGCCAGCCGAGCAAGACGGGAGCAAAAGAAGGCACTGTGCTTACGTGTACAAAGATACTCTGAGCTGTTTTTCCAGTTAGTCAATCTGTCCTGTTGTTTTTTTTTTTTTTTATTGGCTGGTTTTTCATTAAGTTATCCCCATAATGTATAGCTTTTAATAATATCAGGTATGCAACGAATGGAAGGCAATAATCATGATCATCAAGGTCTTGTTTGTTTATCTGGTTGAACAGTACTCTTCTTTGAAACGGCTGCAACATTTTTTCAAAACATGTTTCATTACGTTTGCTTCCACAGAATCCAAACAGCCACTTAGACAATTACCCCCTAATCGTGTCAATGTCTGATCATTTCTGGAGTATCAACCTTCACGGGAGTGTTTTGGGCTCATTCAAGGCTGTGCTGAGTGCAAATCTAGTGTTTTTATCACCTTATCTCCAAAACAGACTGGGCCAATCACTCAAAAACTACTTTTTACTGATAAAAATCAAATAGAAGTGATTGATTAGATTATCAATGAGTGACACACTATAGTACTATACAGTTAAACAGTAGCTAGATTAAAAGGTGCACTATGTAACTTTGGGTGTGTCAGAGAAGTGAGCTTGTTCTAAGGTATATTCTTATAACTGAATCAACTTGATTTACTCACAGGAAAATTGGATCTCCTGAACACTGTTTGAAGTTAGAAAGCTTCCTTGGAAGTTACCGTTACACTGTTGTTGTTAAAAGCAGAAGGGCCCACAGTTTGGTATACAAACATATTCTAGTCTTACGTTTGGTTCCAGGTTCCTCAACATCATTTAGTTTTGATTTAGGATGGTAGAATTATTCAATACTACTTTGACATTTAGTAAATATGTTTTGTAAACTGCAGCCTCTGTGAATGTAAATAAATCCCCCTCCAATGAAACTGCATAGTGCACCTTTAGGTGTTCGCACTTATTTCACATTGAGTGGTGGTTACTAGGAAAGGGTGTTATCTTGCACTTTGGAGTACGCCATTTTTTGTTTTAAAGAAGCAGGAATCATAAAACAAATTTAAATGTGTGTAGCACTCACCATGGCGATCCAGAGAACTATGTGCTCGTCTATGAAGCTGTTGAAGTACTGGTTGAGGAAGAGGAGGCCGGGGCCCACAAAGGCTGTGTCCGGGAGGTACAGTTCACTCTTGGTCATGTGTGCAACCTACAAAGATACCAGTCAAAAAGAAGAAAAAAAAACACTGATTTAATACATTGTGTACCGAATTATATGAAGAAATACAATTTGTGCCGAGTTATCTAATTATATACAAAAAGAGGAAACACAAGAAAACAAACCTAGATGGCTTTGAACAGATGCAACGATAGAGGGAGCTTCATTAAAAGGAACATAATGATTTCACTTAGTGAAATCATTATGTTCAAGTTTTTTGTATAATTTATTTGTATATAAATTGTTTTCATCGCACTCCATTCACAGGAGAAAGAATGCAGCAGGTACAGTTTTTAATATTTTCTCACCGATATCACACTCACCGCTTACTGTCCTACTACATTAAGTTACTGCTTCCTTCTATTCAAAAACTGCCAAAAAAATCAAACTGGCTTTTATTGTGAAACAGTCAAAGTAAACGCAATATATTAAAATCAGAGACGATTGCTCTGACGGAGATTGTTCGTTAAAAACAACATAAGGTGTGTAGTGCTGGGCTGTGAACGGATACACAACAAAGTGATAATTGCTGCAGTGCTGAAACCACAGGCATTTTCCATCACCAAACAGGATAATAATAACTGCTGTTAACAACAGGATGAACCTACCACCAGCTTGTTGGAGATCTTGGCGATGCCCATGCCGAAGGTGAGCAGGTAGAGACAGGGGTGGTGCTCAAACAGGAAGCTGGACGACTTCTTGAAGATGATGAAGGCCAGCGTGAGCATGAGGCCGATGTGCAAACCAGGAGTTAACACACTGGTGTCCTAAACAAGAGAGAATATAAGTAGCATGAATAATAATATGTTATCTGCTAAATAACATTGGGCCTGGCATGTCTGTCTGTACATTTTGTCTTTATTGTGAATATGCGCATGCATTATTTGTATAAAATATGCAATGTTGTGCTTTTTTTGTAATCTTTTTAATGTTTTATCCTATGTATTTATATATCATTGTATCTTGTAATCTTTTTAATGTTAAAATATCATTGTATGTCGTATGTTTATTTTTGTACCATTTTATTATTCTATTTTCTTAATATTAAATTTGCTGACACTTGGTACAATACATCTCTCCTTGCTTTAAACAAGGTTAATGTTTCCTTTTGTACGCTGTTCCAATAAAGCCACATGACATTACTTACAGCCACAGTGGAGCCGTTCTTTCCGACGCCTCCGTTCAAAATGGCGTAGAAGTAGTTGTAGCAGGAGAAGATGGCTCCTCCGGTGATGCCGATGATGGGGAAGACGTACAGCTTCACTCCAATGACTGGCAGCTACGGAAACACGCCAGGGTCAAAATTAATGTGACGACACAAAGCGTTTCTCCCTTTACGAAAAGAAGGAATGTGTGATAGCTGCGGCAGGCATGTCGATGCATGGCGGGAGGGCAAAGCAAAGAAAAACAAAACAGAAATAATAAAATGCGGATGACATCATCAGCTTTTTGAGCCAGATCATGTCCCAATTGATGACCTGTTGCCATGGCGTTTAATAGCTAGTACCCATATTTACCTTCTGACTTCTCTCATGTGATGTTAAGGCAAGCCTCCGAAGGCAGCACAGAGTAAAAGTCAAAAAACAAAAGTCTATTTAAAAGGCTAGAAGGACGACTAAAAGCTACGAACTGATTAGTGTGAAAACTAGCAGACTATATACACTCGAGGTGAAATGAAAGTGTTCCTGTGTGTGTGTACAGCATTTGTGCATTTTGTACATGTGACTGTACAAAATAATATATTAATCACAAGTCACCGTTGCTTCCCAAAGGCTCACTCCACCGACAGCCGTCATCAAATACATGAGCATGATGGCAATCTGCACCTCCGTCACATCGATCCTGTGGAAGAAGTAACAAGGAAGAGGTTATTATGGAAGCCCATTTAAAAAGGTACAGTGTGCCGTTTCAGGGGAGGGGGATTTGTTTACATTGGCAGAGCCTGCAGTTATTTTACAAAATATATCTTCTCTACATGTAATTCTTAGTATTGAATAATCCTATCATCATAAATCAAAACAAAATTATTTTGGTGCACCTGCACCAAATGTAAGACCAGAATATGTAAACCAAACTGTTGGTCCTGCTGCTGTAAACAACAATTGTGAAATAGTAACTTTTAAGGAAGCTTTCTAACTTCAAACAGTGTTTCAGGAATCACATTTTCCCATGAGGAAATTTGTTTATTCAGTCACGAGAATATACCTTAGAAAATGTTCACTTCTTTGGCACAACTAAAAGTAACAAAGTCCACTTTTAAAGAAAAACATATGAAAACTTACTTTAGTCTCACTATTACTTTCCATTGGGGGTATTTTATTAAATCAGGCCAATAATAAAATCTCCCCATGCAAAGTCATTATATGAGATACAAGCTAATCATTTATGACTTTTTATATCATAGTTCAACTTCCATCCGACTATTATCCCTTTTCATATGACCTTATCCTTTAACTTTAAAAGGTGCACTATGTTACTTGGGTGTGTCAGAGAAATGAAAATGTTCTAACAAACGTTCTTCACAGAAAAATTGGATCCCTGGAACACTGTTTGAAGTAAGAAAGCTACCTGAAAAGTTACCGTTTCACTGTTATTAATTACAGCAGCTTTTTCTACAAACATATTTTAGTCTTAAGGTTTGGTTCCAGCAGGTTCCCCAAAATAATTTTGTTTTGATTTATGATGAGAAAATTATTCAAAACTAAAAATAACATGTAGAGAAAAAATCTTTTTGCAAACCAAACGCAGGCTATGCAAGTATAAACAAATCCCCCTCCCCTGAAACTGCATACTGCACCTTTAAGTGACAAGATAAACATTATATACGAGCAGAGCTTAATCCGTTTTATTATTACTATTATGAAAACCTAGCGCCACTGACTGCTGCAGGACTTACAGGCCAAAGCGGAGGGTCCCTGACACGTAGGTCTGCCAGTGGGCGCAGAAGAACATGAACATCCCGATGAAACCACAGAAGAAAATCCAGTCGGGGTAATGTCCTACTCCACACGAAATGCACGTTCCCACAGCAACAAAGACTGAAGGAAGAAATTAGAAAAAACAAAATGATGAATATGTTGTTATTGCAAATTAAAAAACAAGAGAGAATATGGCTTTGCGTTCCAAACTGCATACTCTCTTTTCTCTATTCTACATCAGACCATACAAATAATCTAGTTAGCATGCAGTAGGCATACAATTGGGACATACTTTTACTTTAATTTATTTCATCATAACATTGCGCCTTGATCTTGCCTCTTGCTTTTATATCCGTTGCATCCCTGGTTGTTTTTCATACAAAGGCTCTGTCAATGTGACATCACTTCTGGTGCGCACTGGATTATTGTGGGTCAGAATCGCCCTAAATAGCATGCTGATTCAAACACTAAAAATCTCGGCTGGCTGTAGTAGACATCCGGGTATTTTTAAGTATACTAAACCCGACCATGAGAATTGGGACATCCTTAATATATTTTTTTCTACCATACTAAATAGCAGAAAGTATGGGGATTGATTGGAATGCAGGGACATATTGGGATGGGCTGTGTCTGCTAACCTGTGGAGACGGCATCGCAGCCGTGGTCAAAGAGCTCCCCGAGAGGCGAGCTGCTGTTGGTCCTCCGGGCCTGCTTCCCGTCAATGGCGTCCAGCGACTGGTAAATGAAAAGGCCCAGAGCGCTCATGACGAACGCCCATGATGGAGCCTGAGGAGTGGGGATGGGGAGGAAGAAGACTTTATATTAGGGATCCATGCTCACAAGAAAGACGTTCTACTTTAGTTGAAGTGACACACGATTTATCAATTATTCAATGGAAAGAAAAACAATCTTTAATCGCAGCTAATTCAGTAATTGATTGAACATTTTACCCTAGTTTTAACTTCTCAATTGTGAATATTTTGCTGCTTTAGTCCATTTTATTACCATTGCAAAGTGAATAACAGGGGGTTGTGGACTGTTGAGTGGTCAATAGGAAAATAATAAGTTTAACCATTTTGTATAATTTATGCATTTAGAAATGGAGATATAGAGGAGGGAGGATATTGTTGATGGGGTAAAAGTTAAATATTTGTACTTATGCTATTATAGTTGTAAACTGTATTTTAGTGTCTAACCATACGCACAATTTCTAACTGTTTGTGTGAACTGTGTGTCTGTTAGTAAGGAGAAGGATGGGATTCCTGCTGACTGGAGTAACCAAGTTCCTCTTATTAGGGTGGAGGTTATAGAACATCTGGACGCTGGAGCCGGCCAACACCGTGTTTCCCACTACAGAGTGTGTGTGTGTGTGTGTGTGTTAGAAAGACAGTCAGTGTTTTCAGAAAGATAAAGAAATATTCCCTGTTGTTTTTCTCCAAAGTCGATGTCCTAAATACCTCTGGTGGGGGGTGGGGGGGCATAGTCCGCTTGCTTTGGATTATCACACTTGAGGGAGAAGTCATTCCTCAGTCAATATGTGTCCATTTGGTGCACACACACACAAACGAGTGAATAAGTTTTTCGTTATGCAATACTTAATAATGAATGAGGCGGAAAGTGAAACGGGCTTTGCGCTTGAGTAATTGGACCGTAACAGCACGCTGCATGTGGACTGTGTACTAAGTTGCAAGGCTCTCATAGTTGGATTGGACAAAGGTCTAGATATGATGATATGATAAAACACACACACACACACACACACACACACACACACACACACACACACACACACACACACACACACACACACACACACACACACACACACACACACACACACACACACACACACACACACACACACACACACACACACACACACACACACACACACACACACACACACACACACACACACACACACACACACACACCTGTGCATTTCCTTCTTGTGTCACAGGGACTACACAGTGAAATAAGTGACACCAGCTTAGTGTATCATAGGTCAACTGTTCGTTGCGACAGCCTATCTGAGTAATTGGGGTAGAGGTTTTAGGAATATGTAACTGTGAGGCTGCATTAGAGGTGAATATGGACCCATTCCACATCAATGTCATCATATAAACTGCTTATTGTTGTTAGTGTTAAAGCACTAAAGGTATAGTAGGCCTATAGGAGTTGCTGTGTTGCTGTCCTATGTAATGGTGAACTGAATAAAAGCAACAACAATTCCCTTTAAATAGCTGTTTTCACTGTCAACAGCACTGCATGACGTTAGCCCCTAGGCCCATAACAAAAACAACACGTCAAAACGCTGTAAACTTTCCAAGAATGAGACCACATGACGGACAAGAGAAGGAGGAGGGGGCGTCATGTCACACCTAAAATCCGACCTGAAATCAGTCAATTTAAAGCCTCCTAGCGTTGTTTGTGGTCATGCAAAGATAACACCCTGGAATTTAAGATGTTTCCTGAATCGTCTGGATGCAGTCTCTAGTTCGGGGTTCATTTAAAAGCACATACTATAATGAAAACGTTAACTTTTCTAACTAATCACTGCGGTATTGCCCAAAACCTCCTAAAAGAAAACACAGTGACCCCCCTAATGAAGCAGAAATGTGGACGAAATATGAGTAGCGGTGGGATGCAAACGTATGCCGAATTAACAGACATACTCTGCCGATTCGGTACATGTGTTAAATTAAGGCTTTTGAGGCTAAAGTTAGAACTGGTGGCCACGTAACTTTAAGTTGCGCAATTTGTGAATGGGGGATTCGCGTACCAGAGAAAGGGTACGGAATCGGGGCTAGTCTCCGTGTGGAAACTTTGTCCAAGGTCGATTTAAACTCACCTCCTCTGTTGCCGAGGGACAATAATACACAAGCACCACCGTGGTGAGGATATTGACCATAAGTCCCACAATGGTCAGAAGGTTTGGGGCGACCCATGTCGGGATTTGCTGGACGAGCCAGTTCCAGTAGATCTGGCACGGAGGCTCAAACAGCGACCTACCGGAGGCGCTGTATTTATGCTCCTCCAGACGCTTGAGTTGCGCGGGTGACAGCGGCTCCGACCACAAGAAATGTGGCATTGTGTTTCTGCCTAGTCACTCCTCAAATGAAGGTTACAAACTTCTCCCGGGTGGCGGTAGCTCAAATAACGCTATCTTCTCTCCGCTGACTCCAAAGTACCGCAGCTCATTTGGCATTTATAGCTGGGTGACTAGACGAGGCCATTTCCACGGCGGAACCATGAAATGTCGAAAGTCTGTTGTACGTTTCTGATCGAGTTACGTCTCCGCAGGAAGCGAGACTCCGGAAAGGAATAAATACGGAAGTGTACCGGGAAATTTAAATTTAAATACTGTGTTTAAATGGCAACAACGAGTTTATTTAAACCATAATAATATCTTAAATAGTAAAATACTACTGCTGTGGCCGATAAATTAATAAATAATAAAATAAAAGTGCAAAAATAAAAGTTGGAGAATCAATTGTTTATCAAATGATTTCTTCCTATGTCAATGGCAGTAAGTATTACATTAAAACTAAACACTTTAATATTTATGTTTGATGTCAGGGATGTCACGCTGGTGTGTTCAGGGACATATTTAGAAAATTGTCATACATTGTGAACAGAAACCAGATCTGTAACTCTGGATACTTAATTTCTATTTTCAGTTGTTCATAATATTATACCTAGGCTTTTCTTTGCTTGACTTATATTTTCTGTAGGCCTAGATTTAATTTCCCTGAAAGTCTAAATCCAATTTGAATAATTGGCCTACAGTCAGTGCAATTTAAGTCTAAATATCTATGCTACTGAAATAACTAAGCCAATGCAATATCATGTGTACGCATTTATTTGCATAGTCCCAGCATGTATACTAAGGGTGTGACCACAGTGTCGTCCATGGTGATTGCTTTGTATTTATTATTATTTTGGATATTTATGAATACATAGAATTAGGTTATATTTATTAGGGTTTTCCATTCACTCATAGGCCTACTTAACATATGATTATCTTTATAACACATGCCTAGGCCTGTTACACTACACACTATATTAGGATATTCTGTGTTAATCGAATGTAGAGTGGGGTGTGTATGAGCTTCATTATTCTTTTTAAATCAGTATAGAACTATAGAGTTTGCACCAGTTTGCACAACATTATATGCACATTATTTATCTACGTGTAGCCAAGCTACATTTTATTCTATTTTTGGTCATTCATTAGGCTACACCCTTTTCTATTGTGAACTCCCCTCACCCAAAAGTGTTTACTATTGTAAATAGGTTCCACATTATTATTTTCCATATCACCTTTTTGTTTCCCTGGGGAGTAATTTTGCGTTGCACCTGTGTGCCCCATGGGCCTATAAAGGTGTGCCCACTGCCCAGCTTCAGTGAGCACTGACCTCTTTTTTTTTTTTTTATTTAATTATTATTATTTTTTTTATTGAACATTTAACACAAAACAGTAATCAAACAATACAACTTCTCGTAAGTAAAATCCGATACAGTGACTTGACCTGACGCTCGGAGCTGGTAAGTAATGTTTACATCTCTCCCTTTTTTTTAATAGGCTTTTTGTTTGTCGCTCTTAAACAATTCTGTCATATTCCACACTGCTTTGTGAGTTGCCGGGTTAAATTCCCGTTGTGCAGGTATCTTTTAGTTTGTTAAATTATTGTTAAAACTGACTTTTATGTGTGTTAATTGATGCTTGAAATAGCGAGACGGGGGGTACAGCATGGGGTACAGTTACCCTTTCATGCTAGCGCCAGTTACTACGGGGTTTCCCGGTGACTTGTCATTAGCCTCGTTCGACTTGGAGCAGTCTTGCTCAGACCTGGGCAACTATGACGCGCGTCTTGCTGAGCGCACAACAAAAATGCTGCAAAAATGCTGTGCGCTCAGCCGAGCGTCATAATTGCGCAGGTTTTAGCAAGACGGCGACATCTCAAACGAGGCTATTTTCTGCTCAGATTTTGCTCCCTAGTGGTACTGCGCATTCCGAAAATAATTCTGCCGTCACATTCTGCTACCTTTTTGGCTGATGGCGAGTATTTTCTTTAAAACATGTTTTTAACTGCGCGATTATGCTACACATATGTTTAAATTGTGCCTTTTGACCTGTGAGCATGTGCATGTAGACACTGTAGATAGGCTTTTCTATGTGTTAACTTTACCGGACTCGGATTGGAGAAAGTTTTCGCGGGGGGGGGGGGTGTACATGGGTTGGGTAGTTGTGTAAAATAACGTGATTCTGTAGTGGGAGCATTATTTGATAGAGACAATTGGTCTCACAACGCCTACTGTAGGCCTACCCCTGAAATCTTCAATAAACACGTTATAAAGCAGCATCAAAATATGCTCCCAATATTCCTAACGTGTACATTGGATGCGTAGTGGTGTAAAATAATGTGCATCGTTTCATAGAGATAATTGGTCTATACGCTACCAATGACGTAGGGTAGCATTTTCTGATAGGTAGCAAAATCTGACAAGGGAGCAGAAAATGTCAGAACACCGGCCCCGTCAGTTTAAGCATGGGTTTAAAACATCGCTGCGTCTGTGTTGACATCTTGAATGCAGTTGATTAATATGGGTGTGCGAATATTTGTTTGATTTATTCTGTAGAGTCGAGAGATATTGTACATTGTGGATTGTGTGTGACGCCTGTGCTTTCTGTTTACTTTGAAAGGGTATGTCTGTTTTATGAGGTTTGTTATTATATTTTTATACTGATCATTCATCCTACTATTAAAAGAGAAATCAAAACATAAAACGGTACATTCTTAAAATTATTTTTATTGGAATCCGATCGGTCATAATTACAAATGTAATGGCATGCACACATTACGGAGCATCAATCAAGCCCAAAGTCCAATATGAATCCAAAAAGCATAATGTGTCATGCAGAATATGAACTGTGTGTAAACCTATACATTTCTTTGACTTAGTTGACATTAATAACCTACACAGAAGAAGAGAGATGAGCAAATATTAATGTGAACAATCTTAGCAGGGTCTGCACATACATTTATCCAACGTCACTATGGTCTGTTTTAATTTTTCTTGATATGTAGAAGTTCTGACAGACACACCGTACAAACATCAAACATTTTTTCCCATTTTTCAGACCCCAGAAATAAATTACCACCATCAACAGGCACTCCCAACACAAATCAACATGTAAATAGTGTAGTTGTGTGTCTATATGCATATGCTTTGTATATCATATATTGTATATGTTTTGTTTTTTGTTTTTTTACATTTCAGGAACTGAGCAAATATAGAACCAAAACACTGCCGACATGCATCTGAGCGGACACAGAGTCTTTCAAACACAAGAGGGTGACAAAGACGTGGCTTTTTTTTTTCCTCTTTCTATGATAACTAGCTCCAAAGCTGCACACAGCACGCCACACCACAGAGAGATCAGTACCCCGTTCCCACACCAATCCGCTTGTCTTGCGATCCCCTCAATCGTCCGTCCATCCATCCATCCAGCAGGCCAGCTGATCTCAATATTTGTAGACAGAAGTGGATCCCTAGTGGCGGCTAAATGTCTGCAAAGCTAAAGTGTCTCGTTGCACCCAGGCCCAATTTTTTTTTTTTACTTCTCCTGCTCGACAACCTTCGTCTCGTTCATGTACTTGTCAATAAGGTGTAGGGGCACGCCTCGTTGCATCAATTCGTAGAAGGTGTAGCCTCCTGAGGCACAAGAGGAGAAAAAAAACTGTTATGATACTGTTTTGAGAGGCAGCTGTGGGAGAGTTAGACAGAGAGAGGAGAAGGAAGAAGAAGGATAGGCTGATTAAAGCTTTAGTGCGTATTTTTTCATATAAATGAAAGTCGGTTACATTCAAGCCATCGCCAAACGAGTTGACATAAAGTTGATTAAGCCTCTCTGTATTTATCAGTATGACATCGTTTACAAACTGGTGTCACTCCATGACACTGGCGCAGGAGCTCAGAAAAATCCCAATAAGGGCCCAAGAAAGGTTTCAGTTGTTGATTCTACCGCTAAGAAAACACCTGGACGTACAGCAGAAGGTATAAAATCCATGTGTGATCACCGAAGGCTTACCTCACGTAGCTGTGCCAACAGTGTTGTTATTACGCAGAATTCCTCATGGGGGCCACATAACTTACGCACTATGGCTTTAAGCAGAATAAACAGAAAGCAAAGGAGAGAGGCTAGGAGTTCACAACACTGGATAAGAAGTGAAAGGAGAGGAGAGAGGTGTTGAGAATAGTTTGTGTAGGCTACGCAATCCACACTGAGTTTGGAAATCTACATCTGCTCAGGCTTGCAGAAGCAAAGTTGATTCCACTGAAATACAATGCAAGTTGAACATCTTCTAACAAAATTCAGATTAATAAAGCAAACACTGCCTCTAATCATCCACAATATGCGAACAGTGGTGGAAGAAGTACTAAGATCCTTAAGATATTCTTTTAGGGTTGGCCAGAAAGTTACTGGTTGCAGAGATAGTCTGAAAAATAACTCATAAAACTGCATTGATTTTATACTTTTATTTGTGTTGTTGTACAGATTAAACGAAGTAAGGGAATTTGAGAGGTACTGCCTTGGCCACATATGTGGATTTTGTTGACTTTGGATAGAGCAAGCAAGGCTAGCTGTTTCCTTCTGTTTCCAGCCTTTGTGCTAAGCTAACTGGCTGATGGCTGTAGCTCCTTAATGGATAAATATGAAGGTATCGTATCAAAGATAAGGGAAACTTAAGTGGCAAAAATACGTCTTTGATAGGGCATGCTCAAATGACATGTCAAAAATAGGCATACTTACTCAAAATGTCAAAATATTTATTTACTTCATTAAGAGCACTTTACTTTCCACCACTGTAAGCTAATGGATACAACAGGAACTGTGTTGTCTCCTATCGTGCAAGTACGCCTCATCACTTGGCTCCAAACATTGGAAAAGGTCCCAGTGTTAGCAATGCATGCTTTGTTTGTGTCCTGTACGATTTCATTTAACAGCAGAAAGAGGCTTTTTACATTTCAGCATAGCATAAAACTCAGTCCCAGTCTCCACCGATGCTGCTCTGGATTTCTTAGCAAAGGTTAGCAAGTTTGAAAAACATTTTACTCACCTTGTCTGGTGCACAAAATACATGAGAGGAAGTCTTTGAATTCACACCATGTAATACCGAACAATATGGCATTGAATGAAAACATTCAAATCAAGGTTGTTAAATTCAGCCAGCTAAGCAGAAGTTGGGGATTGTTTGTGCCAAAGTTGTCATGCAAACTTTTTATCGTTAATCCCAATTTCACATTATTATTTTCTCTGGGTCTTGCTTTTATGAGGAAGAAAAAAGCTGATTGTCGAAGCTGGCTGAAAGATGCATAATGAATGACATAAGCTTCATATGCCGATCCATATGAAAGCTTACCTTATATGAGAACAAACATTCACAATTCTTGAGTTTGGACTGGGGGAGAGAGAAGAGAAGAGGGGTTAACAAAGTGTTGACATGGAGTTATATGTGTGCACCAGGGAATACTGTTGTGTTATTACTGAACTCTTTAAAATGAGGAGTTAACTGTGTGGCATAAAGAGGACGCTGGCGTCTGTGGAGAATAGTTTACGACAACACAAAAACATTGTGGCTCGTTATGCATGTGACTGGTGTGGTGTGGTGATGGACAAGATGGCTGGATAGAACAGGGAGTGATAAACCTCTACATGTGGTGGTTATGGAAAAGTGTCACCAGATATTATGTGAACAGCACACAAATGAACTGATTATTATGTCATTATTTGTGTCTACTTTTGAAAATGTCCAGGGGCCGGTTGTACCAGCTGTTCATAATTTCAAACTTTGAAAAGTTTTAACAATAAGAGACGATTAACACGTCACTAGATGAAAACGTGTTGCACCACACAAAAAATTTTACGCAATGTTTACAACCAATATCTGCCAAATGTAACAGTCAGATATCTAATTGAGCTAACGGACAAGGTAACATTAGCTTGCAAATATATAGCCTGTTTGAATAAAATAGTAAAAGAGATAATAGAATATGGCCTTTAACTAAAAACAAGACATTAGACATAACAATTACAGGATGTTATGCTCATAACATAAACCTCAGTAACCAAATCACATTAGCTAGGTTAGCAGTGGCTACTGAGAAATCTCATACTCTGGGATAAATATTTCTTCATATATCTATAAAGTAAATCTATATTGACTAATATTTGACAGATAAGTTTAATATATTGTTTAGTCACTTAAAGCTAATACTGAGCAGTTATGTCACAAATTGAGATGCTGCAGTAACTCTGTGATAGACAACGCTACATACAGTGCATATCTAAAGGTATCCGAGGCATTTCTTGAAATTTTTATGGTGCAACCCAATTAAATAAAACAGAAACTAACAAATGGTTACATAGAGCTTTAAATGGTATTCATACAAAGCCTTATGAATTTATGAATAGTTGGTGCAACTTAATCCAAATACTTACATGTCCATCGCTTACATGGTCATTCCTTTCATAGACTGCAACATACTGTTCAAACGCTGGAGAATATGGTTTCCAAAAGACGCATTTGCTTCTTTAATCGTTACGGTTACAATATTAATTTGTATGTCTTTTTTTACCATAGAGAGAATAAGTGATACAACTAGAAAGGCCTTGGAAAACCAGATTCAGATAGAGGTACCATAGGGAGGCACACAGAGCTTGCCTCTTGGTCCACACTGACCTTTGATCTCCAGCTTGCAGTCCACTACGGCCTCTCCCAGATCATTGACGGCTTTGCAGGAGTACATGCCACCATCATAGGGGCTAGGCTTCCTGATCTCCAGAGTACATACTCCCTGGTTGCTAAACATGCGGTAGCGCGGGTCGTCGATGATGGCTATCTTATTCTTCATCCAGATCACTTTGGGCTGTAATGGTCAGAAAATAGGAACGTCAGCAGCATTATGACGTTAAACCAGCAGATATATTATAGATATAAGCCCTCAGTTTTAGTACTCTAGGATCCATTCATTTGTAAAGGGAAATTCTGGTTTGATACGAAATGGATCTTAATTTCATAGTTGTGGCCTTCATTGGATGGGGTTATATGAACTATCATTTAAAAGGTGATATAGGCCTATTTCTGTCTTTTAAATTGTTTATTTTTTTTGGCGTGCTTGGAAGAGATTCAGTTCAAGATCAAATTGTATATTCACCTGTTTATAATGTTAAACTTCTACATACACCACTGTAACCCGTGGTTCTCCCACCTACCCTTGGGTTGGCACGGACGCTACAGTTGAGAGTAGCATTGTAGCCGGCGATGGCGAAAGTGTTGATCAGTGGCTGCGTGAATTTTGGTGCCTCCTTATAGTCCCGGTCGTTGAAGTCGTGCGTTTTCACCTGCAAGCCTGTCAAGGGAAGGGTAAAGGAATGGGGTTTTGCATGATACTGACGATGAGCGGTATCATGTGGGATATTCCCTACGTGGTGAGGGAAAGAAAATATGTTTTGGTTTATCATCGGCTTAGTCTATGACACCACTGTTTTAAGGGCCTGTCAGTTATAACCCCCAAACCATGTTTGGTTCCAAAGTGAGGCTGTAATTTCAGGCTCACTTTAGGATGAAAAACATCACTGACAGTACCTTTCAGATTACAGCTGTGAGAGAAACAGTAGGAAAAAAACAGTTTGAAACAACTTTTCTGACATATAGAAATCTATGTGATTTGTTTCAGAGTTTTAAATGAGCAACCATTTTAACGGGCAATAACCCAAACATATACTCACTGATATGGCAGTCATTGTTACCTTCTTTTTTGATGAGGGCGCCTTTTTTGGTAGGAGTGGCATCATCGCTAAGGCCACACATGTTCTCTGAAAAAGCCCTGAAAAAGTACTCGTTCCCGACCACCAGGTCTGTGATGGTGATGCAGTTGCGATGGTAGTGCTCAATGCATGTGAACCATTCCTATGAATCAGATTGAAGCATGTTATTGTAAAAATCAAATTGCAATTTCAGCTTTTCATTTGTCTCATTTATTAGTCAAATGAATCCTCAAAATGTTCTACCATTGTCTTCTTGTCTGCTTTTTGAATGGTGTAGCCTGTTATTGGGGCATTGCCGTTGTCTTTCGGAGGAGTCCAGACCAGAGCCACGTTTCCTCCCCAGACATCTTCAACGGTCACACTCTGAGGAGGCCCAGGGAGGTCTGACAAACAAAAATAAAAGGTGGTTAGCAGACAGTTCACGTCTGATTATTATCATTTCAAGTAGTAGTAACAATAATGATATTAAAATATTTGTGTTGAAAACAGGGTGCACTACATAAAATAAAACAGTGTTATACTGCCTACATTTAAATCTATTACCTGTTTCGCGATCATACTTGCCAAAGGATTAAATTAATGTTCTTCCCCGCCAGTATACTAATTCATAACAATATACTGTAGTTTATTTAATTTAAATTACATAAACTGAATTGATGGATCGAAAAAGAAAAAATTATACATTCCTTTAAGTTAATCAAATCCTTAGTCCTGTAGCAAGCAGTAGTGACAGTGTTTGCTACAGCTCTGATGATGCTAACTGAATATCCACAAAAAACGGATTGTACTGATTCCTGCACTTACAACAAACTGTCACAACACTTCCTCTTTTAGTGTGTAGATATGCAACGTTTCTATATCACCTGTAAGAGGACCCGTAGACTCACCTACGATTTGTATGTCCATGATGGCTGTGTCCACATGGTTTTCCACCTGCACGGTCATGTCATACTTTCCAGAGTGGCTACGTTCTGCTTTACGGATGAAGATGATGCTGTCACTGTCTGTGTTGCGGATGTTGACGTGTGAAGGATCTATGGGCTCGCCCTCCTTCAACCAGGTGACCTTAGGCCGTGGTTTGCCCTGCCAAAATCACAAAGTGTATTATTATTGTCTATATAGAAGCAGTGAATAATGATAGATTGATTGCAAGGTGTTTTTTTACCATGAATGGCACTACAAGGTTGACAGCTTCACCAACTCTGCGAGTGTATGTCATCTTCAAGTGTCGGGGAACGCGGATCTTGGGTGGTTCTGAAGAGGAGACGTTATGATTGTTATGATTGTTATGATTTCTAGATAAATTTTTAGATGTCAGTGTTTCTTTCTATCTTGTCCTCCAGAGCAATTGTCATTTAAGACAAGTTACATCAGAAAAGTTCAAATTTCTTTGTTAAGCACAATCTCGTTTAAGAGAAATCAGTAAAAAACTGTTTTCAATGCTCACCAATAACCTCTTTGACGAAGATAGAGTGCTGAAGGGTCCTTGGATTGCTGGATCCGGCCGCATTAATGGCTTTGACTCGAACTAATATTTTACACCCTGGAGCCAGACCAGTGATGGTGTACTTGGTCTTCTCTGTCAGCTCCTTGTTGGAAACTACCCAATCATCACCTGTAGGGGAAACAGTCCAGATCATAATTTGTGTCAGGCTGTATCATATAATGTTTGTGCAATGAATGCTCAAGTAGGACCAATTGTCAAGATTGACGACTTTGAGGATTTGACCACATTTCTCTATCTCAAACAGCCAAAAATCATAGTTTTGTGGAAAAGCCTTTAGAAGATTTGAGGTTTCCTCACTTCCTTCTATGCAGTACTCCACTAAGTATCCGTCTAGACCGGCAGCTCCGATGGTTTCAGGAGGACGCCACTTGACAGTCACTGTGGTGTCGGTGACATCGTCCACAACCAGCATGGTGGGCTCACTCGTCACAGCTGAGTGGAGATAAGAATGGTAAATGATCTCCACTTATATAGTGCATTTCCCTGTTTTTTCAAAGACCCAAAGCACTTTACATTGTTTTAATTTGTACACATTCACCCAATCACACGCACATTCATACACCGATAGTAGCAGCTACCACGCAGGGTACAAGCTAACTATAGGGATCAATTTAGGGTTCAGTGTCTTGCCCAGGAACACTTCGACATGCTGCGGGAAGGCGGGGGAAACCAGTGGACGACCGCCCAACCCGCCCCGCCACAGCCGCCCGGGGTTGTCGCTTAAAGAGGTTTAAGAGATCAGAAGAGTCAAAGCTACCATTACTCCCAACAATGGGCATGAACACGATCGAAAAAAAACATCCTTTTTGGCAAGTCATGAACACGTAAGTAAGGCGCCACTCCCTCTGCCTGGTATGTTCTCAATGCGTGTCAGATCTCATTATGCCCTGCTCTTGCCGTCTATTCTTGTATTCTGAAGCATATTTAACTCCTATTGAACCCCTTGACAGACCTGATCTTCTAAACCTCTAATCCGGAGATGATTTGGCAGCCATTATAAAGACATATTTAATATCCTCTAAAGCTCCTGCGTGTCCAGTGGAGGTCACAGTGAGAATGCTTGGGATGGTGGGGTGATGGGAGGAACAGCTGCATCGCCGGGGTAACCAAGGGCAGACATACACTATCATAGGCCCATTTTTTGAAATTCTCTCTATTATAATGAAATGGTTGTTAGAATAAACTGAAGCCTTACGTAATACTTTCCTGGACAGCATATCGTCAGTAAGATCTCAAAGGTTGTGTTGGCTTTGTGGATATCCATCGAGACATTTGGGCTACTCACCAAGCGGAGTGAAGGCTTTAGACGGTTCACTTGGTTTGGACACACCGATGGCATTGACTGCAAAGATTCTGACTTCGTATGGCACCCCTTCAATCATCTTCTTGGGTTCGAATTCTTGTTCTTTGATCAGGTCAAAGTTCAGTCTCATCCACCTGGAGCTCTGTTTCTTCTTTCTCTCGATGAAGTAGCCTGAAGAAGATCGTCAGAAAGATTGTCATTTAACTCCAAATCATACATCGGAGCTCTGGCAATAAGTTAGATGCGTGAGATATTTACCTAATATTGGTGAACCTCCATCATATTTTGGTGGTTCCCACGTCATAGAGCACCAATCACCGCCTACCGATGGGACCAAGGGGGCCTCTGGAGGGTCAGGGATGTCTGCAGAGAAAACAAGACCATGTTAAGAACTCAAAAAATAAACGTTAAATTCACAGAATTCAACTTCTGATTCACATGCTGTGCGATCACTTACCTACAACCTTGATTTTGACGCTGGCAGTGGCCTCACCAGCCTCATTCTGCAGGACTATCTTATAGTTGCCCGAGTCCTCCCGCTCTGTGATGTCAATGGTCAGGCTGGTTTGGTCACCGTATGTTTCAGCTCGGACACGATTGCCTGAGTCAAGAATCACCTAAGGTAAATGAGACAGAAAAAAACGACATGTAAGCCTTGATGGTAAAGTAAAAATCAAAGGCTTGCTGATTATTTCCAGATGACATTTAAAGCATCCAGCTAGGAATAAACAAATAAATCTCAACTATCCGATTGTAAGACCATATCCAACAATGAGTTGATCCAACAAACAACTTTTATCTGAGTATCCAAAGCCTGATAAAGCTTATTCCTCTGTGCCATAAAAAACACAACAATTTACCAGGCTGTTGCCCTGGGTGACACGTTTCTTTATTAGGCCACAGTTTATTTGAGTCAACCCTACATAGACCGTCCTGCTAACGGAAATACTCCATAGAGCACCAAATCTGTATTAAAAATGCACCGTTGATAAAACCTACAGTCCCTTTATTTTAAATTGTATAAAAGTAAGAAGATTGAGGCTCACCCTTTCTCCCTTCATCCACACCACCCTGGGTACTGGTTCTCCGCTGATGGGGATCTCCAAGCGGAGTTTGTTTCCTGCCACAATCGTCACTGTGTTGTCTGGGAAGTTCAAACTATCCAGGTGCAACCTCGGTGGATCTGCAGAAAATGTAATCAAATCATTAAAAATAAATTACATTTAGTTTTTAGTTTTTTTTTCAGCATAATGTTCAATTGAATTATCGTGTACCAATGATGTGAACTTTGGCACATAGGCTTTGTGAATATCCCTCAGGGACAAAAGTGTAATCGCCTGCATCATGAAGGGAACCCGCCAAAATTTCAAGACGATGGACTCTGGAAAACCAAAACAATTTGTAAGCACTTTCTTTGAAATTTTGTTTTGATGGAAAACAGATGAACAAAAATTACATACTTATTTCTGTGTATGATGTTGATGCGGTCATTGGGCTGGATCAACTGTCCATTCCTGTACCAGCGACCTGGGACGTTGCCTGGGTAAATCTCACAGTGCAGCTTAATGGGTTGACCCAGCGTCACTGTTTGATCCTGCAGGTCCTGGAACACCTTCAGTGGTTTCACTGATTTTAAGTTTAAAAAAAGAATATAGGGCAGAATAGAGCTAATTGTTAATAATTTGTTTGAAAAACATGCAAACAAACAGAAACAAAATGGCAAAAGGCTGGGAGGCTACATACAGTCAACCTGTACTTTAGCCTCAGATGTGCCACCAGAGGCCATGATTGAGTACGTTCCAGTGTCCTCCTTCGAGGCATCATCGATCACTAAGAAGTGTTTAGTTCCTTCACACTTAACTCTGTATCTGGAGCGCACTCCTGTTGGAACCTCAACACCGTTCTTCATCCTGAGGGGAGAACAAGTTTCAGTTTGTGATCATTCTAGCAACCCCTTTGGATAAAAGCGGTAGTATTTTACTACGCCAGCTGTTGTTCCTTTGTGATTTTGAGCCTTTAAATGCTTTCATAGTCTTACCATTTGATTTGAGCACCTTCCTCTGACACTTCGCATTCCAGCTCAATCCTCTCATTCACCGTGGTCTTCACAGCCTCTATACCCTTTACTATCTTCACCGGCAGCTCTGTAAAACAAGGGATTAAGAGGAAACTGAAAAAGGACTTGACTGACATGCTAAACAAATCTGCAGCATATTTGGTCACACACAGTTCTTTATCATTTCAATATTCCAGATACCTTTGACAAACAGCTCTGTGGCGCATTTCTCTTCTCCCGCGGCTACAGAATAAGTAGCGTCATCGTTCGAGTTGCAGTTGTTGATGACCATAATTCTTTGTGTACCCTTATGCTCAAAAATAAACCTAGACAGTGAAGCCAGTTAGTCACATAACTTGTCAACTAGATTTGATTAAATATAATATAGTCCTGAGAGAAAATATTGTTATCACAAAAATTGTTGTCTACAAAATGTACAGCAGTGTTTTACTAATTATTGAATTGCAACATCATTGATATGCTCAACATGCATCAAGTGCAATTCAGAAACATATAGTGAGAATATACACAAAAGGGGCGGGATCATACCAAAACTCTGACAGGGACAAAGGATGGATGGATGGACTTACTTCCTTTGACTTAAGGTCAGCAGTGGAGCCAGAATAGGGCCGGAGCACAGGGTAGAGTACAGGAAGTGATTATGGCAGACGGGAACGAGCACCACAATGTGACGGACAGACAAAGACAGAGAGACATCATGCCTGGAGTGTTTAATAGTAAACTACAACGGAACCCCTGGAGTAACAATACCACAGGAGACCAACACCAGAAAACAGCAATAACCTCCCAGATGGCTTTAACGTTGCATGGCTTTGAACATAAGGTTTAGGTAATTTTCGGAGGGCATAATGTATTAGTACAAGTCTGTCATCCTATTATCTGTCTCTAAAAAAACTATTTAAACTGTACTTGTGCCTTTAGTGCTGTATATATATTTAGAACTAAAAATGTTTAATGAACGCACAGAAACATTTAAACATGCTTAAGTGGTTCAACCTAAACCTTAAAGATTAGCGTTAAGATTTGAGTTTTTCAGAAAATGCATTTCTTATTAGAGGAATAAATAAAAATAAAAAATCCTTGGACTAACCACTTTTTCCACCAATGTTAAGATTAACTGTATTTGTTGTCAGAAATACTTGCAAAACACTTTAAACTATTGTCCTTATCCTCTTTAGTAAAAAAAAAAAATCATGACACCTACATAATGATAGACTTTTTGTTGTTAAGGCTGCGGTAACCTCCTGATAAATCATTTTGTTAAAGTAGTTTTATATAACTATGTGATTTAGCATCTACTACATATGTTCCAAAGCCATACTTGTTGAAAGACCTGTGGAGGAGGTACCACCTTTTTCCTGTATGAAGGAGGACATATAGTTAATGACAACAATTTACAAAATCGCATTTACACCCAAATGTAGCTCTGAGGCCTTCTATATAGCCCTGTGTGTACTCATAATGTTCCTTATGTATGTGTGTGCTAGCCTGGCACCGCCCGCCTACCTACTTCCGCTCAATTTTAATTTCACTTCAATAGTCAGTCTGAGGCAGATTTCTGCCGGTCAAATAAGCGAACAGAGTGAGTGGCTGAGAACGATGACCGAAGTTGCGTGCCAGTTTCAGTTGAAGTCAGAAGCCGGCTCATGACATACGTCACGACCAAACGTTATGCAGTTCCAGACCTTCTGTAAAAATGAAATAAAGTACGATGGTCTGGTAGGACCAGGCTATGTGTGTGCATGAAACTGTGTGGAAACTGATTAGAGCCACATTAGAGTCGAGAGAATGTTATTTGATCACTGGCAATGGTTCACAGTAGAGTGGGCCTGACTGTGAATGTGATACATGGTTACACTAGAAATATTGTGTCGCTAAGCCACTTTCTATGGAGGTATTTGTAAAATGGAAGTCTATGTGGCCTATGAATTATTTTGGAGCTTAAACATGTGAACCATTGGGCTTTCGAGAGGTGACAACATGAAAACACGTAAAACTAGAAAACTGCTAAAAAGAGGGATAATGTCACAAATGAAATGCATTTAAAAATAAAAGTATTTTCATTTGTGCGTTGTTGAAGGGGAGAAGAAGACACAGATGGTAGACTGAGTAAAATGTTGTTACATACTTGGGAGAGGGTCTGATTTCCTGTCCGTTCTTGTACCACTTCAGCTCAACTGTGGGGTCGGCCAGTTCCACCACCATGCGGATCTTTCCGCCTTTGTCCACCTGATACGCTGCATCCAGTTTCTTTGCGAAAGCTTCGAAAAGACAAGATCAGCGCAGAGATCGAGAATCTCTTTTTTCTCACCTAAGTTTAAGGAGACCACCAAAAGAGCTCATCCAAACATTATATAAACACTGATTTACCTTCGCTTTTCTTCTCCTCTTTTGGCATCTTCTTCATCCTCTTCAGCAGACCTCTCAGATCTGTGACGCCATATTCAAAGGCGATCTTCTCGTACTGATCTGGTTTGGCGCCCTTAAGGATCTCCCACACATCCACATCCGGGCCTTCATCCTGCGGTTTTGGGTCCCTAGTGGTGCCGGATACGAGGGAACGATGTAAGGGTAGGAGTCATAGGCTGGTGTTTGCAACGTGTCCTGAGGAACTACTCATCGACCTCTTCAATAGGATGCTATGAGGCATTGCTAGTGTTAAGAGGTAAATGTTGAGTTTTACAAGCACTGTTTATTTTGACAGATTAATGTAACATTTTCGGTTTGAATATACTATTTCCTTGAAGAGTGTTCCTTGGGACATGTCACACAAAGGGATGGGCATGGTGAGCTGTCTACCTGTGTGTTGGCATCAGCTCTGTACTGTAGAGTAGAAGCACTATTAACACAACACACAAGTGCTTAGAGGGTTAACCATTCCTGCAGGTTGTTCTTCGTGTGTCTTTTCACTAGGATTTTGGCTGTGCCACAGTGAGGGCAACAACGTATTTTAAAATTATAATATTCAAAGTTATTGTGAGTAACTTTTTCATGATAATGAATGTTGGTAACATTCAAGCCAATGTCAAACAAGTTTGTTCACAAAAAGTCGATTAAGCGGATCACCTCCACAAAACTCTCTGTTTTATCAATATCTGGTGTCACCCCCCCTGACACTGGCGCAGGAGCTCAGAAAAATCCCAAGAAGAGCACACAAAATGTTTCAGACGTTGATTGTACTGCTAAGAAAAAACCTGGACGTACAGCAGAAGGTATAAAATCCATGCGCGATCACCAAAGGCTTACCTCATTACTCAGAATAGGGGCAGCAGAAGTTACGCACTATAGCTTTAAGGTTGCCATTGAATCCATAATAGTGGTTGCAAAATGTCTTTTTAATGTGTCTAGCATGCATTAATGGATGAAGGGGAAACATTAAAGAGGAGCTGAATTAAAGAGACAAATTGGGGTTGGGTTATTTTAGTTTGGACACTGTTGCTTTTACTTAAAGAGGACCTATTATACTACTTTTCTGGTCTTAATTTCTTGTTTTACACTGCTATAGAGCAACCTGACACGAATCACATCACAAAAAACTATGTTGATTTTCGGGAAGCTCTTTCTCTTATTTTGGCGATCCAGCACTTCCTGTCAACACTTGAGTGTGTGTGCTTCGGCAATCTCCGCTCCCTCCGCCTGTGCATCGGCCATCTTCGCTACCCTCCCCCCCCCTCTTGCAAACCCCACTCCGTTGTGATTGGTTACCTTCCTTCCGGAACACTTTCAGTGGCGGGAAGCGCGAGCATGGACCTATAAGGGCGCAAGGCAGACGCGAACAGGGAAGTGACAGCATTACCATACATGGAAACATCCGCGTGGTCACGTCACGAATTTTTATGCGACGTCACGAATTATGAAAGGGTAGACCGCTTTGAAGACGTGACTTCTCGACTGGCTAGAATAGTGTTTAGTGCTCTGCACAGACACCCCAGACGGTCAGCAGGGAATACGTCGAAATGCATGTAAGTCATTATTTGATAATTTAGTATGGTTAAGCATGACTATGAATCATCATAACAACGTTTATAGGTCATAAAAGTCAAAAAGCATCATAGGTCCTCTTTAAGTGTTGGAGATGAAACAAGTTGCGTCGTGAAACGCAATCCAAAATGTTTTTTTTTGTGTGTACTATCAAGTTAAAAATGCAGCATGCAGGGATATAGAGGTGACCTACAACAAATATTTTTTAATGGTGATTTGAACATCTTCCATATTTCTCTCGTGAACATGAGCCCATCCCTTTGTTTGTTGTTGGTTTAAGTGATCACTTCAGAAATGCCCTGACACTGTTAGATTAAAGAAGACATTAGGTTTGTGATACGAATTAATGGTTAATAAGTGTTTTTTTAAATTAGTTTACATAAAGAACATTCAGTCAGCCCTTCCTTTCATGGACATTTTCCCAAATGTCTGAAAGGTTTGAGGTGAATAGCGTAAAATATTATTTACATTCTATGTTTGTTCTTTCTCGTCTGTTTATTTTCAGGCAATTATGAAGAAAGCTGAAATAAACATGTCGATATAAGCATCATATTTTTTAACTGGGAAAAAAATAGCAATGTAGCGATAACACTATTTACAGCGTCATTTCTCCACCGCCCACTAGCACAACATTAATGATCCAAAATGGTGCACACTGCCTCATAAAGGTGGCACAGCTCGATTAGGGGCTGCCACCTTAGATTGTTTATGATGCATGGCCCATTTCCATCATTAATGGCGACTGACAGAGCCGTTGGGAATGCTGCCTTCAAATGAAGTGTTAACGTACTACAGTAGGCCAACACTCTTGCTCGTCCAATTCCTAGTGCTACATATCATGCTGGGGACTCTACAGGATTACGGTACTCACCCGCAGTAAGGTCTAATCATTTTAAAACCTATAGGGTTCTCTCTTTACTAACCTTTGATTTCTGAATATGTAGGGGAGAAGAAGAGACAAGCCCACAATGAATGTGTAATCTAGCTGGTGAACAGCGTCACGGCCTATAGGGCGATTCGTACTCGCAATCAAACGCTGCACTGTATTATCTGAAAATTGCATCATGGTGTTCATTTTGTGCCACCAAAGTAGCTTTGGTATAGCACAGAAGTTATCAAAACCAGTGTTGTCTGTTTATCCATGGGCACATTTAAAATGGTAAATGCTATTACTTTTAATGGTGGCCATTTTACCAAAGCTTACTAATATAGCCCCCCCCCCAAAAAAAATTATTTTAGTTGTAGCCCACAGCTAACTAGTCTTTAAATATCCGAAAGAACTGTGGCAATTGTAGTTCCAAAATATAAGTTGAGGAAAGACCAGGTCTTATAATAGAAGTAATGAAACCCATTAATACTAACTTTTTTTTAAATGTTCCACTATCAATATTTAATCATAATTAGAGTAGACCAGTTGTCTAGATTTAGTCTGGCAGGAGGGGGGGCCTACAGTGTCAGACTTTGAAAATCCCTTGAAATGATCATCTGCAAGTATGAACTTTTACAGTTATACAGTAACCTAATACAAATCCTCAAAAGATTTCAAAGAAAGAGAAAAAAGAAGCAAATCCAAGAAAAAAGTGCTTAAAATGCTGATAAGGAAAGAAATCCACTCAGGGTTGGGGTGTGATTCTCACCTATGTTTAAGGAGACCACTAAAGTCAAGGTCCCCTGCATCGTCTCCTCCTTCACTGCTGTTGTTAACAAGGAAAGATTAATGAAGATTTAATCAAAGTTGAAACTGTTACAGGCACTAGAAAACAATGCTAAAATAGCAACACAAAGCAAAGGCTCTGATGTCAATCCATAAATTAGCTTTGAGCTAACACGATTGGCGCTTACACAAACAAAAACCTTTTTTTTTGCTCTTTTCCCAATAAAAGATTGAAATAAGGTGTTTAGTGTAAGTCGCTTCAAAAGCGGCCCCGGGTAATAATACCTCAGTGTTTCTACAATGTTGAAGCAACATCACAGAGCAGCAACATTGTGAAACTGGGGTGCTTTGCGTTGCTTTCCAGACACATTGTTTATAGGGAGATTTCAAATGCAAGGGTTGGCCTTTAATTACGCAATGACTCAGCTGGTTGATTTGTAATAACCTTCGAGAAAAGGTTAATGACATTACAACAACCATCTCGTCACACTTACGTGTTGTACAATAATATTACTTGAAGGTGAAATGTTCTTCTCTTCAAATTTCAGGAGCATTTATTAGTATAAATCATTTGCAAGATAAATGCATGTGGGGAAAAAAGGAAAATACTGCACTTTTGCATACTACATTCATTGGTGATTCCTTCACAATATGAACATGTCTTCTTTCATTACCTTCTCTTGAAAGCCGATCGAATATCAATACTCTGTGCCTGTTCAGCTTCTGTAAAACAATGAAAAAAACATATGCTATTCTATCTTTTAGCTCTTTTGTGGACATATATTAATCATTACATAGCACTGTCTTCCATTAACCAACCTTTAACTTCCAAGTCAAAGGAACAGCTGTCAAACTTGTCCTTGTAGTTGATTTCCACCCTGTAGTTTCCGGCATAGTTATCTTTGGCCTTGATTATTTGCATCTCAAATGTGTGGACCTGCCAGGGAGTGATTTATATACAAGAATAGGTTTAACAGCACCATCAGTGTGTAACTGTGTAACGGATAAGTGGCTACCCAGACGCAAAGTACCTTGGTTTGGCGGTCAAAGGTCTCTTTTAGCTGTAAGTGCTTTCCTGTCTTGCTGGCCAGATCCATCCATTTCCCTTTAAACCACTTGACAGTGGGTTTTCGAAGGAGATCTTTGGCCTCCACCTTGGCAACAAAGCTGATGTCTCCACCTTTTGAAAAGACAATACAAAATGATCCAACAGTCCAAATGTCTAAACAATAAACCATTGACAGTCACATCAATTATGGTGACACTATGCCTAACCCATCAGTTGGTCAGCTTAGCTTAGCACAAATACTGGAAACAGCCCTGCTGTGTTACAAATCACATTCAATAACTTTTTCATTTTACAAACTACATACTGCAGCTGCCATTAAAAAGTTAGTACTTTGCATGCAGTATGCACACAATTGGGACATATTATTGTCATAATATTGCATCTCATCTAATTTTGGCAAAAAAGTCAGTAACACCATCCTCTTAAAATTCATATTAAAATCTAAAACGTCCCAGTTTTTACCATCATTAATTCCTCTTTTTTTGTGCTTTCACTCACCCACAGTGACAGAGGCGCTCTGGGGACTCATTATCAGCAGGGTGGACATTGGCTGGGCGACAATGGGCTTGTCCAGATCCTCAGGGGCCTGGCCCTCTCCCAGAGACCACACTGGTCAGTCAGGAGAAACACATACATCACACACTGCTCTCCACTGTCAATGTGCAAAGAAAAAATAAAGCGAAACAGTTGAGGAATTCACTTTTGATCCAAAAGTTGAAATCCTTCTGTACAAGAGGAGAGTCTTACAGACAGACAGACAGACAGACAGACGGACACATTTTCTCCCTTCCAGTCATCACATCCCATACAGCAGCAGTATAAAGCTCTTTGCAACATGGAAAGCATGAAACAGACAATATGAACCACAGAGAGAGTGTCTGATTTACTGAACACGCCACAAGTATGCAACATTTTCAGCGGAAAAAGGGAATGAAAACTCATTATGTTTGTAAATTCTTCAATGTCCTGATGCTCCAGTCTTCATTGCAATGGGAGGTTTGAATGTGGCTGAATCACGCTGTTGACATAGTTGTTATTCAGTCTCGTTAAGGTTAACGTAGTCTTCACCAGTGACAAAATGGTCTATCAAATGCTGCAAATTTTGTAATCCTTTATCCTATGTGAAATGCAAAAAGTTTACATTTTCCCAAAGCCCCATCATGTCCTATGCGAGGTTTGACGCAAAACAGGAAAATGGTCGAGCCGCAGTCACATTTTCTTGATAACGGTCAAAACATCCTCTTGGAGTGTATCTAAATAAAACACAATAACCTTTAGAGACTTTTTTCTTTTCTTTTTTTACTACCACTGTATTACCTGAGTCTTTTCTGCCCATGGCTGGCACAGGGGCGCTATCATCTAAACAGAGAGAGAGAAATTTACAGTATATTTTAATAAATAGTACTGTAAAGTCCACCGAAGCAAGCACACACTCAAAAAAAGTAAAGCAAAAAGCAAATACAGATTTGCAAGCAGTGACACAAGGAATTCTGATAACACAAAATCAATGCTAAGCTATTTGTTTTGCTTTAAATATATTGTATGGATAATGATTGATTACTATTTGCCTATTTGCCTATATATGACTTTTATGATCAGAATTCCAAATATATGCACATAAATGGCGATTTATGCGTACAGACAATAATAAACACGATCATGTAACACCCTGAAATTTTCATGAGAAAATTAATGTGTATATTAATAGTATGGTACTATGTTAGCAAAGACATTTTCAACATCTTCGCTTTCATCTATAGAGAACACACACAAATATCTAGAAGTAAACATGTATCCAACATGTTTCCTATACATTCCGACATTTGGTCATTTTGATTCAGAGTAGGCTACTTGTTTGGGTTCTAAAATGGTAGAAGGATTTAACAGATGGCTCTTACTAGGCAGCTCAATTGAGAGTTTCTTGAGCGAATTGGCATCCTCTGTGAAAAAAGCACAGTCGTTATTGAAATGAATTAGAATTCACTCAGCTGTTTTGATTAATACTGTGTCTATATCAGTGTGGGTTTGACTATCAGCTGGATGATTTTCATTATAAAGCTCATGAAAAGTAGCCTTGTGGTTGTCATTCTCGCTCGGAAGTTAACCCAGGGTTGTGTACATTTGCCAAATAAAACCCCTTATCCATAATTGAAACAAAAACATAGGGTTTGAAACATCTAGAATAACACAAATGTGAAAAGGTTAAGCCGCACAAAATCCGAAGTTAAAGGTGCTCTGAGAAACTTTCAGTTTGTGTTAATTCGTGCATCCCCTTTAGGCAAAGGCGGCAGTCTTTTTACTACACCTACTGTAGTTCATTGACAAATACATTAAGAAAAACTATATAAAAATAGCATTCTTTGCACTGATGGTCTCGTTTTCTGTTACATGTAATGTATGATCATCAGAGGAAAAATTAGACATATACAGAAATATTTAAAAGTTCCTTGTAGCTACTTTAATTTTTAAGTATTTTTGGGATTTTACAGGAAACAGGGCTTCCACGAATAGGACTTCCTGGATGTTTTGGCAAATTGTCTGGTTAACTTCCAATACCGTATGGCAGCTTTATTGGGCTTTTTTAATGTGAAGCATCCAGGACTGTCTTACATAGTTACATACTGTTTATGTGAAATTAAATCAACTATTTTTAAATTAAAGTATAAGCTTAGGTAATTCAAAATACCATGACATTTTGGTAAAATCACTTATTTGCTGCTTTACCAAGGTTTGGATGAGAAGAACAACCATTTTAGGCCTACAAAACCTGGCAACAAACTAGGTAATACCAAGTTTTGGTCTACCCCATCTTCACCCATATTATTTTCTTTTAAGCTGTGTATTTTGAACAACCGGGAATAGAAGAAAAACATGCCAAATTGTAAAAACTTAGCTTTTTTTCAACATTTGAAGTAGACTAGTGTAGTGGCTGTTTGGGATGTGCCTGTTCCATGGCTTGTATTTTGATGCAAATCTATTTCTGTTACAGTAACGATTCACCGTGGTCCATAACCATAACAGTATGGAAGTTGTTAGATTGTGTATTTTCTTTTTATTTACACCAAGGCTAACTTTTGCCCCAGCTTCAAGCTAGGCTAAATACGTCCAGCGCTAAAATAGCTAAGATTTTTTGGGATGGACAGGGATGAAATATTAAGACAGCAAGTAAGTGAATTAACCAACTTTCTGAGTATTTGAAAAAGCATAATGAATAAAGTAAGTATATCAACACAAAAGGGAATGCCAACAACCAAAAAAGTTTAAGAATGAAACGTTAGCTAGGCCTATTCATTAGCATAATCTGTACGGACAATAGCTGGAAATAAGAGATGACATAGGCTACTGTAAATTGAATTCATCATTCTGAATTTTGTATGTACCATTATTAATCAGATTAGCAGCATTCCCTTTGAGCAGACAGACAAGATATTAAATGATAGCCTATATCGAACAATAATGTGCATGTGTATTAATAAGCAACCATGTATTTTTTATTCATGATATATAGGGGAGAACGGGGGAATGTGAGGCATCGGGTAATGTGAGACACCCCCTGTATCTAGGCAATGGAACACATTTTTGGTCATGTGAGATATATCTTTTCAAGCCCCTCTCATTTCCACTCGGTCATGAAAGAGAGGACCTCATGGTGATGTTGTAAGCATGTTTTTTTCACAAAAAATTATTTTTTGCATGTAAAAGTAAATTTTCTTGCTGTCAACTTAATCGATTGTTGTGCCAAAGCAAATTGATTCAGGTAGAAAAACTTCTATCATACATGTTGATGAACCACCAACATATGAAACCATGTGATGATGATAACTGAAGATTAGCCTGAATTGCTGAGAGAGGTCGTTTTTTCTCAAATTGTGGCAGTGGGGTAAAGTGAGACAAATGCTGTGGGGTAAAGTGAGACAGTGTCTGTGCCCTCTTTTAATGAATCCATTATATTTGAGGTAGCAAGGAGACTAGTTTGAATAAGACAAAAGACAATGTGGGCTGGAGGTGGGGGTTGATGGTTGAAGGGGTGTCAGCAAGGGCATGGTTTGGCATCAATAGACTCTTAAGTAATATGTCTTTATTCAATGAATGATACCAATAAAACAAATGCAAAAAAATATTAATCAATGACTGAAAAGATGGAAAATGACAGCTGGGTCTAGTCCTGTGTTCTGAGTCCCAGACTGTTCTGGTTCTGATTGTCCTTCTCTCTGACCCCCAGACAGTAGCTGGCTCTAAGGGTCCTGTGTTCTGACCCTCAGACTGTGTTTTAATCTTACTGGTTCTATCTGTCATTTGAATGTTGATTATTGAATATGAATTATATGTTGTATTTGATCAGAGTTACTTTCAAGTGTTTAGAAAAATGTTTTGCTTAATTGACCAAACCCCATGATTCTGTTACTAGTCCGACATTAGTTTTGGAATATTTGGTTTTCAAGCTAGCTGTCACGATTCTAACTGTTACAACATGTGTTGTTATGGTAGTTTCAGAGTTGAAAAAGTAAGTGGATCAGTTTACCCCCTTGATTTCTCTGGTCTGTCTCAGTTTACCCAACAGCTGGGGTAAAGTGAGACACATGACAACTTTTTTTTAAAACAATCATATTTTCACTGCCCTTTGTCTTGAATAAATTCTGCTAATGCCCATTTCTAGGAAACATCCTGAATTAATGGGAAATGTGTAAATTTGACTGATAAATCATTTAGCTCGCTTAGAGGGGAACAAATGTAAAAAGTGTCTCACATTACCCCGTTCTCCCCTACATGTGAAATATAATTCTAACATCCATACCTTTATTATTCAAGATGTGTAAATAAAGGTTGATGTGCAAGTTAAAATCACACATTTACTAAATGTATGTGCAAAGACATACATCGATTTGACAGATCGGAAAACCGTACGGAAAAATACCGTTTCAACTGTGGAGTAGATTTGTGCCAATGCCTTTTTGTTACTAAATACTAAAACAATGAAGTTAAAATGCACATTACACAGCAGAGTACATGTTTCGACTCATTTAAACATTTTACTTAGCTATTGAAAGATGTCTATACTGCCATGATAACTTGTAACACAAACGTACTGGTACCTTAAGAGAAGGTTTACTTGAGTGCTCTTCTTAACATTTTCAAAGTGCCCATATCGAATTGATTTGAGCCTGATTCGAGGTGAATGCTCCGTTGCAACCGTCCTTAAAGGATGAGGTGAAGAGGAATAACTTTGGAAGTAGTTAGGGTTGTTAAGGGTACCAACCTGCTTGAGGTGTTGGGGATGGGGGTGTGGCTGCAGCATCATCATCATCTGCAATAAAGTTGTAATGGACAAAATAGACCCACCTATCAAAAAGCTCCAAGTCCATCACTGGCCAACAAAGGCCATTGTTCACATGCGAGACAATTCTGGATGAGATGAAAAATGACATGCAGGTCTTGGACAGAAAAAAATGGGACCAAAATAAAAAAGCCGATGATTTGGCTTGTGCTCAAAAAGACTCCACCACAGCACACGTGTATATATATACTGTATATATAAATAAAAAAAATCAACCTTTTAGCAGCTGCAACTCACATTTACAAAAAACAAAACAAAAACAAGACTTCAAACCCTATTTACCTCCGTTTTTTCACCTGTGTTGTATTTCATCTATTCTTATAGACGATGAATTTATTTATTTCAACTCGCCTGAAGATACTATATAAGAAAACTGATCCAAGGGAACCAGCCTGGTTCTTACCATTAGTGTGGATAATAGAATAAAGGATTGACTTTGATGACTTACCTTGCACACAAACTGCATTACCTTCAGGTAGCCCTTTCAGGATTTAATCAGTACTTTATCTAAAGTCCTTATTTATTATTACGACATCTGGAAACAACGCACCATTAAGTCCTCAGGTGCAAGTGTAATCGCTGATTTCTTTGATGTACTGTATGAATGCAATTGAAGCCATACAGGAAATAGAGCATTGTTTTAAAAGCAAATAAATCAATGCATGGTCCATACTATGAGTGAAGTCCATAGCATTCTTAGCAGGGAAGTAAAGGTAATCTATAGCTTTCACCTGAGGATGAATCTAGGTTTTAGATCATATAAAATAAAAAGAAGGGCAGTTTCGCCATGCTGCCAAGCTATGTAGTATGCAACTGAATAGACTAATAAGACTATTTTGGGCTTGTTTCGGTAGCATTTTAAGATCTACAGAGGTACACATGCATTTTTTTTTAGAGAGAGCTGGGACTGATTTGTTGAGGTATACTTACCAGGTGGTTGGGGAGAGCAAGGGACTTCTTCCTTAACAGTAGAGTTAGTGGATTCTGCTTGCTCATTCACCACAACCTCAGCAGGCGGAGGTTGTTTTGAGCCATTCTCTGCGGGGCTAGGGGGCTCCTGAGCCATCACAGCCTGTAATGGCTCAGGCTCTGGGTTCTCCACAACAGTCTCTACTGGCTCTTTCCCCTCTGCTACTGCTTCTGCTACTGCTTCTGTACAGCAGACAAAGCGCCAAGCTGGAGCAGCAAGCATCGGGCAAACACTACCGGCAGCCTTGCAAGACAATACTTTGCCCAAACAAGGTGGGTATAAATCGCTAATGACCAGATAGCCACCATCGTAATTGGTGACATTTGAGTAAAATAGTCATTTCAAACTAGATTAAGAGTCTACGATCACGCTAATAGCTCTGAGAGGCTTCAGTTAAATGATGATGCCAGTGTGCTAACCTTCTCTGCTCTCTCTAGCATGTTGATGTTTGGCGTTTCTAAGGTTTACCATATGCCCCATCTTTATCCAGGAACAGTAGTTGTCAAGCAATTTTGTTAAAACTACAATTTTAAACTCATGGTGGCGCAATAGGAAAAATCTGTCGTTTTCGTCATCTTGAAACCATGATCGTTTGTAACATTTTGTAGAAATCCATCCGATAGTTGTTGAAATATTTTACAGTCAGGATTAATGTGGTAGACTGATCGAATGCATTGAATTAAACCAAACTAGTGTGGTTTAAAAAAATAAATGTATAATTTTAATGATCGATAATTTGTCCAAACTAAAGTATATGTACTATTAAAGCGGAAATGTAGTATAGCGTCATGTCTCGTGTTTTGATCAAATGCACCAACCTATCTGGTCATTGCATATCTATACTGTAAAGTGATCAAGGAGGCAGGGGTTTACTGACTTGTATGGAATGATCAGATTGCTTGTAGTAGGCCTACTGTTACATTTAGACAGCTGGCCTTTGACAAGAGCAAGAAGAGTCGGTAAAGCCCAACATCCCGAATCCCTCTACATCCTGTATGATGACTCAATATGTCATACAGTTAAGGAGAAATAAATACAGCCACAGCACAAGTTAGAAACGGCACCAAGCGTTAAGGCATTTTCAGGTAGTGCAGTGTAGGTGCGTGGACATGCGCACAGAATGTGGGGTTGTTGTCTTACAGCTAGACTAATTAACTTTTTTTTGTGTTCACATACAATCATAGTTGAGCAATCATAAATACACAAGAATAGTGCAGTTTCAGACCTCTCGCAGTGAATTAGGGGAAAAATAAAATTGTGATGAAACACCAAACAAACACGTGATGTGAGTGTGATTTGCAAAATAAGGAAACTCTGGGGCTGGTGAAGGGGGCATCAGGGTTACCCACCTTGGGGTGGAGAAATCTCCAGGGCAATCTCAGGTAGGGGCGGGGCACCGTTACTGTCTGTAGCAACGCTTTCTGAGCATGTGACAAATATAGTGGTGGATGGAACAGCTGCTTTTTATAAGCACAAAGCTTCTGCATCTGCAACACCTCTCTTTCAGTCACACACCCGAACAAACAGACATGGAAGCACATACAACGTGTTCTACCTCACATATCTACAACCACACTTCACATCACCAACACAATAAATCATGTTTTTTCAGACCATTCTCACATTCAATACAACAAAGACATAAATAGGAAACATGTTGTAAGACTTTCCTGATTACAACTGTGCAGAACGTGCTGTTAATATATCACAATTTGGAGTATGGTAATAGCGTTGAGGGTCCCAGTTGAAGTGCACATTAAGAAACACAGTGTTATCTATGTCGAAATAGTGTGGTGGCAACTGAGTTATTTATAAGGACTGTTGACTGAATAGGGTGGATTTTTCCATGAGTTAAATGAATCAGTTAATTAGTCAATAAAAAAAACACTGGTTATGACTGTAAATTATGAACCAGTACACCACTGTTCTTGGCTACCACTATAATCTGACTTTGAAGGTATTCTCAAACTTTGAAGGAGTCTGAATAATTTATTTATCTGACGATTCCCCAGCAACACTCTTATTGTTAGACACTAACAATTGACCCTCCCGGGCCATTTTGGAGCCTCAAGATGCTGCAGCTCCAAGGTCAAACCCCATAAAGCCAGTTGCGTGCCAGCACCTTGCTCACATGGGGCGGCTGGGGCGTCAGCTGAATCAACAGACAGGGATCAGCTGGCTGGAGAGAGGAATGTCAGAGATTCTGACAGCTCAGTCATCACCACAGCTCGCTCTTTAGGCACAGCAGTACGTCCATATTGCCGACTATTGGCTCCACATTTACACTTCTATGCGGCTGTGTTTGCACATTCACGCCCAGTTCAGCGCTGCGATCGTCAGGTTAAATATCTAGATTTGCACGAGTTGGTCTCTTGTTCTGTTGTACAACTACCCTTGTTTTTCATTTGCCGATTGTATGTTTGTTATTGTGCACATACTGAATAATCCGCTATACAGTGAGTTGAGAGGGGTTGATTTGATGTGTATCAACATCAACTTACCTTGCGGCTGGCCATTTGGCACCTCATCTAAAGAAAGACAAACAAAACAAACTGTTAAAACATGACCAAAAGACTTCTCGTCTTCAATGCAATCAGCATAATGTAATCATACAACCCTCTTTCTTCGTTTTTTCCTTGACCTATTTTATCACCACTAAGCCATATCATCTTTGTGCTGGGTGACGACCGGCTCCTCATGCTTAGACACCATGTAGGCTTAACTGATTATGATGGAGAGGCCCCCATGACACACCGTTTGTTTGCCCTCTGCCTAGTCTAGACTTAGGGTGGGAGTAGGATATTCAAAACTTGTAACAGTAGTCAATGCAGGGCCTCTAAAGATCAAAGCATCCATACAACCTTTTGATAATTAACCTCCCTTATTAGTGGGTAAGTGGAGCACAGGGCCATGGGAGGTTGTCTACTCGTGGGAGTTTCAGACTACAGTAGTCATGAAACATCTGGAATGTGTTCTCCTATTGACCTTAGTAAGATAAAGTGAAATGTTCTCAAAGGTACAGTACATCAGATCAGCAGATTCATAGCAACTGGTTCAGGGTAGCCGCCATTACTCTACATTCCCACAAAAACTGTAAGCCTTCTGCTCACTTTGACTGTCTCAGTGAATGAAAAACATACACACTGCAATTTAATTGCCATTTGCCAGTACACTACTTAGTGATATGACGAAGCAAAACTTTCCAGTGTCTAATTTTCACAAAGTTAATGAAATTCTATAAATAAGCACTTAGTCTGATCAAGTACGATCCATATATTTAATGTTCCAGTGGTGAAAAGTCGACTTCTCTGCGGTTCAGCTATCTTAGCTTTCTTAGCTATCAAGGTATTCAGTTTATGTCATTGCCTTTTGGTGCATCGATGGGGCTTAGAAGTAATTAAATCTCCAAATTTAAGAACTCTTAATTTTACCAGAACTATCTGTGACAGTATCTATATTGGTACAACCATTCTGTAAAATGTGTGATTCAAGGCAGACTATAATCCATTGGCTGTGTCTGAAGTCAACCATTCATTTGGGGTTCTGCATGTGTGAGAAGAAAAGGATTGGAAAAATGTACAGGGATTAGTGATACATATTTGGAGTGACCAGTTGACAGCTCTGTTGCCATCATATGTTTGGACCAGTCACCTTCCACACAGCTCTCTGAGGAACATTATTGAGAACGGTCTTAAAATCTGCCTGTTAAGTCAATCTGTGACTATCTTCTCTTTTTTATTAGCCTGGATATTTTGGTATCAGTCCTTTTATTTAGCTAAAAAAAATATATTTGCAGAAAACCCAAGATACAATGACTGAAAGGGCCAGCTGGCACACACAATCACACAAGTGCAGTTTATTACTCAGGGATTTGGGAGCAGTAGGGACTTAATATTCAAGTATAAAAAGTTCAAATGGATCTTTGTTTGTTGAGAGTAACCTTCTCTTTCTTTATTTGACAAAATCCTGGATCGTAGATAGTTATTGTGTCAATAAAAAGGTCCGTTCTTGGGGGATTACAGCAATAAAGATACCAAGACATAGCTCCAAAATACAAAGAGAAAATTAATATAATATTCAAATCCAGCATCCTAGGTATTCCAATTTCTCCTTAATGTCTGAATATATGGATAATGCCACCATAATGTTTCTTTGAAATCCTTTCACATTACACAGCCAATACTCTTGAGACTTGAAGCTCTTCCTTGAGCATTTTTAACTATAGAGAGTCTCCGTTTCTCACTGCGAGCTGTTTGAAGCCGGTCTACAAAGATCATAATTCCATTTGTCTCCCATCACTTCTCAGCTTCTGAGATCCCTCCATTTGTAATCATTCCCTTGGAGCATTCCTTGTTTAAATTAGCCACGCACTCCCTTCCCCTCTCACTTCAAAACAATGTGTCGCTGGTCAACGGGCCCACAATCCTGCAGGGTCACATCATGCTCCCGAGAGTCGCGGCTCTGTCTCATCACGGTCGGGATAATGAGAGTGGAGAAAGGTTTTGTTTTACCTCGGAGGACTCCCAGTGCAGCTGACAGGGCTGCAGGTATTTTCAGCTGTTGCCCCTGCTGGCGTGCAGACAGAAGGGGCTCACACAGGCTCCGACGTGAGCCAAATTGTCAGCAGCTTAATTTTTCCTATAATAGACCTTTAATGCTTTCATAAAGACGAGGAGCCTACATTAAATATACTGCTTGCTCGGGGTGTGGTTCTTTGGTTTCCATTCTGGTTAGACAAGACAAGGACTTTGACAAGGAACTTCTATGAGACTAAGTGTCTGATAAGAGATGAGAGCTGCACTAGTCCGTAAATGAGTTGCTGACAGGTCCACCTATATCTGCCTATGGGTGTGATTTATGAGGTGTGATTCTGTAACTTAAAACAACACTGTCAAGAAGGACAGAGCTCAGGGAGAGTGATGGACAGTAGCCACAGTGCACATCATGAGGTGAAGACATGGGCTTGTCACCAACTGAGTAGCAGCAAGGGAAGTGCTGGGACACCTCCGGGCACAAGGTCAGAGGTTTGATGGAGAGATGTCTGACCTTTGAGCGAACCATTCTAAAGAGCGGGTGGCAGGGAGATGTCTGTTTGGTGTGTGGCACAGGGAAGGAGGGGGCTGGAGGGAGGGGGGCTGGATGGAGATGGCAGGGAACAAGGGATGGGGATTAAAAGTGCGCTCATTCTGAACTATTCCAGGGACAAGCATCCAAGTCCCAAGAGATCTCAGCCAGTCTGTCATCTCTGGTTGGCACTTTTGAAAGGCTTGAGAGTGGGGTGATTAAAACAACAGCGCTGGCCTCCTTCTCGTCAGCTGTTGGGACTCATTTAAAGAACAATACTTTTCTACCCTCATTTATCTGCAGCTCTGGGCTGTGCATCTATTTGTGGGTAGTGTTTGTAACAGACAGGAATCTGCTGCCTCTATTTCACCATAGCTTTGTCTCTGAGGGGATCAGGGAAGTTTATGGCAGTGGATTGAACAACTGTGCACTACACAATAGACGATACAAAGGTGCTTAATGATAAAGGCCAAGGTGTGCTGCACACATACATATTTTGGTGAGCTTAATTTTCTCTGGTTGTTGGTATAGGGGTGAACCTGAATATATAGTCTACTACTTGACGATTTGATCGACGGAGCACGATTGGAATGCCAATCTCACAGTCGAATAGCCACATAAATGTAACAAGTATCATTCTATTCTGGCTAGACCGGGGTGCTGAATGTCTGAATATACATGGAATTGCTTGGTTTATCCTAATAAGTCATGATACATTGCCGATATTTATCAACCATACTGTATATAAAACAATTGTGCGTGTGCCTCCTTGTCTGGTGCTGAAAAAATATGGAAGCCAATGTAGCAAATGAGAATATCGATCAATGAGCATAAAAAAAAAACATGATTCGATCATCAATCGACCATAGGCAAGACTTGATTTCGAATATGAAAATTTGTCAAATTTGATCTCCCAAATGCATCATTACAAATAAAAGAGATTTCTCAAATGAACCAAACTTTGAGAACACAAAGGCCACTGTTCAAACAACAGGTCTGTATAGTATACGGTGCCCTAAAGCCCTAAACGTTGGGTTTGAATAAGGAACAACTGTTAAAACACTGTTAAGGGTTCAGAAAAGGCAAAGGAAGAATCCTTCGTAATAGCAAAAGGGAAGCAGAAGGGATCCTTATTTCAGGACAGGCAGACAAGAATTACATGTCTTGTGTAAAGAGATTTATATCCGTGTCCGTGTGCAAATCATATGTCAGGAACATCTACGGACAAATCAATTGCCCCCTGGAGGATAATAAGTTTATCAAGAACGCGATTCATCCCTCATCAGGAAGGCTTCCAAGATCCTGACAAAATGTTCCACTTCCTCTACATGGGCATGTCTGGATCGACGGCAAAACCCCCGAGAGCTGAGCTAATGGGGAGGGCGACAGTAATACCATACCGTAATGACAGACAAGGGCGGATTAAAAGGGAATGTTGATGGACACGACGGTACAGATGAGTGACAATATGGTGTGCAGTAGAAAGCCGACGTGAGGGCAGGACAGGGGATGGGTTAAGATGTTGTGTTAGAATATGGAGTTGACTTGAATTGCCATGGGACAGGTTTGAGGGGTCCAAACCAAACCAAACCATTCTTGCACGACTCCCAATCAATCATCAGAACGACAACTGAATCTACGTTAATATTGATCCTAATTTGCTCAGTTCATCCAAATCGTCCTCTCAAAATTCCTTCATTCCACTTCATTATTATGTCTATCTAAAGCTGGATCGCGCGGAACAATCCAGTGCATCAGGCCCCCCTCAACAAGAATACTAACTTTTTATAAACCTCCCCTTTTGCCCTCCGGGATAGTAGGAATACGCGTGCATGCATCAGTAATACAATACAACTGTCAAAGTCACTTTGCAGATTCCTACAACAAGCTGGCAGAAGTGATGGAGCTCCCTTCAGAATGTATTTACAGATTCTGCTCCCCTCAAACCAAAGCCAAACCATGGAATAAAAACGAGTTAAACAAGACAAAATTAAAGTTTTTTTTAAATTGAAAACATGCTGTGCAGCAGGCTTATTTTGGATCTTTGGTATGTGTGTGTTACAGACTTTGATATTAGTGTTGATCCCATCCTCAATATCACACTCCTACCTTTCTTTGTGGGCTCTGGCATCTTGAGCCACGTCCCAAGAAAAGCGCCAAGGACTCAAAAGGTTGCAGGTAGGTGTAGGTAAGGACGCCTGGTAAGGTGTTGTGTGGACCCTCTCGTCCAGGAGGTAGAAAGACGATGATAGGGTCAGTGGAAGAAACAAAAACCTTTATGGAGCCCTCGGACCCGAGTGATGGGAGATGAGGAGGGCGCGGGGATACGGTTTGGAACTCTCTGTGGGGGAGGAGAGGAGGACCAGTGACAGATCCAGGAGGGACAGGCTTTCGGGCCTTATATAGCGAGTTGGCATGCTCCGCCTCTCTGTTGTGGACGTTGCAGCTCAATCGGTCCTACATGTAGTGTTGCATCACTGTCCCCCAACCCACTGGCTGCTGTTCCAAATGTTTTAGATGAAAAGCAACAGCAAGTTAATACAATGGTTTTTTTTTTGCGGATTTGTGCATGGAAGCCCCATTTTTATATGCACTGGACTTTGGCTTTAGGAATCAGATCTAGCTTGTTCAACTCTTACAAAAACAAAAGCAGCCACTGCTCCTGACCAAGAAATAGTCAGACATACATCAAAATGCATAATTCTTACACTTTCGTTTATATAGGGTAAAAACAAACCAAAAGTAAATAAGTGAGCTTTGGAGGTTCTGGTAGGTGGATTTTGTTACCAATAGCTAGGTAGCTGTTTCCCCCTGTTTCAAGTTCTAATGTTAAGCTAAGCTTGTGCTAGCTGTAGTTTCATATTTAGACAAACATGTACAAATGTATCACCTGAAAATTTCAAACTTTTGACCTAAGATTAGGCATGTCATCATTACTTCCAGAGTGTCAGGGTGGGGGCTATCAGCAGGGCGCCAAAGGGGAGAATCCTTCATGTTCTACAGAAGCAGGCGACTGGAAGATCATTTGTCATTGTCTCAGGTCAGACTCAGGGTGATGTAATACTCTCCAACAATCCCCTCATGATCTACAACACATTCATAGAAATCTTTGGATGTATCCTAAAGGAAAGGTTTGAGATGACATGCAGCGACTTGATGCCAGATGCCAGGTATCAGTTTAATCCGCGTGTAATGTTGTCCAAGAACAGCCGGCTTTCCGACTTGGCAAAAAAATACTGGGGAGATGCCTGGGGCGATGGTCATATGGCCTAAACTTAGAAAGCTGTCATAAAACCTGACATTTGACATGCGTATCTGACATGAAAAGAGGGTTTCATTTTGAATTATGCCATTGATGTGGCTGCTTTGGTCTCTAATTAATGTCTTTAGCACGTCAAATGCGAGCGATAAATCAGCTGTGGTCTCTGATAAGATTAGACAACAAGGTTTAAAGATGCTGGATTTACGAGCAACGTAAACACATGCTGCCATTTTAACACATTGAAACTTCTCCTTCACGGATGCAGTACCCAACTCCTGCAGAGAATCTAACAATATCCCAACCACATGAGCCTGTTAATGAACACACAACATGGAAGTGCACTTAAAACATGCACTTGTTAATTCCTCAGACAGTCAAGGTAAAGCACTTGGTCTATTTTTGGAGCCATGGATACAGTCTGTGTGCCTGAATGCAGCATATATTGTCTGACAGATATGTACCATCATCATTACTGTCACAGCTTGGGAAGACCTCAGAATGATTCACTGTCACTACAACATACTAGGGTCTATTCTGCAAGCAGATGTGTGTCACATGATGGGGAAGCTTTTGATTGAGAACATACTCTTCCCTTAAATGACTGTTTTGATAATTCAGTTGAAAGTATGTGGCCTTTCTTGGTAACAGACACCCATAGCTCAGTTAGCCCATTTATAACCCGGAGTGGGCTCCAGCACTAAATACTGGGCTTAGGGGAGTATCACATGGGTCCACTACAAAGAGCACAAAACCATTTGGTATTGCCCGGGCGGCCCAAGAGTTCACATCACAGAGGCGATTTAGCCATGAGGTCACACACCACACAAGAAAAGAAAAGAAAGATGGTGGACTACACTGACACCCTGTGGTTCCCTACAGCAATCAACAAATATTACAGAATGGAAAAACAAATGCACTTGTCAACCGGTGAGAAAGCCCATTATAGGTGCATGCTGCTGCATAATTCTTTCCTCACAGGGGAAACATAATATGTTCTTGCAGTAACAGTAGAAATAGTAGAAGGCTCTTTTTGTGAAGGAAATCTCCCAAACATTTCAGAGTAAGAGCAAACTTTTTTTTAACACTTGGGAACTGGTAATGAAAGATGTTTTACTGAATTAAAAAGAGGCAAAACACCACCATGAGACATACTACATATTCATATTCATTAGACAAATATACTCAAAGTATCAAAAGTATTAGTATGGCCCTTTCAGAGTATATTTTTTATAATCATTATGTTAAAATGTAAGCAGTTCTTTGATTTTTTTTTCAAACAGACCTTATTCTTACACTCTAGATATGAAAAAGTGAGGAAAACTAAAACTTTCAAGGCAACTGTATTAAGATTAGATTAGAGTTTTGAGGCCAATTTAAGTTTAAAGGAAGGAACTGCTTACATTTCAGCCAACTATTTGATGTTGTTGAGATTCATATTGTAAGACAGTTGCTATGACAATTTCAGTTCTCGTGACTTTTTCATTATTAAAGTATTCGCCAATTTATGCATGAAAATCTGCTATTGTTCCACATCAAAATGTACTTGTGGCAGAGAGGGTTAGGGTTAAATTTGGAAATTTTTATTTTTTATTACGAATATACTCGCTACTTGGTTGTCACTTGAGTATTGTCATTCCCTTTTATCTTATTAGGTATGGATGTTTTATCTTGGCTCTTATCAAAGTTCTGTAAAAGTAGAAAAACATTTCTTTATTTCTTTTTTGTATTATTTACACCACAAACTCAATGCATGAACTACAACGGTAATAACTCCAAGAAGACCGATTTTTGAACAGAATTCGGTTTAAATGTGGAGCTCCAAAGTTTATTGAAAGGTTTATTATGTGAGATGATATGAGCCCACACAAGGTCTAGTAGTCCACATTACAACTCTCCTCCATGATAACTATGCAGTAACATCAGGGTGTCTCTGCTGAACTGGTAAGTGAGCTTCTTTTTCACCTTGAAGATCTCCCCAGAGTGAGCATAGTTCCTGAGGGCGCGGGACATCTTCTGGTAGGTCATGGGCCTCTTGTTGCCCTTCCTCTGCCCCCACAGAGCCGCCACCTTTTCCTTGTTGGTGGACGAGAAGCGGAAGACGCCGGCGGTGGTCGCTGGCACCCAGGAAACGCAGTCGGCCATTTTTGGATCCTCCAGCATCTCAAACAGGAAGTGAAAAAGTCGCACCTTTTTACCTGCAAAAAAAAACATTAAAGGTGCAGTGCGTAGAATGTATTGGCATTTTTCAGAACAGACTTCGTAGAAATGGAATATAATATTCATAAGTGTGTTTTAAATAATGTATAATGGCTTGAAATTAAAATAATTTTTTTCTTTTATTTCCTTAGAATTAACCTTTTATATCTACATATGAGCGGGGCTTGTCACCATGGAGGCCGCCATTTTGCACTGCCATCATTCTACAGTAGCACAGAATGGACCAACATTGTCATGGGAAATGCACCTGTTGGAAATCAAAGAAGAAGTACTATAGAATAAATAACTAAACCTATCTTCACCTCATAACTTGATATTGTGGAAAAACTTGAAGCAGTGGTGGATGATGCCATCTTTAGTCACTAGATTCTTGTCCTTGAATGCCAATCTAGCTTCTGTTTTTATTCGAAAGCATTCTTGAACTTTCACCACTAAATGCCACTAAACATTCAGATATTACACACTGCACCTTTAAAGCTGACAGTAAGCTGAAGGCTTTAAAAGAGGATTTCAATTTAGAGGAATATCATGGCAGCTGTCTGTGTACCACACTAAAACAGTTAGTCCTGGTTTACGGTTAATCATTTCCTCAAATGCAGCAATTCCCAGAAAATCTCTTCAGTGGTGGGATGCCATTTATCGGAGAGGGTTGAGCTATAAACACTGTGGTTAACTGATATGTAAAAACAGCTATTAGCCTAAGCCATGCGCAGCTCCATTGTTTGTTTGTTTTTACAGTAAAAGGAAGGTCTGTTATTTGCTGTCTTTGCTATTGTGTCCCTCAGGCAACAGTATCTAGTGACCAAAAAAAGGAGAACTTACCTCTCCCCACTGCTTTGGCCTGGTGCTTGGTTGGTTGCTGTGTTGATAGAGATTTTGGCAGTGATCCACGCTCAGACAATAATGCTGTTGTGCTTTGGCCGAGAGCTGGGGAGGTGTCGTGTGCCAGCACAGGCTGAAGTGTGGTGATCTTAGATGAAGGAAATGATAGGAACAAATTGTAGATATTAGCATATTGCAAAATTATGAACACCTTTAAAGGGACATGTGCACATCAGCTCTCACGTTGGGGAAAAGAGACACTTTTAGCTTACAGGTGAATCCTGGCATGTCCAGCGCTGCTCACACGATTCTTCGTCTGCTGTCCAGCACACCTTGTCCACTGTAAAAAAAAAAAAGCAAAAAGTTGCTAAAAGACTATACAATCAAATAAGTTTTGTAGTATTAACCTACAATCTAATTTCCCTGGCTTTTCTTCTTACCGTTTTCTCCATTGTTTTGCCTGTAGTATTCCTCCAGGAACTCTAAGATCACCTCCAAATCAGATTGAGTGTCCTGTAGATAATTCTAATAAAGATAAATAATTAAAAAAATAGCTTTTAATAAGACATCATGTAGATATTTTGCCTTGCCTTAAAATGTCACCCTTTGAAATAAGTCGACTATTTACCATGACTGGGGGAGGTTGGTTCCAATTTCCAACACCGTGCAGACCTCGTAGTTTGGGAGAATTTGACTTGAAAACTGACTCTTATTATACCCCCCTCACAGGAGCGGGGCTTTTCTGCATAACTTGAGGGGTTTTTTACTCCCATGCTCACAGGAACAATGACCACCAACACCAGCAACAAGTCAACCCATCAACAAAGCGTCCCCAGCACTGACCACATCCTCCCCGCTCTACCAGATAAGACCTGGCTGGGCCTAGAGGCAGCATCTATAAAAAAGCTCTTTGCCTTTTCAGGAAAAACACACTTGCTGCCATATTTTTCCTCACAGGATGTGTCTCAATTTTTAAGATTTTTTTTTCTCTTTTTTTGTCATGCAATATTTCATTACAACGGGGGACACTGCCAAACTCTTTCAAAACAGTCTTTATGTTTTTTTTTGTATGATAATGGTGGTGTGTGCTGCACAGTGGCTGCAGTTGTTGTTAACAAGTCAGTAAAGCCAAGCGAGAGGGTTTGTTGTACATATTGATTTATTGGTTTTATTTCAAAAGATTGTATTATTTACAAACATTTAATAACACACAATATATACAATAAGCATACAAACATGATTTTTCTTTAACATTTTTCAGCAAATAAATTATAAAATGTCAACACAAATAATGCTTATTACGGATGGTTTGTAACAAGCCCAAAACATACTTTGAAACATAACATCTTTATTTTTGTTATATGATTTTTTTTTTCTAGATGCCATTTCATCAGACTTAACCAAAGACCTACATCTTTGTTTTTAAGTAAAGGCCAAGCATCATTGCCAGGATAACTTACAGAATGTGTTTGTTCATATTTTGAAGTTTTAAAGTATTTACAATTCATTTACAGTTAATTTGCACCACAAAAAAAGGGAATTAAAATAGACATTTGCAAACAGACTCAAACAATAATTTTGTACCTGTTACCTACGAAAAGCCTTCAGACAGCCTTAACTGGACTCTTAAGGAGTGCTTTAGTTAAATGCAGGTTTGCTGACTGCAGTGTTAAAACGCTAAATAATTTGATCAGAATCTTATATTTTTTTCCTTTCGGTCAGATTGATAACTTTAAGCAAAAATACCACAGGTTCATGGTATTGCGATTACAGCTCTAAAATGTCTTATTTTGAAATGTCTGGGTAAAAAACTATTTTCCTTCTGCCTGAACATAATATTTTTATTTTTTAAACAACATATAGAATATTCTAAAGATTAATAAACTTGTATAATAACAACATTTAATAAAAAACAGTCCTTAAAGTGAGCAGCTCAACAACGTCTTTAGAGACATGCTCACTTTCTTCACATTTCATTTCTAGTAAAAGTGGTGATGATGCAGAAATATTCTGAGCATTGATAAACTTGTATGTTAACATCCTGTGTGTTCTAGTACCTTAGAACGGTATGACAGAGATAATGGCGGTATTGAAACCTTGACTTTTTCATATACCTTGAAACCGGTTATCGTCCCATGCCAAACTGAAGTCTTTATAAACTATTTTTTTCAGACTTTTAAGTGAATCTTTAACCTCCATTTCAGAGTTTGGTTATGCTGTGTGAGGTGAAGCTGGAGGCCAGATCATACTCTTCCTGCAGCTGGTAGTGTCCACTGTAACAGCTGTGCCAGTCCGCCACTGCAGCAGCGTGGTAGCTCTGTTGTTCGGCCGGGTCTTGGGCCCGGGGAAGGTGGACCTCCTCTTGATGTGCACCGTGGCAGGGCAGGTGCATCATGGACACCTGTGTGGAGCCCAGCCTGTGCAGAATGTCTGGGTTGAACTGGTAGGTGAGTTTGCGACGCACTTTCATGATCTCACCGGTGCGGCTGTAGTTCCTCAGAGCTCGGGCCATCTTCTGATAGGTCATGGTCTTGCGGTTGCCCTTGCGTCTGCCCCAGCACTCGGCCAGCTTCTCCTTGTTCTTGGAGATGAAGTGGAAGGTGCCACTGCCGCTGTCCGTCCACTGGATGGAGTCGCCCATGTTGGGGTCATTCAAAGCCTCGTGGAGGTACTCGTAGAGCCGGAGCTTCTTACGACCTGAGGAGATTGGTCTTGTTTTAGTGATGACTGTACTTTCTTTGTTTTTTTTAAAGATATTTTTTGGGTGTTTTTCAACCTTTATTTGACAGTTAAGGTCAGAAACTACAGAGTGGAAATGGGAAAAGAGAGTGGGGTAGACATGCAGTAAAAGGTCCACGGGTCAGATTCGAACCCGTGACTACTGCGACAAGGACTGAGCCCATTTGGTATGCGCTCTAACCACGTTTTTTTTTAAAGTGCAGATGTAAATTATACAGTTCAAATCTGTTTACCTTTGCTGCTCCTCTGTGGTGGTAAGATAGAGTAGAAATGAGGCGCTTCATTTTGCACAGATTGACTCAAAGAGACTTCAGGGATGACCTGAGGCCAAGACTGATGCTGAAAGAGAAACAAATGAAAAAGTTAAAAAAAACTCTCCCTCTTTCTGTATCTTCTCCCAGTGTTTTTATTCAAAATTTTTGTGGTTGTTGTTGTACTTACAGTCATGTCATTCCAGTCGTATACCGGAGTTGGTACATCAGTCTGGTGTGTGACCACGCAGCAGGAGATCTGACACTGCAGTGACGGCTGCTGTGTACCCAGAGTCTCATAATATGTGCACTCTGAAAAGACATTAGCAAAACATTAACAATAATTAATTAATTAATAATCCGACCACCACCTCAAACATACAGCAGTCATACACATTCACACGAGGCAAGGTGGGTGAAGTGTCTTGCCCAGGGACACAATGACCATGACTCAAGTGGCCGGGCGGGGATCGAACCGCCAACCCTAGGATCATTGGCCACCTGAGCCACAGTCGCCCCAAATGTATTTTGTATTTACAATGTATAACAATGTATTTTGATTTAATTTAAATATATATGTATTTTTTTTACATCAGAGAAGACAGGTAGAAAAAATGTAGTTTCTTAAGCTTAAAATCATGCAATGAAAAAAATGTATAGATATATTTACTGTACCTGAATCATAATATGAATGCTGTTGAATCACATCAATCGCATCCTGAAAGTGCTGGTTGATGTCGCTGCTCTCCAAGGAGGTCTGGAATAGATCGACACACATGGGTAAAGATAAAATGAATTTACACGACAAAATGTATCAGTTAATGCACCTTACATATTCATTTTTCATCAAAATAAATTCAAAGAGTCTCATTCGTATATACTGTGTATAAGTGTAGCACCCTCCCAACTCACCAGCTTGTAGGTCTGAGTGGTGCTCTCTGTCGAAGCCATTTCTGTCCTAATAGTTGAACACTGCTGTCCGAGTGCAGGTGTGCAGCATTTGGACAGGTATATATATGTTGCAAACCTCCTGTCTACCTGCTTTGTACCACACGGGCAGGTAGAGAGGGCCGGTCAATTTAAATATGGTAACGTCACGATGCATTACAGTCCTTACACTTCTTCTTTTTTGGAAGCACAGATCAGATACACATTTGGAGCATCACCGTCTCTCACTCTCTCCATGTTAAGATCACTATCTGAGAACAACAAAAACCCTCTTTATTGCACACTAGACCCCGGAATACCACTAGTTCTAGGCCTGACCCGAAGATTTGCATACCAGGCGAGATACGTATCTAACATACATACATCATTGCTGTTCAGTAATACATCACCCGATTGTAAATGGACATTTGAGTCTACGGAGTTAGAAAAACAATGTCCACTGTGGTTTAGGGTCCTTTGTTTTCTGCCAATTAAGTGAGCCAATGAACATTTGCATGAAAGGTGTTTTTGATAAAAGGCTGTGGCTGGGCTATTATAGGAAACCCAAACAATGGATGACCACTTACTTTGAATAAATCTAAGGATTTTTCGTCTTATTTCATTTCAGCCTTTACTTTACTAGCTTCCACTTTAATTTAAAGGCTAAAATAATCTAAATGATCTCAAGATTGAATTTTTTTATCAATATTTTTCATTGGAATGATTGAAAAGTAATTATTGCAAACATTTTCCTCAATAACTTGTATGGTTGACTCTGCAATTCAACAGTCACATTGCAATAAAAAAGTGATAAATTAATGATTAAAGGGTGAAATAATCAATGAAGAGCTCTTTTGTTCCTCACACAGCTACACAAATCGCCTCAGATCTCCCAAACAACCAACTTTGTTCCTCTTCTTGCTTTTTTAATTTCACCCAAACACATTTATTACATCTTTGGTGCATGGGCTCATTTTTATTGCTTTCTTTTTATTCTTTTTTATTATTGCTTGTTTGGAATTCAAAATAAGTTTATTGTACCATCCTAAAAGTTGCTGTAAAAATTGAAAGAGCATCTGCTGAATTTTTTAAATGTCTTGTCATCTGTACATTTTAATTTTTTTTATTGCACTTGTTGCACTGTTCAATCATCTCATCCCTTTATTGGCTATTTTTTTCAATCAGAATGTCAATCATAGAAAAAGCTCAATATTCCACCCTCCACAGGTGTGTAAAGACCTCAGTGTGTAGCTGTGGTCAAGTAAAAAATAAAAGTTGTGACTATTTCCAATTGACCAGAATGCCATAAAGACACAGCTTTGGATGATTATAAAGGTTAATGGTTAATATTGTGGTGATCGCTTCAGTTTTTTTCCCCCTCAGAGCCAACCCCCCTGTTCAAATAAACACAGCCTTTTTTGAGAAGTTCATTTTATCGGAGGCGTGCAGTTTTAAATATCAACTGACTTGCTTGCTGAAGTTCCCCTTTCAGGCCCGGTTAAAGCGTGGCCAGAAAGAAATGGAGATTCAATGATTATAGCTATGTCACAATTATTATTGTTAGATCACAGGAGAACTCAGCTGACTTGTCATCTGATGTGTGACATTGTTTTTGGTTTATTATTTTTTTACTCACTCAAACAGTTCTGCATCAGTTAAGAAAGAAAAACACCTTGTCACAGTAAACTATATCAAATTGTTTGTGTGTGTGTGTGTGTGTGTGTGTGTGTATGTGTGTGTGTGTGTGTGTGTGTGTGTGTGTGTGTGTGCGTGCGTGCGTGCGTGGGTGTGTGGGTGTGTGTGTGTGTGTGTGTGTGTGTTCATGGTGGGGGAGGAAGGAGTGTCATTGTGTGCGAGCATGCAAATTATTGTGTGTGAGATGTGTGTTTGTGTGTGTGTTTCCTGCCCCGTGCAAAACGCTGATAAAAACAAAGAACCACAAACTTGGTCCCTGCACCCTCTTTCCATTCAGGGTGTGAAATCTGTCAAATCGACTCCATAAATTAACAGACCACAACCTGCCGGGCTGCAGCTGAGGCCTGACAGTTGTGTGTGTGCAGTGTGTTTGGTGCTGAAACCCAACCTGGTCTCACGGCATTTCGTCCTGATAGTCACGACATTTAGAATTGGCTTCCTTTAGGGTTGGTTTTTGACTTTGAGCCCCTAAAAAGAAAATTATTTTGCAACTTTTTTATTTGTTGTGTAGAATTATAGAAACACTGGTCATCATTATTCATAGCTCTTTAACCTTTTTTGATCTAAAGTATTTATTTCTGCATTTGTTTGCAACAAGGATCTCAGTATACCTTTCAAAAGTTTGGCCTCGTCTGATGGCTGAGAGAGCAGCTGTGTATTTTTGAATAATTATGATCTCTCTAGCTTTTAGGTTGTAGAAAGTCGGTTTTACAAATGGATGTTATTTTGTATAGGTAAGGCATTGCAACAAGAAAAAAAAGTCCTCTTCCATACAACATGGTGGGGACATCGACTAAACTCAAGTTCAAATGATTTAATTCCAAACTATTTCAAATGTGTTCTGAATAACTGTGGGTTTTTTTTGAGCAATGATGGAAGAACACCAATCAAACGAAAGGAGACTATTATCAATATATCAATATCGGGTATGCTTCTATATATATTTACTTCATGGTAGGGTTTTCTCTGCAGCAAGTTACACTATGGATGAATCAAAGTACACTGTGTGCACAATTATTAGGCAAGTTGTATTATTGAAGATTAATTTTATTATTGAACAACTACAGTGCTCTCGGTCAATCCAAAATGTTAATGAACCTAAACCTGAATGTTTACGAAAGTAAAAGTGAGGTTTTGTCTTTCTTACGAGAATATATATATGTTTTGCTATTATTAGGCAACTATTAGTATGCAGAATTATTATGCAACTAAATAAAAAAACTAAAATGTTCCCATCTCACTTGTTTATTTTCATCTGTTAAAGTGAGAATAATAAAACAACTAAAAATTTACAAATACAAATTTCCGACATGTCAAAAAAAAACAGTGACTAATATAGCCACCCTTCTTTTCAATAACTGTCACAAGCCTTCCATTCATGGAGTCTGTCAGTTTCTTGATCTGTTGACGATCAACTTTTTGTGCAGCAGCAACCACAGCCTCCCAGACACTGTTCCGAGAGGTGTACTGATTTCCTTAACTGTAAATATCCCGTTTAAGCAGGGCCCACAGGTTCTCAATAGGGTTTAAGTCAGGTGAGGAAGGGGGTCATGTCATTATTTTTTCATCCTTAAATTGAGTACTTCGATGCATGTGATGGAGCATTGTCCTGCATAAAAATCATGTTCTTCTTGAAAGATGCAGACTTTTTCCTGTACCACTGCTTGAAGAAAGTATATTCAAGAAACTGGCAGTAGGTTTGGGAGTTGATTTTGAGGCCATCTTCAACCCGAAAAGGTCCAACTAGCTCATCTTTAAAGGCAACTATTAGTATCTCTAGGATGAAAAAATAATGACATGACCCCCTTCCTCACCTGATTTAAACCCTATTGAGAACCTGTGGGCCCTGCTTAAACGGGATATTTACAGTTAAGGAAATCAGTACACCTCTCGGAACAGTGTCTTGGAGTCTATGGTTGCTGCTGCACAAAAAGTTGATCGTCAACAGATCAAGAAACTGACAGACTCCATGTCGGAAATTTGTATTTGTAAATTTTTAGTTGTTTTATTATTCTCACTTTAACAGATGAAAATAAACAAGTGAGATGGGAAAATTTTCGTTTTTTTATTTAGTTGCAGAATAATTCTGCATACTAATAGTTGCCTGATAATAGCAAAACATATATATATATTCTCATAAGAAAGACAAAACCTCACTTTTACTTTCGTAAACATTCAGGTTTAGGTTCATTAACATTTTGGATTGACCGAGAGCACTGTAGTTGTTCAATAATAAAATTAATCCTCAAAAATACAACTTGCCTAATAATTGTGCACACAGTGTATAAATGAATGATGAAACGAAAATGATTAATAAATAAAAAGTAAATAGATATGCAATTGATATACTCATATATGTATTAATGTATTGAAACATTTAATAATGTATTCATTCATGTAAATATAATTATTTTAGTTTTTAAATATTTAGTTTTGGCCCTTTAGACCCTCCATATACTTGACATAATTATGCTTTATATTTGATACTTTCAAATAATAACATTTGGTATCATGATATCATGTAGCCAGTCTTGCACATAGATTGCTATTTTCTGTGTACTACAATGTTGAGGCTGTCAGTAAGTCAATGTTTAGTGTGTGGTTAAGGTGTGTGTGTGTGTGTGTGTGTGTGTGTGTGTGTGTGTGTGTTGATAGCTAGAGAGATTCGTGTTTGTATGTGGAGTTGGTAAAGTATATTTTTTCTGGTAGAGGTGACACGCTGTAGCTTTATCTTCCCTAACAAAGAAGCACTTTCCTTCCCCTTCTCGATTCAATAGCTGCGTGTATGTTGGCACCGTTGTGGGAACGGCAGGCTGACCGCGAACACAGTCAACCCCATTGTACTTCTTTATTTACTGGCACTCGATGAAAATCAAGAAGTGGCAAAGCCACTGGTGTGTGATGAGGCTATCGAGATGAATGCTGGTGTGACCACAAAGAGATTATCATTATCTAAGAGATTATGTTTGTGTCCTGGCTCCTGGGTGAGAGCATCATAAAACAAAGTGATACACATAGTAAGTTCAAACATGTGCTTCACCATCTAAATCACAGTTCTTACCATTTTAGATATATATTTTCAATCCAAGAAGCAGTTTATTCTTTTGTAGTGGAAACATAGTTGTGTTAGATGACTTACATTTTCATAATTAAAGGTGCAGTGTGCAATATCTGAATATTTAGTGGCATCTAGTAGTGAAAGTTCTAGAATGCAACGCTCCCTGGGTAACCCCACCACTTCGAATAATAACAGAAGCTACAGTGCCTTTCATGGACGATAATCTTGGTAGGCTACTAAAGATGGCATCATCCACCACTGCCTCAAGCCTTTCCACAATATCAGGTGATGGTGTATAGTTATTTACTCCATAGAACTTCTTCTTCGTCTTCCAACAGGTGCATTTCCCCAGCACACCCACTTTAAAATGCATATGGCCGTTAAGTTTGTCCATTATGTGCTACAATAGAATCATGGCAGTGCAAAATGGCGGCCTCCATGGTGGCAAGCCCCGCTCTTATGTAGATATAAAAGGCTCATTCTAAGGAAATAAAAGAAAAAACTACTTTTTTTTCAAGTGATTATGATTTTTTTAAAACACACCAATTATGTTCTGAAAAATACCAATAGATTATACACACTGCAGTCTGCACCTGTAATGAATGAATTGTTTGATGAAGTGTATTTCCTGATCCTGTTGTTCTGAGGTTGATGTTAGTTTCATGGCTCGTTTGCTAAATGTCTGACATGTTCCTGGCTGACCAGCAGACGGAGCAACAAACCAACAAACATGTGTCACATATCCTCCAAAACCTTGCCCCCAATACAAGGGCTTTTTTTCTTCTTTTTTTCTTTGTAAACCCAAATCCTCTCTCTCTGCATCAATAATATGAACCGCATGGCACAGTGACAGAGTTAGCATCTTACCTGGGCGAACACAGTGTATTTGGTAGCTAAATAAAGTCCCTTTAGGAGTTTGTAGAGACCAGAAGAGGAACAAAAATTAGTAAAAGGTAATTAATCAGTTACCTTTTAACTGCTGAATGTGAAAATAGGTAACTGTGCAACTGCTGCTCATTTCTTACACAGCACAGATACATGGAGTTGCATGAAGTAGACGCACTGTTGTGCATAGATGATATGATTTTCATTGTCTATACAGAGCTGGACTAATTTTCCCATTCAAATCTGATATAGTTTATAGTCTGGACTAGAGTAACCTGAAGGGGAACTGGTATCTAATTCCGTCCTTTTCCGGAGAAGTATTGAGAGACACAATCACACAAAGAAAACATCAAACAAACATGGCAAGTTTCAGGATTCTTTAAAATTGTACCATACATTTTTGATTTTACATTCCAGGTTTACACTTTACAAGCTAAGTTTCCTCAGACATCTACTGCATCCAGGAAAAAAACAAGGCCATAAGCTCTGCTGTGAGCTGAGGTAGCACAAAACCAATTTTGGGAAAAAAAATCAAATGATACCTACAATACAATAAAAGAGTAAAATCCAGAACTCAGAGAGTGAAGTGGAATATTTCATTTGGAATAGATTGAAAAGCAAAAGACCTGTGATGAGAGAGGGTGATTGAGGGTTTGTTGTTTTTTTACTTTCTGCAGTAGGCCACGGCGCCGTATGCCACTACTCCCACAATGGCTACTAAAGCCGCGCTGCCACACAGAAGCTCAGTGGAGCTCAGAGGTTTGGAAGTCTTTGGTGGAGCAGATGCAGCGGGCTCCGACTTTTCCGGTTCTGCGTGAGCGGCTTTGACTGAATGTTCCTCCGTTGTTTCGGAGAGGGGAATCTGTGAGAATTTCAGTGGCTGCTCGAGATCTTCTTCCAGAGGCTCTTCTTCTGCTGCCATCGGGGCGAGGATGGAAGGCGGGTGGAGCCCCTGAGTAGAATAAACCTCCTCTGCCTCGGAGGTGGTGGTCGAAGGGACCGGGGTGGACGTGGCGGAGGGGGGATCCAGCCTGACAATGGGCAGAGGAGGCAGGGCCATCGGGGGAACCACGTGCCTGAACTCTACTGGCTTCTTCTTCTCCACGCGAGGCTCCTCCACCTCCACCAGGAGCTCCTCAGTTTCTGGAGCGTGGAGGTTCTCCGGCTCGTCCTTCTCCCCGCCCAGAACACTCAACACGCTGGTCTGGAGCTCCTCGTCGTCCTCCTCCTCCTCCTCCGTCCTCCTGGCCCTCTCCTCCTCGTTCTCAGCCTCCTCCAGCATCTCGGCCTCCTCGCGCTCCAGGTGAACCATGTCGGAGTTAGAGGAATGGTTCTCCTCTCCGGCCAGCGCCGCCCCGTCGTTGCTGTCCAGGCTCTTGGTGTCTTCTGGGTCTACGTCCCCCATGGTGGACCAGGACTCTGCCAGCAGGCTCTCGCTCTGCCAGGGCGCGCTGCTCTCCGTGGGGGTCAGAGGCAGAGCAGCAGCAGCAGGGACCGGGCTGAGGGAGCGGAGGGGACCAGGGGCCTCCCCACGTTCTCCTCCATCCCCCCGGCTGGACTCGACTGGGGCCTTTCCCTCCAGAATGAAGGCTGATGCTGCAGAGACAATATAGAATACACTTCAGAAGTGGAACAAACTCACTTTAGTGAATCTCTAGACTTGGCTGTGAACAATGTTCACTCAGGTGCTGCTGGTTTTGAGGCCTTATTTTTGCTATTATTATGGCATTTCTGTATAGAAGATGCTAAACTAATTATTACAAAAATAATTATTATAAGTAAAATATGAAGATTTCTTAGATAATCACTCGTGGTTAAAGGTGCCACAAGGAACTTTTAAATATTTCTGGAACAGTCTAATTTTTCGTCTCATGATCATGAATGATATAACAGCAAATGAGACCATCAGTGCAAAGAATGCAATTTTTTATATAGTTTTTCATAATACCTTTGTCATGGGTACGCTCACACAGGAACTACAGCTGCCGTAGTAAAAACTCTACCTCTTTTGTCCAAAGGGGGTGCAAGAATGAACACAAATTGAAAGTGCACCTTTAAAAATTAAAGCCCTTAGCTCAGTTGGTAGGGCGTTCCCCCATGAGCCTCGGCCACCAGCAGACCCGGGTTCGATTCCAGCCCGCGGTCGTTCTCTGCATGTCACTCCCCTCTCTGCCCCATTTCACCTCTGTCTCTACACTATCAATAAAGCATAAAAATGCCCAAAAAATATCTTAAAAAATAAATTAAAAGGTACACAGCAGGACAGTTAGAACCCAACACATAGAATGCACCAATTTCCACCTGGATTGTTTCATTTCAAACAAAATCAGACATCAGAAAAATTTAAATACGAATTCCATGCATAGTGGCGTTAATAATTAATAACATGCTTGTCTACATTTGGCTTCGGTGTCTGCGTTCTTAGTGACATCAGTGAGGCTGTGGTGATTGGAAAAAGTTGCTCACTTGCCGCTCTGTATTGCTGCGTCGGTCGGTGACTATCTATAGCCTCGACCTGCATATCTTACTATGTTTAGCCACCATATACATCTCTCATCTGTCACCCTAGAGTGGAAGCTATTTCAGGGATTTCCCATGACGTGAGAGTAGGCTCATGAATTGGAGTGACATATCATTCATTATGTCCCATTACCAAAAAAAAACTCTTATTCTCACCAAAACTGAGATAACAACATGTATTCTACAACAGTGTATATTCATTTTCACTTTCCAGATAAAGAATACCCACTGTATACATGGCTGTATGCATGTCTCAGTAGTCTCAAGGTGACCCCCTTTACCCCTTGTGCCATCACGTCTCAGCTTTGATTGCAGAAAGTATTCACCCCGCCATGCCAGCACTAAGAATAGATCCTCTCAACACTTGCTCCTCACTGTCTTACTTTGTATCACGTTCACAACCTAATGGCCTGTGTGCATTTCTACTGGCACTACTGTCCACATTGTATGTATCTGGCCTGTATTCGTATTTATACTACTTTCTACATTCTAGTGTACACACCTTTCGCTCTGACCCCCTCTGAAGTGTGGTAACCTGAGAATGGGATATGCGACAAGACGAATTTTAGTGTGCCTTGTGTAAATTGACTAATATATATAATAATTGACTTAACTTAACCTCCAGCTGTTTATAATGTATATGTAATTTTTTGCCATTACTTGTAAGTATGCTTGCACTGTATATTATACCTTTACATGCTCTTACTGTATATATCTGAGTGGTATTCTATTGCAGTATGTCCGTCCTGGGAGAGGGATCCCTTACTTTGTCAACTCTCCCTGAGATTTCTTCAATTTTTTTTAATCTCGGTAAAGGGTTTTTACTGGGAGTTTTTTCTCAGCCGAGCTAAGGGTGTAAGGGCAGGGTGTCATATTGTATCATATTGTATCATATTGTATGAAATGTAAAGCCCACTGAGACAAATGTATTTGTGATTTTGGGCTATACAAATAAAACTGATTTGATTTTGATTTGATCATATATCTTACTGGCAATTTACTGATTTTGCACTTCTGGAGTAAGACATTCAGACCAGAATATTTAGATTACTGTCTTTTTGTGGCTATGCGTAGGCCTACTTTATGATTGTAAGGGTTAGAAAGAGTTGCATTCATGTGATTATTGCAACGTGCCTGAGCCTTTAATTTTCCGGTGCCCCCCTTGAAAATAAATGTAAGTGTAGAGCCCTGCCATAACAAGGACAAATCCTTCGACAGCCTCTCCGCGGCTTAAATATCTGTTACATTTGCACTCAACATTACAAAAAGCTGTGAATCTGTGATCCAAAATCTGAGACGTGTTGGTAAAACAGATAGGTGTGATTAGTGATAATTAGTGGCGGCAGCAAGAGTTGAAAATGTAAGGCTGGTGATACATGTCCACTGGTCTGCAATAAATGAAGTATAATTACTGATTTCTTTTAGGTTTGTTTGTGCTAGTTGTCAAGCTAATGGAGAGGTGTTAGTTTTGATAAGGAGATGTGAGTGAAATCTGGATCCATTTCACTGAGCCTAATATGGACTGGGCCTGGATTGGACTGAGAAACATACACAATTCAAGCCATGGGTTTGATTATCCGTCCTTATTTAGTTTATTTATTTCTCCGTTAGGAACTTGTCCAACCCTTGATGGCTTTGGGATTCTGCCCTTTACTTCAATGCAATCTCAGCAAAAAGGCTCTCATCGACTTCTCAACTTCATGTGAATAAATAGGCAATATCAGTGCTATGTATGTTCTTAATTTGCAAAACACTATTTCTATTGTGTTGCCTCACAGGGGAAAGCAAACCCCCTTCCTGCCCATGATGCAACAGTTTGGTACTTTTTGTGCAATAAAACCTGCTGACTGAGAGTCCATCAGCAGGTCAAAATCAATTAAAAAAAGTTTTTTTAGTCCTTGAATAAATATTTACTACATAGAGCTAAATCACCTCTTTAGTAATGGTTAGATTTTAGTGTCCAGACCTGTTAAAGTTGCTACGAGGAACCTTCAGTTTGAGTTCATTCTTGCGTCCCCTTTGTACAAAATCCATAGTGTTTTACTAGGCCAGCTGTAGTTCCTGGTTGAATGTACCCATGACAAAGGCATTAACAAAGACTATATAAAAATAGCATTCTCTGCACTGATGGTCTTGTTTAATGTTACATGTCATGTATGATCATCAGAGGAAAAAAGCAAACGTTTCAGAAATATTTAAAAGTTCCTCATAGCACCTTTTTTCTAAATTTTGATCAGGATATTTTGTATGCTATCAATGCTATCATTGTTCCCCTCATGCGTTCATTACTAAAATCCTCCCTCCTCCCTTGCAGAGTGAGCAGACTGAAACAGGCCCGTCCCTCCCCAGACGTCACTGATTAAATGACTAGCTAGCTACAGCTGCCATATTGTCTGTCCCTAGCCATGTGTGTGTGTGTGTGTGTGTGTGTGTGTGTCCTGCCTGTAGACACTGGGCAGACCCACGGTGACACTGACACATTAAAGTTGGCCACATCAACATTTCCAAACCTGCCGTCACGTCACACACTGGGACACTCGTCTGGTTACCCTGCCTGTTGAGCAAAAGAATTGACCTTTTCTGCTCTGTGATCCTCCTCCTGGACTTATACTGGCCCACTTGAGTAATTGGATTCCCCACTGATCCTCTCCCAGCAATAACAGACTCACAGTGGACAGAGTGAATGATCGGGGGAGTTTTGAGGGCACTCTTTCTGTGCTGATGAGTGACGAGGGAGGACATTGTGATATCAGATAACCAGGTCTTTACAAAGAGGTCAGCTTTCAATGTCAAAATGGGGGAATGGCTTTTGTAAGATATAGACTGTGCTCTTCCTTGGTGGCAGTTTTTCTCTGTCTTGTGCAAGGTGAGGTTTTGCCCTTCACAACATGAGAGTGACCCACAATGACCCCTTAACTAACGCTGACATGTTTACAGATAACAGACTTTAAACAAAGCATGGCACACATAGGCCCCAAAAAATAAATAAATGTGATCACATTCTCGATTCAAAGGCACAGTCTTTTACATTCTTATTTCTTCCTTTAGGTTTCATGCTTTGCTAAAAAAAAAATGCTTTCTTTTTGAAAACAACATGTGGGCATACCTGTGTCTCCTTGGCCCGGTGGTGAATCAGTAGCTAGATGAGAAGCAGATGCCGGGGATTCAAAGTGAGACGTGCACTCACTCACACACGAAGCCTCAAAACATCAGACAGACAGGCAGACATGCATGCTGTAGCTGCCACAGGAATAACAAGGTGGACAAGCTGTGCAAAAGTCTCCCTCTCCCTCTCTCTCTCTCTCTCCCTCTCCCCCCCCCCCCCCCTCTCTCTCTCTCTCACCCACCCCACTTCCCAAATCCATGACATAACAGCTGGCCGGAGAGCAGTCATTGGTGACTTTGCTGTCTTTGCTGTGGTGAGATAGACTATGAATAATTCATATGTAGGTGAATGAATGACAGTTTTAAGTCTTGAATCAGACTTATCTCAACAGAGGTGTGAGTGTTTCACTTAAAGTAAAAAACAGTCAGTGGAGTTTTCTATTAGCTTGTCCAAACAGCAAATTATCACTCAGTCTATAGTGTGTGTGACACCAACTGGAAATGGAATGTCGGACAGTGGAGAAGAGCTATTTCTAAAGCTAAATTTTCCACGTTCTACTTCCCTCTACTGGCAGCACTCTGTTAGAAGACTGGAAACTATGTCAGTGGGCTTTGTAAATGGTATACAATTACACCGTGCCAACATGTATAGTGTGTGTACACATAAATAGCTTCACAGTGCAAACTTATCAAAATAAATTGCATTTTTTTTAGTAATGCCAAGCTAAACAAAGATGCATATGAAGTGAAATAAAAATGTAAGACTTGTTTGTGATGAAATAGACAAAGCGATAAGCCATAGCCAAATTAGTTGACACAAAGTTGAGTAAGCTCAAAACTCTCTGTATTTCTCAGTATGGCAGTGTTTACAAACTGGTGTCACCCCTGACTCAGGAGCTTATGAAACGCCCACGAAATGTTTCAGTTGTCGATTCTCCTGCTAAGAAAGAACCTGGACACACAACAGAAGGAATAAAATCCATCCGTGATCACAGAAGACTTAGAAGTACAGTAGATGTGCTGACAGTGTCTTTGTAATTACCTAGATTTCCTCATGGGGGTGGCAGAAGTTGCGCACTATAGCTTTGAGTTTCACTGACTGGCATTTTCTGGAACTTTAAGCCAAATCTCACAGCCATGTTCAGCTAGGTGTGCAATTCATTAAAACCATGAATAAGATCAATATATATATATATATATATATATATATATATATATATATATATATATATATATATAAAAAAATGTTTCATTTTAAGAATAAAATTATACATGCCAACAATTGTTTCATATAGATGAATTTATGAATAATAACATTATTTTGTAACATTTATGTGTACTGCATGGAAACATGAAAAGGCAAATAGTAAAACCAAAGCAAATGCAAACAAAGACAATCAGATCATTAAAATATTTAACTTTTAAGTCTTAAACTTATAAGAGTACCATTGACTGTTGAATATTAGTACACATATGCAGTATTTAAATCATAAATACATGGTTTTATATGTAGTAAACGAAAATGACCTGTGCTCGTCCCTGATTGGCCGTGCGACCGGAAGTAAACATCATGTGACCTCTCAGATCAGCTGATCCTCCGTAGACATCTTTACTAGTCACGACTGCGGCGGAGATTAATTCATACCTCACCGTCTTAGATTCTCGGGTAAATAACCGTGTATTTGACGCGCTCCTTGCGGCATGAGGAGCTTCGTTTTGGTAACAACTGTCTCTTTGATCGTTCGCCGTTTTAAATTGTGGCTGTGTTTTTGTTCTCGTCGCAGGCCTCCAGCAGATCCACTGACAGCTGCAACCATGGCGCTCAGCGATGCCGACGTTCAGAAGCAGGTAATGGCCCGTGTTAACCTTCACAAGTGACACCACAAATGCTGCCAACAAGCCTTTTTTTTTGCGCGTCTAACTGTTTTATTACAATACTGCGACGTGTTTCTAGCTGCTGCAATATTTGATTGAAGTGGTTGTGTGTGTGGGGGGGGGGGGGGGTGTGGAGGAAAATGACATTGAAAGAGCTGCAGTGGGTTAGCATCGAAATAAACTCAATTATGAGCAATAATACGAATATAGGATATTTTCCATGGGTTGTTAGTGGCTAGTTGTGTTATCAGAACATATGTGTGGACATTGTGGTTGAGATGAAGTGTGGATGGTCATATTTCTAATCGGTCACATGATGAACACATGATGAGGAACTAGGACTGACTGACTGACTGACTGACTGGGGAAATCTTTGCAAACACTGGAAATAACCCTCCAACAGGGCTCATGCAAAGCTGCAAAAGGCTACAATGATATAACTGGGTTCTCTTAAAAAGCATTAAAGTATTAAAGGGCATTACATTTATTAATCTAAAACGAAGGCCTTCATTGCTATTTAAGATTTCCTGATTCAATTTTGCAAAGGTCTTAAACCTACTATGATCTGGGTTGCTGGGATCTATCTATTTTTTTCTAACGTTGCAATGAAACAATAAAATAAAAATTACTAGCATATTTTTTATGTTTACATCACACAGATCCTCGTAGCATGATCCAACGTTGACACATTTAAGTGATGCATTATTATTATTATTTTTTGCTCTTTTTAGTTGTGTATTTTGATTGATCACATTAAAACAATATTCACAAGAGTTTTCAACATTTTGAAGTTGATCTTACTTTATCACTGTACCAAAATAAGTCAAATGGTTCTTAACCCAAAGTTATTCATGTAATTTTTATTTTACAGGTTTGGTTTAATTCTGAGTGGCATTAAAAAAAAGTCTTAAATGTGTTTAATCTAACTTGCCTTTAGCTGTGTAGGAACCTACACATACATTAGGGGCCCGTGTTCATTTGCAAAACATTCCACACCATGGTGGCACAATCACTTCACAGCGAGAATAATTCCTGAGTTCCATTATAAGAGGGGGATGTCTATCTACAGAAGAAAGAATGAAGCTTCGTGATGAAAACACCCAAATCTCAATCTTCCTTTTAAAGGTGCAGTGTGTGTGATATGCAGTGGCATCTAGTAGTGAAAGTTCTACAATGCAACGCTCCCTGGATAACCCAAAATGCATATGGCCATTAAGTTTGTGCATTCTCTGCAACTGTAGAATCATGGCAGTGTAAAATGGCGGCCTCCATGGTCGCAAGCCCCACTCAACAAAGTCTGTTCTAGAAAATGCCAATCAATTCTACACACTGCACCTTTTTAAAGGAAGCCCAGTTTTGTTTTCTTTCATTAATGTGTCTTTCCTTTTGTCTGCAGATCAAACACATGATGGCCTTCATTGAGCAGGAGGCCAATGAGAAGGCAGAAGAGATCGATGCAAAGGTATAAACGCCTGTACACACTGCAGTGAAACCATATCCTTTACTGAAGTAAAAGCACTAATACCACTCTGGGAAAAAATATTTTTGAATAATCTAATAAATGATCAACATATGTTTGTAGTGTCACTTTCATGTGAGAACCATGTATCTCTAAAAAGTCCAGAAACAGCCCTTCAAAATAAAATTGATATATTGATACTATAAAGAGATGTCAACACTAATAACTTTTAAGTACAAACGTGTCAGTAGAATAAACATTACACATATAGACAAAAATATAAATCACAACATTAGACAATTTTACATAGAAGTAGATTGACATCCAATCTGTTCATAGTGTTTTTAAATGGTCCTCAGCATCAGATACCTATTGTGCACAAAACCCTCCACAAGGGGGCGCTCAAATCACAGTAATACCAGATACGATCAGAGGAGCCATTGGCTTATTTCACAAAATCTGAACTGCTTTGCACATTTTAGGAAATTATCTTACACCTAACATGCATACATTTTAAAAAAGTCCTTTCAACAACAATAAAAACTTTGTGTTGTCGATATGTTTATATTTCCAGCCCTGTGGGGTTTAGTCTAAAGCTTGATAATATATGGACTATTAATATCTTATATTTTAAATGAAGAAACATGAATATAGTAGTTTCAGTGCATTCATTTTTAAGGAAGAAGGTTATATTATTCTTTTATCTTATGGCTTGAAAATGGGCTTTGTAAATATTTTTTTTCCTAAATCGTCTGATATTTCCAATTTTATTTTATAATTTCCTGATGTTTTAGCACTTTTTAACATGTTTTTTGTAAAAGTGGATTGTATAAACGCCGAACAGCATTTGATCAAAGAATTTGAAAAAAAAGCATGTTTCATCTGACGGGAGGAATTTTATCTCCGTGATCTGTGTGTGTCTCCTCCTGTAGGCAGAAGAAGAGTTCAACATAGAGAAGGGCCGTCTGGTGCAGACCCAGAGGCTGAAGATCATGGAGTACTACGAGAAGAAAGAGAAGCAGATTGAGCAGCAGAAGAAAATGTGAGTCATCATGGGCGAAAAAAATCACAGGACTTATCCAGTCCCCCAGCCATCTCTCCTTCCTTAACCCGTCTTTTTTAAGAACAAAGAAATATCTGTACGTGTGATTCAGAGCTTCCGTGATTTTACTTAGCCGCTTTCGTCCTACAATGACTCTCTTGTAACCACTAATGGTCTCCAGTGTCTCCGCACAAACAAACAAACACAGTCCAAACCTTAAATATCTAAACAGGCCCAATGTGTGTGTGTTATTTTGTCCACTTAACAGTCAGATGTCAAACTTGATGAACCAGGCTCGTTTGAAGGTGCTGAAGGCCCGGGATGACATGATCTCGGTGAGCAGCCATACTTAAATCATATTACATTTAATCTTAACCAGAGAGATTGGATTAACTTTTGTGTAAATCAACTAAAACCCTTCTGTGTGTATTTGTGCCCCTTAGGAAATGCTGCATGAAGCTCGCCAACGACTCTCTAATGTCGCCAAAGACCCCGCAAGGTACCCGGCTCTGATGGACGGACTGATCCTGCAGGTTAGTTTATATTTTCTCGGCTACTAGAGAAATCAGTTGCCAGTTTATTAAAGGTGCTCCGAGGAACTTTCAGTTTTGTGTTAATTCTTGCACCCCCTTTGGACAAAAGCGGTAGTGTTTTAATTACGGCAGCTGTAGTTCCTTGGTGAGCACACCCATGACAAAGGCATTAAGAAAAAACTATAAAAAAAAATCATTCTTTGCACTTATGGTCTCGTTTGCTGTTACATGTCATTTCTTTTTTTTATAATCTTTAAATTCTTTCTATCAGGGATTCTATCAGCTTCTGGAAACCAAAGTGACCATTCGCTGCCGTAAACAGGACGTGCAGATGGTGCAGGTGAGCACGCAGCGCATGTTAAAATGTATTGAATATTCATCTATTTTTGAATATGCTTTCGACCAAAGCGTCGCACAAATGAGGTAAAAGGTTTTAGTTCGAGCAGAAGCCCTCAAATTGAAGTTCTACAATACACTGGTTCAAATAAATTTAGAACGAAAAAAGGTGCATAGGAAATGATGATTTTTTTATTGTATGTAAGAGAGCATCGCATTTTCAGCTTGCATAAGAAAACTCGAAAAATGCTATTAAATTATGGATCTACAAGTCATCGGAGATTGGTTGTTAGACATACACACCACGTATCCATGGAAGAGGTACACTAGCGCTATTATTTAATTTGTTAATCCATTTGGATCAGTTAAAATCTAAATTTAAATCGTACTATGTGACTCTTGTCTTTCAGGCATCAATCCAGAGGAATATTCCTATTTATAAAGCAGCCGTGAAGACCAACCTGGAGGTCCGCATCGACCAGGACAACTTCATCTCCCCAGACGTGTAAGCATCGCATCTTAAAAACCTAAAATTGTAACTTTGTGTTATTTGATTTATACGGACGATTTACAGAAAACGGATTTGAGTATTTTTTCTTATTTTTTCGTATTTATTCTTTCTTGTTCTCTTCCTTTAGTTCTGGAGGTATTGAGATCTATAACAGCAATGGGAAGATCAAGGTTGCCAACACCCTGGAGAGCAGACTGGACCTCATGGCTCAGCAGGTAGGAGACGGAGACGGCTTGAATTTTCATCCTTGAGATGTTTGAACTTTTATCATGAACACCTTTTTATTTCGATATTTTGAAAAATAATTTAACCACCCCAATCTGTAATATTGTGATGCACTTGATATATCAATATATAGAAGAACAAGGTCATAAACAGGCAATCACACCCCTGGTTTTATTCAGAAAACTCTAAAGCTGCGAACACACCGCACTGGCCGCGCGGTGAGATTACATTCAAAGTCAATGTACTAGCCGCGTGTCCACCCGAGAATCGGCGTCCAGCGCGTGGCCGCGCCTCATCGAAGCGCGTGAATCGAAGGCACGGCCAACATATGCGGCAAACGCAGAAGATGAAAATATTAATCTTTTTGGCGTCGCCGCGCCGCAATAGCCAATCAGCGTTGAGATTGCCCGGTGGTCTGCAAGCCGAGGTGGGGGTGTGGAGTGAGGACATTGTGCTTACAATACATTCTGCAAATATGTGTATTTTGCATCTGTTCAGCTGTTGGTTGTACTTTAGCCAAGGTAGCGCCGGTTAGCATAGTGAAACTCACCCAGCTGTGTGCTGTTCCGGAGGATAATATGAACCCAAACTTGACGGCAGTGTCCGTGTGGAATTCCATTATAGTAGCCTACAGCGAAGCACCGGTGTTGTCCTCTGCCAGACCGCGCACTTTCACTTTCAGGGAAGGCTGATGTCTGCCATTATTTTTGCCGCTGAGCACACACTGCTGTTGTTATTGTGTTTAGTATGTTGCTGAACTGCTGTTAATGTGTGTGTATTTGCGATCGGGGTGCGTCTTCATGCTGTTTTAATGCTATTTGTGACATGACTGCCGCTGGTTACACAGTGTACCTACATCTGTATTTTTTGGCACAGCTGGACCATGTTGTTGTTGTTGCACCGTAAGTGTGACTGGTCTGATCTCATATACGGCGTCGTTGTCAGGAATATATGGCCCAATATGATCAAGCCGATCCTCCTGCGTTCACGCGGCCAACCGCCGCAGGGGGCCAGTGCGGTGTGTTCGCAGCTTTAGCTAGTGACCTAATAAGGTGGTCATAATTGCACAGACTAGGGCTATTCAATAGGCGGCCCGCGGGCCTACATTTATTTCTATGTTTTTTGATAAGCTGTTGCACTCTTAGTAAACCTAGGCCTACCTGTATTTGATAAGCTGTTGCACTTAGAGTACATTTATTTCTATGTATTTTGATAAGCTGTTGAAGAGTTAACCTATTGTGTTTTCCTGAACTGATAAGATTGTTAAACACTTAAACAACAGGCAGCCTATGTTAATCGAATAGGGATTTTTTTTGATAAGCTGGTGAACTCTATTTGATAAAATAAAGACAACATATGCACTCCTATGTCGTTGTAGTGTTTTACAGTATATGTAGCTATTGATGTGATGCTCATAAATTTTAGGCATTTTTTTCTGGCCCCTCATTTTGGATCATTTCCACCAACCGGCCCCCATTCAAAACTAATTGAATAGCCCTGGCATAGACCCATACATTTACATTAGAATATAATCCACAGCCCGTTTTAATAAACAATGTGTTTTTGCATTTGCAGATGATGCCTGAAGTCCGAGTGGCCCTCTTCGGTGCCAACCCAAACCGCAAGTTCCTGGATTAAAGTAGCTCCTCTGTATTGTAAAAAAATACACTCCATTTTATTTTTTATTTGTCATATGAAAGACGTCATTCCTCTTGTCTGTGAAATGAATTTCCGATGCTAAAGAGACGCGTTGTTGTCGTGTGATGTATTGCTGTATTTTTCCTGTGCATTTAAGGGACGTGGTTGACGCTGCAACTCGACATTACAGATTTGCGTCGAGGGTAATGCACAGTTCTTTTTTTTATTTTTTGTCGTGACAGGGTTTACTCTGCTGCTCCTCAGTTTACATTGATTTGTCAATAGACGGGATAGGTTGTTGGGCTGGATGTGAAACAATATGCCCTTTTGTCCTCTTTAATTGGATCTGTTTCCATGACAAGCACAGCAGCATCCGTGACACGGTTCTCCCGGTTTTCATTAACCTTTACCCCCGCATTAGAAGTTGCATGGGGCATTGTGTTCGCTAATGGGTGTGTGCTCCAACCAATAAAACAAATTGCATCCCACAAAACGACCTGAAAAACCGTACATGACCTTACAAAGTTAATTTATTGATGTTACATCGACTGTACGTTATTCCGTAATTAAATGAGTGAAGAGTGGGTTATATCATTCCAGGGGGTGCACTGTTTATGTATATGAAGTTTCCAGATTAAATTATATGTATGTGTGGTTTTTGTTTTTCGTTCTGTTGTCTTTTTTTTTTTTTTTGATTGTGTCTCAAACTGAAAATGTTCTATTGTGGAAATGTAAAACCTAATAATAAAATATAAATCAATAGTATCACTAATTCTGTTCGTTGTGGATGTATGCTCATCTGGTGTCCTCCACTGCTGAGATTACATTTTAAGTTTTATGAAACTGGCCATTCATGCTTTTTTCATTACTATATCACATGGTATTTGTCAGACAGAAATGCCCCAATTATCCTGCCTGCGCTCTTGAGTATTTTGCTGACATGCCTGTGGACTGATAGCAGAGAATTCTGGTGGAAAACAAGCTTGAGCACAGTTTTGGGAGTCGGCTGAGCAGAGACACACAGGACTCCAGGAGCTCTTATTTACTTGTGAGTATTTTATGTTTTTTAAGGTGGCTTGATTTGCCTTTTAGAGAGTTTAACCTTTGTTTAGCATGTGTGAGATATGTGAGAGTTGTTTATCACTTTTCGCTCCACTACTCTTTCTTATTTTGACTCGGAAAGCTTAGCTGTCATGGTCAGGCTACTGAATGGGCTGTCTGCGCCGTAATGCAAGCGTAATGAGAATCGGTTAACCTTTTGATTAACCTAATACAACTTTATCAGTTTAATTGATCCAGTATTCCACTCAAAACGATCTAATAGCAGAAGGACTTTAATGTCATTAGTTTGTTTATTTATTTAACCTTCATTTATACGGGCAATCTTTTGAAAGTTCGAATAAAGAAAGGAAAAAAAGGATTGCGAATAAAGTGCGTTTCCATCAAGTGGTTGGAGCGGATAAACTGCAGATTACGGTCTCGCCAGCACCAAACAGAACGCAGGAGGAGCGGCATTACGCTCAGCCTCTGCCCGCCTGTCAGCCACTATTTCCGGACACTTTTACTTGGCAGACTTGGCTGGAGAACCAGGTTGAAAACTGCGCACTTTTAGCACTTATTTTTACTTTCGGCTAGGAGTTAGAAGGGGACGAGATCAGTAAATAAGGCTGGTTGAAAACCTACAGACTCTACCCCATACACACCTCCGGATAACCCCCGCTCGGCTCTACAGTATGCTGTTTGGGACAATACAACAGCAATCAATCAATCAGTGACAGACGCACAGTATTTATATGATAGTGCCAAGTACAGGAAACCTAAAAAGCAAGTTCCCATTTAGGCTTATAGTTAGTTTCACACAGTATTAGTTTTATTGACCCACTATGCCGTAAAAACCGTAATACCTCTCATTTGATGCAGAAGGATTAAGGATTATGCAGTTTCATGGAAGGGGGATTTGTTTATATTTGCAGAGCCTGCAGTTAGTTTACTTAACATATTTTCTCTACGTGTAATTCTTAGAATTAAATAATATCACCATAAACCAGAACAAAATTGTTGTAGAGATAACTGTGTGCAGCAACAACAACAGTCAATCTGCAACTTTTCAGGTAGCGTTCTAACTTCAAACGGATCCAATTGTCCTTTTGGAAAAGTGTGTTTATTCAGTAATGAGATATGAGAATATACCTTGGAAAATGTTCACTTCTCTGACACACCCAAAGTTACATAGTGCACCTTTAATGTTTCACACATGTATTTCTTTCTTCACAGCACCAAATACAGCAATCCTGCTCTTGTGGAGGGTGTGTGTGTGTGTGTGAACATGTTCTAGCACCCTCCTGTGGCACATAAGGACATGGTGATCTCAATCTACCAGGTTGTGGTCACGTATGTACCCCTTCTGTGGTTGGTAAGAGTGAGTGATGGGATGCCTGACCCCGCTCAGAGGGAACTGTTAATGCGTCAGGAGGCCTCCAGACAGACCGGGGGCCGAGTCATACTGACAGCGGCTGAGCAGAAGCTAGATGTTTATCTGCACCGGTTAAAGGAACAAGAGATGGCGGCCGCACAGTTTCCCCCTGCTATCCACTTCTTCAAAGCAAAGCCTCTCATACAGAAGAGTTCCATCTTCAAACTGCTGCAGAAGATGCCTAAAGGTGATGTCACAAGCTTAGATCAGAACAGGGCCTACCGGGCGCATGCAGGCCCAAATGAATTCCAATTTTTTATTTTTTTTCCATTATAGCAGAACAACATATTGTGGATACTGTTACATTTGAATGAAATATAGTCACGCTAATAAATTGTTGGATATATAATTTATAAATAGAACATTTTAGCACGGCTTTAAAGGAATAGAACTTGCATCTTGGCTTTTGTTGATGATTTTCCTGTAGTATTTTATGTAAAGTGAGGTAGAATTTTGTGTAATATCTGTTATTGCACAAATTTCAAATAGGCCTATCAATAAAAGATATAAACTATAGAGCATAAATTACAGAAAAGCTGAGAAAAGCGACACTTGAATAAAGTCAAATGTCTAGTCATCATTTAAAAAATGCAACTTTAGATTTATACTACAAGGATGGTAATGGCAGAGACTTTAGGCTTGGGTAGCTCGCATAATTATCAGATGGACCAGAAGAGTTGACTTATTAGTTGCTTTGCTGACTTTGTCCTTAGCGTTTTGACTTCATCCACAAAATTGTACTTAAAACTTTACTCACACCATTTAATATTTTTCTTGCGTGCAAAATGTAAAAAAAATATTTATAGAAATATTTATTTTCTCACTCCTGGCCTTAATTCTCTTCCATATGAGGGGGGCTTTAAAGGTGCAGTGTGTAATATCTGAATATTACATCTATAGGTTTCAGTCCATCAGTCTGACTTTGGGGTCCCATTTTGGGCTGTTTTTGGTGACAGGTGCAGCCCTCCACATCCACAGCTCCTCTCTGGTCAGTGTTGACTGGCTGGTGAGAAACGTCACGTACCGGCCACACTGTTACATCTGCTTCACGTGGGACAACTCGGTCCGCTTCCTGTTCTCCGACCGCCAGCCCTTCCCACGCTGGGACTGCTTCTACTGGCAGCTGCTCCAGACCCTGAGGGCCAAAATAAAAGACCCTATACTCTTTGATAACAGGTTGAGTAAAGATGTCTCATTTTCTTACACATTTCGAATCAATACAGTATATATAGGGGAGGGGGATTTGTTTATATCTGCAAAGCCTGCAGTTAGTTGACAAAATATGTTTTCTCTATATGGAATTCTAAGTATTGAATAACCATAATCATAGATCAAAACAAAATTATTCTGAGGCACCTGGAACCAAAAGTAAAACTAGAATATGTTTCTGAAAAAAAAATTGTGCCTTGTTGCCAGTTTTATTAACAGTGAAATAATAACTTTTAAGGTAGCTTTCTAACTTCAACCAGTGTTCCAAGGATCCAATTTTCCTGTGAAGAAAGTTTGTTTATTAAGTCACATGAATATACCTTGGAAAATGTTTACTTTTCGGACACACCCAAAGTTACGTCGTGCACCTTTTTAAATTAGTTTTTGTGTGTGTTTTTTTCAGTTTAATGCAGCACCTCACTCTGTTCACCGAGGATCCCGATGGGGAGTATCCGAGCCAAGAAGTTGTTTGGGAGAAGTTTGAGAAAGCCTTTATTGCATCCGCAGGTCTGATCACACACGCCCCTGTGCTGAGGGACTACTTCTACAAGGGCTTTGAGGAGCTCCAGCAAGACAACGTCATGTATCTAGAACTAAGGAGCGGTCTCTGCAGGGTTTGTTTGTTCACACTTGAAGCAGTTTCAGTAGTAGTGGTGGTAGATCTGACCTCCCATGCATTTCTGTATTGTGATAGTGTAACATAAATGTCATATTTTTAATTTTTTTTGTGTGTGTCATTCAGACGTATGAGCTTGATGGAACCATCCACGATAAGAACTGGATGTTAAAAATGTTCCAAGAAGTTACAAAGAAATTTAAAGTGGATCATCCGGATTTTCTCGGGGCCCGTATCATCGTTTCTGTACACAGGTACTGATAAGAAAGAAAACATATGTAAAGGCATCTTAACAAAATGTGCGTCACTTGAGAAATTGCACTAAGTTGTACTCGCAATGGGCCATGATTTCAAAGCTCTAATTCAACTGTGCTTTGAAAAGATTAAGTCATTTTTTTCTGATTATAACCAATCATATTATCTCTTGACTATTGCGCTTCCTGTTTTCTGGAAATGGAACAAAGCTGCAGAGTTCTTAGAGTCAATAAAGGGCCACTCCACCCATTTAGTAGTGTTGCTTATCATGTTAAAAATTGCAATATTTGCACTGATGGTCTCGTTTGCTGTTGCATGCAATTCATGATCATCAGTTGAAAAATGAGACTGTTTCAGAAATATTTAAAAGTTCTTCTTAGCAGAGTGAGTAAGTGATTGAGCACACAGTTATAGAGCCATGAAACTGTTTCATTTAAATGGAATGCAGCCATCACTAATGTTATTCATTACATCAGTGCTTTTCCTGAGGTCACAATGTCTGCAGTGAAAATGGGTCTATTGTAAAATCTTTATCTTTATTCACAAAACCGTATTTTACTTTCCACTAATTAAATGTCTCATTTGATACCATATACATCTGGGAACATTAGCGTCGGCATGTTAGCATTGTCATTATGAGCATTCTTATGTTAGCATTTTTTCTCAAAGAACAAAACTGCTAGCCTGGCTCAAGAATCATGCATTTGTTTAATCTGTTTCCTGCAAGTTCCCCAACTTTACAAAAATGCCAAACTAAATTTGCTGGAATGTCCCTTTAATAAAACATTGTTTTCTAGAAGAGGTGAAATAATTGTGTACACCCCTGCTAAGCAGCTACTTTGGTAAATAACCCATTAAGTTTCCATGTGTCCGTGTAAGTAAAAACACAGACATTCTTGTGATGTCTTATCATTTTGTCACCCAACATTTAGGCAAAAAGCTTTAAACAATCTAAAATAAGCAACGCAGTATTCATAATATGCTCATAAATCTGCTGAACTGTCACATTTATAGGCATGTCATATGATGTTAATGTGAACTAGCAGCACAGTTGTTTTTTTGTTTTGTGTCTTGCTGTATGAGTCAAATTGAGTTCTCATCAGAGTGTCTGTTATCGCCATGGTTATCGCTGCTTCTTCCTTCAGGGCTCTGGGTGTATCTGAGGTCAAAGCGGCCGTCAAAGAGACCATTCAGCTACAAAAGGACTTCCCAGATGTCGTTGCAGGATTTGACATGGTGAGAAGTGATTCGGTTTCATTGAGCCTCTTTATTCAAGTGGCATTACAATAAAGCTCCTGTCATGAGTGCAAGACGTGTCGCAATTCTTGTTTGAGTTGGCTTGGTCTGATAGTTTATCTCACTTTGGTATAGACTTTATTTTGTTTTCCTTGAGCTAATATTGAGATTTGCAGGTTGGCAGGGAGGACAGTGGGAGGACCCTTTGGTACTTCAGGGAGGCTCTCTCTCTACCGGCCGAACTGGGTGTCACGCTGCCATATTTCTTTCATGCAGGCGAGACAGGTGGGTGGATCAAAAATCAGAAAAATCCATCGTCAAGAAATCTGTAAAAACTCCCTTAATTGGACTGTTTGTGTTTGTAGATGATGAAGGCACAGATGTAGATCAAAACCTTCTGGATGCCCTTCTGTTCAACACCACACGCATCGGCCATGGCTATGCTCTGGCACACCATCCCCTCGCCAAAGAGCTCTCTAGGAAAAGAAACGTGGCTGTGGAGCTGTGCCCCATCTCAAACCAGGTCAGATAACATACAGTGGAGGAAATAAGTATTTGATCCCTCACTGATTTTGTAAGTTTGCCCACTTACAATGAAATGAACGGTCTATAATTTTAATGCTAGGTTTATTTTAACAGTGATTGACAGAATATCAAAAAGAAAATCCTGAAAATCACATAAAAAAAGATAGAAATGATTTTGCATTTTATGAAGGGAAATAAGTATTTGATCCCCTATCAAAACATTGCTTAGTACTTGGTGGAGAAACCCTTGTTGGCAAGTACAGAGGTCAGACGTGTCTTGTAGTTGATGACCAGGTTTGCACACATCTTAGGAGGATATTTGGACCACTCCTCTTTGCAGATCCTCTCCTAATCTTTTAAGGTTTTGAGGCTGTCGCTTGAGCTTCAGCTCCCTCCACAGATCTATTGGATGTGATGTGATGTGATTCTTCTTGAGCCACTCCTTTGTTGCCTTTGCTGTATTTTTAGGGTCATTGACCCATCCATGACCCATTTTTACGGACCTGGCTGAGAGAAAGAGGTTGTCACCTAGTATTTCATGGTACATGGCCCCATCCATAGTTCCCTTGATGCAGTGAAGTCCACCTGTCCCGCTAGAAGAGAAACACCCCCAAAGCATAATGCTTGGCTGTGGGGATGGTGTTCTTGGGGTCATAGTCAGAATTCCTCTTCCTCCAAGCTTGGCGAGTCACTATGATACCAAATAACTTGATTTTGTTCTAATCTGACCACATCACCTTCTCCCAAGCATTCTCTGAGTTGTTCAGGTGTTCATTGGCAAACTTCAGACGGTTCTGTACATGTCCCTTCTTGAGCAGGGGGACCTTACGGGCACTAGAGGATTTCAATCCATCACGGCATAGTGTGTTACCAATGGTTTTCTTGGTGACTGTGGTCCCAGCTGTCTTGGGATCATAAACAAGCTCCTCCTGTGTAGATATGGGCTGATCCCTCACCTTTCTCATGATCACTGATACCCTACAAGGTGAGATCTTGCATGGAGCCCCTGACCGAGGGAGATTGATGGTCTTTCTGTGTTCTTTTCGAATAATCGCATCAACAGTTGTCTCCTTCTCACCCAGCTTCTCGCCAATGGTGAGGGATCAAATACTTATTTCCTCCACTGTATGTGTCATTGGCACAATAGAAAAGAAGATGGTTGGACCCCAATGTCCACCCGACTGACTTGCGGACTGAGCCCTCATAGAACTTTGTCATATGTACTGTACCTTCATCACGTCAAGTCTCCAAGGGTGCTTGAAATTCCTGACCCATTCACTTATTTTAAAGTATAAATGTAGGTCCTTAAATATTTAGTCATTGAAACACTTCTGGGTTCATCCTGCTGCTTTTGTCAGCGGCCACATCATCAATAAATATGAATGAGCCAGTTAATTTGGCAGCCATACATGCCAATGCTATAACACTACCACCACGCTTCACTGATGAGGTGGCATGCTTTGGATCATAAGCAGTTCCTTCTCGAAACTCTGTATTCACTTTGGTGAAGTCTTCTCTTGATTGTTGACTTTGACAGAGATACATCCACCCACCTCATGATCCACCTGACCTGAATCCTATTTGATCGTTCATTTCACTTGCCGAAGACAAAGCTGAAAGGAAACTGCCCACATACACTGTATATTAAATCATATAATATATATCTGAGCTCCCTGTTAAGTCAGTGTTTGTGTGTTCTGTAAAGCTGTCTTCATATATAAAGTGTGCTTGACCCCTTACTGTACCTCCAGGTGCTGAAGCTGGTATCTGACCTTCGGAACCACCCTGCCGCTGTGCTGATGTCCGAGGGCCACCCGATGGTGATCAGCTCTGATGACCCGTCACTGTTCGGCACCACAGGCCTCTCCTATGACTTCTATCAAGCCTTTGTTGGCATCGGAGGGTTAAAAGCAAACCTGGGCACCCTGAAAGAGTTGGCTGCTAACTCTATAAGGTGAGAATCAGTTGATTATATTACTGTCATGTCTGTATTTCTAAGGCCCTCTTTGTCATCTGTACTTGTTTGCATGTTTACGAAAACAATTTGACTTGACTAAGCATGTGTGATTGACTGTATTCTTTTCAATTGGTTTTAAAGATTAAGTTTTGGGATGTTGTTTTTTTGTATTTTTTTTAGTATTACCTGAATATTCAAAGCCTGGTCTATCTTGTGTACGATTTGCCAAATATGGCATCGATTAATGTCCAAAAACACATCAATAGCCACACTCTTTCACTGGGGAGATGCTCTTTCACACCTGCAACTCAGGTGGCAGTACAGGTTGGCAATTCATTCCCCAGTTCTATTTGTCTGAGGTACCCTTGGGCAAAACACTTAATGCCAAGATTCCTCCCAATCTACCTACATGACAAAAAAAAAATGAGGCTGGGGGAAATGTGTTTGCCAATTTGATGTGATACAATAGTTTCAAGAGCAGTGTCTCATTCTATTCAATTATACTCTTGAAATCTGAGATTTAGGAGCTCCACCCTGGAACCCATTTCACCAAATTTGCAACATGCAAGCTGTAACCTGCAGCTTGCTTGAGAGCTTATTCTCTGCCATATTTTAACACGTTTTTATTCTAACAGTTTTAGACACACCACGTACTTGCAAACCCAGGCATGAGCCTCCAAGAGCCCCACAGGCTACAAATTGCTTGAACACCGTCCAGGACAAGATAAATGGCATCTCTGATTGAATTGAAACTGAAGAAGCAAAACAATGTCACTTCTAACTTATTGACAAGAGATCAGAGATGGATTTAATGTCATGTATGGTTTGTCTAGTTTATGGTGTGAATCATTGATGCATTAGCCAAACAAGTCCATGTTAAAAGTCCGTAGTAAGCCTTTCAACTCATCTGCTTTTACAATCATATTGCAATTCCTTGTCTTCTAACTCAGTAGAGATGTTTGCTTTGCTTGCAGGTACAGCTCCCTCCCGACTAACCTGAAAGACACAGCTCACGCCATGTGGCAGAACAAATGGAACACCTTCATAAATGACCACTTATGACTGACATACAAGAACGGATCCTGTCTTGAATCCTGATAAGATATGGGATGTTATAGTACCCAGTCTTTATCTAAACAATTCAAGCTCAATTTGTCACACTTCATTTGAACTACTGTACATTTGGTTCTATTGATGTATATATCTATATAGGCCTTGATCTGTGGCATCCACAATCAACTTTCTGTCATCATAAAATATGAATTTAACACAAACTTCAATACAAATAGGACATTTTTATACAAAACCAAGGAAGAAGAAAAATTCTTATCCATGTTAGATTATATTTTGTGTCAAAGTCAAATTTTTTGTAACATACAGTATGATAGAAAAACAAGTATTAAATAAAATACGATAACTTTTCATATCCATTTCATTATCCAGTTCACAAATTTGCTCTCACACCGTTTGGATTTTTGTTGATCCATGTCGTCCACAGCAGAATATAAACTCGCGCCAACAGAATAACAGGCTAGATCTTCAATTATTTTGTCTTTTGAGCAAGTCTTGGTTTTTGATTAAATGTTGTATCTTCCAGCTCTGACCAGTGCACTCCTGAACAACAAGATGGTAATAGGCATCTGCACCTGTTGCAATTTCCAGGCATCTCTTTGTTGCTCTGTTCTGGATGGGTCCATCCTGGGAATAAAGCTCAACGTTAAAACACATTTATGTTCCCTTTAATAGATTCCAACCTCTGGGGTGTAGATTTTTCATATTAAAATTGTAATATTTACCTGTTTGAAATCCCACAACATGTGAAACTTCTTCTGCACGGCCACTTTACAGTCGTACAATCCCGGGTTTACTCCAGTGCCTGTGTCAACCAGACAGCGGTTGCTGTTGTACTTGTGAGATTTGATTCCGCCGATGTAGATTTGTCCATTGGTGCGATAATAACAGTGCTGCGTCAAATCGAAGAACAATTATTATATCCATATCAAATACTATTCATGTTTGTGCATTCAGTGGATCATACCTGAGGGGACCAGAAGTGGCATGAATACAAAATGGGTGTGTTCCCAGGTTGTGGGCCTTGGTCAATACAGAGCTCTGTCTTCAGGGCATTTATTAGCTGTCAACAAAAGCAGAAATATACAGTAAGCAAAGAAGCAAGGACAATAAGATAGTTTCTCAAAATGGCATCATCCACCACTAGTCTTTCCACAATCTTCCAGTCTTCCAACATGTGCATTTGTGGCAGACACCAACTATAAATGAAAACATGTAAGGCCATTAAGTTTGTCTGTTCTGTGCTACTGCAGAAACATGGCAGTGTAACATGGTGTCCTCTGTGGAGATTATATTCAATTTCTACCAAGCCTTCCCTGAAAACAAAATCTAATTCCGTTTACACACTTACACTGTACCTTTAAAATAAATCTAAACGAAGCCTTCTGAAGGATGACTATGAAACTTGTGGATTTCAGAATTAGAATGCTGCAACATCAGATATATTGATTCTATACTCACGGCTCCGTAACCTAGCAAGTCACCCAAAGGGTCCAGTTGGGGGTAAATGTTATCCAGATACCACTTAAAGGGTTTGCATTTTAGTTTCTCTCTTAGTTTTTTCCTCTCCGTCAAATCCCCAATGTCTATCCCATGATCCTGTAGGAAACAAAAGGACAACAAGATAAGTTAGAACTTCAGCCACCAGAACACTTGTTTAAAAAGGTGCAGTGTGTAATGTTTGAATCATGTAGATATAAAAGGCTCATTCTAAAAAAGGAAATAAAAGAAAAAACTCATTTTAATTTCAAGCGATCATATAGGGGAGAGTGGCCTAAGTTGTGCATTTTGGAAGTTGTGCCACCCCTTGTTTCTAGAAAACCGTGGAAGAAATTGGAAATGTGACCACATATTTAAGAAGAGCCATCCATTTGACTCATCCTGTAAAGAAGGGAGACACAAGGAATAAGATATAAGCACATTTAAGCTCAAAAAACTGTGTTTTGCCTTTCAAAGTAAAATTTCCATGATCAAGGTTTTTTGATTATTGTGTCTGAACAATTATAGACAAGTTTGAAAACATTTGACACATGTTTTAGTGCTTTGGTATGCTACATTTTGAGTCTATACAGTTAGCACAATGTCAGCCCTAAATTGCTGCATCATGCTTATTATCCAAATTTCTGGGATTGGGGTGATTTGTGCCAAAGGGCCTGGGTGAGTTATAAGTAAGTAAGTAAGTAAGTAAAATGTATTTATAAAAGCACATTTATGACAGTTTGCACTGTCCAAAGTGCTGTACATTGTGCATTCAGTAGGTAAACAATGAAGGTAAAATAACAATAAACAAAATAAAAGACGTAAAGCCCATACATCCACATAAACACAGATAGTAGTGCAGAGGTAAGATAGTTAATGGGGAGGAAACACCAGGGTGTACATATGGGTTTTGAGCCTTGATTTAAAGGCATAAATGTAGGGGGAATCACATCTGTCAGGTGGCAGTTGGTTCCACAAGCACGGAGCAACTAGTGCAAAGTACATTTCTGAGAGTTGTGCCATTGGCATGGCTGTATACGCTGGTCACCAAAAGAAAGTGATTGTCTACAGTAGCTCAGAATAGAGTGACATCTCAATTCCACTTAACGACACCACTGATGAGAGTTCAGATGGCCAGAAAGATGATGATGGTGACTTTGTCATTGTGAGCTTTGCAGGTAAAAACCATTAGATCTGCTAGGCCTTGTTTAAGAAAATTGTCCTTCAATCTTTGTCAACTATTTACTTTAAATACACCTTAAATAAGTGATTGTCTAATGGATTTGTCTTGCATTACAGTTTATGAGATATATATCAATGGCACAATTCACCCCATGGTATTCTCTCCAACCGCACAACTTACACCACACCGGGGGCAAGTTGTGCATCAAGACAACTTTTTTTCCGAAGGCTATATTTCTTCAATAGTTTATTCCAGATCCAAAGTTTTTATTGCCAGGGATGCACAACACCCTGAAATATATGTACATATTTGAGTTGGATACTTTACTGTCAAGGCCTTACTTTAAAGTCACTTATGGCGCTTTTCCACCGCATGGTATCAGCTCGACTCGACTCAACTCGCATTTTTGGCTTTTCCACCGCAATTTCATGGTACCTGGTACCACGTAGCGGCTGCTTTTTTGGTATCGCCTCGCTCTAGGTTCCAAGCGAGCTGAGCCGATGCTAAAAGGTGACGTCGGCAGACGGCCGGCCACTGATTGGCCAGAGACTATTGTCTGGCCAATCAGTGGCCAGAGACTACCGGCTTCATTCTGTTGTTTATTCTCCCCAACTCTCCGGGACTTTTGAGTGTATTTACGCCGCGTGCAGCCTTCTCTGGCTCTCTTTCATTTGATTTGCATCACAGATCTGAATTTATTTTCCATATATTCGCTAAGCTCACCCAGTGTTGGTTGTTGGGGAAGTTACTTATCATACGAGAGGAGACATGTAGGGCAGCTAGCAGCTATCCTAAGTAGCCAGCTGGGACAGACATGATAGCGAGCGATTACATTACAAGCCTCGGACTGAACTGATTACCTCAATAAAATATTCAGGCTGAGACACGGCTTGCATTTGAAAACACGTATCCTGAAACAAGCACTAAACAGTCAACTTTATCATGCCCGTGTTTACGTGCATAGGGATGTACGTGACGCATCCCTACAGCTGACTGTGGCAGAGTCACACATCGGGACAACAACCATCCCTTGTAATGGCCCGTAGCAATATTCTTCTACATCTTTTAGCAAACAGATACAAGGGGGGTATTTCTTAAACATTTTTCATCCGTGTTTTTGGCGGTTGGTTCAGTTAATAGTGCAACAACTGCTCGCAATTTCTGCTCTGCTACTTTGCTCCGGAGTAGGCTTTCAGCCCCTTACGACGACCCCGCCCACGTTCAGCAGGTACTATTTGCGGTGGAAAACGACCCGTGCTGCTACCAAACCAAGTTGAGTCGAGTCGAGTTGAGTCGAGTAGAGCTACATTTGCGGTGGAAAAGCGCCATTAGAGTGAAAAGTTGCACAACTTAGGCCACTCTCCCCTACTAATTAAAACATACTCTGGCATAATATTTTACATTTCTACCAAGTCTGCTCTGAAAATTGACAATAATTCTACACACTGCATCTTTAAGAAACCACATCTGGTGTTATTGGATGAAGGGATTTACCTCAAGTGGAAGATTCCAGGCGATGTTGACATTGTATTTGTACTCATCCATCCAAACCTCAGCCGCTCTCAGTGCATTACGCTTCACCATTGCACTCAAGTCAGGGAGGTAAGGCTTGGAGGCCCGTTCAATGTGGGCAATTTTAGAGCAAGGTATAACTTCAATGCTTCCACCACATAGCCACACCTGCCAAAACATAAGTAGTTTTTAGGGAGTCCAAAGCAACATACACACTACCCTCTTTTTCTAGCTTGTTAAAGCCCCTGTAAATCTCCCTAAAAACGTTTAACTATGTAATTTGTGGAGTTAATTGCATGATGGTGTGAAAAAATTAGGCATATTTATCAATCCAAATTAAAGATATTGTCATTTAAGTCTGATTAACTTTACAGAAATTCAGTTCAGATGAGGTGGGCTATTATGTGGTTCTTATGACACAGTAAGTAGTTTGAACCAATCACAGCTGTTCTCTGCCCGAATGTTCTATAAAAACAATTACTGTTGCCATGAGGACCGTAAGACAGTAAATAAGATGTTTTTAAGCTAAGTTTTATAAAATTTATGAAAATTTATTTTCAAGGGAACCGGTTCCTGTTTTAATCTGTCCAGATTTAACCAAAACTATCATGAATGTCTGTCAAAAAAAAAATTGGAATCATGAAATACTCTATTGTTGAGATAGTTTAGTCTGGACTTTTATTGCAATGTTTAAATAACTTTGAAACATTCTGAAAATCTTACCCGAATGCCCAGCTCCACATTTTCACCACCATATATTTTCATTCCACCATCAAGGCTTCCGATCTCGCCGAAGAACTTGCTATCAGCCACAAGAATCCCCATGATGGAGGGGCTCCTGAATGCAAACACACTCCATTCAGATGCGTTTTTGACAAAGACAATATTTTAGAAATATTGAGGTCACAAGTCAATGTTCCCAGTCTGGGTCAGTGAAAAAGGTGCTGGACTGCTCGTTCTCTTTGCCATATCAAAAGGTCAATGATTAACATGTTGGCAAATATAGTTTTAATTGGAAATTTAATTCACAGAGTTGGGTTATTCTGACGTATTGCTCAGATAATTGTTTAATAATGTTCTCAGTAGTTCATTGTTAATTAAATAAGAAGAAGATTGGAAGCTATCGAAGTTTTAAAATAAATCTGCCAACTTGCACTTATTGGTTTGCTAACTAGCTGGCCAGCTATCTCCAAAATAAAACAGTGAAATTATCCCTGTATTCCAAATCCCATACGTATTTGCTATTTGGTATGGCGGAAAAAGATTTAGGATGTCGCAATACTTGATATCAAATGCGACATGCCAGAATTACCCGGATGTCCTGCACTAAACAATCGGTCACATTTTGCAGTGTGCAAATAAGTATTCTTTTATGGCTGTTATAGATATAACATAGATAGACCATAGATAGACTGTGTATGTAAAAAGAGGTTGTGAGTCACAATTATCCGCAGAGCAGACGTTACATCATATCACCAAGCGAGAACAGCAGCAATGCGAAGGATCAACAAGCAAGAGACAAGTTCAAGGCACAATGTTATGACGAAATAGTATGTCCCAATTGTATGCCTACTGCAGGCACAGTACATACTTTCTGTATGGACAGCTGCAGTAGAACAGGGGGAAAAAGGTATGTGATTTGGAATGTAGAGTGTGTTACTTTCTGACTGGAACTTACTTGCCCGGCTGTGAATCGTCCTTCAAAGCGTACCACTCCTGGCTGAAGGACTCGTACATGCACCACAGAGCCCAGTCAAAAGCATCTGCTGCAGGGATGTAGGGAGTCAATGTCAAATCGGCATAATCGACTCTGTCAAACACTGGGGTCAATATCACAGTGCGGTCCTCCTTGATGCGTGCTAACAATGGCTCTGCCCTGGATACACAATGACAGTTTTGAGTGACAGGATTTGTATGACATGTTATAACCACAGCAAAACAGTCAGCAAACACTTGAACCAACCATTGCACATGGACTTCTATGTGAGCGTCCAAGATGGCCACCACGTCTCCTGTGGCCGCCTTCCATCCGGACAGTCTGGCCTGGGTGAGGCCCAGCTGCTCCGAGTGCCTGACTCTCTTCACTAGGCCCGGACACTCCTCGTGGATTGAGTCAATGTATTCATCCAGTTTTTCCATTAAATCCTCTGTAGAGAGTAAATGTTTGATGTTATGAATATGAACTGTTTTAGTAACTTAAAAAAAAATGTAAGCAATAGTTGGATATTTTGGAAAAAATGCTTAATCTGGCTGTGAGATATATATATATATATATATATATATATATAACTTTTATGATTGTTTGTATATATATACAAACAATCATATGAAAAAGTTTGGGAACCCCTCTCAGCCTGCATTATAATTGACTCTGCTTTCACAAAAAAAATATAAAAGTGGTATGTCTTTAATTTACCAGGAACAGCTAAGTACTGGGATGTTTTCCAAACAAAGATTTTTTGAAAAGCAGTATTTGGTTGTATGAAATGAAATAAAATGTGAAAAACTGGCTGTGCAAAAATATGGGTACCCTTGTGGTTTTGTTGATTTTAATGCCTGTAACAGCATGTAAAACTGATGATTTTAAACACAAAGTTGGTTGGATTATGTTGTTAAGCCTTGAACCTCATAGAATTGTCTGTTTAATCATGAGAAAATTTATTTTAGGTGCCTAAATGCAAGTTGCACTTCTCTTTGACTCTCTGCTGAAGTGAGACAGAATGGGATCATCAAAACAGCTCCCAAAAGATCTTAAAAACAAAGATTATTCATTGTCATGGTTTAGGGGAAGGCTACAAGAAGCTTTCCCAAAGGTTTCAATTGTCAATTTCTACTGTAAGGAACGTTGTCAGGGAATGGAAGGACACAGGCACAGTTGCTGCAGTTAAACCCAGGTCTAGCAGACCAAGAAAAGTACAAGAGCGGCATATGCGGCGGATTGTGAGAATGGTTGCACACAACCCAAAGATCACCTCCAAAGACCTGCAAGAACATATGGCTGCAGATTGTGTATCTGTACATGGTTCTACAATTCAGTGCAATTTGCACCAAAACATCTGTTTGGCCGGGTGATGAGAAGGAAGCCCTTTCTGCGCCCACGCCACAGATACAGTTGCATGGAGTATGCAAAAGCTCATTTAGACAAGCCAGCTTCATATTGGAAGAAAATGCTTTGGACTGATGAGACAAAAATTAAGTTATTTGGTCTTTATAAAAAGCAGATGTTTTGGTGCAAATTGCGCTGAATTGTTGAACGATGTACAGATGCACAATCTGCAGCTAGATGTTCTTGCAGGCCTTTGGAGGTGATCTGTGGGTTGTGTGCAACCATTCTCACAATCCTCCACCTATGCCGCTCCTGTTTTTTTCTTGGTCTGCCATGCCTGGGTTTAACTGCCACTGCCTGTGTCCTTCCATTTCCTGACAACGTTCCCTACAGTCGAAATTGACAATTGAAACCTTTGGGAAAGCTTCTTGTAGCCTTCCCCTAAACCATGACAATGAACAATCTTTGTTTTTCAGATCTTTTGGGAGCTGTTTTGATGATCCCATTCTGTCTCACTTCAGCAGAGAGTCAAAGAGAAGTGCAACTTGCATTTAGGCACCTAAAATAAATTTTCTCATGATTAAACAGACAATTATATGAGGTTCAAGGCTTAACAACATAATCCAACCAATTTTGTGTTTAAAGTCATCAGTTTTACATGCTGTTACAGGCATTAAAATCAACAAAACCACAAGGGTACCCATATTTTTGCACAGCCAGTTTTTCACATTTTATTTCATTTCATACAACCAAATACTGCTTTTCAAAAAATCTTTGTTTGGAAAACATCCCAGTACTTAGCTGTTCCTGGTAAATTAAAGACATACCACTTTTATATTTTTTTTGTGAAAGCAGGGTCAATTATAATGCCGGCTGAGAGGGGTTCCCAAACTTTTTCATATGACTGTATATATCAAGGGCGTAGGTTTCGCTTCAACATTGGGAGGGAAACATTATAAGTGGGGGTCTTGTGGTATTAACAAAAATGTGTTTCAAACATACCATTTTGTGCATTCTGGTGAATTTTTATGAACTAATTTATGCCTTCTGTATTTATTTATTCATGGTGGACATGTCTTAATTTCTGTTAAGGAAAAGACAACAGGCTCCCAGTGACGTAAATATAATGGAATATAAAGCAGTAAGGCTATCAGGCATTCTGTATTACTTTCAAATATATATATATATACAGTATATATATATATATATATATATATATATATATATATATATAGTTCTTTCATCATTTTCTGTAGGGTTAGGGTTGGGCTAGGGTTGCTAAAATTACATTTTGAGAGTGGGTGCTTTTCAAAATTGATTTCTCCTCACCCGTGAATCAAATCCTTTGGTGGGTATATTTGCATGACTAATGTTAATAAGTGGAGTAAGTTTCATGAGCGTCAGACTTTCCTTGTGGGAGATGGCAACCCTAGCCCAACCCTAATCCAAAAGAAAATGATGAAAGAACAATACAGTAGAGTAAATATGTGTGTACGTTTTTAAAAGTGCTATAGGCCTATGCCTTAGGACAACGTTAGCTTGGCAAACATTTAATCCTTTGTATTTTGTGGGGGATTATACAGACAAATGTATTGGGATAAGAAAGCTTTAGACACAAAACACGGCTACCGTTACTGCTGTGATCGTCCACCAGTATGATTTCTTTCAGCAACCGCGCTGGTGTCTTGTCTATGATGCTGCGAACGGCTCGTTTGATGATAGAAAGAGCTTCATCCAGGTAGATTAAGATGACGCTGATGGTTGGCAGGTCCACTGGGTACTTTTTCTCAGCACACCTGTGAGGAGGAAACAAGTGGGAATTTGTGTATCTGAATAGACTCTAAAATGACAGTTTCATTAAGAATTAAGCGTTTACTCGTTCAATAAAAAGGACATTGTTGCTTTTTTGGTGCTTAAAATACTGTAGCAAAAATCTCCATTCAGTGCCAATCTCACATTAAAACCATAGTATAAAACTCTACCCACTTGCTTCATGTTCATTGAGATTAGTGAAGTCGACTTTTAGTTTGAGTTATATGACAATATCTGACCACAATATTGAAATATTGTCAAAAAAAATGCAATACAATATATTTGGAATGTATTGTTTTACAAATATAGATGTTTGAATAAAACATTCAGAGGAGGAGGATTATAGGTGTGTTCGTGTTGAATGGATTTGTTTTAAGCAGCTGTCAATGAGGCAAGGCTTAAAAAGGTGGAGTCAGTGATTCGGGAGAATGCTTGTTGTCTGGAGTGAATATCTCATGATCCTCTACCTGTACTTACTGTGTGTGTGATGAATAAACAAATCCAGTCGCAATACACAGCCTAGGCTCTGTTTACATTCCAGTTTACAGAGCCTAGGCTGTGTATTAACACCAAATTTATTTTCAGCGCACATGCAGTACATACAGGTAGCAGATCATGAGGAGATAGTCACTGATTTTAATTTTTTTCATCAAGCGCTCTCCAGAATCGCTGACTCCATCTTTAACAGTGGTTCCTATGGTGGGGATGTTATATTCACCTGGTGGGCCTGGTGTCTGTAATCTCTCTGTTGAGGGGAAGCCTGTCACTGAGGAAGGCATTGTAGCCGTATCTCTGAAACAACTTCTCGGCCTCTTTCTGCTCCTCCTCCGACAGCTCGTCGCCCCACTTTCTGAACAGAAACGAGTTCGGGTAGAGTTTCCTCACCAACTTCTTCTCCTTTTTCACCTCTGGTTCCTTCTGTGCCACCAGTTCCTTATTCCCAATGTTATTCACCAGCTTTACTGTTGACAAAAGAGAGTAGTTGGATTTGCATTTTTTTTTTTTAGATATTTTTTGGGCATTTTTATGCTTTATTGATAGTGCAGAGAGACAGAGGTGAAATGGGGCAGAGAGGGGAGTGACATGCAGAGAACGACCGCGGGCGGGAATCGAACCCGGGTCTGCTGCTGGGCCCGGCCCGGGAGGGGGATGCCTTACCGACTGAGCTAAAGGCGCCCCCTGGATTTGCATTTTAATCATTATTCCGGCTCTCATGTCAAGTGTGTAACAAAACGCATAAGAAATAGGCACTCCTCCCTGAAACATAAATATATGCCTTGTGTAAACTTAACTAGTGAACCATTGTTAAATAAAGCCTTTCATTACACTTCCAGATGTGATGAAATAAAGTAGTTGGATACATATGTGGTTAATTATCAATTGTCCTGCTCTTATGTCAAGTGTGAAACAAATTGCTGAACAAATAGGCACTCCACCCTGAAACATAAACCTTTGGAAATTAATGATCAGCCATTGTATGTCTTTGCAATCATTAGTATGACATATTTTGTCCGTCCTGTTGTAACTGGGCCAAGTTTGTTTAAAAGGAAAAGTTTTCTCGTTGACCTATAAGTTTACCAACAGAAAATACGCTCCTAGCTCTTTTGGATTCATAAACAAATGCAATCCATTTTTAAAACAAAATGGATTTGTCATGTCAAGGTGTCACCCTGCACCATTGTCAATGTATGGTTTGACATTTTACAGACAACATTATAAATACAACATTTTAATCAGTGAACTTAAGGTCCACTATGCAGTTTTGAGGGAGGTGGATTTCTTTTTGCAGAGCGTGCAGTAAGTTTAGAAACCATATTAACATAATATAACATATTAGATAACATATTTTCTCTTCATCTAGTTCTTGGTATTGAATACTTCCATCATCATAAATCAAAACAAAAATTATTTTGAGGAACCTGGAACCAAACGTAAGACTGGAATATGTTTGTAAACCAAACTGAGAGCCCACAGTTTGTAAACAGCAACAGTCACTTTTCAGGAAGCTTTCTAACTTCACACAGTGCTCCAGGGATAACATTATCCTGTGAGGAAAAGTCTGTTAATTCAGTTCTAAGAATACATTATTTAGAATTTAGAAAATATTCTCTTCTCTGACACACCAAAGGTTACATAGTGCACCTTTAATGGAACATTTTAAATCACTGAATTCAAACATGAAGCAGCAGTGGTGGAAAACCTACCCAGATGTTTTACTTAAAAGGGGACATTATGAAAAACTTATTTTTCATAATATGTGCCAGTGACCAACAATTCTGGCGTCAGTTTCATTTGGGTTAAAGCTAAAGGGAGAGGGAGGGGGGAATTGTGACAGTGCCATCTAATGGAAATAGCATGTTTTTTCTCCATATGCCAAATATGGTCATAATGACGTAATATGGTGGAGAGTAGTAAAAATGATAAATTTCAATGTAGAAGCCCAGATTGACACCCATATATAAGAAAATGCATAAATTATGCTTTAATGGCAGTGAGTTGAAAAAAGGCTGTTTGAATGGGTGTTAATGGACATTTTATGGGCCTTAGCAGTCTGAATGTAACTTTTGTTTGTATACAGTGTATTTTAGCCTTACTGTAATAGCTGAGCTGGAAATAACATTATCATGTAAAAATACACTTTCTTACCAGTTTTCATGCCATTCACATGAAAACAGCCAAAATTATCCAAAAAATGAAATGTCCGTAAAATGGACCAACAGGCCCAGAGGGTTAAGAGGCCACTCAAAATGTTCAGTATCTCTCATTTGACTATTTATAGGCATATGTTTGAGTAAAATGAACATTTTGGTGTTTATTCTATGAACTAGAGACAACATTTCTACCAAATTCCCCTCAAAAATAATGTAATTAAGAGCATTTCCATTAAGTAATGTAGAGATGAAGATTTAAGAAATGCAGAATGGTCTCCTAATTTTTTATCCAGAACTGTGTGTGTGTGTGTGTATGTATGTATGTATGTATGTATATGTATGTATGTACATAAACACATAGTTTTCCACAAAAACAAAGACGGAATCGACTGTCAAACTGACTAAAAAGTTGGACTCACGCAGCTTGTTGAGGTCTCCTTCCATCTTGTTGATCCTCTGGAGCATTCCCTGGCCCCTGATGGAGTCATTGTGGTGGGCCCTCTGAAGCCTCTCGGCGTGGCTGTGTACCTCTGTCTTAATGGAGCTGAGGTACAGCAGAGCCGCGGCCACGGAGAGGACCACCAGGGATCCTTTAACCCAGCCTGATCTCATCCTGCTGCTTCTGTGCATATTGGCAGTTTTGTTCTTCAACACAGTGAAAGAAAAAGGTGGAGCAAGCATTCCCGTACCTTTATTTTCAGGTGTTATGTCCCACCTGCCTCTCTAGTTCAACACCACCCTTTCCACAAACACACACTTGCACACATACAGTCACCTCAAACACACAAACACTGACGCACCATAGACATTTTATCTGACACCTTGAAGTTCACACAAGCTTTGCTGGAAGTGCCCTGGTCAGCCCTGGGTTTTCTCCCTGCTGTCTCTTCATATTCTAACCCTAACCTTAAACCTTGCATCCCAGGTGTAGACCATTATCATGCTGATTACTGGATTTATTTTGTGCTACTAAAGGAAATATCTTACCAGGTTTGTTCCTCATGTTTTTGTCTACCAGCTACAAATGTCACACGCACACAAGTATAAGGTGTGATTTTTTGTGTCACACTCACGCCAAACATTTGGCTTATGCTGGCAATTAAGAATCTACTGTATATCCTTTTTGCTATCAGGCACATCAGGGGCCGTATTCACAAAACATTTTAAGGCTATGAGTAGGTCCTAACGTGCTGATTTAGGAGTAACTCTCAAAAATAAGGGGCGTTTCACTCCTAATTTTAGGACTCCTAACTTTTTAAGATAAGTGTAATTCACAAAGCATTTTAGCGCTAAAACTAGCTCCTAAATCTATGAAAAGCTAGGAGTCCTCGAGAGGACTCCTAAGTCACTAAGAGTAATTCACAGACAACCATTTGATGGTGTTTTGGAGAGATTTAATGCTAGTGAGCTTTATAAAAGGAACCTTAATAGCTGTAAGGGGTTAATGATCTTAGTAAAGCTATATTTAGAAAGTATAGACACATTTATATTTATTGAATTTATATAAAAAAAAAATTATTAAGTTCCTTTTCCTGCAGTTGCTTTGGGTTTACAATGCACTGAAAGTTACTGTTGGTGTCACGTTTGGGTTTAATTTCCTACTAGAGGCCTATATGTGGCACTTCGCAGCATCTCCTCCGTTGCTCTCCCACAGTGTTTCTATCATAAATTCACTCTTAGCTCTCATTCCCTCTCAGCCAATCACTGTGGGCATAGAAGGTATGAACATGACATCATCCATAGTAACAGGGTCAACACCGCCCTCTAGTCTTAGCTTAGGAGTCCCTCCCATTCCTTAGTAAAAGTTGCTCTTATCAGCATTGTGAATAGGTTTTAAGAAATAACTCCTTACTAAGAACTTTAAGTGCTCCTTAGGAGTACTCTTAGTGCTAAGATAAAATGTTTTGTGAATACGGCCCCAGGTCTCCACTGTCGGCCTTTGTCAGAAACAAATATGTACTGAAGTACCTACGCTTTTTTAACACACAGACATCCAGATTTCATCTTCAGATAAAAGGTAAAAGGCTAGGTGTAAAATCCTGCTGTGAAACTTGGGCAAATATTATTCTGATGGGGACATAAGAGTTATAATTTCCCCATAAAAATAAATCCACTTCATGGACATTATAGTCTATTGGGAAACATTAAGGTAGAAAGGGGAGATGAGCTGACCTTCATCTGTGTTTTCAGAGAACAATTGTTTGTAAAAAAAACAAAACAATGTGAAGGCCACTGAGAATATCACACACTAACCAAACGGGATCTGGGCTGATACCTGTAACATGAACCCTTACCCTTAACGTAGCATAATGACTACAGAGCCTGTTTTTACCAATGTGCTACTCATGTATTGTATGTCATCATAGGATAAATTAGATAATTAAGAAATCCTTTACTTTTAAGCTTGAAGCTCTTTAATTTTAAAGGCAGTAGCACTATAATGCAACCAATAAGTTAAGCCAGATAAACACTTTTGTAGTGGTGGAGGAAGTATTCAAACTGTATACTGCCTAAGTATAAGAATGTAAAAGCAAGATGTTACTGTTCTTGCACTGCTAACCTGCTGGCTGTGTATTTTCTCCTTGATCCATTTCAACAGTGAGGAATGCTCCTTTGTCCAAACCTCAAATACTACAGTAGTTTAAGGGAAAACTATAAATTCTCACATTTAAAAAAAAATTGCAACTGTTTGTGTAAATTGGTATTTTTTAAAAAGTTACTGTTTCACAGTTGTTAGAAAATATGTTTGTAAACTAACTTATGGTTCTGAAACTGCATAGTGCACCTTTAAAATGGAAATAAAACATTTAAGGACACAAACATTCCAAAAGAAAGACAGCTTTTAAATTTTATTACATATGTATATTTACATTATATACAGCGTTTGCACACAATAGTTACAGGAGGAAAAAAATTAAAAGGACTTATTTTTACTGGTGGGCGGGGCAAAGAAAATAAAAGAAAGAAGGATTGTACTGATTATGACAATGGCATTAATGGTCTATTTAACCAGAGTCAACATAGCACACCCCACAGCTGTTTCAGCACCTTTTTATTTTTTATGAAATTTGGCCTCAAGGTGCAAAGTGTGGCAAAGAGTAATACATACATACTCTTTATATTATGTTTAGGAACAATTATTATTTACAACTATCTGTTTAAAAAAAAAAAGCGATAAAAGGGCAACAAGAGCTGGCCTACATGGACACATGCTGGTTCAGTCAGTGACTAGTTAGACTGGGGTGAAGAGGTTTGACTCGAACCAGACGGGACAGTCCCAGCCGCAGACCCTGACCTGGAGACTTCGCTGCTGGACTCTGGGATGACGTTGGACTTCTTCCAATTTGAGCTGGGGGGCGGGGAGTAACAACACAAGTGTTCAATTCACTGAAACATAGCATAAGTATCTTTAAATGTTTATAATCAAAAAGAATAGTTTAACATTTTGAATTGGAGGCTTTCTGGCTCACTCTCTGGCTCCAGAAAAGGCAACAGAAACCGTTTCTGGTACTGTTTGTGTGTATTTTTTTATTTAGAAATGGCCATATGTTACTCATCCAGGTTAGCTTAGCTCAAACACTGGTAGTCAAGCATGTTTTTGATTCTTACATGACGTTGTAAACAAGCACACAGGAGCATTTAGTGATGTTGTAAAGTCTGACTACCACTGCTTGAGCTAAGCTAACCCGGATGAGCGACATATGCCCATTTCTAAATAAAAAAATGCACACACAGTTACAGGAACGGCACCTGTCACATTTTCTTGAGCAGGAGATTGAGGCAAAAAGCTACAAAATTGAAAATGTTTCACTATTCCTTTAAATTTGACTGATGGCACACTGCACCTGGCGGGATCCACTTGGGTATTCTGCCCCCTGCTGGGCTCAGAGAGACTGCAGGTTTGGGTGTGGACACTGCGGGGGAGAAAGACGGTCTTTTGGGCGCAGCAGCTTTGGCTGTTGGAGGACTTCTCACTGGTGTGGAAGCTGAATTGAGAAGCAGTGGTTGTGGTTCTTGTTAAAACGAGCAAATTAAACTACTATTATAGCCCCAACTGTTAAGAACATACCTGCTGCTGCCTGTGGAATTGACTTGGATGGTTTGGATGGCGGCTTCTCCTTCTTAGAGGCAGGGGGCGCTTTGCTTTTCTCATTCTTGGTTACTTTGTCCTTTTTGGTTTTGCCGATTTTATTCACCGTGAATTCCTCGTCCTCGCTGTCAGCGGGCTCACTGAAATCGTCATCATCACCATCATCATCGGTTTCTGAACCTGGAAAGACATTATTGCTGTTTTTACTGACACCAGCAGAAAGACAGAAACCGAATATTTAGGGTGGGTCAGGGCAGGGGGGGCAACCTGGTGTCAGTTTGGGTGTGTAGTCTTCATCTTCATCTGAAGGCTTTTTCCTCTGCTCCTCTGTGACTTTAGCAGCAGCATTTCTGTGGCTGGAAACGGCGGGATACCCTTTATATGATGTTATTTCATCCAGACCTTAAAATTAAAAAAAAAAAAGCAGCCAGAGCATTTACACGCCATTTCTATCCTTATCATACGAGATTCAATTAAGGACAATGTATTTGCTCAGCAATAAAAGTTGTACAGTGGACAAAATATAAAGAACTTGTACCCAAAATTGCAAGATCCACACTGCAGTTTGACCGGTGCAAGGAACTTGGATCTGTGTTTTCATCAGTCGGAACTAGAAACTTGACATCATCACCTGAAGAAATTCAAAAGGAATTTTAAGTTGACAACTATTTAAAGGGGTTGTTCAGGATTTTAGACATAGGGCCTTATTCCCAAGTTAGCCTTGGTGTTCTTTATCACTGGAGACAGTTTTCAACACATTTAATTCAGTCCTTCTAGTTGCAGAGTGCGCTCGTGCTAAGCTAGCGCACGGCATCGGGGGGATACCTAGCCTGCTACTAAAACAGTCTTACCCACTCCACAGTACACCCGAGGCCAATCAATTATAACGCCAGACTATCGATGTAAATGTCTGTGTTGATAGAATAATTTTAGAAATAAAACCAACCTCGCATCGCATGAATTATCGCATTTTGAGGGACTACTTTCTTAGCAGCAGCGGACTTTTACTTTGCTGTGTAACCGAATCACTACAGCAGAAAGTAAACAGAGCAGCGTGGGACATAAACTGAAACTGCACTGCCACCAGTCTACCGTCATTCTGTCCCGGTTCTCTGCTGCAGCTCCAGCGGGGGCTGTCTCTACAGACGCTCTTTCTCTTTCTGCCCTTTGAGCATCCCTCTCAATTCTTCATCAGTGTATTCCGGCTCGTACAGGTACGGTTCGTTGGATACAACAAATTCCTCATAATCGTCTTCAAAAGCAGACGCATTGCTAAGTCCTCCAAACGTGGCCATATCTTGTTTATTGCATAGGCTAATACAACTCCTTTGTGCACTGTACTCTGCGTCTGTAAAACAGCAGCAGGTAAACAAACTATTATAGAGCCTGTAACCTAGGTATTAGTCCACCGCTGCCGCAGCCTACAAGGAATAAAGTCCCTCAAAATGCAATATGCGAGGTTGGTTTTATTTCTAAAATTATTCTATCAACACAGACATTTACATCGATAGTCTGGCGTTATAATTGATTGGCCTCGGGTGTACTGTGGAGTGGGTAAGACTGTTTTAGTAGCAGGCTAGGTATCCCCCCGATGCCGTGCGCTAGCTTAGCACGAGCGCACTCTGCAACTAGAAGGACTGAATTAAATGTGTTGAAAACTGTCTCCAGTGATAAAGAACACCAAGGCTAATTTGGGAATAAGGCCCTATGTCTAAAATCCTGAACTACCCCTTTAACAATAGACAATTTTGTAAAAGGATTGTCAGTGCCAAAGCCATACCTTTACTGGTGGGAGACTGCTCTTCTACCACATCTGAATTATTGAGCAAAGACAGTGTAATGGCCGCTTCTAGATCTCTGTCACGCAGCCTCTCATCCAATGGTCTTCTAGGAAAAAACAAAATGATGCTGATAAGATTCAAGCGTTGTTTTCATAATGTTAGTTTGTTGTTATTAAGATTTCCATCTTTTATTTTAATCCCCAAATACCCGTTAAAAAATAAGATTTAAAAACATAATGGATGGATTACTTTACTTACTCAAGAATGAGTCTGTCCCCATATCATGTCACCAATTGAAATATGTTGCATTAGCTGAGATGGTGCAACTTATATAACATTGTCATCTTATTACCACCGACTATGAACTACTGTTTGGTGAGGTAAGAGCTTTAGTCCAAAAACTCACAATCATCCATTTTAGTAACCTAAAATAAGAACGTTAATGTATTTTTCTTGTTGAAAATAAAGAGTCAAACATTTGGCTGACAATAAACTAGGGGTGTACACGTGTAACCGTTTGGTAAATCATAACCGTTTAGGAAAAATCAATAACCGAAAACCATTTTTTTTTATTTTATTCTTTTTTTAAAGTTTGGAAAATTATTATTATTTCCAGGAGTGGTGGGCAATGTGAGCTACTGTAGGTTACTAAAGCAGATAATAACACAACACATTCTTGTGTTTGCTTACAATATTCATTCATTTACCTATTTAACTGCTCCACCTTCAGTTTCACTTTTGTTATCATCTACGTCTCAAACAACTGGTCCAATCTAGGCTAATTATGATCACTTTGAAGTCAAAAAGCAAAATTATCAAATAAAGGCCTCTCTCTTTCTATCTGTCTGCCTGTCTTTCTCACTGCACACTGTCACTCCAACAGCATCGTCAAAAATTATTTTTAGACTTTTGTGTAAACATTCCCACCCCTACAAAAAACAGATCTTCTTTCCTCTGAACATATATTCCTGTATCAGCGGTTAAAAAACAAACAAGGAAGGGATCATTATGTCTACTTTGAAGGTTATGTTTTGATAGTCGTTTAAACTAGTCCTATTAAATCAACACAGCAGCTGTGCCTATAGTCTATTAATTACTCGCATTATTTACTCTGTTGGCTGTGGTGTTTGTACTTCATGCTTAAAGACCTACTTCACCGGTGGGAATATGAAGGTGTATTGAACTCTGAGATGTAGTATTTGTGCATTTTTTTTTTAAATCAGTTCATCCTAGCCTGAGAAAAGGCAGAAAGAGAGGGGCACCCTTAGCTCAGTTGGTAGGGCCTCGGCCAGCAGCGGACCCGGGTTCGATTCCAGCCCGCGGTCGTTCTCTGCATGTCACTCCCCTCTCTGCCCCATTTCAACTCTGTCTCTATCAATAAAGCATAAAAATGCCAAAAAAATATCCTTAAAAAAAAAAAAAAAAGGCAGAAAGAGTGTTTTATGGTCTCAGGAGGATTAACAGGACAGCTGGGCCAGGGGAAGACTGAGGAAAGACCGAGGGAAGAAAAACCTCATTCATTCTATTATAATAATAGAGATTTTATAATAATAATAATAGAATGCTGGTTGTGTAAATTCCGTAAATAAAGGAATCAAGAAAAAAATTATGTAAAAATGAGTATGAGTAGGATGTAAGCATGGCTTTTCGAACACAGCCTATATCTTGTCTACTAACCTGTTCTGGCTCACTGTGGACTGGGAGTTGGAGTCTTGGCTGGACGACTTGCTCGATGATTTCCTGTGCTCCCGTTTCACATCCTCCCTGGCCTTTTTGCTGGGTGGAGCCTTCGCACAGGCAAAATCTTCATCTATTGCAAAACACGTACACAGAACATTGCAGATATGATGTTGGTGAAAGGGGGCTGATTTCAGAGAGTAACATTTTAACAAAAAAACGTCTCCTGTCCTCTTACAGTGATCTACAGTAGGATACAGCTAATATAAAGGATTGCCATAGAATGGGTTTGACTGGGTGTCTCTTGTCAACATGGTACAACCTGGGTACAACCAATTACACACAGACTAAGACCAATCATTTACAAGTTTGCCTATACCTTTTTAAGACTTTCTAATGGTTTAAATGAACCTTGATGTAAGTGGCGTTAATATAAGAAGCCATAACTTCTCACCATCATCATCAAAGTCCTTGGCTTCACGGTAACTCACCACCTTTGTTTTCCTGTGTCAACAGTGAACAATGCGTTAGCAATCAACAGACACTAAAAACAAGCACAAACTGACAACATATATTCCGGTTAGTGTAAAATGAAACGTTTAAAAACCTTGATGGTCGGTCCATTGTTGTGAAATAAACAGCTTTTAATTCAGCTAGCTCCCTGTCGATAGTTTCAATCGTACACACAGGCGAATATTCACCGAGTAAAATGTGTCTGCTGAAGCTAACTAACAAGTTAAGCTATTTAATTATCGTTAAATTAATGTTACTTTTTGATACACAACAGTCAATCGGAGCTCTGTGTTTTCGTTTTCAACCAGCCCGCCCGAACGGAGCGGAAGTGACGTGTTGGTGATCAATATGACGTATACCGGTGTTACGAGGAGTTCTGTCCGTCTGCACTATTGACGGGAGAATAATATTCCCCCACCAAATATGGTTTACAGTTTATTTTTATTTTTACACATAAATTCGATTATTAACATCATAAATTCTACACACTTTCTACATCATAATAATTACTTTATATCATACTTTTTTTCTGATTTCTATCTCATAATTAAGGATATTCCTCATAATTTAAACTTTTTATCTCGTAAAAATATATATATATTTTTTATCTCATTATAATAACCTTTGATATTCTAAATGTGATAGTTACATTAGGGCCATTTATTTATTTTTTCTGAAAAGAAAATGTGTCTGCTACTTTTAAACAGGTGTCTCCCGCTATGAGTGGAGCATGTAGTGGGACGGATGTGGCCTTCTGTTCTTAGTCTGGTGCGTAACATTGTATTTTGAATATTTAGATACTTTTTGAAATAATATGTCGGCTATATTGGGGTTCTTAATAGTTATTGTGTTTTAATAATAATAACATGAATGTTGCTGTGTTGTTGCAAGTAAAAAGACTTGAATTGGCCTATTTAAAATGTGAGTTAATGCCACACATACAGGGACTGATAGTGAAGGATGGCACGAATAGCATAAGGAAATGTAGTTGTGATGAAGAATTAAAACAGACTAGAATACAGTAGTTAAAACCACGTTAATTTTCCTTAAATAAAATAATTAGTTTAGTAAAATTAGCATAGTAGCCTACAACACCTTAAATTACTGTTATTGCTAGACAACAAATACCAATTTAAATAATTAATTAAGTGAAACACGTATGTTGCAGTGTAAATAAACGATTATTATTATTATTTCTTAATCGACAAATAGTTTTAGTTGTAAACACTTATAAACTGTAGAAGTTGAAGCCTTGCTGTTCTTGTAGTATTTGAATGAAGTAGGGCCTATAAATGCCAAATATATTATATATTATTTTAATAAGAACATTTAAGGGATACTTTTATAAAATAAAACAAATTGTGTCAGCTGATTTACGATTATCATATTAAAACAAGGTTACATTTACTCAATTGGTTACATGTGCAATAAGTTTTCAATTAAAATTGTCAAACCAAAATAAGTATTTACTTGAATGACCTACCCGCCTCTGTGTTCTTCGCTTACCTCAGAGTAAATATTTCCTCTTTCCGGGGAAAAAAAAAGATCCCACACTGAAAGTACCGGGCTGCCAAACCCAAGTTTAAATGAGTCAACATGTAGGTGTATGGAAAAATAAATATCACCCACTTAAAACCATGTTTTCAAAGGAAATAAACCAGTTTTATTATTCATAAATATACAGTATATTGAGGGGTAAACACATATACTACATCAGGGATGTTGCAGAAACTGAATAACAATGCCTTCTGTAAAATATATATATATATTATATATTATTTATAAAACACATGTAAATGCAATTTTGTGATTCTGATTTTAAACAAATTCCAAAAAATAATCTGATATAAATGTGAACTGTAATCATTGTTTACCACACTTGCTGTGGCTCTAATACAGTCAGATTGTAGCTGTCTCAGAAGCATATTTTATTTTGGTGCTATTTAATGAATATAGAGCTAAATAGGTGGGGCGCCGCCGCCATCTACTGGTGAGAATGTGTATCGTTCATATTCATGCTTTCGTAAAAAGGCTGTCAATCATGCTTTTTCGCGGTACTCTCCATGGATGAAAATGACAGACAATATTGTTTAAAGCTAACTCTTCCCAACAAAAGAAAGAAGGCGCACACGGTATGTTTGTCAACTTTGTTTAATATGTTTGTAATGTGTAGGATATTGTATTTCTGTGTATTTACAATATTTCTGTTTGTATTTTTCTTATATAGTTTTTCACGGTGATGATGTTGACATAATGGAGGAATAAAAACCAAGTCAATCTAATCAGTGAAGCGTAGTTCTTCTACAATGAGTTTGGGAACAGTTATACAGATATTATCTAATTCAACCCCTGATTTTATCATGAATATTTTAACAGAGCCACACTGATAAAATTATAAAAAGTGTTGACTTTGCTAAGAGATTTCTGTGTTTCTTTATTTTCAGACCCCGGCACAGTCATTTATTTGAGTGAGTTGAAGCAGCCGACGTTCCAGCAGATGGCAGTAGCGGTCTGATGCCTCTCATCACAGAGGTACACACAGTCCGACCTGCTGATTGACATGAACATGACATGTCCTCAGCCCGCAGAGTCGCCCACTCTTAGGGCGGAAGCAGCAAACACAGCTTCCTTATGAAGTGCAACAAAAAAGGGACATTGCTCCGTTTTTACTGCACTTCTGAGCGCAGAGCAGCTGTCCCGAGACGAGGGTTGTCATTTTCCAGTTTGCGAGTGGGTGTCTTTCGGCTGCGGTTTGTCACACAGTGGACCTGGAGTGTGATGGTCCGTGTCTTTTGGACCCAGACAAGGGAGGAAGACATGCAGCCGTCGTGAGGCCAAAGCGCTTTGTGGTCACACATTCCTAAACTCCTCCAGCGCTGCCTACAGCCATGACCAAAAATATATCAGATCCAGTCATGCAACAACTCTTGCGGCCACAACATCACGCTTTCCAATCACACATATAGATGTTTACATTTTGTTCCAGACAACATTACAACAGCTGTGCAAAAAGGCACCGCCTCCCTCCTCCACTCTTATACTTTACTGAATGTTCCCAAACAAATGCACGTGACCGGTGGTGGACCATAACAGACTTTATATATATTTGCTTCTCATAACTAAAAGTAGAAGTATCCCTCTGGATTATGACTCTTGTAAAAGTTATGTGCTGAAAAATGGTCCACAGTTAAAAATATTTCAGTATTTGATTTTACATTTTCAAAATAAGTGAAGTGGTTATTGTAGGTGGGCTACATTTGGTTCATATACGTAGGTATATGGATGACTGATATAAGCATATAATAGTAAGAAAATAATGAGCTTCAGCAGAATTTCCTTTTTTCTTTATTTTATTCTTATCTAGGTGGCTTTTTAGAGACTGATATTACTTATTGTGTCATACACATACGAGTTCACAGCTCACATTGACAGCAATGAAATTACAGTGGGGAAATATTTGTCAGACATCAACAAATCTTCTTGGACTTACACAAAGATCTCTTCCTAAAGCTCAAGGTTTTCTTTTTATATAATAATCAGGCCTCATTAGAAATGGACATTCTACGAGAAAGCACTTTCACCTTATTCAAAAATGAAGTGGAAACGGCCCTCAATTTCAATGAAATCACATAAACTAATGAACCTAGTTGTTTCTAAATTGTAATGCACCTGAACACAACAGTGCACGTATGATATCTTTGACACCTTACATTTGATAAGATTGAATATTTTCTCACTTTAAATATGCTGCCTTTGTAAGCATTGGTTATTGATGGTTACAGGTTTAATACACACTTGCAATAAAAATACTAATCCTAGTTCTTTGAAATGGGGTAAATAATAAAAATCAAATGCATTTAAAAATGCAATTGATATGTGGATGTGGATCACTTAAAGTACACAAATTGATTTACCGTAATATTATTTAAAATGTATATACACCTGTTGGATCCCAAGATATTTAACAAATCCATGACTGTGATTTCTGTCTGTGGCACAGCCAGTATTACTAGACTATTTTGGAGCTAGACTTTCAGCTGGCTTTACTAGCCTAGTTGGCAGTGGTGAGGTCATCATTGGTCTCAATTTGAGCTTGTTAGTTGGAAGTGGTCAGGAGGCAGTTTTCCCCCTCAACCACTGATGTGAATGCCATCATTATGCACTGTACGGGCATCTCAGAGTGGTAGTTTGTGTGGGGCTCTCTCAGTCCAGCGCCGTTGTCCTTGTATGGCTGTTCCGCTGCAAGTGTTATTATTTACATTCCATGCCGGGCAAAGAAAAAAATAGATTAATTCTTTACTATGGAACTATTGGTAAGATGCAAAAGATGGCCCTTAAAATATTTGCAAGACCGCTGTTAAAAAAGGTTTTTTTTTAACATTTTTGCTCCACATTAACTTTAATGTGAAGTATGTTTAGCCTCTGCCAATGAGGAAATTCATTGCTCTTCTGTCCTACTCCTTCACGAGTTATTGTCAAGCCCCAAAACTAAAAATTGTCTGGATGAGTTCCTAAGTGTTTCGGATATCCGGCGTTGCAGTGTCACTCTAACCTAGAAATGGCCTCCCGTCAAATGCCTTTAAACATGGACCAGTGGCAACCACAGCTCAGCCACAGCGGCCACGGCCTCAGTCAGGGAACCAGAGTGGGCAGACAGATCTGTCAATCAGTGGCTTCCGGAGTTTGTTTTCTAGGACCTCGTCTTCTTAAGTGCATGCTTTCACTGAATTCTTTAGGCCCTATTTGATTTGATTTTTTGAGTAGGCCTACACACGCGGGCAGGCAAAAAGCTAATTGCAAAGGAGATGAGAAACTGGAGAAACAATCGAGAGCTTTTAGGATGTGTGGGCTTTTGACTCTCTGCACAAACTTGGGTTTACACATGCTTTTGCTGAAGACACGGCACACAACCCACAATAGCACACAATGTGATTTTAGTTGTGAATCTGAGTTTTGCACAGTTATTTGTGGTTTTGGAAAGTCTTGAAGGTGACTGATTATCATAGGGACGACCATGTTGTAAGCCATCCAATAATAAAACTTGTATCAATACAGAGTTAGTTTTCAAAGTTATCAAACACAAACAATAATCTAAACAATTAAGGAACTCAACTGATATTACGAATCAAATTATGTTGGTCTTGGTGAGTGTTACGGCATATGTGAAAAAAGTTTTATGAAGCCTTTTAATAGCTCCAGAGGGAGCTGCAGTAAATATGATAAGTTTCCACAAGTGGCATCACTTGAGTCACCCTTTGTTGGGTCTGAAATGAACAAAAGAGGTTTGAAGTTAGAATGCTGTGAGTTTACCAGACTTCTCTACAGTTCTCTACCTAGTGGCTCAATGCTACATCAGCCGCCTCTACAGAGTCACACTCGAATCTCCATCCGAAATGTAAGCAGCTGATTTGCATTGTGGGTAATGTTAGGTACCAGGTTTGGACAAGGAAGAATAATGTGTTGAATAAAAGAAGATATGTGATGTAATAAAAGACAATAGCCTACCTCTGGTTCTGCATTCTTACGGGAGTGCAATGCTAAATTCCTGGCAAGCTCATTTTATCTTCTTGTGACCCTTCATATTTCTCCTGGGACCCCTTCGGCGACCCCAATTTGGAAACTGCTGCCGGTCTAGAAAACTTAAGCACTAAATCAATCACTGCACAAGAGTAGCCTACAGGGAAAGCAACTGAGGCTTTTAAGAATTCCTTTCGTGCTGAATCATCGTGACGAGACGCTGCTCTTTTTGTTTCCGGGGCAACAATATTGGCAATATCAGGCCCTGGATAAGGAATCTGCACATGATTATATGTGTTGACAAGACGGCAGGAGATATAAACAGCATCAAAGGGGCCGGCGATAATTCAACACTGCCAGTTTTACACCGTGACACCATTCAAAATAGCATCTGTAACACAGCATTGTTTCCTGCACTCCCGCATGGCACTTGAAGGGCACCCGGGGGGGCAGTCTCATTAGGACAACCTTTTAACAGGGAGAGGTCACGGGCAGAAAGGACACAAGCACGTGAGAGACGTCAGTGACCTATTGTCTGGCCGTGCCTGGGATTCACTGCGTTCGCTGAGGCCTCATTTGTTGATGGATCAGCTGTATCAGATTCTTCTGTTGTGCATTTCCCACAAAGTACTCTCTGCACTAAACATACACACCGCCATCTTTCTTTGACAAACAGTAAGTGTCCACAATACTTTTGGCAGCAGCGGGGTCTCCGTGCAGCAATTCCAGGGACTACAGTTACCTCACAAGGAGCCAAGCTGCGTTATCAAAGTGTAAATCTGTGTAGGTTAATAAGAAATAGTCACAACTTTTCACTGTAAAAATCAAAACGTGATCAGTCATTGAGCCAAAACATAACCGAAGAGACTTATTGTAGCTGTAGCTCTGGCTAAGATAATATAGGTTGTATTTTATTCTGACACACCTCTGAGACACACTATACCTGCAATGCAGCAGGTGACACCGTTTCCTTATGTTTAGCTGAGCATCTGGACAGCACAATGTGCATCAGATGAAGGTATTGTGGCTTTGAGAACACTTGTAGAATCAAGCTTTGTGATAATAAGTGATGCAGACCATTTTATTATCCCCAAAAAATTAATACAAAAACACAAGTTTGAATCAAAGTGAAGTGGCATTGATCCCAGTCAAACCACATGCCAGCAGCAGCGTCCCAGTGCTGCAATGCAGTGAGTTATCGCCCTTCTGACAGACAGGCTCTGGATGTTTCTAACAGTGTGACACCAGAGGGCGGTGTCCACATGTGTGAGGGAAGGGTTGTAGTGGAGCACAAGCAGTTCTCCAGTGTTTAAGGAAGGTTCATGTTTTCCTGTAGTTCTGACTATTAAGCTAAATATTAAAACATGTTGCACAACCCTTCTCCACCACACCGTGCTTTATTTACAAGACGTTTTCAGCTCTCTTGCCTCCATCAGTCTGATTGTGTTTCTGGTTTCCTTAGATGCAGTCCATTCATAAGTCATATGGCTTATAGTTCAACACCGATCATTTTTTTTAAGTTAATAAAGTAATAAAGCAACTTTAAAAAATGAAGTATTTACTCTCAGTTACTGGAGACATAAATTCAAAACTTATAATATTACCACCAACTTTTTCAAACAATATTTACAAAATAGAATTGTTCATTTAATCTGCAGTAATGGGATCTGAGATCCCAAGTAAAGTAGTAGTAGTAAAACCAAAGAAAAGTTTTGTCATGGCAACAGGTCCTCTCTCCTCCTCTTCCCTCCCTGTTGTTCCACACCTGCCCACCAGCCGTCACTACTGAGTTCCTGCTGTCGCTCACTGTCAGCCAGCTCTTTACTGGTTCCTTTGGAAGACTTTTTAAAGTGTCAAAGAAGAATAGCACTGATGTAAATAATACCCTGAATGAGTACCATTCAAGTAAGTCATGACATGAGGTGGGTTTCCACTCAATTATAAAAAGCAAAATAAAAACTTATTTTTTAAAAGGTGCTCTGAGGAACTTTCAGATCATGTTCATTCTTGCAACCCCTTTGGACAAAAGCGGTAGTGTTTTTACTATGCCAGCTGTAGTTCCTGGGTGAGCGTACCCATGACAAAGCCATCAAGAAAAACTAAACAGCATTATTTGCACTGATGGTCTCGTTTGCTGTTACAAGTAATTTATGATCGTCAGAGGAAAAATTTGACCGTTTCAGAAATTTTTCAAAGTTCCTCGTAGCACCTTTAAGATAATCTGCAAAAGAAAATAGGAAAAAGAACATTTTCATCCATAGGCTTTTGCCAAGTAGAATAATTAAACCGGTGTGTGTTATATGGACTGAAAAAGGCTCAAACGTTTTAGACAGAATGTGCTGTTGACTCTTCAAACTACAACCTGCAATTGATTGATTCTTAAACTGTCTGTTTTTTAATTCATTTTTTATTAGTTGCTCTCCAGGACAGTCAGGCAGCGTGCCAGAGTCTTTGATCAACTCCTTGCTTAGGTTTAGATTTCATCCAGCAGGGGCTGTGGTGACAAAAATAAATGATCTGATCTTTGTTGTGTTGGCCGAATGACAGCAGCTCTGTCCAGGATGACTCACTCTCTCTCTCTCAGCAGCAGTGTGCAATTCCTTCCGCTCTCCTTTCCCCCCCATCAGCCAAATTGCCTTGATCCTCCGCACTCGTTTGCGTCTCGCCCACCCACTCACGCTCACTAACTCACTGTGGAGCAATGGTGGTTCGCATCCCTCGAAGGGGTGCCGGCGACACTCTTTACATCCCCGTAAGGGTGAGAACGTGCAAAGCAGTGAGCAAATGTGTTGAGAGAATTCCACGCATTCTCCTGGCCGGTCCTGGACGCCCCGGCCCGGTGTTGGGTTCCTGGGAGCAAGGGAAGAGGAGCCAGGAGGGGGAATCGGCTGCCGACTCAGCAGCTGACACCTCCTCTGATCTCTATCTCTTCCTACAGCCATAAACCAAACTGTCTTGTCTTTTCAACATGTCAGCCACGTAAACAGAGCTTTCCACGTGGCCTCAAAGGTATAGTCTGCCAGTTTTCTTGACTAGAAGGGGCAGTTGGTTATGGCGAGAATGTGCCACTGACCAAACGATTGGTACAGCGGCGGAGAAGAAACTGACCTCTTTGGAGCTTGCAGCAAGATGTTTCCAGTGAAATGTATTTACAGTAATGGGTTTGTTGGCAGGTTTTATAACATTGATCGACCATATACAACGGGCCCTAACATTAGATCCTTGGGATTCAGATGATCTTTTAGGATCTCATGGATTTTGTGAGTCGACCCCCCCTGCTGAGCTCACACATGTCAGGGTAACACAACTCATCATGGTAAAGTTCACAGGGCTGTCCGTTAACACATCTTGTTACACAGACGTCTTAACATCTTTCAGCTCTCTCAGGAGGTAATGTGATTACATTGAGATCAATGGCCGTGATGGGAGGCTTTCAGCACCATTCAGAGTACATGGCGTTCTGTGGCTATTACTCTTCTTGCTGCATGTTCTAGCATTAATTATCTATGGGTTCTGTCTGTGATTTCAATATTGCAACAGGGCTCACGTACGGGCAGCCAAAAAGGAGCAAACTTTCATCAGCGGCCCAAAAAGGACATTTGAAAAAGAAATGTACACACACGCCGCAAATACTGAAAAGATGCAAAGTAGTCGCCACCAAAAATTTGAAAATAAATAAATTAATTCGACAGAAAAACGCTGAATATCCAAGTCAACACAACAGAATGATCCAGGCCTCAAGGGGTTTTGTGTGCATGTCAGTCAGTAGCTCAAAAAGTTTAGTTAGCTTGAGACCAAATTGGACAAGGCAAATTAGTTCTTGTATTCTTGTAGTTTTCTGTTTGACTGTTTGTGCTCCATGAAACTAAGGCTATAACTAAAAGTTAATGTCCCTGCCGATTAAATTATCAACCTATGTAATTTACTGGTAGTTAGGTCTATAAAATAGTGATAAGGAAATGCCTTAAATGCAAAAACATTTGTTTAAATCTCTTGGCACATCCTTAGATTTGCAGTGATTGAGGAAAAAGCTGGAATTAATGTTTAAAGCTCCCATATTATACACTTTTCGGTACTATTATACACCATATTATATAGTCTTAGTGGTCCCTAATACGTTTTTCTTTAATTGTTTGCTGAAAAAAACTTTCAGATCATTTATTGTACTATGCTGATGTTCAGCTAATCTCACAATGGCCTATTTTTTAAAAAGAGCTGCAGCTCCCCTCCTAAATATACAATCTTTGAGCTGCCCCCGCCCCCTGTCCGGAAGCGAAGCCAGATACGCCTCGCCCTCTGTCTGTCAGGGCCGTGGACCAATAAGAAATAGGGGTGTGGGCTGCACAGTGGAAGCTTCTGGCTTTCCAGTTTGTGAGGTCAGAAAAGGGGAAAATTCTGACTGGAGTATATTGTGGGGGAGGGGTGGGGGTTTCAGAAAGGGGGAGAGTGAGAGCAGGAGAGATTGTTATTTATTTTTTTATATTTTGGCAGTCTCTAGGCACACTGTGGACCCATGGATATGTTAGAACACGTTTAAAAAGTGCATTTAGCATAATATGTGACCTTTAATGTTCCTTGTGTTTGATGGCTCTATGTTATAGGATGCATAACATGTTTGAGTTTACAATCATCCATTTACTGTTAAAGGCCTACTTCACCGGTTGGAATATGAAGGTGTATTGAACTTGGCGATCCTATTTAGTATAAATGTGCAAAAAAAAAAAAAAAAACGGATCATCTTAGCCTGAGAAAAGGCAGAAAGAGTGTTTTATGGTCTCACTGTCTAACCCTACAGTTTCCTTCTTGTGACATCACAGTAAGGGTCAGGATTAACAGAACAGCTGGGCCAAGGGAAGACTAAGGGAAGACTGAGGGAAGAAAAACCTCATTCATTATATTATAATAGTTATTTTATAATGATAGAACGCCGGTTCTGTATGGGTGAAGTATTCCTTTAAGTTTCAGTGGAAGTCAACAACACTTATTGTAATCCCTCCCAACAATGTGATGACAGATGGTATCTGCTGCTGTTTTAAAATATATACAGCATATTTTACTGACATAAACACAAAATCTGCTGTGTCATTGGTTGGGATTTGTAAACAAGCAGAAAAGTCACCTCTGCCTTGCTTCTTTTCCCCTTAGTCACTCTAGGCCCGATTTAGCAGCAGACACGTCTTTCTCTGCAAAGGTGCGTGCACAAGAGCTATACCCTTGAAATGATCATTTTGCTGGGAACACTCCCTTCTTGACAGGCTGTTCACTGTCCCCTCTGTACAGCTCAAAGACTTGACATCATAAAAGTAATATTAATAATAATGAAGGAGGCACAACAGATAAACCTAATATAATGTCTGCCTCTGCATTTGTCCTAGGAACAAGGCACGTCAGTTTAGTATCAGATTCCCAGTGGATTCGCTGCTACTCCTTAGTGTCACGAACGCACAGAGCAGGCCGGAGGAAAGAGCAAAACCGAGTGCAGTTTTTGGCTGTTGAATTATGTATCAGCTGGTTCAGCAAATATCTGAACCCGGAGCCTCTGTCTGGGTGGCACTGTTACTATTTTACAAGCCCTTGCGCTCCCTTTGGAAATCCAATTTATTTTCGATCGATCACCACATCACCGCTATCTGCTCAATAATGTAAAGTTTTCTTTCTCGGGGCAAATGATCCTTTAACTGTGTATGGGTTATGTTATGTTACGTCCTGTGAAGTATGGAGTGTCTGGGTGGGTGAAGTTGTCTGTGAGAATGTTCTGTGTCGTCTCACTGCCTAAAATATCTCCACAACTATTTGATGGATTGCCATGCAATTCTTCACAGACATACACCGTCCCAAGGCGATGCATTCCCAATGACTCTGCACATCCTCTGACTTGTTCTGTAGCGCCACCAGCAGGTCAAACATCTCGCTTAGCCTGTGAAATATCTAAACTCCGACTTACTGGATGGACCAAACTTTGTTCACACATTCATGGTTGCCGGAGGATAAATCCTTTAAAAGATAATTAGAGCTAAACAACAACCATTCGAGGAAAGCCGCAGAAGCTTGAGCAACTTATTTACGTATGAGGGCACGGGGAGCGTCTACAACTTTTACCACTAAACCACATCAAATATTCAGATATTACACGCTGCACCTTTAAGGACATTAGTGAACTGTTAGATGAGTTAAATATCAGTAAAATTTGGTTCAGACATTCAGGATGAATAGTATTAGCTTTGGGTGACTTTTCATCAATCGACTTTGTCAGGTCAAAATCATAGTTTTTTCAAACCTTGGTTTATTCACAAAAACCTACATATAGTATAGGATCAATTTTCCATCAGCCTAACCTGTGTTGGCATCAAACATGGAACGAAATGACAATGATGCCACATGGCCAAAATAATTGCAATTTGCAATATTATCCTGATGATAGTCGATCGATGATAGTATATGCATATGATAATATATATATCATATATATATATATATATATATATATATATATATATATATATATATATATATATATATATATATATATATATATATATATATATATTATTGTAATATAATAATAGTTTATGAATACTATGAATGTTCTAGTAACTGCTGTGATTTTAAAGTTGTTATCCTGTGTCTTTAGATGTCGTCTGTGCATACACAGTTGGACTGAGTGTTATTGCCCGTCTATGCCAACCATTCTAATGTCATTCCAGAGAAATACCCCCCAGCCTCCCCTCCCTTTGGGACTCCACAGCTGTTGTTTCGATATCATCTTTTAAACCCCACGTTAATAAAACAGTAATTGAAAGAGCTTTGTGTCCTCCTGTATCCAGTTACTTACACTTCGGTAATGTGCACAAAAGCTGTTTGTATGGCTGCTCCCACTGGTCCACTTTCTGATTGATGTGACAGTGTGTGTGTGTGTGTGTGTGTGTGTGTGTGTGTGTGTGTTTGATGCATGCGTGGGGTGTGTGATGCATACGTGTGTGTCTGCACACTAAATAGATCTATAATTGCAACAAAGACAGCTGACCTGACAATAGTAAACTGCAGACGCTTTTCTCTTGCTCTGGAGTCTCTAGTTTCGGTTCTTCTGCTTTAGCTCTAATATATTCAGTCAGGGCGAGCCTATGGGCTAAATCAATTTGCTGTGTTATGTGGGCAACTTTCCATCTACCTCCCTTTGTCCTCTTGTTGGCCCACCATGACTCAGTTACAGTTGTTGGAGGTTATCCAGTTTTGGTCTCTTGCTCAACGCTGAAATGATTAGTTCATGAGTTGATCTACAGACAATTATTCAGCAACTACTTGATCAATTAGTAGTTTAAATGAGATTTTACAATGACATTTTGTTAACTCATTAGGAGCAGTAGTGTTACTATACTACTACCTCTGATGATGTCATAGTGATGTCATCTGGGTTATTTTGGCTTGGGCGCTGAGACCTTTAAGAAAGCTTGCTTTACAAACTTCAGGGGGGAAGTTTGAAAGAAGGGATCGCTCAGGAGGCAAGAACGCTGTAAAGAAAGAAAATATTTTGTTGCATGATGGGAAATGTAGGAATTCTGTGTGTTTGAAGCCCGCCAATACTAGGCACTTATAATTAGGATTTCATAAAACCTCTACTGCTTCAGTTTCATGTTTTAATTTGTCTCTTGTGAGTTACACAACACAAAGAAAGTGAATATATTCATGTTTTGGAGAGGAAGAAAAAAATACGTAAATAGTGATAACAATAAATTCACAGATATGTGCATTTTTTAATTTAATACGTCAAACAAGACAAATAAATGGTTAAAGAATGAATAATTAATAGCAGGAAAAGCAAAGACTTTTGGTTGCTAAGTTCTTATCTCTTTATATCACAATAAACATATTCATAACATGTAGGTAATATGTCAATTAATACTTATAAGGCATTATTCTTCCAATAGTGCATTTGCTTATGATTGTTGGCGTTATTACTAAAAAAAGCAGCCTCAGCGTCACGTCAGTATAACACACAATTAGCTGAATTAATCTCCACGCCTCAGCACTGTCTCATTACCAGTGCCCACTCTCCATTGATTGAAGTTACACTCTGTCAATAGTTTTGTCTATTCAGGGCTGTTGGTTGCCTTGGATTGCACAGCCATGTGCTTACACAGCAAATCCAGATGCTGTCTCATTAATTTGCTATTTGGTGTGGCACCTAAAAGGTCCTGGTCGTGCCTTTTTACTTCATTCTGTCAATGATGTTTCGATTATTGTGTTGCGATGGAAATACACGTATAGTGGATGTTTAAGTAGCCTATGCCTATATCAAAATGTGTGACTTGAACTGGATTTTCAATGAACCTCAACATGAAAGTGTACATTTACTATTCAGTTCACGTTTCTTCAGATGTAATATTTTTCACGTTTTGTTTGTTTGTTGTTTTGCCATTATGTGTTGTCTTGCCACTGCTGTTTATCAGCGACTAGGGCTCTCCGGTTGCTAAGGTCGGCCTGAGGCTCCTTGGCAGCCGAATGCACCTCAGGGCCTTAGAGCCTGGTGCTCTGTGACGCGTTGGGAATTCCTCAGAGTCCTCATCCACTACCAGCACCTTAAGGATGGGATGTAAACAGGGAACTTTACTGGGAATATTTGTCAATGCTTAAGGGGGAATGGAGGACAAATATGTAATTTTTTTTTTAGTAAAATTGTGTGTGTTTTTTTAAAAGTTGTTGTCTTCCCGCAGTTCCTTTCCACTCTATTTCTGGATCCAAACTCAATGCAAAAACCAAAACAATTCCATGTATTTGATTCATGCAGGCTATTTTATTCGACAGGATGTGTTACCTATAATAATAATAACACACAATCTGACCGGGCAAAATATCTGGTTATGTAAACTTCCTGAACAAACAGCTAAGGAAGTGTCTGACAGGATTGCCATTTGCTCTCCGGTGACGGGCTGTGACTGTTTTTACACCTTCCTTCTAAATAAGGCAGCAGGCTGCCAGGACATATGACCACCGTCCCGATTTGGGTTCTGGACACAGTATCCATCCATCCATCCCATGATTGCTCAACGCCAATGAAAGTCACACACACACACACCCTCCCCTGCTGCAGGTCTCCCATGTGAGGAAGAGCTGCGTCAGGTCGGCCACAATTAGTCCTGGGAAGACTAGTAAAATAGGTTAGATTAATTTCAAAATAAAAGCATATATAAAATATCACAACACAGGGTTAGGCTGAGGACTCACAACCCTGAATTCCTTTAAAAGTTATATTTTAAGTTCTATTAACATGTAAATATATTTTTGTGATATGAATTATGAACATTACATATAGAGCCATTATAAACCATCAAATCAATTGTATTCATTTAAACCTAGCGCAATATCACAAATAGCCATTTGCCTCATTGGGGTTCACAGACTGTACATACAATGACACCCCCTAACCCTAACCTTAGCAGAGTCCTAAATGTATCGATCTAGACTTGATTTAAGTAGGGCTGTTAAGGTTTGGTGATTGAGGAGCAGATCAAACCTTTCTTTGTTTGGAAGCATTTATTCAAGTTTTTCCTTAAATGTGTAGCCTGTAGTTTATTTAATTGGGAATATTTGTGAGACAGGGTGATGATGCAGGGACTGATTTTAGCAATCCATTGTAAGGGTTTTACAATGGATCCCATATGTTTTAGAATAGATTTGAAGAATGTACTGATCTCTTTAAAACTCTTCTCCCAGCTATATCTCAGCTTTTACCCCCTTACAAGCCATTACATACTTTGAGATCCGGTTCCAGTTAATACCGAAAGGGACATATAGCATTTATCAGAAAATCAAGTATGCTGTGTCAGTAATCTGTTTTTTAAAAATATACTTTTTTGGAGAGCCTCTCCAAAAATAGATTTAAATATTTCTTCTCTCATATAATTGCGTTATCTTCATGCATTCGTTTTATTTTTTACAAAACTGTTGTTTTAAAATGGGATGACTTACGACTGTATTATTAATATTATTTTATTTTGAAAAGCGCCGCAGGAAACGCCTCCTTTGATTCTAGTCGGCTTGTTTGACGCTGGTGTGAAGGTGCAGCACCCCCCATCATTCCTATCAGATCTGCTGCTGCTGGGGTCCTGTAACTCACTCTCTCTATATATCTATCTCTCTCTCTCTCCTCCTCCTCCTCCCATCTCCTACTTTTGATGGGGGGGTGCAGCTTGTGAAGTCATAGTGATGTCATTTTAGGATGTGAGAGTCGGGCAAGGTGAGCTGGTTTTGCGGTGAGTGGTGTGAACCCCCTCCACGGCCAGCGTTGCCTGTACAGAGGCGCGCGGAGCGGCGAAAGATGATCATCGCCACCGGCACCAATTCAAGCTCCGACGCGCTCTGTCCCTCTCCTCCTCCTGCTACTGCTGCTCAGATCTCGGGCTATGGGGCCTTGATCTGCCTTGATCCCAAAATAAGCCTTTACCACAACCACCACCACCACCATGCCAAAGGACAAAAAATAAGAAGAGTTGCATTTCTAGGGCAGGTAACTTTGACCACGTGCCCAAAAGGTGAACTGGATGGCCATTGCGCAAAGGTGCCTCTACAACAGTATGTCCAGCGGGGCCAAGGCGCACTGGACGCTGCCAGCAGTTCTTGTACTGTGGACTTCTCTCTGGGGGATCGTTTCAGTTTCATCTTATCCGATTCCGAACAGGACTAACGCGACTTTGTTGGAAAAGAAGTGGGAGACCCTCTTCTCTCGCTCCTATCTGGGTATAGCCGGGGGGAAATCGGAGCTGAACTGGGAGAGTGACTATTTGCAGGGCATCAAAAGAGTGCGGCGACTGTACTGCAACGTGGGCATTGGGTTTCACCTGCAGGTGCTCCCGGATGGCAGGATAAGCGGTGCACACAATGAAAACCAATACAGTGAGTTGCATCCGCTAAAAAGCACTGGAGCCAATGGAGAGAGAGAAAAAAACGCACCCCCATATGCGCAGGCAGGCTGTGTAAAAGTTGGAGCGGCTCGTTTGTGTTGCATGATATTATAGGCTATGGTGTCGGCATGGTTGAAAGTTTCCCGAAGCAAAAACTGTGTAGGCCTATACCTACAGAGCCTTAACGTCCGTGCAGTGCGAAATATCCTCCCGAGCCAAAAACATGACATGAATGCTTGGACCCGGTTTAGACGCTAAACTTATTTTTATCCCTGCGTCCCGCTGCAGCAGGGACACACACACACACACACACACACACACACACACACACACACACACACACACACACACACACACACACACACACACACACACACACACACACACACACACACACACACACACACACACACACACACACACACACACACACACACACACAGAGAGTGTCTTAATGTTTGATAGATGAACAGATAGATCCAAAGAGGCTAATTTGGCTGAGAGTGAGCATCATCCAGTCGCAATGCACCTGCAAGGTTACACCCATCGCTACTGCAGAGCGCCACTTCACTTTGTAACAGAGTCGCAGTGTGTGTGACAACTAAGCGTGTGTGTTCTCCTAACATTGTGTTTCGTTTAAGGTCTAATAGAAATATCCACCGTGGACCGAGGAGTGATCAGCCTGTTCGGAGTTAAGAGCGAGCTGTTTGTCGCAATGAACAGCAGGGGAAGGTTATACGGAACGGTACGTTTCTGCGTATACGCACACGCACGCACGCACGCACACAAAAACTACACACTCCCAAACACACGCTCACACGCACACATCCTGCTCAGTGTAAGATGAGTTCATGCATCCGTGGCTTTATGAGCGCTGTTGTGTTATTAATATGCTCTGATGATAGGGGGGTTTCACAGGAGTCCCACTGGAGAGAAAGATTTAAGTTTTAATGCCAAAATCTTCTGCGTTGTGTTCACATTGTGTAGGCCTAGGCTACTCAAAGCAGCAATACTACCACTTGAAAGTACTCCAATACAAGTAAAAGTGTCGTTGACTGAATGTATTTAAATACAGTACCAAAAGTAAAAGTATTCATTTTGCAGCTATATTTGAATGTGGCAAGGAAGGAGCACGTATGAACTCATCTATACACATAGGCCTATGTCATCGAGTAAAAGGTTCAATATTTTCCTCTGAGCTACATGAAACAGAAGCCTAAAGTGGCTTAAATGGAAGAAAAAATATCAAAATAAGGAATTCACAATTGTGCTTGAGTACAGTACCAAGCACTGGAATCTGTATTTATTTATAGATTTAGTTATTCAAAGCAGATAATCAATGTCAACATTAATTTGGCTGCTATAGCCTGTTTTTAAAAGTAGGGCAGTTTTGATGGGACTGTATATAAATGTTGTGAGTATATTCAGTTTAAAAAAGTCATGGTTTCTATGTGATATTTCCAAATGTACAGTATATGTATATTGTGGAGCTATCAGTGGATCTTGTACTATGAATTTCCACGTTTCTGTTTTATGAAACCTGTTCAGGAATCCCCCCCCCCCAAAATGATACTGTAAATAATGTACTATACATAGTGCACTTGATGTAGTATATAACGTATACGAAATGTAGTTAATAACAACCCTGTTGATTTGTAATGGGGCCAATATGTAGCTCTTAGAAGGGAAAGTGAAATAAATTATGGCAATACATCTCCTAAATTTAGATTTTAATGTTCAAATAAAACATCTGACAGCTTTATGTAGGGCCGCCTGTCAGACCTCAATACTTCTCTGGTAGCGTTGAGAATTGAAGTCTATACTCGCTGACATTTGTACCTTTAGCTTTTTTTCTCCAAGTCTTTGATAAGACAGTTTAGGAATCATCATCATGTTGCCATTGTAAAGGCTTTTAAGTTTGATGTCTGTCAAAGTTCTTTGTGTTTAATCAATGATTAAAGGTGCTATGAGGAACTTTTAAATATTTTTGAAACAGTCTCATTTGATGATCATAAATGACAGCAAACGATACCATCAGTGCAAAGAATGCTATTTGTATATAGTTTTTCTTAATGCCTTTGTCATACGCTCACCCAGGAACTACAACAGGGGTATACAAAACACTACCGCTTTTGTCCAAAGAGGGTGCAGGAATTATCACAAACTAAAAGTTCCTCGGAGCACCTTTTAACATTTGAAGTTGAATTTAAAAAAGTTTTTTTTTAGCATCTGACCTAAAAGGATTTAAAGTTTTGTTTTTGGTGTCCAATTGGCACTAATATCAATAACTGTCAAGCTATACCCAGCTTCAGTTTTATGCCTGTAATAAAAAGGATATAAAACTATATTTATTTGGTCCAAATGAGGTTGGACGTATGCATTTTATAGAGTCCAAGACCGAGTGTCATGGCTTTTACTCAGCCGTAATGTGTGTCACCGTTTTTCCTAACGCTGTACATTCTGTTCAGTTTATTTATTAGCTCTTCTCCTCCTGGATTAGTTGGAATATTTCAATTTGTGGTTTTAAGTAGTTGGCCTTAATTGGGATTATTTTATGAGTCCAGCAGTAAAAAAGCAGAAGGCTGCTATCTGCATTTCTTTTTGCAACAACATGCCACCGGCCTCCTCCAGTTTCCCTCAAAGCATGCTTTGTAGGCCGGCTGTCTGCCAAAGTAAAGGTCACGTGGAAACCATGCATATGTTGTCATGATCATCCTGAGACTGACCTAAGGTTTAGTAACCCTCTCTCTCTCTCTCTCGCTCTCTCTCTCTCTCTCTCTCTCTCTCTCCCCTTAATTTTTTGGGGTTATTTTTTCTTTTAGAGATTCTTCGTGGATGAGTGCAAGTTCAAGGAGAGTTTGCTGGCCAACAACTACAACGCCTATGAGTCTTTTGTTTACAAGGGCTTCTATATTGCCCTCAGCAAGCACGGCCGCGTAAAGAGAGGCAACAAGGCCACCACCGCCATGACTGTCACACACTTCCTCCCAAGACTATGAGAGAAAACCGGCAATAACTCAGTAATTTGCACATGTGGATGTTCTTCCAGGTAACATAGAAACGCATAGTCATGATATACACTAAGGGACGGACTGCGAAAGAAAAAACACAAATATTTATTCTGTTTATATATATATATGTATATTTGGAAAGCTATCTTTGTATATTTACTGTGCTGCTTATTGTTTTTATGGAAGGGGGGTGAGGGGGGGAGTCGAAGCCTTTGCCTGTCTCACTTTACCTTGGTGCTTGCTGTATAACTGAACTACATGTCACTTCCTTTTTTGAGTTGGAGGATTGAGCTAGATCCTGTGCTTAGAAAGAGTGAAATGAATACGTTTTATTACCTCAAAGAACCACTTTACTAGATAAAGGGATGCATGGACTTCTTCTCAAAAATATCAGCTGAGTTTATCATTTCTGTCAAACCTTTTGAGCGCTTGATGACCCCCTGCTCGGTTATCGATGTCCGGCAGTGGGGTAAAGATTAAATGCACTACCTTTGCTGCACGATTTAAAGGTGCCTTGGTGTTCCCACTTGTGGCCCCCTTAAACTTGCATGTAAGAGACACCCGCTGGAGTCAGAAATAGGGCTGACACTCCGGAGAGGGCCTCAGAGAAGAAGGGGGGGTTTGACTATCTCTGGTTTATTTTCTTTTCTGTAATTAGATCGATTAAGTAATATACAATCTGTGGTTGTGACCAGAGAGCGGTCAGCCATAGAGACTGGCGCGAGGCCATATGTACGGCTATGTGTCATCGCCAGCAAATAAACAGGGTGGAATCTTTATCTATCCGAGCATGGAGAGCATTTTTGTTTGGGCCTGGCTTGCACAAAAATCGACTGAACGGATAGATTGTGAGCGCACGCTAGACGTGCACCTGCACATTGTCTTGGACGGAGCCCCTACAGTGAAGTGGGTGGCTGTTTTTGAACTGCAAAAGCTTTAGCGGCTGTTGATCATGATGTCTACTGTCCGTGAAAAACAAATGAAAAACAATGTAAATAGATGCAAATGTAAAAAAATAAGAATTCAGGAGCTTTTTAACGCTGCTTTGTCGCAGTTGCCTGAATGGGGCAAAAAGAGTTCAGGTTGCACAGTTAACCGTCGATGATGGTGCCTAAATGTTTGGGTACGAATTGTCCCCACATGTTTGTCTCCCTTTTAATTTATCTGTGTGTGTGTGGTGGATTATGTGCGTGCCCTGGGCCTCTTGCTTGTCTGTGTGCTCTGCAGCAGCACTGCAGTGGCAGCGAGGTGTTGGGAGCCAGAGGCAGATTGTTTTAAATGCAATTATGGATGAGCCAATCGTGTCCCCCGAAGGACTAACGGACAGTGCAGTTGTTCGACTGGATGCACGCTGTGAGATATGTCGTCACTTATGTAAACATTTTTTCTTGATTTTATACATTTGAGTGGTATAACATGGGTGTAAAGAGATCCGTTTTAATATATAAAAGGGTATTCACGTAAGCATTGGTATGCATAGTGGCAGTGAAGATGCACCAATGGTTTGTAAACTCATTGCTATCATGTGGACTAATATACAGTCAACATCTTGTTACATTTTCCAAGGATTTTTTTTTTTTGCTTTGGTGTTTCTGAGAATGTTCTAGCGTGCATCTGCCCATGTGGCTTCTGCAGCTGTTTACTTGAAAACCTGAACCTGAAGCCTCGACTTGTCTATGCGTTCAGAGAGGAAGCTGGACTATTTAAATCCAGGAAAAGACGCATGGCGAGGGGAGCCGGTGCGCTCTCTTTGTTGTTTGTCAAAACCCCCTGCAGGAATGTGGACCTGCCAGGATGACAGGCAGTCTTCCACATACCTGTGTGCCCCCCCACCCCACCCCCACCTGCTCCCCTCTGAGCTCTGTCACCCCCTCACCACCACCCACCTCAGCCCGCCCCTTAGCCCACTGCAGGCAGGGACCTTGGGATTCCAGCTGTAACCCAGGAGCTTCCTCCTCTCCTTTCAGCCTGTTTTAGTTCAAGGTCAGAGTCAACGGACCAGCCTTGGCCCCAACCCCAGTGGCCGAGGTGCTCCGCTATATGGGTCCTACTGTTCCCTTGAAATAGGAATTTGAAGTATCTTTTTTTTTCCTTTTTTTTTTTTTTTTAAACACAGAAAAAACATTTAGTTTGATGCTTAAACACAATATAATTCAGTGAACTGACGGTTCTCTTATAGTTCACAGTCTTTTGGTTAAACAATCCTACTTCGCTACTTCCTGAAATTTATAGCCCCACCTCTTAAACATGCTGTCCCCTCCCTTATCCAAGTACGTGTGTTGGGATATTTCTGGGGAGGGGACATCTGCAGAGTTAATGCAGTGTGTGTGTGAGGAACAGAGTCAAGCAGGGCCTCACCTCTTCTGCTGCACTCCAGTCCTGCAGGATGGCAAATTCTGCTGCTACTGGGCGCTGCCCCAGCCTCAAAACACAGTATCACCTGATGCTAAGCTATGACGCACAGAACCATTCATAACAGTATTTTTCTCATTAGATAAATATTTTTGTTTCCAAGGAATTATTTTTGCTGCCGAGATGCAAATCTACCTGAAGCTTAGCTCAAAGTTTCAAAAAACAGAAAAAGACTTGTTGCTGTTGTAGATGAGGCTGCATTAAATACTACTGATGTACATTTCTGGTTGGAGAGTAAATTGTCACTGTTTTTTGGCTGAGGTAGCATACGAAAAGAAAAAAGCAATCCACGTTTTTTGGCATCTTTAGCTGAGGAAAGGTGTAGGGAAGTGAACTTTGCGCATGCACAGCAATGAGCATTTTCCTTTGCCACCTCACGATCAAAGATGTCAGACGTCTCTATAGCGGCACCTTATTAATGACATCTCCATTATAAGCTGATGTGAAAGAGGGAGGGGTTTCTCACAGTTCTCCCATCGAGAAAATACAGAGCTGGATCCCTAAAAGAGTGAAGGTCTGCGTCTAAAAACAAAAAGCTCACTTTTCAGCTTTGACCAAAAGATTTTATCAGGATTTATCTGTTGTTTCTTATTTTCTTTTCTTTTCACAGCTTATTATAGATCAAATTAAAATTAATTAAAATGGTGAGGAATATCTTTTTTTATATGATGTTTATAATGTACTATTAGCATGCCGGAGCCCCAAGCTTAATTAGGGGTGTGTGCTTCATGTGTGTGTATTTTTTTTAAAACTCCACCTCTAAATGGGAGTGAGCCTCCACTCTATTCCTCTCATCTCTGTTCTCATATACCTCACCCTCTGCCTTAGTTTTGGTTTGCTGATGACTGTAAATGAAGACGAAACAAACTTCAGTTATTTGTTTCTGAAAACAGACGATGCTAAGTAAGAATATTAAAGTTTGTTCCTTTTATTTTTGTACGTATGTGCTGTGCACAGCAGTCTACTGTATTCCTGAGATGATAATAAAATTTCTTTTTTTTTGTTACTGGTCGCCGGTGAAGAGTTGTTCTCTGTGTTGGATCAGTTAAACTCTGATGTGAACGTGTATTTAGCAGTGGTGGAAGAAATACTTAAAAGCCAGAACAACGTCATAAGAACAATCAATTACAAGTTAAAGGTGCACTATGCAGTTTCAGGGCAGGGAAATTTGTTTAGCCTGCACAGCCTGCAGTTAGTTTACAAAACACATTTTCTTTACATGTAATTCTTATTACTGAATAAATATCATCATAAATCAAAACAATATAATTTGGGCCACCTGGAACAAAACGTAAGACTACAATATGTTTTTTTTAAACTTCATTCAGTTATAAGAATAAACCTAAGAAAATGTTCACTTCTTTGACACACCAGACGTTGCATAATGCACCTTTAAGGTCCTTCATTCAACATTTGAATTCAGCAAAAGCAAAATTAAGATATTCAAAGTTAAAGTACGTGTTCAGCAGATGATGACTACTAACTCATCGGTGATGATGCAGATAATGCATTAGTATAGTTGCATGTAATAGAAAAGTACAAGAACCTTTAAAATTGTACTTAAGTAAATAGAAATGTATGTACGTTGGTTTAAGTGTAGTCGATTGTATTTGTGATTTGCAAATGTACATTTAATATTGATTTTCTACAGACAGTAGGCTCTGGAGAAAAAAAAGACATCTTATTTTTAAGAGAAGCTCTAGAAAGGTTTTGTGGATTCCATATAACAAGATTAGCTTTCGGATGTATTATTTTTTTTATCCTGGTATACAGTTTAATGAGTCCCAAAAATAGTCTAGTTGGTCAAATGTAACCTCCCAGTCTTCCAGAAAAAAAACTGCACTAAATAAAAGGGAGTGGCTCCCTCTGCTGGTGACACTGTTGAGTTGGTGCGTAAAAGCAGAAAAATGAACTTAAAACTATATGACCAAACGTCCATCGTGGTGAAACAACTTTAAAATATTTAATTTATTTCAATTGAATTGCTTGGTCATGGATTCTGGAGTTGGAACGTACTGGGAGCCTCAATTCAACTTAAACACTAATAAAAGTAAATTTTATCCTTTATTTGATTTACAAACCTTTGTATTTTGTTTGCATGTCTCTGCTTTTGTGATTTGTTGTTTTGTTTTTTTATCTTGCCAAGTTCAAAAAACATTTCCAGGCCAAAAAACAAACAAACAAAAAAAATTAACCTGTGGACTTTGGACCATTAGGAAATACCGTAGGGCTTAGAATAATGTTTAAGGTGGATGAGTCAAGACGTGTCACCAAAAATAAAGAGTTCTGACCAAGAACATCGGGATAAACAGCCAGAAGTGGAAGTGGCCCTTCCGCTGCAGCACACCCGCACATCTGCTTTGGGGGCGAGTTAGTTTGTTCTTTTCTTTTTTTCACGCAAAGGATGTGAGCAGGAGTGGCAGCTCGGGGGGCTTTAAATAGGAACTGTCTCCAAACGTTGGGGCAACGGGAGCATCTGAGAACTTCCAGCAGCTCATCGCAGTGGAAACTACCGGTTTGCTTCAGGATGGACGTCAACAGGAGACTGGGCATGAGGGACACTATGCTGGCGCTCTTACTCGCCTTCCTCCAAGGATTTCCTGTGGGGGAAACGGCCCCGAACCCGTCGCCGCTGGTTGGGTCCAACTGGGGGAACCCGCGGAGATACGTTCACCTGCAGACATCCACAGACCTCAACAACTTCTTCTTGGAGATCAGATTGGATGGCACCGTGCGCAAAACTACATATAGAAGTTCATATAGTAAGATTTTCCTTCTGTTTCAGGAATTATCGTTTAATGTTTGTCTTGTTGCAGTATGAATTTCTAACGATCAACCTTTTCTTCTCTGCAGGTGTGATTTTACTGAAAGCTGAAACGAGGGACCGCGTCGCCATCCTCGGCGTCAAAAGTAGCCGTTACCTGTGTATGGATTTGGAGGGCAACCCATTCAGCTCTGTAAGCAAAAACTTGATTTCAGTTCCATAGTTAAAATTGGTTTTTAATTTTAAATTCCTTTAACTAAGCACCATTTCGAGGTTTTACGCATAGTTTTTTTAATAATTTTTCTGTTAAAATATATAATTTTTCGCACATATTTACTATTTACTACAACTATAGGATGTCTTAAAATCAATTGATGCGATTATGTTTAATGCATCTGTTCTAATTGTTGCTATTAACTAAATCATTCTCTAAAAGGTTTAGTTTTGTGTTCATATTTGGCACCATTTTGGGGGTTTTACGCATAGTTAATCTTTTTACGCACGTTTACGCACAATAAAAATCACTTCAATATACGTAATTGGAATACTTTGTTATAAAGATTTCAGTGATACCAAGTGAACAATCCGCTTATAGTGGCGGATTCAAGTGTTTTTTGTCTAATTTCTTAAAACCAAGATATAATGTACCGAACCAAGAAAGTCAACGAGAAATGACAACATACCTACAGGACTAAATAACTATAGGAAGTGAAAGTCGATTTGCCATAAGTTTATCTTGCATCTCGCTCCTTTAGCCCATCTGCCAAAGGGAAGACTGTCTGTTCAACCACAGACTCCTGGAGAACAACCGGGACGTGTACTACTCCAGTCGGACCGGCATCCTGTTCAACCTGGAGGGCTCCCGGCAGGTGTTCGCGCCGGGCCAGAACGTGCCACAGACTTCTCTCTTCATACCCAAGAAGAACACGGTGCCGCTGGAGCGTCTCCTGCTGCACCGCGAGAAGAGGAACCAGGTGGTGGACCCGTCCGACCCGCACAACGTCTTCCTGGGTCAGACGGAGGAGGGCTCCGACTCCCGGGCGGTGCCGGAGACGGACGACGCAGCAGAGCTGGAGGTGGAGGTTGAGATTGAGATGGAAGTCGGGGACGATACACGCAACGTGTCCCGCGAGACGCCGCTGGCTCCATCCACCCACGACCCCTGGAACGTGCATTCGTCCGCCCTGGCCAGTCCACGGAGCACAGGGACCATGGGGTGATTTTTTTATTTTATTATTTTAGTGGTGACGGATATGGATATATGCCTACTTTACCCTAGCCTGATTGAGTCCAAAATACTAGACTTGACATTCAGCCCCTTTTGCACACTTTCTACAGTAAAAACTCCCCCCATTTGTTGTTCATCTTCTGCTTTGTGATCACTACATAGATGTGTTTTGCATCTCATAGGGAGCATGAGTTTTTTTGTTGCTGTTTTTTTTCTTTTGTGGTCTCTTCTCATTTGAGGTTTGAGCAGCTGGTCTGAGAAACCCACATAAGTGCAGGCAGAAGCCCAACTTAGCCTACCTCTGGAGGACTGGAGGGCTGTGATGTCTACTGATGTGAAAACATGATTTTAAACCAAAATATAAATGAATATACCCAAGAGTTGCATTTATTAGAGTTTAGGTGTTAATTTAAAGCCCTAAATTTAACAAATCGGCTTTATAAGATTTAAAGTGTGTTTTTTAGATTAGAACCTAAAACAGCTATTCCAAAAACTTTTTTTGAACGACAATGAAAGAGTTTGTTTTGTTGATGTATCTGTATTTGTACAATCTTAATTCATGACTTGAAGGAATATTACTACAGGGAAAACAGCCTTTACAAGAGCATTTATCTAGATATCAAATCTGAACTCTCTTGCTATGTGATTATTATACAGGTGCTGGGCACCACCAGCAAACATGAAAATCAGTCCAAAGGAGTATTTATTTATTTAATTCCATTCCTTTATTGTTATTTATGGTATTTATAAGAATGCTTTACACTTACATGTACATATAAGAAAAACATGGTTTGTCTTTGAATGTATGAGTTGGAGTTTATGGATGGACTGTTGCCTGAATTTGGGACAAAATAAATAAAGGAAACATTTTAAAATGCATTGTGTTATTTATGAAAATATTTTATAACTGGGATTTTTTTTAAAGAAAGTGTTCCAACAACCTGAGACTTTAAAGGGATAGTTTTGAGTAGGAAAAGCCTATGTTTGACATTGACCTATTTACTCAGCAGTTCCGCTCCTTATCTGAATATCCTGCACTTCTCACACCTCTTCCGCTTCATTAGCAATCAGGTACAGTCATGTCAATCTAAAAATACACCAAGCGCTATTTTTACTTAAATAAACTGTTAAATTGGTCAATTTGCCCCATTAACCTTTGACATTTGAATGGACGTTTGGTCATTTTTGCAGAAATTACTACAGCTGCCATTCAACAAAGGACATTTACCCAATCGTAGTTTTCACACTTAGTTTTGTTATCTATTAAACAAAATATATACAATCTGAATGAGTGAGCTGGTAGGTGGACTTAAGTTACCTTCAGACAGAACCTGGCTAGCCCTTTCACCATGTTTTCCAGTCTTTGTGCTTAGCTAGGCTAAACTAAGAATACGTGTCTTAGGATACTGAAGCTCTTTGAGAGTGATTCCACGTCTCAAATGGCTGAAAAAAGCTTGTCACAGTTCAGTAGTGATGGTAGTACAGGGTCCCTAGGGGGCTCAAGCTTTTTCCTTTCTCTTATCTGTTGATGAAGACCGGAGGAGGAAATAGGCTGGTCTGCTTTGCATTTTTTTTAATCCAAGAATTTATTGGATATGAACAATCAATAAATATTAATAAAGGGCAGAATAGGAACTTATACCATCACTGTCCCATCATACAGAAGTATGGTTTATTTAGTCTGGACAATTTCATTTCTTTTTCAAACTGCTGTTTATTTTTTAAAATTGTAAATGATCTTGCTCCCCCCCCTCTTAAGAAATTTGTGAGTCTGAGTAGAGCAGAAAACAACACAAGAGCATCATCTAGAGGGGACTCATTAAGTGTGTTTAGAAGGACCACTTTTGGTCAAAGTGCCTTTTCTGTAAAAACAACAGGGCTATGGAACAGTATTCCTGTAGGTATTAGGCAAAGCAACACACTCAGTAGTTTTAAATCAGGTCTCAAGAAATGGCTAAAAACAAGGCAGCGATGTGAACATTTTTAGTCATTTATCTCATGTTTGGTGTTTTATGTTTACTTTATTATACATCTTGTTTTGGTGTATTCTTTCAACTAGATATGCCTTTTTGGTCATGCAATATTGTGAGCCTATATTTGCACATTGGGCACCTTTTAATTGTATTATCAAATTCTTGTATTATTATTCATTTTAATCCTTTTTGTTTTTAGCTTAACACCAACTCCTGTCCAGGGACTACAGACGAAAATTAGCCATGTGGCTATAATCTGGCTCAATTGTATATTGTGCACTGTCCCTGCTAAATAAACAATAAATAAATAAATAAATAAATACATCTACGTTGTTGTGAAGAAACACACCCAATCTCTACAAATTTATTTACCCAATGAACATGACCCTGCAATCTAGAGACGGATATATTATTTATCCTATCTACCATTCTTTGTATTGTCATAAAATGTGCCTGTACTTATTGCAATAGTTTATTATCTAACCCTTTCAGAACAGTAAAGGGTCTTGGTGTTCGGTGGTAGTGGGAGTTTTAAATAGATCCCATCCATTGTGTTTGATATTTTGCTGCTTTGATTTATTGCTTGGCCCAAAAAAAAAAATTGTCACACAGTTGAGATGTAATAAAGTGACACTAAGAATAGCACTCAACACAAATATCGTTGTAGTCGTCATGTTATATTGCACAGGTCAAATGAGCAACACAAAAAAATGCAAAATCTGAAACAATAAATACTCCAACTGTGTGCTTATAATGCAATAAATGTATGCAACTACAGTAGCAATAATGACAGAATTGTACACTGAGGAGCCTTAAACACCTATAAATATTAAAGCACACAGCAACACATGTGGACGGATGTCATATAAGTCGTTTCACAGCATTTTGTGATTTGTGCGGCTTGTATCATTTTCTGCTATCTATAAATACGTGCGAAAATCGACAAGGATTCAGTGTTGTCAAGTTGTATTGCACAAGTAAAATGAGCAGCAAAAACAGGAGACATATCAAGTTGAACCAGCCACACCTAAAGACTGTGCTTAATAACACATTACATAGTTTTGACTTTGGTATAACATGATAAAAAGAGGCAATAATATAAACAATATTTAAAATGTTGTTTGAGTCCTTACTGGCCTACGTTTACGAGGAGGATGACATTGGTTGATAGTGCAGTTAAGTACTGAACAATTTTTTGGACTAATGATCCACAGCAAAATGCTATTGATTACTGAGAAAATGCCATTTATCACAGGCATTGCTGAACTAAGTTACCTCAGAGGTAACTTGGGGAGGTCTTTGCCTCCCGATTCCCTTTAGTGTTCATGATTGTTCCATTCAGACACTGTGTACTTATACACACAAACAGTACGCATTCCCTGTACTTAGAACTTCCATACTATTTCTTTCTATTCAGCAGCCTTGAGGTGTTCCAGGTGATCCTTCCTGTTGGTAAAGACACAGCGTGCAGCAGAGAGGGCCGGAGAGCCGCTCTCTGATTGGCTGAGAGTGAGAATGAAGCGACTGATGCCGGTGTTGGGACATGGTGAGAAGAACTGGGACATCCTCACCCCTGCGGGCAGAGAGCACTGCAGGTCCTCCACAAGGTGCTTTATGGCTACGCGGATGTATGCGCCGTGACTCACCACCAGAGCGTGGACCGGCACGCCTTGGAGACCGTCGCTGGGCAGACCACCGTCAGAGGAAGCAGCGGCCGCAGCTTCTGACCCTCCCGCAGATGCAACTGGTTTAGGCCAGCCGTGTTCCTCCAACATTTGCTTGAAAAGGACTTTGAGGAATTGTTTGAAACGCAGTCTCACCTGTAAGCAAGGTGACAAGAGAGCCACAGCTAAGAAGAGAAGATTCAAAAACCACTGCTCCACACTGGCAGGTTTGAGACCGCGCGTCGATTGTCAGTCCATGTCTCCTTTTTGTTATCTGCCATCTTTGCACTTGTACATACAACATACTATATACAAAAACACAAGTCCATTAATCGGTTACTTGATTTACTTAAAATTGTATTTAACTATTTATTTTGATAACTGATTGTTTCAAGTTATATTTTAATATTCAATTTCAAAGGTGGCAAAAGGGTCTGGCTGTTAGGAGTTGCTGTTTTATTCTGGTTTACTATCATCCTAATTTCTTCACAATTTTGGTCAGATGAAACATGACAGGCTCTGCATGCAAATAATCTCCATTGAGAATAGTAGCAAAAGCAGCCACACATTGTCTTATGATAAACACATCTTATTATACAGTAAGGGATTAAATTAAATATACATTTCTCCTACATCTTATGCTAATAAAACCCTCTTATAGTCCACTGAATCAACAAAAAAAGGTTGCTATTAATTCCTACTTCATGAAAGTTTGATTATTATTGAGGTAGCATGCAGATGTGCTCATCAGGTTTTTTATACATTACCTTTAGTAAGATGCATACAAAAGTGAAAAACATTTAGTCACTTTGCTACACTGCTACAAACTCATCTGTTCAGAAACTGAGTTTTAAATGCAATATGTAAAATGGACACTGCATGGCACTGTTGCCCAAGCAGTCCTCTCTTTACCTTCGTTCAAATAATTCCATCATCATAAATCAAAACCAATGTATTTTGAAGCATCTGGAACCAAACATAAGACTAGCATAAAAACTGTGGGGCTTGCTGCTATAAACAACAACAGTAAAAGAGTCATGTTTGAGGTAGCTTTCTAACTTTAAACATTGTTCTAGGGATCTATGAGAATATACCTAAGAAAAATGTCATTTCTCCGACACACCCAAAGTTACATAGTGCACCTTTAACAGTGTTGTGAAAGCAGTGACTGTATATGTGACTGACCTGGTCCAAAGTCTCTCCTCCTGGAGGGGTGTAGTCCCGACATGACTGGCCAGAGGCGTTGGCCATGTTCTTCAGATCCTCTTTGGGACGTCCTTCAGCGACGCCAAAGCCCTGCAATACCAACATAACACCTTGAAGCCCTGGAAATCAACTACTTCATATTACATTTAAAAGCTTTAATATTCAGAAGAAGAAATGAGACAACAGGTCTTACCCTCTCTCTGAGTAACGGCTCCAGAACCATCTGCGTTCCAGCACAGTGAGTGTTGTTCCTCAGAATGACTTCAGCCGTCTGAAGGGAGGAAATGTTAACTGGAAATGTACTGACTCAATACGTTTGTAAGTGGTGCCAAGCAGGTCAAACTAAAAAGTCATTAGTACACTGTCTGCATCAGTGAGTCAAAGACCGCAGAGATACAAATGTTCACAAGACTTTTTCATTTCCCCGAATCACCTTACATGCATCCTGTTTTGCCCCATTTTCCTTCACAGTCAGGCAAAAACAGGGACATTCAGAGTTCCCACACCTTCTAAAACAAATTCAGGGACTAAAAAGGATTTTCCAGGCCCTAGTTTAAGGACCCAACACAGCATAGTTTGAGAAACGGATCAAGGTGAATTAGTGTCACAACACTGCAGCTTTACAGAAGCTCACAGACAAATATCATTCCACTTCAATCACTGCTGAAAGTCGCACTTTCTCGAGGCGGGTGGTGTGTTCAAGGGCTTGTTTGACAGAATTAATTGAATAGGAAGACAAAAACTACACATACTCCTGGATAAAGAGATGAACATATATGTGTTTATGGACAACGCTCCAGCTGTAATGAACACTACCTAATAATAGCTAATGCAGGACAGGTTAATGTCAACAAAAGTTATTTTAGTCACAGGAACCATTTCATACTTCTAGGAACTTAGTTCCAAGAACCTCCCGTTTTATTTTAAACTGCACTGCAGGACCCTGAACTATTATAGTTCTTAGAACTACGTTTTGATTAACTTTTATAGCTCCGTACTGCACAAGTAGGTACCGTTGTAGTACGTTGATTGGTCAAATCAGGCTGACATGAAGTGATGCCAACTGTCTCAGAAGTCAACTCTCTCCTTCTTAAATGGTGCTATTAGGAACTTTTTAATATTTCTGAAACACTCAATTCCTCTGATGATCATAAATGGCATATAACAGCAAACAAAACCCTCAGTGCAAAGAATACAATTTTTATATAGTTTTTCTTAATGCCTTTGTCATGTGTACGCTCACCCAGGAACTACAGCTGGCATAGTAAAAACGCTACTGCTTTTTTCCAAAGCGGGTGCGAAAATTAACACAAACTGAAAGTTCCTCGGAGCACCTTTACTCTTTCTGCTGCATACCTTAAATTTGCTGGTTTAGGTCCATTATAACCATAAAACCCACAACCGGGCAGTGATTTGACTTTCTCTGTCACCTTTAAGCTATGCGATATCCAGTCAAGCATGACTTGTTAATGGTACTGTTGTCCACTGTTTCGCCTTGCAGTAACCCAAATACACAAATGAAGGAATGAGTCTGTCTTACCTGTACGGCTCGTTGTAAATTACTGGAGAACACATTGTTGAAGGTGATGTCTCTGAGGTATCTTCCTACCGCCTCGCCCTGACGCAGACCCGTTTCTGACAGGACGGTGTCCACACCTTGTCCTAAAAAAAACACAGTGTTTACTCTCTATACATCTGTGCATAGTTTCAACAAGTTAAATTCAATACTTCTAAAATTCTTCATGGAGACCATTATGGATGCAATATTTCATATCCAACAATACTGGCAAAAAATAATAGTAATATGGCTCTATGTTAGTTTTTTGGGTCTGTCAGTGTGATTTATACACATTTTAATTTTAATCAATTCTAATTTAAAGAAACTATATAATAGTAACATGAACTTCATAATCCAAAATTGTAGACTACTTAGGATATTTCGAGACATTTGAAAGGTCAACCATTCAGAATATTGGACTTCAGACTTTTTAAGGACCAATGGAAACCATGCAGCCCATAGGAAGCAAACGGGTTAGTCAGGTTTAACGAAGTCTACTTAACTGAAACGTGGGAATATCCTTTACACATGTTGGCGAGTTGAATTCACGCTTAATTAGGAAATAAAACCATAGCAAGTTTACCTTGTAGCAGCTTGTCCTTGTTGTATTGTGTTTCCCCACTGCGTGTAAATAAAGCAATTTCATTGAATTAGCTAGGCCATTATACATCTGCTGTAACGGTGACAACAACGCCAGTAATGTTGCCTTAATTAAACACCTGCTGAAAAACAAATTACACGTTCACTTTTGTGTTCAACAGCTACATTTAGCCGTCTTGCTCTTTTTTAACCAAACTGAGAGGACATAATATTTCCGTAGGAGTCACATTATCAAGCCATTTGTGTCCACTGATGATTTAAATGGAAATTAAAGCTGAAAAAGAGTCACTTACTGTCGTATGAGCGTTAAACTAAACGTAAACATCTTCAGCTGCGGCGGCTCTCGTGCAACTACAGGCTACTACCTGGTTCAGCTGCAATTACGTCACGTAACCCCCCTGCGTCATGACGTAATTCAGTATGGGAGCTGCGTATGCCAATGAGGAGCTATTTTCCTTCTATTTGATATTACCTTTTTTTTATTACATTTAAAAAAAAACAATCTTAAATAAAATTCAAGAACCCTTAGTTACGTATATCCAAAGGTTTCTACATAATTTCTTATTTTTATTTTGTAAATTATTTTGTAATTGCCTGCACACATTTTTATGTTATGGTTTATATTTTAATTAATAATTTAACTTGTTTCCAAATTGTTTTAGTTGTGACTGTTTCTGTTGATTCCAATTTTTTTTAAATACAAAATACAAATGTATACACCCATACAGGTAAGAATTTGTTTGTCTTATGTTTTGTTACTTTATCAATAAAAAAAAATAAATAAAGTAAAAAATTAAGTTTACTTGAAAGACCTAACCTGCAATCCTACCATCTGTATGGTTTACGGAGAAATAAAATCAAACATGTACAGTCACATGTCTATTGTGGGCCATCATTTCTTATTTTTAACCTAATATAAAAGAGGTTTAACCATCCCAACTTAATTAATAGCCTCGTTTGAGATGTCGCCGTCTTGCTGAGACCTGCGCAATTATGACGCTCGGCTTGCTGAGCGCACAGCATTTTTGTTGTGCGCTCAGCAAGACGCGCGCGTCCTAAAAGACGAGGCTCTTGTCTTTAGGAAAATAGTAATTTATATCTATACATATTTTTATACTAAATAGAAAAAATAACTGGTGTGTACTGCTTTATATCAGTACCATATGTGCATTTTTTCTTAGGGTATGTCGCCCTCTGGTGGCAACAAAAGGGTAATATCTCAAATCATAAAAAGGGGATTCTTTCGACAGAATTATTATCTTGCAGATGGGCAGAGGAAAACAAATGAACCGGCCACATGATTTTAGCCAATTTATTGAGGAGAAATCGTTGAGGTACACTGTGTGGTTGCACATGGGGGATAGTGGGAGAGGAGTTTGGAATAACAACCACACTGAACAATGACAAAACATTCCTGTGGTTTATAACGTCGACTAAATGGGTACCTCAAAAATAAACAATATTCCACTTAATTCATATGAACTGATCAAAAACTGTTAAACTCCCAAGTAGGAAAAAAAAATTAACCTTTTTTTTGGCTTCCGACACACATAACATACATCATAGGCCGTTTCTTTGACTTAAGATATATGAAATAACCTATTTTAAAGTATAGGCACTCAAACTGCTCAGTGGAAGACATTTGATTTAAAGAGAAGAAAGAAGCACCGTCTTTTTCATCCAGACAGAAAAAAAATAAACCCGTCCAACAAATTCAGAGTGAAATGGTGTGTGTATGTGTGTATGTGAAGCTTGCTGAGGTAATGCGAGATTGGCCTCTCGCTCCATAAAATCCAATTAACCTGAGGTACACAAACATTACAAAGAAGCAGCAAGAATATGGTAGTATATAAAGATACAAATGAAACAATAAAAAAAAAAGAATAAAAACATGCTAATCAAAAAAGATCAACAAGCAACGAGTACTTCCAGTCCCGCACCAAACTGTTACGTTCCCTCCAGTACACATACAAACAGGAAAAGCAAAGAAGACTTACATATACAACATTTCATAATATAGCAGCACACAAGTGAATCAAAATAAGGCATCTTTGTGTAAGACAGGAAAAGAAAAAAGCTTCAATAGCAGCAAGAGAATGATGTGTATAATCTAGTTTTCCTCACTTTGGAATTATTTCTTTCAAACTATACACATAACCTTTAAAAGCATAAACATTTTTTCTGTTTAAAGCACTTTTTAGGAGGGAGGGGGGGGGGCATTTGGCTTTTTTTGCACAACAGAAAATACAATTTAGAAAGTACATTTGTTCTAAAAATGTATAAAGATTTCTAGCATTTTCTGCCTTTTGGAGAAATTGGTTATAGTATGGTCAAAACTTTGTGACCATGTAAACCCCCTATCAACCCATGTCTGTAATGGAGAAACCTCACAAATGACAGCTTTAAAACTTCACTTTACATTAAAAGAGCAAAACAAAAGAGCAGGAATATTTAGGACACAGTACGTGTGCTTAACTATGTATGGAAGGTTTTGGTTATGATTCAAAAATAAAATTCAAGTAAGGTTAAATAAATCGCACTGAATTGAAAAAAACAAAAAAAAATCTAAGTCTAAGTGACTTGGCTTTTTTCTTAAGTTTAAATTCTATTATACTATAACACAGACTATCCTACGTCTACTCACCTGTCTGGGGCGTAGCTTTCAAGACAACGTGCGTCACCCCGTGGGAATCCAGCCCAGAAAAAAAATCAAATAACTTAAAAGGAAAATTAAAAAAAAAAAAAAAAAAAAAAATTAACCTAATAACCCACAGAACTCTCCTCAGCCACCATCCCCTTACCATTTTTAAGGAGTGTGTTTTTTAAAAGTGCATCAATATGGTTCCAAAGTCGCCCACTCTTAAATGGTAAAAAATTGATAAACAGGAGAAACTGCAGCACACCTGAACTGAATTCCCTGACGTCACCAGGGATTATTCCTCCTCCTCCTGTGTGTCACTCAAGTATCGTGCAACTGCAGAAACATTTTATAGCTTAAGTTAATCTTCCTCCCCCTTTCGCTATCATTCATCGATCCAGACTTTCCAAATGTGCCCTTTTCCACGACAAAAAAAAAAACTCTCGCAAGAAACCCTTCAATCTGCATTCGTTTCCTTTCAAACCTGGTAAAAAAAATAACTTGCCAAATCTCCTTTTTTCCTCTAGTAACACGAAATCAGCACTACCTAGCTGGGGCTAAAATGCCCCTGCAAAACCAACTACTAAACATTTTCTTATAATTGCTTTAACAGGAACAGAACAATAATAATGTAGCCTCGCTGAATTATAATACATGTATATATATCGTCCTATTAGCATACTGCACTGGTCTGTGGATTTAAGCAGTGAAATCAAGACCCTAATGACTGACCTTGTCCTCTGTGTTAACCTTGAGCAGTAGCCACTGCTCCAGACCTCAAAGCCCCTCAAGTCCTTCCTCTATGAGCGGGCCCAGCCCACTCCTGGCCACCACTTCTCAGCATAAATAGTAAGCAGTGCTACAGGTGCACAGTATGATAGATAAGAGATAGACAGAGAGCAGCCAGCTAATGTAGCGCTCATCAGGCTGAACATCAGCACGGTTTAAATGCCTTGTACTGTATTTTCAGCATTTCAATCACTAAATGAGTCTGAATCAGAGATGATGAAAAAACACCCCAGTAAAACTGAATTGATTACAGCTCGCTAAAGATCATAAAAGAGTAACATAACTAAATGCTAGCTAAATATACATTATTTATTATATTTATTTATGCTAGGTTGTATCAAAAGAAATACGTATATTTAATATAATTATGCTATGTTTTTTTTTTTCAAGTATGAAAATATATTTCAGATTTCCATTCTGGGGAAACCTAAGGCACTATCAAGTTTTACCGTAGAATTTACCGTTTTTTTTTTTTTTTTAAATAGCTTGAATACATGTGGCCCACACAACAACAGGTGAAAAAACACCCGGCCGGGTAGGAACGGGGCAAATTAAAAAAAAGGACAAAAACTAGGAAAAATTTCTTATTTTCTACAAGTTCATAAGATTGTCACACCATCGCTTGTGTGGCGTCTTGACGTAGTAAGATACTGGCAGCTCACGCTCCACCCCTCGCTGCCGTTAGTTCATTGGGTGGAAAGGCACGAGCGGCGTGTGTGTGAGTGGGATTGAGACGGGGGCTCAGAAGTTGACGTCCCGTACGTCTGTGGGGGTGCTGGACTGATCCTGCTGCTCCCTGGCCTTGCTGCCGGCTAGAAGCCCGCTCTCCTGTCGGTACTGCTGGCCGCGCTGCAGGCTGCTGGCCAACACACGCTCAATCTGCTCCTGGCACGCCCTCAAACAGTCCTGGAACAAGAGGAGTCAAGACGATGTCACACACGCTACATTGCAGGTGTTTAAATGCTTATGAAAAAGGCTGACCATTCGCACACTTTAGAATGCAAAGCATCCCTTTTTCAGCACAAACTTAATTATAAGTGTGATTAAGTATAAACCAAAATACAACAGGCTCCTTTAAACGTTAACAAATCTTCTAAAAACATTAAAAAGACACAACAATAAAAAGTTATGTCACAATAAATGCAATGCTCATTGTATTTAAAGTTGCTACGAGGAACTTTCAGTTTTTCTTGATTCTAGTGGCACCTTGGGGCATGCGCGCATTTGTTTAGGAAGCGGGTGAGAGAGAGACAGCAGGATGCACCACAGTGAGGCAATGTATACTCACCGGCCACTTTATTTAGGTACACCTGTTCAATGGCTTATTAAAACAAAAAGCTAATCAGCCAATCACATATCAGCAATTTAATGCATTTAGGCATTTAGACATGGTCAAGACAATGTACTGAAGTCAAACCGAGCATCAGAATGGGGAAGAGAGGTGGTTAAAGTGACTTTGAACATTGCATGGTTGATGGTGCCCGGCAGGATGAATCCACACTTTCATGTTGTTTACGCCAAATTCTGAACCTGCCATCTGACTGTCGCAACTGAAATCGAGACTCATCAGACCAGCTATGATTTTTCAATCTTCTATTGTCCAATATTGGTGATCCTGTGAGAATTGTAGCCTCAGTTTCCTGTTTTTAGCTGACAGGAGTGGCACCCGGTGGGGTCTTCTGTTGCTCTAGCCCATCTGCTTCAAGGTTGGTCGTGTTTTGCGTTCAGAGATGGTATTCTGCATACCCTGGTTGTAACAAGTGGTTATTTGAGTTACTGTTGCCTTTCTATCATCTCAAACCAGTATGCCCACCCTCCACTGACCTCTGACTTCAACAAGGCATTTTACGTCCACACAAATGCCGCTCACTGGGTATTTTTTCTTTTTCGGGCCATTCTTTGTAAGCCCTAGAGATGGTTTAGGCTGAAGATCCCAGTAGATGAGCAGTTTCTGAAATACTCAGACCAGCCCTTCTGGCACCCTCAACATTGCTATGTTCCAAGTCACTTAAACCCCCTTTCTTTCCCATTCTGTTGCTCGGTTTTAACTTCAATAAGTTGTCCCGTCCAGGTCTACATGCCTAAATGCATTAAGTTTCTGCCATGTGATTGGCTGATTAGTTATATGCGTTAACAAGAAATTGAACCGCTGTACCTAATAAAGTGGCCGGTGAGTGTATATTTATATGTGACTATGTCAGATTAATAATGGTAATATGACGATAGTGAAGCAACGTAAACTCTGATTTAGTACCGCTTGGGAAAGACAGGCTGTCCTGTTCTGCCTGCCGTATATTGTTTTGTCTAAGTTTGGAAGTTCGGAATTGGACCCAAGCAAAAGCATAACCAATGGTTTTCGCTGATGGTCTTGTTTGCTGTTACAGGTCTTTTATGATCAGTAAACATGAGACCGTTTAAATCAACATTTAAAGGTTCCTCGAAGGAGGTTTGTGTGTTCCTTCTGTCCTCGCGTGCAAAACTGTGCCCATTTCATCACGTCTGATGTGCAATTATTTAAAAGCTTTTGGTCACATGTGCGGCATACCGGCAGGGAATTATGTGTCCTGAGGTAGGTGGTCTCGTCTGCATCATGACCAGAACAATGGGTACCAGCACACTCCACATACCGACAGCACAGGGCAGCGGACACAGGCATCCCGACTGACACGAGACCGGTGCATGTCTAGAGGTACCGACACGGGGCAAGGGGGGAATGTTATGTGGGGCAAAAGGGCTTCTGAAAAGGGCTCTGTGGTCCATCAGGGAACAAATAAGCACATCTGAATTACCCTCCCCCTTTTTGGGTTTACAGAGCGGTCAGTCCCATGTGGAGGTCTAGAGGAAATGGCTTTGACCTACTGCCCCCTGACCCTGTGAGTTTGGGTGTAAAACAGAATGTAGGACAGTGGGACCGGATGTTTTTGCACAACTTCTCTTGTGAAAGGGGATCCTCTCTCTCTCTGTCTATCTGACCCACTGCAGGTCTGTGTGGAAAATGTGGGAGGTCTGCTGCCTGCCTCACTGAGCCGGCTGCAGGACTCTTAAAGGCTTCGCAGAGAGGCCAACATTCCTTTGAAATGTACGGATAATTGGAACCCGATGGGCTGCAGTCGGAGCGCCTGTTGTGACGGCTGGGTTGCGGGGCCCGCGTCTCCCCGGCAACGCCACCACAAGCTAAAGAGGCAACCGTGTGGTTCCTGTGGGCCGCTTGGCTGTGGCCTGCACACATCTCCAGGCGTCTGAACTGCTCCTCTGGTGTAACAATGACTCACTGTGACAATCGCAGCACACACACACTGGGATGAAGTCGGATCTATAGTTACTGCCGTGCAGCAGCAAAAACTATTCATATGTTATTTAGTCTATTAAACATATCTATGATGACTTATTTAGGAGTTAAAATCTCAGCCAAGTGCATACAGAATAAACTCCATTTTTCAATTTCCACATGCTTATCACTGCATACTGATAGACTGCACATGATCTCATAATGATAGGGTAAATAGTTTATCAATTGTAAGGAGGTTATATATTACAGTGAAGTCCATGGAGGCACATTATATTGATAACACAGCACCTGTGTACAGTACAAACTCCATTCAAATTTCATAACACTCAGCACTGCACATTGATTAAATGTAATCAGTTTTTTTTTAAAGCTCCATTCTCTCCTGCATGTATAAATCAACCAATTCATAAGATCAGTTTGCATGTGTTTATAAAGTCATCCAAAATGTTTTGAAGTGTTGAAAAAAGCATGGCTGAATGCCCGTTTTCTTTGGGTGGCCTTTGCTCTGGAAAAGACGCTCCTGGACGTTTTATTACGAACATGTTTCTCCACCAGGAGGGGCACACGGCTAAAGCCAGCGGAGCCATGCGAAGAAATTGCATGTGTCCTACCACAAGAATGTGGGCTCCGAGTTTTAAGAAGACATTCCCTCTGCCGCTGCTCTTTATAGCAGCAGTCTGGCTCCACAGCCAACAGCCAAAAGCTTGATCTCCTCTCTCTCTCCATGAAAAGTAAATAGCTTCAATCTGCCACTACTGAAGTCATCGCCCGTTGTTTACTAAAGAGCCTTTTATGCTGCTGTCGTGAGATGTTGCAATGATTATTAATAACAATGCATCGTTGTGTAGCACTGAAAAAAAAAACATTGAGCGATTGCTTCTGGCGTGTATTAATGTCCCCTCCCCTGTTGCTGTTGTACTCACCACCTCTGTGTTGGTGATCTTGGCCAGCAGGTCTGTCAGGTTGTCTCGACTGAGGCGTGGGTCAGTGTGGTCCAGCTGCAGGCCGCACACAGCAGCTCCCATGCTGCCCGTGGCGATCATGGAAGGAGGGTTCATGGCCAGGCGCTCGTCTGAGAGGAAAGAGTGTTAAAAAGATGGTGTCAGTGAATCTGGAGCACGCCATTTGTCAAAAATCACTTTGTCAAATTCAGTGACTATCCCCGCACGATATGCTACCTGTCCGTAAGCACTTGGTTAAATCAGCTGCTTACGGACAGGTCGCATACCCGTCTTACCGTAGCTAGCAACATGCCCGTTTACAGAGCCTACGCTGTGCATGAACACTGGATTTTATTTTCAGCGCACACACAGTACTGACGGGTAGCGGATCTTGGGGAAATATTCTGATTTCCACAAAAAGGTTACTTTGACAATAAGTGAATCACTAACTTCACCCTTATGTGCAATTAGTCAAGCAGCAGCTTAAGGCCTCAGCGGAAAAACGTAAATCATATTTGTGTCAGTGACACGAAGAGCCCCAACACCTAAAAGCCTCGAGCCTAGAGGAAGTATGAAAGATGAATGAGATGTGCAAACATGTGAATCATCCTGGATATGCACGCTCCACAGCTGGCCCTCACTTTCCCACAGTCTTGACTTTCAGACGTAGCCTGTGCGCTGTAACCTGTGTGGTTTCGCTCATAGAAACTTCAGCTCTGATTAGAAAAGCAGAGCAGGAATCCGCCTACTCGCTGCGTAATGATTTCCAACAACCATTCCCTGAGCGCCGGCCGAGAGGCCTGATGGAGCAGGCGGAAGAGGAGGAGGAGAGGACAACTCCACCAGTACTGAGCTGAAGAGCTCATGATGCAATAGTGAAGGAACTCGTATTTCAGCTGTCGCCTCCAAAGTTATTTTTATTTCAGTGGGAATCACAAAGTATCCCATCTGACCACTGAGTCTTTCCTAAAGAGTTGCCTTCTATAACCTTTTTCATGGAGCAGCTGAGAGAAACTTTAGGGCCGGTTTCACACCCGATAGTCCGCTTCTAGTTCGCTTCCTTGATTCGTACCAGATGCAAGAATGATACATTGGTTGGTTTTTCACCAGGCTCGGTTCTCTTTCACACTTATCGTTTCCTCTGGGCCAAAGTGAACCAAAATGCAGCAGCATAAGCCATGTGATATTGTTCTTTTCACTCATTGGTCAGACGTGTCTGGAGCAGGAGCAATAACGTAGCTCCTGGACTGCTCTAGAATTGGTCAGAATTTCCATGCCGGAAAACTGCAGAAAGAAAGTACAGGAAACAGATTGTCCTTCTCATCCCATATCCAAGTGCGCGACACACTGCACGCAGTGCTTCATGCAGTTGGGTTGGAGTCCGCTCACATTTTCACCACAAAGGAACCACACCAGAATTTGTTTGGAAGCGTACCGAGACCACCTCTTCAACCATGTCTCGGTACGCTTGTTTGTGCGCACCCGAGTACGGTTGCTGTGTTCTCACCTGCACAAACGAACCGCACCAAAGAACCCGAGTTCCTTTCAATTGAACCAAATACGGTAGATGTGAAAGCGTCCCTCAGAGGACCAGAGAGAACTCCTCAGCTAGGAGAAGTGGACAGCTTGACTTCATCATGATTCATGAATAAACTTACTCATCATGTTTACATTGATTTGTTTGATATGTGACCAATCTAAAGTTGGTTAAGCTTACAAACTTGCAAATAAATCAAAATATGCTTTTAAAAAGTTTTATTTATTTATTTGATTTATTTCCAAAACTGACACAATAAGGCCCATTATCTTCAGCGGCTGATCCGAGTGAAGTATTACTCACTCACTCACTCGGTTATGAACTACTGTAAAGCGCCCCTGGAGGGTTTTCCACTATTGCAATACACAGGCTTCTTCCGGTCTCAGCACATGGACACTAATCTCTGACTGGGTGCACACACACAGTTATTAGGTCCAACCCAGCACGTAGTCCTAGCCCAGGTCAAACCAGTGGTGGTGGCCTAAAAGCTTTGATAAAAAAACCCGGTAGGAATTGCCTGCTCCACTGCTACGCCCATCTTCTCTCTCTCGCTCTCTGGGGAGCAGCTGTCCATAGGAGGAGCTCCTCCATCATAAGAATAACATCTCAACTCCATATAAAACTCCAAACATTTACATTACTGCACAACCACAGCAGGCCTATTTTTTTCCTCCACTCTGCGGCTGCTTTGTGCTTGGATTTAACCAGCTGCTTATGAATAGCAGAGGCCACCACGGAAACACACCCGAATATAAAAAAAAATACAAAAAAATAAGTGTGACACTAAAAGTGTGCTAAACGGGGCATGAAACTCATTGAGTGAGCAGCCTATGGTTCCAATAACTAGCTCGAGTAAACAAGTCCGTGCTTATTGGCCAGATCCGACCGCACTGGCATTCGCGAGGGAATTCCATTGCACTTAAGGAACCTCTTCTGTATTATTTTCCTTAATGTTATTAGTTAAAAAAAGGAGGTGGCACATAGATGAAAGACAGGTTTGTGACTAGGGTGAGTGCTGCATGTTAACGTGCATCACGTGGATCCTATATGTAGTGTTTCTGTGCAGGATATGAAGCTATCAAGAGGGATTCCTAGTATAAGCAAAGGAATGCCATGGAGATTTCGCCTAGGGGGGAGGCCTGAGGAGAACATCTGAGGCCTAGTACTCCTCCACAGCAGCATCCAGTTTATTTGGGACAGTGGATCACCGCCCTGGCTGTTTAGACCTGGAGGCTTCCCTGTCAACAAAACAATATATGTGCGAGTAGAGCAGGAGTTCAGCTGCACCTGCGTCATACAAGCACGCCACAGAGTATACGATAGTGCACCGATACCATCGCTTCCATTACCCCTGTGTTACTGGGCTTTATCTAAACACTGCGCTCATAGGATTTTTTCCCAGGAACGTAGCATAGGAGAAATGTGGAAATCACCACTTCGAGCAGCTGTGAGGAGAAAAAGCCCTAAACTACAGTGGATAAGGCAGCCGGTGGAGTATGCGGAGAGAGAGAGAGGGAGAGAGAGAAGAAAGAGGTCACACAAGATGACTCACGATGGGAGAATGTTTGTGTGTGTGGGAATATTCTGGTTGGATGTGAGAATAACAAGGCAGCTAAAGTGAGCGGAGCGTGCAAAGCGATGTTAAGAGAAGGCACATGATTAAAATAAAATGGAGGACGTGCTTGCGTGCAGCTGCTGTGTCGTTACCTGTGGCACAGAGGGCGATGAATGTCTGCGTGTGTTTGCGGACCATGGCCAGCTTCTCTTTGGGAAGGGGCAGCCGGCGAACGATGTGCTCTATGAAGTCGTTGGGGATGACGGAGGCCATGTTCCACTTCAACTTCCCCAGCACCACCAGCTCCCAGTCCTAAGAGAGAGAGAGAGAGAGAGAGAGAGAGAGGTGTCAGTCAGTTCAAGTTGAAACTAAATATATATTTACTTAGTCTAAAAGAGGTTAAATGGCGTAATGCCATGCCTCCATTGACTGTGAAAAAAAAATCTTGTTCCCAGAGGAAATGGCCCTGTAAGAAGAGCAACATTTTTTCACTTTATCTCTCCGCGCTGTATCTTATTATCTGCATGCCTTTCTCATTCCTCGCATCCTTTGTGTTCATATCGCCGGCATGTGACAAGCTTTGCCCTGCTTAGAGGGCCTGCCAATGAGACAGCAGCGCTAGCCCCTTCCTTCCTGTCACAAGCCTCAAACTGCTACAATGAGTTTGCACTGACTGCACACACACACACACACACACACAGACAGCCTGACTCTTCATACAGTCAGGGCTTGTGCACCAGTGAAGGAGGGGATGTGGACACGTTTCATGATTTAATTTCCTGTGTATCGTTGAGTCAAAGCTTTTAACAATTTGCCCGATTCTCTAATGGTTTAAATGTTTTCCTGTTTGGCTTTTCGGTAGTTTGAGTAAGAATAGCAAGAAGTAGGAGGGTGCTAGTCACTCAACTTCTTGTCTTATGATGTAAAAAAGTGTGCAACGATATGCTGACATTTGCAAAACCCAGTACAGAACCTCTGACTAGTCAAAATCATCTGAGGAAATGTTAGCACCAAAAGTTGGTTAGATAAATGCAGACAGAGACAGAAGAAGCCATCATTGTCATGATCAAAACCAATTCAATCTTTCCATCCAAGAACAAATTAACCAGTGACACCATTTACAGGAGGCAGCCAATGAAATGGCTGTTCCAGGGTTTCTTGCTAGATCGCTGTATAAAAAAAATCAGTTTGCAGGCTTGATTTTGTCTCCATATTTCTCATCAAAACCCTCCATCTCCCTAAGAGTACATCTGTAAAGGTTAACACACTTTGTAGCATTTCCTGAAATTCCCCCCCGCCCTCCATAATGTTAATGAGCACGATGTCTGGCATGAGCAGAGGACTTACTTAACACATGAAAAGATAAAGACTATAGGCTATAAAACACACAATTTAAGTGTGTGGGGTCTGAAAGGAGCAATATCTGTATATAAATGGTAGTTTTGCCTCAAGTGTCTAAGTCAAATTCTGCATTGGGCAACTGTATGCAAATCAAACTAAAATGAGGAGGTTGAACTATTTGACAGAGCATGTTTTAAAACGCTGATGAACAATCGCTGATGTATTCAACCGCTCACTTCCTCTGCGGAGGCGTGACACCTACAAAGCAAACATAGTAAACGCACAAACCCCAACGGCGGCAGGCAGGGACAGCCCCACACCCATATCACCTAACTCTAAACGGTCTTCCACAATCAAGTAAGTTTCCTCTACATAACCTGTCCGCCACACACACACACCCTTGCATTTAACCCACGTTGTCCTGGGTGGAGATTGTTGTAGACTGTGAAATGAGCAAGGCAGAGATTTTTATTTTTATTTATTTGTGTGCTCATTACAAGGAAGAGCTCCAACATCTTTCCCTGTCCTTCTCTGTGTGCATCCTGTCAGGATATCCAGGAATCTCTGGAGTCTTACGACAATATGGAGCATCAAATGGGACCAATGCATGTCATTTCCCTCAGCAGCTGCAGGCAACAAAGGAGGATGTATAGAGAGCATGTGGAGCCCAAAGCTTTAAATAAGGACCAGGTCTAACCGCAGATTGTAAAACTGTCCACAAGTCAAACTATTTATGGATTATAAATCCATTCAACAGACAAGGTTTTTGTCTCTAAAAAAGGACCATTGTATGTTTTTAAATTAACAATTTGTCGTTCAAAGCCCCATTTTGAGCTTACTATAGTAACAAGGAAAGAAGTGCTGCAAATTCGCACATTAGAGCCAGAGGCCAGAAGATTTGTGGGGGGCTTTTTGTTTTTGTCAACTAATCGATTCAGGCGTGCTTTTCTAAGATTGTAAAACTTATGAAGGAACATCTTGTGTCTCGTTACAAACTGAATCTGCTCAAAGGGGACTGCTGCTGGATGCAGTAGAAAGCTCCAGAACAAACTTGTGGACTCTAAAAGAGGCGATTTGTTTTGTCAACTTAATAATTAGTTAAAAAAAATAAAGAAAAAAAAATAATGTTTTTAAATTAAAGTAATTTGAAGACTTGGATTTAAAAGTTAAAAAACACTGACGGGCCTTCATTTCCCTAATTTTTATTTTTTAAACAAGAGTAAAATTCTAAAACTTTTGTGGGTTTGTCTTCAAGTTGATTTAATAAGCCTGCTCTGCATGTTAGTAAGAAAGTATTGTTGTAAATGTCATTAAGAGATAAACTCCTCATGTTAAATACTATGTGGAGATACGATAAAAGGGCATGTTGGAAACCCTGGTATATTGAAATACAGAGAAACTTCATGTACTGCATGATATCCCAAATTCTGTTCTGCATAACTGGCACTAGGTGGCATCACACGCCTCTCCGGTCCACATGGATCCAAAGAAAGGATGTGGCTATATTGTATACAGCTCTGTTCATAAGGAAAATGGGGCACTTCCTGTGAAACCAATATAAAGCCATTACAATATTAAATAATCTAAAAAAAATATGACAGTGCATTTTTTTATTATTATCCTGTTGCAAATGAATGGGCCTTTTGATATTTGGAGTCCTTACCAGCAGTTCCCGCGGCGTGATGGAGTTGTCTGTGTACATGCAAAGTATTTCTGCTGATAGCGGCCTGCAGTTCTTTAACTTAGAGGCCAGGAAAATGCACACAGCTCCCAGCAGCTGCAGATAGCTCTTCCTGGTGGGCATCACTGCTAAAAATCTATCCAAATAGTTAATGGCTAAAGGGAAGACGTCTTCATTACTCTTCTCCTCTTCACACACCTAAAAAAAATTAGACAGACGTGGGGGTAAAAATCACATTAGGTCATTTATAAAAGGGTGGAAAAAATCATGAAAAGAGAACTAGACTTTTATTAGGCCTAGTTGCTTTGAAGCAGAAGAGCAGTTGAAGATGGGGGTGGGTTTGGCAGGGACTCCTGTTTTTTTCCATGTTGGTGTTGTCTTTAGGTTAGGCCTAAAGGTTAAATATCCAATTTTCGTTTTTTTGTTGTTGTTTTAAACAAATTAGTTCGAAAGGAAGTCGTTCAGCAAAACCCTTCGCCATTCAACTCCTCTTCCTTGTTGGGGCTTTGCATAGTTTCGTTTTTATTTATTTTTTCAATTAAAAATACATTACAATTTAAAAGTATGGTGTGCAAAATGTCAAAATGTTGTGTTAAAACAGTTTCCGACGGTTACGGAAGACAATAGTTTGCGAACACGAAGGGATTTTTATCTTCAAAAATGAAAGTGGTTTAGCATGCACGAGGCAACGAGCAGAGGCGACGAGGCTTAGTCACTTAAGAAAATTAATAATAATTATTCTATAGGTGAAACGTCGGGTTTTCCATCATGTAAATTAAGAGTAACTTCCCCCCTGTCGCCTGAGCTAGTTAGTTAGCTAAAATAATAAACTTTGTAACAGTAAAACAGGGTAAATATCGAGCTGTGTCTGTTTGCTTTGAAGCGGAGTTTTCTTGGTGAAGGAATTTCCGATTCTCCCACGCCTTTTGGTGAGTCATTCTCATTCAATTGTCAGGCTAGCTTTTTAACATCCATGACACCTCTACGTTAAGTAAAACGCACAGTTTACGAGCCAACAGATATGTGTGTAAATATGCAAAAACAACAAAACTAGCTTAAGCAGTTATGGTTACTAGCTCATGAATGCATAAAAATGCCCACCAACCTCGTGCATCCAGCCTGCAACCATTCGTCTCATATAAGGCTGGATATCCTTCTGGACCCGCTGGAAATACGAGCACTGAGGTAAAAACCTGTCCTCTATCGTTAATAAACTTTGCAACACTCTGTCATCATAGAGGATGTTTGGGTCAGGCTGGGCTCTCACGGCTATGTCCGACTCCAGGCAATAAAGCTCCATGGCTCGGACACCCTTCTCCCCCTCCTCGACTAGTTTAATATGCTATGTGTGTCTTATTTCGTGCTAAATAATAGGAGTGAAAAAATAAATATTGTCACAACGGGGAGGAGGAGAAGTGCCGAGGATGAAGCATGAGGCTGAGGCTGCTGGGTTTGCTCCAGTCCTGCTGCCTCTCTGTGTGGGTGCTGCTGATTCTTCTTCTTCTACGCTCCCAAAGCGGACACAGCGACAAAGACAACATCCGCCTTACGGATTTCAAAAATAAAAGCCCCCGAGGCTCAAACTTCACCTATAGTTGCTCTTCTAGTACGGATATTTTCTTTTATCAACTTATGCCTTTTATGCTTATAAATGTTTCTTAGGAAAGCTAAGAACTTAATGTTTCTAATTTTCTATCTATTTTAATTTCGAAGCTTGTCATGCATTCAATATCATTTTGCACACAGAGCTGCAATTCTCCTTTATGAGAACAACATTGTACTGAAGATCGTTGAAGTAGGCTATATGAACAAAAAAAACATTAACATTAATAAGCCCTTATAATGGTCAACATAGACCCCTTTGGATATTAGGCCTAAATAATATTTCCCCAAAAAATTAAATATTTTTTCTCCTTTATTTTTTTACACATGCACTGTGCTTCATTTTTGTAATGAGCCAGTAGCCTACCATTGATGATTTTACCATATATTTTCATACTATTTCAATAAAACATAATTGAAGTATACACAATAAAACATCAAATCAGCAATTTAATTATATTTGAATTTAGTTCAATAAATTATTCGTGTATTAGCCTATTTGTTCATTCTGATGATATTGTGATTGATATTGATAACGTAAAGTTTGCAAGGCACAAGTGTTGGTAGCCTATACTATCCGCATTGAAGTTATGTGCCACTCAGTTTTGATAGTCTCCTTATGAATATACAAAACAAACTCAATGGTTGTTTAAAAAAAAGCCTTTAGTTTATATAGGAAGACACATAAAAAGTACATCACCGTGTGAAGAAGGCTCAAGCAGACACGCGTTGGTGTACTTTTCTACAATGTAGCCTATCAATAAAACTACTGGAGGTGCGACAATGTTTGAATTTAGCTCCTAGCTAAGTAGGAAAAGTTGTATTCTTAGCTGTAGCCTAGTGCTAACAATAGGGTTAGGGTTAGGTTAGTGGATAATCACATGGATAGATTGTCATGAAATTTGGTACAGATAATCTTACACATTTTTAAGCCTAAATACTTGCAAATGAATACCCATCAGCTTCATCCCTGCTTTGTGTTTATTGCCAAATTGCAAATGTTATTATCACGCTAATACATTGGACTTAAATGGTTCTGTTAACATGGCAACATTGGCAATTAGCTTTAAGTCCCGTCTTGCCAAAGTACAGCCACTCATTGTCAGTAGGTTTTCCTCACTGTACGTGTGACCGCTCATAATGTGTGTTAACTTTAAGTGGAACCATTGGTGCTTTTAATCGGGTCATAGTCCTGTGCCACATGAGCCGGGATCCGTTGGACACAGTGATCTTGCAAACATCCTTATGGCGGAGGGTGTGGACGGCATGTTGATCCCTTTCCAAGGAAAAAAGTTTCCCATAAAGGAAATCCTTTGGCAAGGATGAAAGTATAGGCACGGACATGTTAATCTGCAGAGAGTGCTTGTGGTGTCTCCAGGATGTCTAAAAGTATTTGTTATTTTTGTCCTCCTAAAACAATATCTAATCCGAAAAGGGGGTAGGATTATAATAGAAGAGAGGAAGTCATGAGTTTGTCAACTCCCACATCGCTTTTTGATGTCTGAAGGCCATTTCAGTTCCGCATGTTTTCTCTGCACAGCTGTAAGTGCTAAATTCTTTATCGAAAGCATCAAGACGTGCATCAATAAAATCTTAACCCGCGTCTAAATTAGCTTCATCCGATCATGTGTAGGGCATATTTATAGTTGGAGCAAACTGAATGACAGGAGCCTGAAGTGAACCACCTCTCACTGGAGCTACTTCATAAACTTCCCCCTTTCACAGTCACCACCAGAGAGCTGAATGAGATATGGAGTTTCATTGAGAGAAAAAAAAGAGCACTGTGGAGCTATTATGAGAGCAGACTGCAAAGTGAGAGTGGGAACCGTCTCTGAAGGGAATGTCAAGGTTAGCGAGATTAGTTCTACTTCAAAGGAGGAGGTATTGCTATATGTTTGAGAGGATTCATCTTAGAAGAATTGAGATTTCATGTCGCAAGGCGGGTTTATCCCTTTGTCTGATTATGGAGAGGATGACAAATCCCCAGGTCAAGGTTTTCTGGGTCTCTCTCTCTCCGCAAGAGGCCGAAAAGAAGCCCTACCATAAAACCAGGCCGCCAAAAGCCCTGACACTTGAGGGAAACAGAGGTGTTAGACAGATAAAGCAGCCTTACCCTGTTGCTGCTAGCTAGTGCATGTGTCCTATGATAACACGTCAGCCGCTATCACCACACTCTGGGCTGCACAGAGGTATACAGAGAGAGCGCCCAAAGCCCTGGGAAAACGTGGAGGAGCGTGAAATCACCTTGATCCAAAGATTCCTGCCGCATACCAGTCCACTGAACCCACCAGAGCACAGGGGCCCGGAGATGGGCAGACTGCCACAGAGAAAGAGACAAAAGAGAGAGAGAGAGAGAGAGAGAGAGAGAGAGAGAGAGACAAGGTGGAGGGTGATAGTCAAGATCTTTAATCCTAGGAGATCGGTTTGGGAAGCTTAAAATCATCTTATGTATTTCCTGTGCGAGATCAAGTGAGTCGCTCCATGAGGAAGGCCTCTCTCTCTCTCGGATATAAACAAAGGATTTACTTGAACATGCCATGTTTCAGGGCCAAGCTTGATTACAGGTTGCCCATATGCTCCGTCTGAGTCAGGCTGGCTGTTTGGGTTTACTGACAGTAGAGAAGAGGATGCTATGGCTGGAATGCTGTGGTGTGAACAGCGGTGAACACTCCTCCCAGGCAGCGCAGAGTGATAGCTGGTAAAGCTAGATAAAGTGCCTTCTGTCCCGTCACATGGTTTGCATACTATATGCTTTCACATCAACTGATTACACCCCCGCTGGAAGTGGCCTAAACACCCATGAAAAGTAGGCGACATAAATGTTCATGGGTAATCGCATGTGTTCGCCTGCTCACATGCTATTCTGGTCAGGCTATCAGCGGCGTGGAGCGCGTCTCTATCGCGAGTGTCACACATCAAAGCCGTCCTGTCACTGCCACTCTCTGCAGAGTGGCCCATGGGGCAAAGTGGGAAAAATCATGTGTTTGATCTGAAAAAATAACTAATTGGAGCAGTGCTGCTTCCAACAGTGTTTTTTTCACCCTAGTATCTCATAATTATACTTTTTCTGGATGTGTAACTCCCACTTTCTCAATGCTCGAAGAACTCCCACCATCAATCCTTGAGATGTGATTGGAGGCCCTGTGGTGCAACCAGCTAATTTGCACTCGACGCAGCGAGATTAGAACATAAATGGAGTGTCGTCAAATCAACGCAGGAAAAAAGAGGGTGTTTTCCACACTGTGTTTGAGGAATGTTTTGGCTAAACTGAAAGCCATCATTCAAAACTGAAATGCCAACATTTGAGAAGACAATGCCGGGACAGATTGCAACATCCGGGCCTGGTCTTTAGTCGTCTGGGTTCATGAACACAAGGGGTTTTCTTTTCCAAAGTTTGGGCCTTGGTCACTGCAGTCTCCCCTCCCCTTCTCCATTAAGTCTGTATACAAGTCTGACGTCCGGCAGCTTGCATCCCTCACTCCTACCAGAGCCTCTGAGAACATTGCCCTATTCTCCACCATGTACACAGGAGGAATAGCAGACAGGAGGGGAAGAGGAAGAGGGTACACTTGAAACAAAAGAGGTTCTATAAGACATTAAGGCGTATTCTGCAAAATGCGCTACACTGCTGCTGTGTGAATAGTCTATCAACAGGATAGTCAGTCATACTTTCCGGCCGAAAGTTAAACAAGAAGATCAATACCATAATTATGTCCGTGTGTTATAGCTAGCAGCCATATAGCTTAGCATAGCACAAAGACTGTAAATACAGGGAAACAGCTATCATGGCTCTGTCCAATGGTGACCAAGTCCACCATCACCTCTAAAGTTCACCAATTAACATGTCATATGTTGTTTGTTTGATCTGTACAAAACACCAGCGTGTAAAACTAACTATTCACTGATTTATGAAAGGTCTGGTGACATGCTAGGTGTTTTCCCCTGCAGTAATTGTGTTAAGCTAACCCACCGCAGGCTATAGCTTAATAATTAACGGTCAGATAGCAAATGAGGGTATTTCCCAAAACGTGAAATGATTGCTTTAAGTATCTGAAAAATTTGCAACATTAGAAAAAAAAATATTGGAAGACTGAATTCCATATCTATAGATTCAACATCCAAATTCAAAGGCCTCAGGCTGGGTAGGGACACTTATAAGAAAGGGGAAGCCTGGATTAAGTCATGAGAGGCAGGCAACATAGGCGGGATTTTAATTGAGTGAGATCACATCCTCTCCATTTCACAGTGAACAAACTGCATGTCTAGAGAGAATCACTTTGATATCTGGATAAGATGAGTTTTGCGCCTGTTTGGACTGTAAAAAAAAAAAAACATGCATCCGTTTAGATTAATGCATGTTCATGGTATGAAAGCTCGGCATGCGTCTGCAAAAAGACAGTTGTGTCCTTCATGTGAGCGTATGCTGCTACATTTCTGAGTGTTATATAACTCTACTGTGGGGGGCCCCTTGTTCTGTTCCAGCAGTCAACTCTGAAGTTCCCCCAGCTTTCCTGCTCATTTGCCTCACAACACACAGATGTCTCAGGGCGGTGCAGAAGACGGGGGCGGGGGGAGGTGCAGGAGGGGAGGGGGGGGGGGGGGGGGGCAGAGGCTGGGCTAGGGCCAGCGGCTGCCTGTCACAAGCGAACAAGTGTGTGTGGTCAGAGATTAGGGAAGGAAGGACACAAACAAAAATTCCGGCGGAGGAGCTCCTGTGGCAGCTGTGGTTTTCTGAGTGCGAAGGATGCTGGACAACTGGAGCGAGCCGATTGGCCGGCCCAAGACGAGGTGGGCGTGTCCTGGCACCGGCCTGCTTCCTCTGTGTGATCTTAAATGAGAAGAGTGACAATTCATCAGGGACAGGATGTTCAATAGAAAGACAGATCCCAGGGGTAGATATAGGGGGCCTTGCCTCGCAGCTGGCCACTCAATGACCTTGGATTAAAACAAAAGTTAGTCTTTCACTTTATTTCCTTCTCACAAACGCTCTCTGTGCCCGACGAAAAAATGAGGCATTAATCAGCAGCAGCAGTTTCCAGTAAGTCATTTTGTGTGAGTTTATTTTAAGCCAGTGGGCCTCACTGTTCCACAAATAACATTGCTTTCTTCGTCCATTCACTTCCCTTCGACGCTGCAACATTTCCACTCCTGCACACTTACATTTCCCTCCTGAGAGAGAGGAGGAAATGGGGGGCCTCGCAATGCGAACGAAAAGCTCTTTGAAAGTGGCTGTAGCGAGGCGATATGCCCCTTATAAACCTGCAGCAGGGAGGGATTCAGGGACGGACTGCTGGGGCCTGGACTGTCTGGGAGCTGCCTGGCGTTTTCCTGTGTGTGATGCATGCTAACCCTGGGCCCCCTCGACTTCAGCAGCGGCATAAAGAGGCCTCTGTAAGGCTGAGTCAGCTCCAGCCCTTAATTCACCTCATTGGTCTCATTGCTTGATTAAATTCAGTCAGAAGGCCTCTCTTTCCCCCTAAAACGTCTCATGTATTCAAACAGAAGGATGGAAATCAACCTGTTATCAGTATGAGAGTTAGAGCCCGCTGCAACAATGGCCCCTTGTGTCTTTCAGAAACAGGGCATGAACTGTGGCCAGACCAAACACATCGATGCACACTGATAAGTATTGTCAGTTTAATAGATCTAAGTGGGAGTGGGAACTATTGTTTCTGTGAGGTAACCCCTGGTGTAATGAGTTTGTTTTAAAATTGAAACCATTCTAGCATTCTTGGTCGACTATGGCATTGCAAAACAGACTACATGTATCCAATTAAGTATGGAGGACAAAGGAACAGTGTATGAATTGCAGAAAGCAAACTCTACATAGCATGATATTCTCCGGAAACGACCACTTCACTTCGACCACAAAGCAAATTTCAGTCCATCTCTGGGTTGCACTGGTTTGCGACGCAAACAAACAATGGTGAAATTCAGTGTTTTGCTTGCATATTGTGTAATTTGGCATTCCAGAGAGCACGAGAATTAAAGAAAAAAAAACAAGAGAGAAAGGGGCATACCAGGCCTATCTGCAGGAAATGCCAAGATATGAGTTAGCGTGGTGATGGCGTGGTCAGGGCTGGGTGACAATATCATTCTCCTCCATCCCCTGACATCCAGTCTGGCTTTGATCCTGTTGTGGGTGGGGGGTCCAGTGGAGGTCCAGAGGAGGTCCAGAGGAGCAAAGGGGCAAAGCTGCCCGATGGCGCCCAGACCATCAGTTCAAATCTGCATCCAGCAGGGCGTTCCCGTCTCCGACCATGCCAAGGGATTTCGCATACTGGGCAGCAATTCTTAAATCATTTCATCTCTCACCCAAGTGCAGGAATATGAGAAACGACTAAGTAATTGCCATATCCTCTGAAATCAAGATTACATCTGCAATTCTCTTTCAACGAACTGAGGCTTATTCACCTCTGCTGAGAATAGGTGAGTTAAATATGAAGCTACAGCCAACAGAAAGTTAGCTTAGCTTAGCATAAGGACTCGAAACAGTTAGCCGTTAAACACATGATGAATAACATGTTAATGAGCTTTATAAAGGCTGGTAGATAGATTTTTTAACATAGGCTATGGACTGAGCCAGGCAAGCTGTTTCCCACTATTCTTGTTTTCATGCTTAGCTAAGCTAAGTTACTGACTCCAGCAACTTATTTATCGCACAGGTAAGATAGTGCTATCAATCATTTTATTCATCTTTCTAAAAAAAATGAGGGTTTTTCCCAAAATTTCAAATAAACGCCTGTAAAAATGTAATTTTTCATCCTAAAAGAGTCTGGTCAGCATTTTCCAATGTCTTTTTCCCTTTACACATATTGCTTTGGGTGCAGCCCTTTTCAGCTCTGGGAACTCAAAATCCAGTTGAACAGGCTTAGCTTCAGTTTAGACTCAGGAAGAGAGCAAAATGCACTTCCACCCCAGACAAAACCAGTTGAAATCAAAACCCTGGGATTAGTCTTAATCAAATAACAAACTTGCAGAACAAGATACCATGGCTTTGTTGCACAGCGAAGAGACCCCTCCCCACCAAGCTATGACAGGTGGACCAGACTCATCATGACCAACATGCTACACACACACTAAACTCATTTCACACTCCTGGAAACATGACATTTAATCCATCCAAACATTCCCACGAGGACTGCCATGTTTGGCATTGCCTGTTAATAATAGTTACCGCCCAGGAGAAAACATTTTCCTCTTAGCCTAGAGTCAATAAGGAGAAACTCATCAATTCTTCCCACCAAAACTCTGGGAGGAACGGGGCTTTTTCTAGTAGTTCTTCAGATGTCAGTGGGCCGGCCCACGCTGGGAACGAAATAGGTTCACAGTGCTGCTGCGGCCTGAAGCTGCCATGGTCTGGATGATCCTCGACCACTGCTTCCCAGGACCGAGGCCTGGTCCCTGGGGAGATTGGCTGTATCACTGTGCATCCTCAGCACTGTCCATAATGAGAACCCATCCCATTGTACTGACCTATTCACTGTATGCACACACAAGTTTGCATGTAACACATCGCATTACGCAGTTGACCTTATACCTGTAACGGCTTGTCAGCTGCTGCCTGTTCTGGTCTGAGGGCAAATGAAAAGACGTGCTAAAACATCTTCGGTATCTTGACCTTTCATTTAATGCCACCATTGTGAGTCAAAATTACAACACTTCTGCTTATGACTGCATACCTGTAAGATTTATCATTTTGGCTTCAGCTATTGCCTACTTTGTGTTTAGTTCTAATTAGCTTATGTTAGCATGCTAACACTAGACTAAGATGGGGAACATCAGCATGTGAGCAGTGCCATTGTGAGCATGTTGGCATTTGGCTCATGACACCACAAAAGTCCTTCCCTCACAGAGCGGCTAGCATGTTGTTTTGAACAAGGATGAAAGGACTACAGTTAAGTCCTTCAGAAACAGCCTACAAAAGAGTATGGCATTGTACAAACACTCCTCTTTTCAGCCTCAGTAATAAAACTTGCCTCACAACCTAGGATGTAGGCCTATTCTTTTTGTGATTCCTTATGTAATCATTGATAACAGGAAGTAGTGGGGCATATGTTATGGTTAGAGCCACGGCCAGAGCTCAGGCCCTTGGTCAGGATTCCCACTGTCACTGAGGAAATGAAAGCACAGGGAGGCTCTCTTTATGGTTAGCCCATGGAGACATAAATACTCACTGGGAGAAGCAAGACTTTCAATCGGACTGCATAAAGAAACTGATGACTGGGCAAAGAACAAATTGCACAAGATGAAATTGTGTTATAAAAAAAGAAATTACAAAAGTCCAAAAGCTGCACACAAGTCAGACACACACACACACACACACACACACACACACACAATGCAGCGTTTGGATTCTGACCTGATTTTATAAAAGCAAACATTCTTTAGGAATGTGTGAAATGTACAGCGTGGGAGGAGAAGTTTGACTGACACATGTGGCTGTTTGCTAGACATGAAAAGTTGCCAGGGCTTTCAAGGTGCGGCTCCTCTCTTCACCTTTGCAGTATACCGGCTGTCAGATTGATATGTGCTCTCACATGTACAGTGCACTCCATGTGTTTGCATTCTGTCAGGTTTCCTAAATTCATTCCATGGCTAATGCAAACACAGGGATGGTAGCCTAATAGTCCTAATTCTTACATAAGAAGATATGAACATTTGTTGGATACATAACTGCCCTGAAAAGTTGAAAGTGAAACTGAACTGACTACACAATACATTAACTTTATGATAGCAAAAATACAATGCCAACATAATGTTTAATCTGCAATAAGAGCAAATAAAACTTCACTGCACCCTGCCTAGTTAAGGCTATCTATAGATAGCTAGATGGATCATTTACCCACTTTTTATTTTTGATCCAACATCTTAACAAATGAGGTTGTTACACCGCATACAAAAGCTGTTGCTTAATCTAATCATAATAGGGGAAAGAGAGTACCAGGAAAAGAAAGCAACATCAAATAGTCTTACTACAGGTATTTAGTATTTAATGTGTTGCCTATTATAATTACATTTCTTTAACTATCTTTTGTCTTGAGTTTGAAAGAAGAACATATTTAGCCTATAGGCTAGCTAGGCTACTAAAAAAATATGTTTGCTCTGTTTTTCCTGCTACTTCAAACATAGACATGTAGTATCTGGATAGGCAACTTTAATCTTATGTACTAGCCTAGTAGTCTAGTACATAAGATTAAGGGTTTACAGTTTATCATACTGTATTTTACAGCTTTGCTAAGAGTATTACAACTTCCAACCCTCTTTCTTCCCTTCACTCTTTCAATAGCCGTACCTGTACCTGCTAATTAGCTCACCTTTGTGATTCTATGATCCAAAGTCAACCAGCCAGGTTCAAGTTAAACATTGCTGTGAGAGAAAAGAATGAGGCAGGAATTTGTGAAGTGAAGTGAACTAACAGCAGCTGAGGGTTGAGCACTGCAGACTATTGTGGTTCAACAGAGAGGAACAACAAAGGTATCAATGGCCGACAACAGCTGGGTCTGCTTCCTCCAGAGAGCAACGTTTGATGCATGATACATGATATAGACGTTTCCACTGTGCAGCCACACAACGGCCTACATGACATTTGATATTTAACCACATAAGTCCAGTTCCGGGCCGATTGCCGCCATGACATGTCATACATGAAGCGTTCAAATCGAAAAAATGCAGAAGGCATGTGTCTTTTCTCTGTGTCCAAAGTTGGGAAATGTGGTTTGTTCTCATTGTACAGATAAGACAGAAAATGTATGACATTCAGCTGGTTGAGAGAGCATGCACAAGAGCGAGAAAGTGATAACACATTCCCTTATGCTAGAATCATTTCCTCCCTCCGGCACAGTTTCTGCCTCGACAGCTAGCTCACCAGCTGAGAGGATACTGGGAAATGTGCATCAGCAAGCAGCAAAAAAAAAAATGAACGCTAGGCTACATGGGAACTTTTTCCTCTTAAGTTCATATTTAAAGTTGAGCTTTGACCAGCTCTTTGAGCGGAGTTCTATCCTCACATGACATATGATAGGAAGTGAAAAGCCTAAGTCATTATTATTATAGAGTTATTGTTTGAATGCTTCAACAAACACTTCTCTGGAGAGCTCAAAGGCTTATCTACAATACACATAGGGACTGTAAAGCTGAGGGCTTTACATGTTCTCATCATGTGTCCCTCTTTTAATAGTTACGTTTTCTTTTGTTATACGCCAAATATGTGTTCAAAAACATTATTTTTCTCTTATTTCTCTAGATGGTAGCTTATGGTAGCTCATTTATTAATTTCCTCGTATTCCTGATCAAACAGTGCAGGTTGGAGAGGGAGGGTTGGTTGGGGGCAAACAGACCTCTACTACTTTGTATGGAACTCCCATTCTTGACCAATCCAAAAAATATTAAAAAAAGATCTTCCTCTGATAACTTTGCTTCATTCGTTTACTCAGAATCAAGAAATCAAACATTAACAAGATATTAAAACGCAGCAGGAAATGCATAAAATCATTTTTTATTTATTTCGTCATGGGAACAACAACGCCTACGCAGAGGGAATACAGTGCACAACTTCACAGCTCAGTGCAGTAGCCTGACAGAGCACTGAGAGTGAAAGCGTCCAAAGACTCATTTCAGAGAGAGAAGTTTTTTGCTCAGTCAGTATTTTTTTTTTTTGCCCACAGACGCTGAGTTGCGTCTCGGCCTTGACAGGAACTTCGATGTTCTCACCACCTACAAGCTCAATGTGACCTTCTGTTCACAAGTGACACCCTTTTTTCTGTCACTGATGTGGGGAAAACAACAATGGGCAACAGACTGGTGGACCGACACGTGCCAACACGCCGAGCACTGCACCCTCTTTTGACATAGCAGGAGCACATTTTTTCCCACACAGGCATAAGACACCAAACGTGTTCTCACAACTGTTCGTTTTTTAAGATGATAACAGAGAGGTTTATGTAATCCTCCGCCTATGCAATCAGAAGATCAGTAGGCCACACCGATCAGTTTTGTTTTTTTTCAACCACCAGCTGAGCAGCTTCTATAAAAGATAAAGACTGTGCTTTATTAGATAGAGGTATCCAGCATTTCTGCCCGGCCGCATGTTGCTGTGTGGGACTGGCCACAGGGTAGAACCAGGTCCCATTCACACATCCACTGCAACCAATTAAGCTTTTAATCACGTTGCCACATCAAATAACTTCTAAACAAAACTAATGGGACTAGCTGTTTTTTGCACGTTATTGTCCTGCTGATGAGATTTTTGTCTACAAGACACACGTCTGAACCTACAGAGGTCTAAACTTGTTTCCAGATGTTTCATCCTCTGGCTATTATTCACATGTGCAAGGAGTTTCAGGATAATGCCTTGTGGAGTTTTACATCATCTATCATCAGTAATGCATCCGCATTGCGAGGCATGTGAATTTTTCTTCACAACTGAGAAATTGCGCACTGCTTTTTTAATATTACAAACAATCGCTGGCTGTGGCTCCCCCAGCAGCCCAGAGGTGCAGCAGTTCAGTTCTCCCTGTAATGGAACTTTGTGTGGGCTGAGAGCTCTCCCTCTCTCTGACGCTGGCTCCCACCAAAACTTCCACATGAAAATGCTTTTGCAGTGTCATATCGTGGAGAATAGGCGCAGTTATCCAGACGACTACAGCAGCGGATTGTACAGGCAGATCAAACAGACTGGGCCTGGGGCGCGTTATATCAGATTTCATTTTGAGTTGAGGCCCTTCATTCATTTCTGACATTTACAGTTGGATCGGTGCACCCCTCTTTGAGGCCTCTTGGCGCTCAGTCTGCACTGAGGCCCAACCATCCACTCTGGAAAAACCCGGTGCATCTGACTTGCATTGCCTGGCTCCACTTGTGTGTTCTGTTGGGCCCGTGCCGCTGGAGGAGGAGAGCGAGCCAATTACCAGCCGCCGCTCCGAGACCAATATGATGTCATCCTCCCGCTTCGCCATAACAGGCAGCAGATGAGAGGGGCCGGGCCTCACAGCAGCCTTATTCACTTAACAAAAAGCAGGAAGGCATAAAAAATGGTATTGAATATCCAACGAACATTAACATTTTTCCTCATCTAAACTCACTTATTATTCATTTGAGTAGTCTCTAATGCATCACAGCCAGTTAGGGGCGCAACGGACTGGAGATAGTGAAGATAATAGCTTACTGTGTATCCCACGAGCCAGAGCACCTTGTTTGAATAAGACTGATAACAGCCCATGAGAAAACACTGGTAATGCCGCTGTGTTTTTAAGGCCTGTGCATTTTACCGATGCAAGGCGGAAGTGAGAAATCAGGGTTGTGAACGTGCCCTGCTTGTATGCAACAAAAAAAAAGAAATCACCTGTGTGGTGGAGTTTGCTGAGCCCTTTTCATTGGTATTGACACTCCCTCATTCCATGGAAAGTCAGCCAACTGTCCTCACCTTGTATACAGTCTATGGTCCTCACATATCAAAGGAGAGAGTGCAACAAAAACACTGAGAGTGGCGGGAGAAGACATTGTGATACACTAAGAATCAGGCTCATGCACTCATTCACGCTCTAAAGAAACGCTCACAAAACTCTGCGGACTACTTAAGTGCTATCCCAGAAGGCTTTGCATTTCCTAGGGAGCCACATCAGAGAATCTGAAAGGGGCATGTGGGCTGCAACACATCTCCTCTCATTTCCCCACATACTCCATCTCCAACGCCCCACAACCACACACTATGTATAGGCCCCAGAGATGACATATAGCCCCAACTGATAGCTCAAGAGTATAAACAAATAGCACTTTTAACTGTTTAGGTGTGTTCAGCTTTGATTGTTATCTTCATGAGAAAAAGAATCAGGTCGAACAAAAACCCTTGAGGAAAAGGTTTATCAACACGTCTCAGCATTCATTCACTTTCATTCACGTGTAGCCAGAGACGTTGTTTACAGGTAAACAAAGCTGCAAGTTATGTGTGAAATATGGAAATTGAAGGATATTTGGCGATGGTATTCCTTTCGGGGAAGTACTATATCTGAAAGTCAATCTTTGGTTAAGTTTCATTTGCGAGTTGTTTTGATCTCTGATTACGTATTTAGTGAAATGCTAACCACTGATGTTAGCACTGTTTCGGCTGTCTGTATATATTCAGAAATATATCGTAGGACAGTTTTACTATGTGTGGGTTACATGACGATGAGAGAGAAGTTAGAGGTTCATTTACAAATGCTATAGCTCAATTTCGGTTAACAAGACTACATCTAACAGTTCCGTAAAGGCTGTACTTTGACACAGCTTTGCTTTGAGCTAGCATCAGCATGCGCTGAATGCCAATGCTAACAAGCTAAAGTAAAGCCATTATGTTCATCATCTTACATGAGCATGTTAGCATGCTAACTGTTGCAAATTGGCTGCAGGTTTTTTAAGTTATTTGGTCATAAACCAAAGCACTGGAGAAATCGGAATGGTTAAAATACATAGTAAGAAGTTTGTCCACGTTTGTACAGCATATTACATACATATCGTTAAATCTTACTAAAATATGAATATTCTGGCCTGCAAAAGTCAAATGAAATTTCAAATTACTCTAAATTTCTCTGAACGTACCGCCTTTCTCTGCATGATCAGAAAATATATATTGGTATTTGTGTGCCAGAGTAAATCCCTCTCTAAATCTTCACAAGCCGAAGTTCAGATATGACTCAGGGTGGCGCCGCGGAAGCGAGGTCAGGCACTTAACCTCAGCCTGAGGCGGTAAAAGAATGGACTTCAAATCTTCACAAATCAAAACAAAAAGAGGTGCAATAATTTAGCGTGATGAATAGAAGTAAGAGCTGTCATTCATTTTCGGCCCAGAGTGTAGAGGTTGAAGGCAACAACCATGTAATTGCAATGGCCCTGCGTTGTGTCTGAATGGGGACCTTTATTGCAGTGGAAGCCAACCCTGGGGGGTCGAGACGATATTTCTGTCACAAAGAAATCATGTTTTTTTTTTTTTTAACTTTGTCAGTAGGGGACACAAAGGGACTCGGCTTCATTTTAAAGGAGAGGGGCGTCATTTTGAGAAATAGGCTTGTTTTTCTATCTGGCAGACAGTTAGTTTAGGTCCAGAAGCTCGGTACGGTTAAATATAGGCCTAAGGCTACAGGTAGCAGCTAGTTAGCATAGCAGTGCAAAAATAGTAATTTCATTCACCCAGCAGCTAATTTTCTCGAGGATATATGAAGGTAAATGATGACATTCACCCAGCAGCACCTTTAAAGCTCACAAAATAAACGTTATATCTGGTTTGTACAAAAACAACAAGATACAAACGATAATAAGCTGTTGGACGGTGGTTATGTTCCAGACTAATGCAAAGAGCCAAGAAATAATAATAGCATGCTAATCAAGCTCTAGAGGTTCTGGAAGGTGGATTTCGACATCATTGGACACGGTTGGCTAGCTGTTACTTCTTGTTCCAAGTCTTTGTCCTAAGCTAAGCTAACCCGTTGTTTGCTGTCTAGGCCTATGACATATGATATTGGTATCAATCTTCTCGTTTTACTCTCTACCACAAATCGAATGATCATAATGCAAGGGGTCAAAAAGCCAACAATTTTGGGAATCACTGATTCATCCCATGCCATTTCTCTCTCCTGCACCATCAAATAAAGGCAAATATTCTCCTGAGAAGTTGCAGTGGCGGGTGTCAGGTTTGAGGGAATAAGGACCACGCTTCCACCCAGGCATCCAAATAAAGTCTTGGCCATCATGTCTGCAGAACGGATGACCTTACTGCTTGTAAACATAGTAAATGAGGGATGTACTGCAGCCATGGGGAGTCCCATCATCCTCTTTCTCTACGAGGACCTCTACCTTGTCACTGTCGTTACATCTGCGCCGTGGAGACTGTGTGAGCTATGCCCCGCGTCGCATTCCTCCGCCATCCAACCTCTGTCCAGCCTGGACTTTCCCACAGAACCCTAAACCCTGTGAATGAGAGTAGGCCTTTGTTTCAGGCATTTTTCAGCCTGATCCCGGCAACTTCCCCATGGTGGAATGCAACAGGAATGCCAGCGCCGGCTACCTGGCATTAGAGAGTCTTTGTGCGGAAATAGGAGAGGCTGAAGGAGAGAGCAGGTCAAAGAGGTTTGACAATGGATCGCTCACTTCTCAAGGTGCCCAGCCCATTTTACAGAGCGAGTGAACAGCAGAACCGGGGTCAAGTCTCTTGAACGAGGCAAGGTGGACCAGTGAGAAGTGCAAAAACGACATTGTTTGCATCTAGGCCAGTTTCGCTATGAGTTCTCCCACCGTCAGGTTTTTCTTCTACTGTAGGATACAAATCATTAACTGGAGCGCTGATGTAGCAACTGATTAGCATGCATACACAAGCACCGCCGCAATGTGTGTCTGCAGCAGTTAACAGGTTGTTGTGAGCTTATCGAGAGTTGGGACGGTGTGGCAGCAGTTAGCCTCAAGGTGCAATTCCATTCATTCCTGTACGGTTAGAGACCAGCAGAGGAGTATTTTAATTTGAAGGATGCCACATGAAAATGATGATTTATTGAAGGCGCTCTCTAATAATGTTTGTGTGATAGGCCTAATGACATGTTTTGCGTTTTTTATCTCAACATGTCACAACAAGAGCTAATTCTCGCTTCTATCAGAGTCAAATTGTGAAGCACCAGACTGAAAAAGGAATATCGAATCAAAACTTTAAAAAAGCATTCATACTGATGAATAAGGTGCATGGTGGTGTACAAGTCAGAGCAGGAGTATAGCTCTCAGGGAGGACGCTCACAGCCCATCAGTAAAAGCCATTTCACCTGTAACCTGAGCAGAACCGGCTTCTGAAGACGACGGCTGATCTTCTTTGGATCCCGACTCTGATGATAAGGAGCTGAGATAAGGCGCTAACTGAAGAGTAACGACAGAGCTGTGCAGACAAGGGTGGGGCATCAGGTCATATAACCCCGGCGTGTCATTATCGCAATTACCAGGGGGGCCTCTGCTCACCTCCTGTGAGAACATCTGTAACATCCTGCCAACTCTTCTCCTCTGGGTGGAAGTCCACTTCGATATAAATATACAGTAAAATATCCCTTGATCAAAACAGAGATTGAATATGTATCATTAGCCACTTAAATAGTAGTGCCATTTTGAGTTGACCAAAATGAAAGTGAATCAACCCCAACCTCAGTTCTGGTTCAAACCGGACCAGACCAAATTGAAATATCACTTTTGTTCTGTTCGCTTGTAGCAGTTTGACTGTCTGAGGACATCCCCTTTTCCTAGAAAACTCAGCAGATGTTCTATTTATTAGTCGCAGGCTGCCAAAAGATATTCAGGGTGTGGGGGACAACTGAGCATGTGACGAGAGCCAAACTTTGCGTTGACCAGACTTCCCTTCTCCTACCAGAGAGGACATGAACTCACTTGGGAAAGATAAGGCTCTAGCTTCCTTGACACTACCCTCTCATACTACGAATTCCAGTGAAATCACCATATACAGTAGGCCTACTGTATACACAACAGACCAATGTATGTGTTAACACCTAAGAAAACTAAGAGAACGCTACACTGCTATGAACTAAATATGAGCCAGCAGCAGACGTTTTGGACCGTCACAAATCAAATCATTTCATAGACATAGACAAACCTTCAAAACATGGCAATGGCTAAGGTTCACTTCTAGATTTAGGTCATTTGAATTATATCATTTTTTTAAGCTTTGTGCTCTTTTATCTGATTTACCAAATGTTTTTAATATGGGAGGAAATATCTAAGTCATGCAGCAGACATTTGCCCTCATTTCTTGTTTGCTATTTGCGAAAGCAGACTTCACCATGGTCACCAGGCCTGCACATTGGACATGGAGGGAGTGAAAGAGAATCATTTCCTATTTGAAAACCTCATTATGTAACCAAATGTGCGAGTTGGCTTGCCTCCCCCGAAGTATCCAGAGATTTGCTGTTAAAAGGTTATGTAGGATTAAGTGGTCAGGACGAGGCTTGTTAAAAGGGTCTCGCTTGTGACATTACAGGTGGAAACATCTCATTGGGGAGGATCACAGGCAAGACCAGCCACCATTCACAATCTTAGTCCATAGCAAAAAAAAAAAAGGGAACGGTGTAGAGACAGTGCACAAATTAGTTCCTTTTTCTAGCCTGAAAAAATAAGAAAACGAAACTTGTAAATTCTGAATGAAACACGCAGCCGGAACTGTATGCAAAAAAAAAAAAAAAAAAAAAAGATGCCAAAACACAGCAACTTCCTTTTATTTTTGACATCTGTTTTTATCTTATTATGTATTTTTGCATGTGATATATCGGCTTTATATACACACACGACGATTACTGCATGCCAACATTGTTGTGACTACAAAAAACACAGATATGGCACCTTGGCTATGTACTGTAGTTGGATTTACAAAGGAAGGCCAGCTGCTGAGATGCCATGCCATGCCATGGCTAGCTAAAACAAAAACTAAATTAACTTTTGATTTTTTCCCAAACTGTTATGTGTAATTGAAAAACTAAAAAGCTAAAACCATATTGGTGAAGAAAATCTAGGCAAACTCCTGCTAATGCTTACTAGCTTAATTTTTTAACCTCAGCTTTAGCTTCATTGTGATTGATAGATGTGGTTTAGCTATCTTTAAATCATATGTTTAAATGCATTCAAGTGTATTGTGGCACTTAAGTTATTGCATGTGTCTCATCCTAAATGAGAAATACATTTTTCGACCAAAGTAATTTAGCTAAAATATCATCCTCACAGTGAAAAAAAGGGTAAAGTCAGGGAATCAACCAAGTCAGTATATTCTTCCTCTTGAAACCATGATTGTCTTGGTAAAGTTGTATGTCAATCCATCCAATAGCTTTTAAGATATGTCAGAAAAAAAGTGACGTCAGGCCCAGGCATTTATCTTAGCCTGTGAAATCCTCTAGACAAAAAAGGGAAAATTTAAGAGAGGTTCTCAAATGGCCAAAATCCATTTTCTCCTCAAAGCCTTACAGTGGTGTGCTCACCTAGTAACTGGTAAACACACATCAACAATGACTAAAAAGAATTAGTGAACCTCGATATATTCTCCAAAGAAAGCAATTTAAATGTTGCCACACAGAATAAAAGCATGAGATACATAATCCATGCTTGCTATTGCCCATGTGCCATCCGGGACAATGTCCACACCATATACATGCTTCAGATGTGTGGTTTTACTGATTTATTGTGTCAATCATCACATATCGCTCCTGGAGAAATGATGCCAAAACAATACAACATAAGGTGCCCTTGGTCGACTGGCAAACACCCAACCAAGATAAAGACATTATGATCGGCCATAAAGTAAGTAACCACATCCGGGGGCCAGAGCTCGGTCTCAAACAAAGGAGACAAAAGACCGCATGTGTGAGCGACACGTGCTTGAAAAGAAACCAAAGGCGTCCAGACTTTCATTTAGACTTAATACGAGTGGCCTCAGGGGTGTGCTGTCTCATACCATTGCATTGTTAGTGTCTGTGATGAGGTCAATGTCAGGGTGGTGCTGGTCAGGTGCTCGTCTAACATCTACTTAACACATGGTCGTTCCACATGAATTATTAATTAAAACCCCATAAAGAGAAGAATTGGTTTTCTTTTGAGATGGAGAAGTTATTGTATCCTGATGTTTTCGTCTAACATTTCAGTTGTTCACGATCAGAACAATCAGTCTGGGTTATAATTGGGATGCATATACCAAATGTTCCTCTTTTACGCTGTGTTTTGAAAGGTGGTGGAACGTAACTAAGTACATTTACTGTACTTGTGAATTTTTCCATTTTGAGCTACTTTATACTTGTACAGCAATACATTTCAGAGACACATATTGTATGGTTTACGCCACTAAAAGTTCACATTGGCTCCTATTTTATAAATTGATCATTTGATTTTGATTTTATCATCCTAATATAAAAAGTGACATCTAACCACCGATGTCAGATACATAATGGAAAATATGAAGTAAAAGTACCTCAAAACTATAATCAAGTACAGTACTGTAATAACTGTACTTAAGTCACTTTCCATCACTGAAATACAATAATATATTTATCAAAATATATACCTCACTTTATTTTGCATAGTGAGGAACTGTTACTTTGAATGCTTTCAGTACATTTTGCTTAAAATACTTCTGTACTTGTACGTAAGTAACGTTTTGAATGCGGAACTTTTATTTGTATCTTTACACCTGCGATAACTGATATTTTGTCCAAATGGGGGCAGCAGAAACAAGCTGTGAACACAACAATGACATCATGACTTTTAAACTTTACATGGGCGACTGTGTTAGGAAACAGTTGCTGTTGACACGGAATCTCATTATCTTTCATTTCTCTTTTTTGGTCTTTTTTGGTCCCTGTCAACTACTGAGGGAGATGCTCAGCTTTGTTCATTGTCCAATTGTCTGGCATTTGGTGCTGTAGACATATCACTACAGTGGTTATTTTCAGTTTTTTTGCTGATCCGTGCAGCAATCGTTGGCCGATGGCTTGAATGAACCCGACATTCATTTGTATGAAAAAGTTACACAATATGGCTTTAATATAAAGATATAAACAATTATGATAGCTGTTTGTACAATGCATCAAATACTAGCAATGCATGATATTTCTTATAATCCATTTAATGATGTTAACATTTGCTCTAATTTATAAACGCAAATCTTTTCCAAGTGTACGTCAATAGTCTTCATTATAATGGTTTCAAATATCAGCTTGTTACTTCAGAGACGAGATCTCATTTCACATTGTTTTTGAAACACCAAAACGTATCTGACTCAAATCAAAACGCATAATGTGCACATCTAGCACCAGTCTTTGGTCTGAATGTGGTAGAAAGATACCCCCTGTATGGAAAGCTGCGCCTCCATGTGCTACATGGCAGTGAGATGACTAAGCATGAGGCCCACTGCCTGTGGCACTGTGCAGACATGTTCCATTCTGTCAGAGCTCTGCAGCACATAGGAACCATTTCACACGGTCCCCAGACTCTTGGCGAAGCGAGTGGGAACTTTAGAGGCTTTGCTGACAGCCTATACCGGGCATTTAAGCGCTGTGACTGCAACCCTTACCCTATTTAAAAAAAAAATTAAAAAGTATTAGTAATGGTTTTGAACAAAATACATGCAGAGCAGGAAGATTTTGAGCTCACACGTGCCGTTGTTGAAACAATAGCAACCAAAACATTGAGGTGTGTCAATCTCGAATCACATTTGCATGTCCGTTAGGTTAGAAGGCCTGCAGGTAGTGAGTATGTGTGGAAAAAATGCAATATGCAAATCATGTTGAGATATTGAGTGATTTTTTTTATTTTTTTTTAAATTGTGGGGGTGTTTTTTGGCAGCCCAAATGAGAAAAAAAAATGCATTCATTGTTCTACATGGGTGACTTATAACATCATACAGCAATGTCAGGAAAATAAACACTGAGTACAATAACAGGTATTTCCCCCCAAACAGTGAATATCTAAGCTCAGCATTCTCTTTACCAACCCCCCCACCAAGTATCATTGAATCTGTTCACAGTGTGTGTGGTCTGAAAGTTCATAACACTCCACCGATTTGAGTCGTCAACGCCACCTACTGGTGTTTCAGAGACATTACAATGCTAATGTGAAATCTCAAAAGAGCTTCAAGAGGTCAGAAGAATCCTAATAAAACCCTTCACCATGTAAAACAAAATTAAAATAATTACAATAAATAATTTCAAGCATATAAGTATTTATATTCCTATTGTTATGGTCCCATGTTCACCCTATATTGTACCCGAAACCTCATGTTAGTGCGTCCAGTTGCAATCCACTCAGCCAGAAAGCTGGGGTTGTTGTCGACCGTCTCCCGGACCTCTTCTGTACATTAACATGTATGCTGTGTGTCTGTAGAAATAATAACATTAAAATATTTGTAGACATAAATGTACAGGACAAAGTGATAGCAGTTATAGAGTTAAAGCAGGAAAGGGATAAAAGCAAGACTAAATAAAAGCTTAGTAAACAGAAAATTAAAAGTGAAAATGTAACTATGGGTTAGGCAAGAAGCCTTTGAAGGACAAGACAACGATACAAACAAGACGGATTTCCTCTGTTTAAGAGTTCAAAAGTTTGAACGTCCTCACGGCTAAAAAGTCACCTTTATTCTTTAATCTTCACTGAGGAACAGACAATAAGGCTTTGTCTTAACATCTAAAGCTGTTTCCTCAAGTAGGAAGATAAAGGCTGCGTGTGTCAGTGGGAGTCAAGCATGTAAGGCTTTTAATGTTATTAATAAAATTCCTGAAATTTAACTCTTAAAGCAAATTGAGGACGGTTAAAGCAGACTAAAATGAGTCACATGTTTTTGAATGTAATTAATCGTTTTTTTTTTAAGTAGGCTGAACACATTGAATTAGAGTTGTCGATGTGAGAAGAATTAAAGTTTTGATAGCTGTATTAACCTCACGAACTGTTTAGTTTTTGAGCATGTCTTTACATATCTTCCGTCACAAAATAGACTTATTTTCTTTTTCTACAGAGAATTAATATGATTGATACCTCTCATGCCAGCACAGTAAATATCAAGCTGGAGCCAGGAGATGGTTAGCTTTGTTAATGAAGACTACAAGCCATAGGAAACAGCTATCTTGTCCTAAGGTAACATGATTAATTAACATGTTATATCTCGTTTGTTGAATCCAAACACTATGGTTAAGATATAGTCTATCTCCCAAAAGGTTAAACTAATCCTTAACACCAGAATCAAATTCCTTGGCAGCTAGTTCAATGTGGACATTTTTCCACTGGTTACAACTTCAAACTTGTGATCATTAATCTGAAAATCTATTGATTTGATGTCACCTTATCGTCAACATCCAAAGATGACAAGGGCATTATATACTGTATAGATAGATTGTGTGCCCAAATAGTAGTGTGACCATGTAAAATAGCAGGTGAACCAGAACAGAGCCCTGAGGAATACGACTGTCAAATTAATCCAGTAGCTAATGCATCTAGCATAGCTTAGCATAAACACAGATAAGAGGTGTATACATCTTCTCCAAAGTCCCCTCGAGGAAATGTTGGAATATGGGATATTGGCCAATTCAAATAAAAATTTACTCATCTATCTTTAAGAAATAAGCCAATTTTCCAAAATGTTGAAATATTCCTTTAAGATGATCCCATGACCCTTATGCACAAAAGGGCCTATACAAGACAGAGCAGAAATTAAATCTGATTCCAGCAATTTACCTGTAATTTCCCCCATATGTTGTCTTAACATTGTCCCAGGAGGTCTATGTGTTGGAATGAAAACACAATTTCAGACATTTCACTTACAAATAAACTGAAACATACATAATTCATCCTATATTTATTCAGTATTTATGCAAAACATCTACAAATGCAAGCCACAGAAATACATTGTATAAGGTGAAAGTACCTTTTCTACGTGGCTGTCATTTGCATAGTACCAGCTCTGGTTCGCCCTGTTACGAACGTACGCAGTATAGTGCCCGGACGATGCATATCCAGAGTGCACTACCACTGCATGCAGAGTGTACTTGCAGTCATTCTGAAAGAATAAATACACTTGTGGATGACAGAAAGTATAATGTATGAACAATCGACAGGAAATAAAAGTACCTGTGCAAACTCTGAGTGGAACGCTTCTTGAAGATTCTCAGAGAAGTCAAATGTTTCTGGGAAGGTCACCATGCAATCAAGTTTACGGATGTCACCGCGGCTATTCCTAAACCTTTTCAGGTGCACGCACAAGATACGAGGCAGGGACAGCAGTTTGACACCCTGAGGAAGAAAGAAGGTGTTTTACTATTTTGGTTCATACTTTAAGGGAAGCATATAAAAACAAGCCTCACCTGTTTGGATGGAGTCTTTTTTCCACATTGTGGACAATAGCAGCAGTCTATGCCCCTTAGCTCGTGATGCTCAAAAAAGGAGGAGAAGCAGCCTTCCTGTAAGGTTTCATGTGTGAAAAATGTGTCAGTTAGAATTCAGGAAAGTTTAAAGAAATAGTTTGACCAATTCTTTTTTTAGATTAAGGAGAAGATCCCTTTCACATATGTACAGTAAATATGTGGCAGCAGCCAGTTAGCTTAGCTTAGCATAAAGACAGGGGAAAACAGCTAGCCTGGTTGTGTCCAAAGGATACAAATCCACCAACCAGAACCTATGAAGCTCACTTATTGACATGTTACATATGGCATGTTTAATAAGTATAACACCCAAGTTAAAAAATATGTGTTGTTATTTGCTAGACTACATCTTGTGACTTTGTGCTTTGTGGGTTCCTTCATGGTAAAACCACAAATTGAAGATAAAATTTTATTCTTTAATTTCTGTTTTGTGGTACAACTGTATCAATTGTCTTAAATAACCTTAGACAAAAAAGTCAACGAGTGAATTTCCTAGAAATGTCAAAATATTTCCTCAAAACAATATATGTCCCAACAAAAAAGAGAGAAACGTCACCAGAGTGTTGTGATCTTCCTTTATATGCAGAGGCAGGCTGAGCATGTAGCTGTTGTGAGTCTGGATGGAGGTGCATTCTAAACACTGCACCTGGGTCTCCAAATCAATCTTGTAGAGATTCTGGATTTCAAGAGCCTGATAGTAAAAAAAAATAGTCAAATACACTGTAGATGAATTACATACAGGTGGAGAGTAAATGCTGTATTTTATTTAATGATTGAAGTTATACCAGAGCTTTGTCGTCCATCTGCTTCTGAATGAAGTTCATGATGGCGAGGAACACCTCATCTGCGTCATGCTGCATATTAACTGCTCAAAGACATTCTCAGTGTCAGAAGTTGTAAAGTAAACAACATCATCTTAAGTCATTTATTTTGTTATTTTGCTTCTCTCTTACGGCGGACGCAGTTCCTGTCCAGACAGCGGAGGAAGTCCTGATGTGGAGCGGGCTGTGGGAGGTCGCTCCTCATGGCAGTGAGGACCCTCTTCAGCTGCAGTGGAACGTTATGAGCGTCCTCTCTTCTCTGACAAGATGCTTCCCACCTTATGCAGTTCATAAACCCTCATTAAGCACCAGATAAAAAAGCAGCCCTGTTTACCAGATCAATCCAATGTTAACACTAAACTGTGAGGTATCTCTATATGATTTATCAGGTTTTTATTAGTAAGTTCGACACTACTCCAAATATTTGGTAAATGTACTGTTGGTGTTTTTCTAAATGTCATTTTAACATAGCCCTCTCAATATTGCTGTCATTTGATTCATTTTTATTAATAGTAGACCTTTCTTTTCCCTGAACCTTTATAAAAAGAATATCCCATGGTCCTGCCGCAAATTTATTTCTGGCCCTATTAGTTGTGTGGACACTATTTCTATTAAGACTGAACAGATTTTGGTGAGTTTATTGCATGTTTTCTTTTTAGTCAGTATTTCATTGACAAATAGTATTCTCTCTCTTAAGTATAAAGCAAGAGCATTTGCACTGCGGTTCCCTGTTCATATACTGTAACAGTTTTGTGTTATACATGTGTTAACTTACTATGAGGTATGTCTTCATAATTGAGTTCAAATGTATGTCATGGACAATACAATTTTGATAAATAAAACAAATAGTCTTTTGTATGTGTAACTTACTCAGCCCCACACAGTGATTAATATATTATTGTTTTATAAGTCAGGATCATGATGTAGATAGAAATGTTCTTACTTGTCTAGCAGGTCTGCCAGTTCCCAGGTGGCAGAGAGGGTCTGCAGCAAAGTGTTGACGCAGCAGGACAGACCATAGTTGGTGAGGCCTCTCATTCCTGTGACAGATCATTACAAACTTTAAAATAACCCTGTAGGTGTTACCTTGATGTTAGCTGCTGGGTAAAAGAGGGGATTTGTTCGAATAAAATAAAAATCTGAAAAGTCCTGAAGCTTACTGCTGTGGGTAGAAACATCAACATATATTTGCAGAACACTCACCACCATTTTGTTTATTTATTAGAAGACCGTGAGTTTTATTATCACAACAAAAAGGCTTTATTTTATGATATTTGGAATTAGTGGATTGATGGATTCAATTTACTATAGACTGGGTAGTTTAATTACAATTAAAAAAAAGACTTCATAATTTATTTAAATAATGTTATATGTATTTACCCATAACTACTGCTGTCAGATATGTAGGGGAGTAAAAGGTACATTATTTATCCCTGAATTGCGATGGGGTAAAAGCATAAAGCAGGATAAAAAGGAACTTTGAAGTAACCTACAAGTAGGCTAACTCAAACGTATATTTAGTTACTTTTCCATATGACATAAGTCCTCATCAGACAGATTGAATGTGATTTACTTACCAAATAGGAAGTTGCTTGGAATTCTAGAGGACATCCACGAATACATCACCGTATTCTCCTCTCGCAGCGTCTGATCAACACACGTTCCGCGGACCGTAGACAGTCTGGACCGGATCGATTCGTGGAAATGTACCGGTGGACTCAGACGTTTCGTCTGTTTGACAGGAGAGGGTATGTTGCCAGTGTTGACGCTGCTCTCCCCTCTGAGGATAAACATCAGCCTCTTCAAGTTCACTTTCGTTTTCAGAGTTTCACTTCGCAGCGTCGCGTCACTTTGATAGAATCGAAACCTATCAGTTGCCATGCGCAGGATTAAGAAACATCAAACAAACGCGAAGTCACATTTCATAAATAATAACCATTTGATTCGGCTTCAATCGGCTTTTATTCAGTCTCCTTTTACTCACATCATGTTGATCTCAGCGGTGGAATGAAATAAAGTGCATATACCCTGCTATAGCAACACCGAATTCAAGATTATTTACTTGAGTAGCCCATGGTCATATATTCCACTACAATTCAAAGGTGAATATTTTACTGTTAAGTCTATACATTTGTCTGACAGATTTAGTTACTTTTCATATGGCTATACCATACTACTCCCAGTAAAAACCAAGTATTTTTCAAATGTTTGCACATTTACCCATGATACATTGCTGATAACAAAGTATAATAGATTCAGGATTATTTTTTTAGTGGGGACCTTAGGTGGATTTATGTGAACATTTCAGTGCACCTTGAAAGTTTTGAATATGACTGAAATATAAAAAGATTAAATCAAACTTGAAAACTGAACTAAAATCATATTCAGTTACCAACACAACAAAGTAACAAAACATCTTGTGATTTTCAGTATTTTACAGTTCTTTGGTCTGAGGGAGAGCCTGGTAGTAAGGTGCGAACATGTCCCTCCACATCTGTTTGAGCAGCTGAAGAAGTTTGGAAATCCACATGAAAGAAGACGGGAGAGCTGCGGAGAAAGAAAAAGAAAGATGATTTATAACCCAAATCAAGTGTTTTATATTTCAGCGAAGTCTCGAGATGAAACAAAGAACGTTTTAAATCTGACCTGGGTCCATTCGGAGAAAAAGCATGTAGAGGAGGACGGCAGCCAGGAAGAGTTTCCGGAGAGGGAATGAGCCGGAGCCGCTCACAAACAACTTTCTGTAGAAAAACTTGAGTATGGTTTCAAGTTTATGGGCAACTCCTCCTGTAGAATACAAACACAATCATATAGACGGTCTGCATTCATGTATATGACCTAATGAAGGTGGAGTCAGTTTTTGTGGATAGCTTGTTGTCAAAATCACTTTGTCAAAATCCGTGAATTCATGATCCGCTACCTTTGTAGAAAATCCGGTATTTATACACAGCCTAGGCTCTGTAAACCGGTATGTTAACAAAGTGTATGTCGACAAGGGGGCCCACCATAGGTAGCAACATGTCCAGTTTACTAGGCTGTGCATTAACACCAGTTTTTTTTACAGCCCACACACAGTATGGACAGGTTGCGGATCGTGAGGAGATATTCACTGATTTTTATGAAAGTAATTTTGACAACATACTTTCTCCAGAATTGCTGACTCCACCTTTAATGGATGTCTGAAGAAGGGCTGAACAGAAATGTGAGACCTTGAGCTGAGACAGTTTGCGTGGCGGTCTCTGAGACGGTGGGATCGGGAGGCGGTTCTTGTTTCCGTCTCTCTCTCTCTTCCACCACGTCCAGCGCAGTCTGCCTCTGTTCCTCTGTGAACGCAGCGCTCCCAACGTCCCCTAAGACCAGCTCCACCGCCTCCTCCCTGTGTCCCAGGGCCACCAGGACATGCAGAAGGTACAGCTCAGCCACCGTCCCAAAGCCCACAATGCTGCTGTTAGACGGGCAGCGCAACCAAACCCTGGCTGCCTCCTGCATCACTGCCGGCTCTCCCACCTTGGAGTAAAGAAGTATGCTGCCAAAATGAGAAAGAAAGTGCTTGTTTTTTTTATTGAATTCACAATATAAAACAGAGATAGTTTTCAGATTCGAGATTTGTCATATACACAACAATTGAAGGGGAAGGTTGTTAGAAATGCAATTCTGGATTTTCAAGCTCCCTTTTAACAACAAATAATGCAACATAAAAGAAAAAGATGAATATAAAGAAAAACCTGAGGAGAAAATCTGAGATCTGAATACTCATATACTTGGTGCATGAACTATATGATATATAAAATATATACAGTATATAAAATGAAATGTAAATTAAATAGAATAGTGTGATAAGTCAGCTAAACTTTACATTTAAGATGCTGGAACCATATAATTGAGAGAGTTAGACTATTTTACATGATTGTATAAATTGTCTGCCTCACTCACTCACCACATCTGCATTATTTTAGCAGGTATTTCCTCCTGCTGCTCGTACTGCTGAAGGACCCAGTGGAGGACACAATGCCACTGATTCAGCTCAGCCAGAGCTTGAATCCCCAAGATGCAGAAACCAGCCTTAAACTCTCCACATCTGTAGGACAACAGAAGGCGGAAACACGGAAACACACACACACACACACACACACACACACACACACAGTGGCATGACACATTCAGACTGATGGGGGGCGTTCAGGTGCATTTGTGAGGTTTATTTTAATAGTTTTTTAAATTGTATTTATTTTTTATTTCTTACCTGGTGTCCTCTTGCTCCATGTTCGCGAGGCTCTCCAGACCTCTGTCGCATGTGTCAAGGGCTGCGTGGAAATCTTTGTGGACCATCATTTGCCCTGCAGCTGTGTCCAACATGCTCAACATGTGTGTTGGAGAAGAAGTGAGCGTAGGGCTGTTCATGACTATGTTTCAAATTTCACTAAATTACGACAACAAAAAAGCTATTTAGACATCTATTTACAAATCTATAAGACGCTGCTTTAACTTATAACAGCTTATTATATGACCTTATGCCGGATAAAACCAGTTTGGAGCTTCAAGTCGGGTCGGGCACCATCCTCTTGACGGCTTGTTTACCTTCCTGGGTGTAAGATCGCTGGCCAATCAGACTATACATTACTGCGTAATGACGTATGAAGCCAATCGCTTCACGTCGGAAACCCGTCATCTCTGTAAACACGTGGAGCCGAGCGGAGTGTGTCCTGTCCGTTAAAGGAGAAAATTAAAGCAGCTAAAACTAGTTTCTGTAAGTCACCGCTTACTGTTTATACCCTAATAATGCACATACTGTTTATTATTTTAGTACGCCCAGTTAGCCAGCTTTGAAATGTATATTTTAACACGAAGTGTTTATGGTAGCCATTGGCAAGCTAACGGGCTAACACGCTGTTTACTTAGCTTACGATATAAATTAGCTTTAAAACACATTGTGAATATATAACAATAGTGTCAGTGTGTAACTAACGTGACTTATAGTGTGGTTGCTATGTGGACAAACGTTACAACTATGACCATACACGTCAAATATACAGGAAGCAGGACCCATTTTTGAGTTTATTAAAGGCCTATGGCAGATCTATTTAGATCTTATTTTGTGTCAACTTGCCCATATCAATTCATTACGTTTGATTAGTTAAACGTGTTTTAAACGTGGACTGCTCTTTCATGTGGAGGTGTGGATTGTCATGTCACTTGAAACACCATTTATTATTATGACTTGATTGATGTTTTCTTCTTTATCAGATCAACCTTTAAAGAAAATGGCAAAAAGTCTCCGGAGCAAATGGAAGAGGAAGATGCGCGCAGTGAAGAGGGAGAAAAATGCCCCCAAGGAGCTGGCCCGTCTGAAACAGGCTCTGAGCAATTTGGGAGAGAAAGGAGAGGCTGTTATGGCAGACGTGCAGGAGATCGCCACAGTGGTGCCAGCTGACAAGATCAAGAGGAAGACAGATGCCGAAATGGTGGAAGGAGATGGTGAGTGACTGAAAACAGGAAGCCTTCTTACTTCAATGTTCAGTGGATCAGATTTTCCACTGAAAATGTGTTAATTCAGTTAGGAGTATATAGCTTAAAAAAGATTTAATTTATTTTATATCATACTCACATGATTTGATGGCCATCAGTACTGTGTTACTAACCGTGTGAATAATCTTTGAGTCATCTTGCTTATTTATAAATCTTTGTCTGTTGTGTCTCAGACGGGAAGATGGACATGGACAGCAAGCGCAACCAGAAAACTCTGCTGAATGAACACGGTCAGTATCCTGCGTGGATGAGCCAGCGTCAGGCCAAGAAACTGAAAGGCAAGCGGATGGCGGCGAAGGCTGGCGCAGGCAAGAAGAAGAAGAAGGGAATCTCCTGGTGAACCAGAGCAAAACCAAGTGACTTTGGCTTTGCCCTAAAAAAAAGACTTTTGATGCAGAAACACAGAGTCATTTCATGGATTATTTTATGCACGATAACTGTGGATTTTCTGCTGTTGAATCAAGATGCATTGCCGTGCCACAGAGTCTGGTATTGTAAAGTGATTCAGTGAAGGAACAGGCGTGTTCTTATGGGACATGATACATCATTGCAATGCAGGTGATTGTCATGCGTTCTCTACTACAAATTCAATCTTTTCATACTCGGATAAAATAATCATTTACAGGTATATGGCTTACTATAGTTTATTTTTTTGTTTTATACCAGTATAGACTGGCTAAAGGGTTGAGACACTGACCATCGTCCGTGTATCACAAGTTGGATTTGGACTGGGGACATTTGTTGTATGTCATTCCCCATTTTTCTCCCCTCGTTTTGTGTTGTCTCTCAAATATTTTTCTGATATTGCTGCATATTACATGATAAAGGAATGAATTGTGTTGTAGATAAAATGCAAAAAAAAGATGATTCCTCTGAAAGATGATAAAACCATAATGGCGCTAACGTTTGTCTAATAAAAGTTGTTTGCATACAAACGAAACAAATAATCTTGTCCGGATAATATTTTATTGACAAACATGTTAACCGCTTGCTACTAATATGGATTGGATTTGATCATTACCCAAAGACCAAAGCTGAGCTATTACACAGTAAAAGTATAGAAAACAGCTGATCAGAAGCCATTTCAGCAGACATTGGCTGTGATTTCCCTATAAATACAAAAAAAAAAAAAAATCTTTTGAACCACTTAAAGAAACTGCGATTGTTTGAAAGTGAAGCTTGTGCAAAAACTCCCTGAGTGGGTGGCTCATTGCAGCTCAACGTAAGCAGATGGGAAAAGACCAACGCGTCCGTGACACTGTCCCTTCCACCAGCCCTCGTCAATCATCTCGATGTTGGTGATGATGTCATCTGGGTTGAAGGAGATCTCGTCATCAGCCTCTGTGTGGAGAAGAAGACCAAATGATTTCTCCTCACAAATGTTGAGATGGTTATTAATGGTCAGAGTCAGTGATTCTGAAGAAGGCTTTTTGTGAAAATCAGTGAATATTTCCCCATGATCCACTACCTGTACGTACACTGTAAAAAAAATCCAGTGTTAATACACACAGCCTAGAGTCTGTTAACTTTGCTTGCTATGGTGGGTCCCATTGTTTACCAGTTTACAGAGTTTAGGCTGTATATTAATACCAGATTTTATTTTCAGCGCGCCGTACACACAGTACAGACAGGTAGCAGATCATGAGGAGATATTCACTGATTTTGACAAAAAGTGATTTGGAATACAAGCGTTCTCCATAATCGCTAACTCAACCTTTCAAAATGTCAGAAAAATAATTAAAGTGTCATCATACCACCATCGTAGTCATAAATGGCTTTCGCCTGCAGGCCACATGTCAGGTCTTCGTAGTCGTTGTCCACCACTGTAAAAGAATCATACAAAATTAGTATTTCATTTCATGCATAAAGAGGTTTGACATTTCAACTGACAGCTGATTTCGGACACAGACCTTGCGGTGGTGGTACGGGAGGCATTCGATCACTTAGATCCTCGTACTCTCCATCGTCCTCCTCTTGAGGGGACCGGCCGGGCAGCGGGGGGGCCTCAGCCTCTTGAGGGGACCGGCCGGGCAGCGGGGGGGCCTCAGCCTCTTGAGGGGACCGGCCAGGCAGCGGGGGGGCCTCAGCCTCTTGAGGGGACCGGCCGGGCAGCGGGGGGGCCTCAGCCTCCAAATCATCCGAGCGAGGAGGCAGGTCCGGGGGCTCCTCGTATTCTGGTTCGTCCTGTAAAACATCATCAAAGTAACTTTGATCACATGATCTCAAAAGGAATGGAGTAGAGAACCTTAAAAACATTTCGCATACAAACCTAGCCCAACTTTTGTGCCATATCTTTCATAAACCAAACAAAGATGGCAGCCAGATTTATCGGAAGTGTCTTCACTCAATTGTGCGCGACACAAACAAGTTTAACTAACATGTTTTTATTACTTTATGTTTCACTCACCCCTATATACGCAAACATTATTGACATACTGATTTCCAAGCATTATGAGTTTTGAATATTGTAAATAAAATAATCCTTATTGCTTTTGGCACTTCTTTTTTGTGTGACAGTTTTGAGCCGGTCATGACAATACGTAGATGTTTCTTTCCAATATTTTCAAATGTAAAACAAAATATAATAATAATATTATTCATTTTGTACAAAAAGAGCACAGATAGTGTAATATTGCCTTTCTCAATTTATTAAGTCCATGTGTTTGTATCAGGTGTGTTACCTCTGGTTCTGGCTCAGGTGTCTCTTCTATCTCTGGCATGTACTGGGGGATTTCTGGTGGAGGCATGTCGTACTCTGGATCTTCATCTGAAACATCCTCATCTGGAACAGCTGCTGGACAAACTTCCTCCACTCTGCTGCTTTGCTCCTGAAGAAAATACACACAAAATCATTACTAAGATATGTTGACCGTTCCTTTAATATTAACCCCTCCACTCATTAACGGTGTGTGTGTGTGTGTGTGTGTGTGTGTGTGTGTGTGTGTCTGTGTCTGTGTGTGTGTGTGTGTGTGTGTTACCTCCTGTCTGCGTTGGGCCAGCTCTCTCTCTCTGCTCTCTCTGGCTTGTCTCCTCGCTCGTTCCTCTTCTGCTTTCTTCCTGCTCTCTTCGTCGGACGCCTTGGCCATGTTCTCAAAACGAGCCTTCAGTTTCCCCGCACCTGAGCTTGCTGCGTCATACAGAGGAATAAATAGGAATAATACATTAGCGCTGGGGGGCTTTAAAGGTCACATATTTTGCTAATATGGGTGTGTGTTTGTGTAGGTGGGTGGCTTCCCCCCCCCCTAGTGACATCATATGGGGAAATAATCTGAATGGGGGATTTGAACAAAGGTTTTCAGAAAGGTTGAGGTAGAGAAAAAGAGAGAGAGTTGAGAAGCCAGGAAAAAGTGCATTTCACATAATAGGGGACCATCAATGGTTCATCCGAGATATGGAACAGGAGACATAATGATGTCGAGTGAACAAAAAAAAAGAAAAACTCACAGGCCTCTAATGGTTGTGTCTTTTCATAAGCAGAGGAAGGAGAGTCCATGTCTGAGAAGCCAGCTGCACTCTAACAGAGAATGAACAGAGAGGAAGGATGAACAGGATGTATAGCTTACCAACGCATTCTCAGTATGCCTAACCAATGACCAAAACTATGTATTATAGATATAAATGTATTTTCATGTGAATTTTCTACCAATGTATTACATTGTACAGAATAAACCTAAATCAGCTAATAAGATTAATATTTAAAAAATTATATAATAATATTTTTAGCACTAATACCTTATCCATGCGGTCTGCCTGTACTCCATAACGACCTCCGAAACCTGCTGAATAATCTGCACAGACATAAATCTGATCAGTCCGATGTACTGAGTCCTCTGATATTTAAAGAATAAATACACATGCAGGTGTTTCCTCACCTTTCTGCGACTGATGTTTCTCTGGCTCGCTCTTATAATCAAAGCCCAGCGCGGCTTTATCCACCTTCTCCTTCTCCACGCCAAACTTCCCTCCGAATCCCTTTGAGTAATCTGAACGGGAAATCATTAAAAAGCTAAAGTTATTTAGATTTAACGCGTTAAGGGGCTAAAAGATAATGACAATTGCTACAACTTTAACTCACCTTTCTGTGACTGGTGTTTCTCCGTTTCCCCTTTATAGTCGTACCCCATAGCCGCCTTATCCACCTTCTCCTTCTCCACACCGTACTTTCCTCCAAATCCCTTTGAATAGTCTGGTGAAAATAAGATGCAAAGTTCAAAAATAGATAGAAGAAAACAGTAATTTCCTCATACAGAAAGGAAGACACCATATAAAATTGAAATGTAATGTAGGCGGAGTATATTGTTTGTTGTTGTTGTACTGTTGTATGTAGGTTGTTGTACGACCTGCATATACTTGTTTATTTTGTATAATATAATATTGTAACTAGGGGCAGGAAACGCATTGTGCTTCTGCCTGCTCCTTCTCGAAATTATCCTTTTTTGTTATTTGATATAATTGTATACTTTTTGTTTTTATAATTTTCTCTTTTTTTTATATATCGTTGATTGTTCGAGATAAATAAAAATCAAATGAAAAATGACAATAGCTACAACTTTAACTCACCTTTCTGTGACTGGTGTTTCTCCGTTTCCCCTTTATAGTCATACCCCATAGCCGCCTTATCCACCTTCTCCTTCTCCACACCGTACTTTCCTCCAAATCCCTTTGAGTGATCTAATAACATGTTTGATTTTCTGTTAGGTAGCAGCACTTCCAAAAGGAAAAAATACTGCACTGTTAGTGAGTGAGTGGGCCTCTTTGAAGCTGTGCCAATGACTTACCCTTCTGTGATGCGTGTTGCTGCACTTCTCCTTTGTATTCGAAGCCCATGGCAGACTGCATAGATTACAATAATATTTCAATATCCAATTGTTCCACATCACACTGACTTAAATAGTTCTATCTCAAATCATTGACGAATGTGTAAAAGCCAGATTTAAGGTGAGCACAGAAAATGTGTCTAGAAAGTGAAATAATTATAATCAAGATTTCTGTGTGTTAATTTGTCTGCTCACCTTGTCTACACGGTCTTTCTGAACACCATATTTCCCGCCGAAGCCTTTAGCCGCGTCTTTCTGTGAGGAGTGCTGCTCCACCTTGGCAACATAATCATTGCCCAAAGCCACCTGGACAGGAAGAGTTATGTTTATGAACAGATTAAGGCAAGGTTTATACAGTCATATGAAAAAGTTTGGGAACCCCTCTCAGCCGGCATTATAATTGACTCTGCTTTCACAAAAAAAATATAAAAGTGGTATGTCTTTAATTTACCAGGAACAGCTAACTACTGGGATGTTTTCCAAACAAAGATTTTTTGAAAAGCAGTATTTGGTTGTATGAAATAAAATAAAATGTGAAAAACTGGCTGTGCAAAAATATGGGAACCCTTGTGGTTTTGTTGATTTTAATGCCTGTAACAGCATGTAAAACTGATGACTTTAAACACAAAGTTGTTGGATTATGTTGTTAAGCCTTGAACCTCATAGAAATGTCTGTTTAATCATGAGAAAATGTATTTTAGGTGCCTAAATGCAAGTTGCACTTCTCTTTGACTCTCTGCTGAAGTGAGACAGAATGGGATCATCAAAACTGCTCCCAAAAGATCTTAAAAACAAAGATTATTCATTATCATGGTTTAGGGGAAGGCTACAAGAAGCTTTCCCAAAGGTTTCAATTGTCAATTTCTACTGTAAGGAACGTTGTCAGGGAATGGAAGGACACAGGCACAGTTGCAGTTAAACCCAGGTCTAGCAGACCAAGAAAAGTACAAGAGCGGCATACGTGGCGGATTGTGAGAATGGTTGCACACAACCCAAATATCACCTCCAAAGACCTGCAAGAACATCTGGCTGCAGATTGTGTATCTGTACATGGTTCAACAAATCAGTGCAATGTTGCTGGCTGAGAGGGGTTCCCAAACTTTTTCATATGACTGTATATAAGAGGTTGGTCCAGGGTGTGAAAGTGTGAAAAAGACTAGCCCTGCGTTCCAAATCGCATACTATTTTGTTTTTCTATTCTACATACTACATCTGGCCATAAGAAAAAATCTAGTTAGCATGCAGTAGGCAACTGGGACACACCGGTACTTTTAAATATTTATTTCATCATAACATCGCGACTTGATCTTGCCTCTTGCTTTTACAGTATCTCACAAAAGTGAGTACACCCCTCACATTTCTTCAAATATTTCGTTATATCTTTTCATGGGACAACACTGAATAAATGACACTTTGATACAATGTAAAGTAGCGTGTGTACAGCTTATATAACAGTGTAAATTTACTGTCCCCTCAAAATAACTCGACACACAGCCATTAATGTCTAAACTGCCGGTTACAAAAGTGAGTACACCCCTGAGTTAAAATGTCCAAATTGGGCCCAAAGTGTCAATATTTTGTGTGGCCACCATTATTTTCCAGCACTACCTTAACCCTCATGGGCATGGAGTTCACCAGAGCTTCACAGGTTGCCACTGGAATCCTCTTCCACTCATTCATGACAACATCACGGAGCTGGTGGATACTGGAGACCTTGCGCTCCTCCATCTCCTGTTTTAAGAAGCCCCAAAGATGCTCAATAGGGTTTAGGTCTGGGGACATGCTTGGCCAGTCCATAACCTTTACCCTCAGCTTCTTTAGCAAGCCAGTGGTCGTTAGGAGGTGTGTTTGGGGTCGTTATCATGCTGCAATACTGCCCTGCGGCCCAGTTTACGAAGGGAGGGGATCATGTTCTGCTTCAGTATGGCACAGTACATGTTGGTATTCAATGAACTGTAGACCCCCAGTGCTGGCAGCACTCATGCAGCCCCAGACCATGACACTCCAACCACCATGCTTGACTATAGGCAATACACACTTGTCTTTGTACTCCTCACCTGTTTGCTACCACACACTCTTAACACCATCTGAACCAAATAAGTTTATCTTGGTCTCATCAGACCACAAGACATGGTTGCAGTGATCCATGTCCGTAGTCTGCTTGTCTTCAGCAAACTGTTTGTGGGCTTTATTTTGCATCATCTTTAGAATAGGCTTCCTTCTGGGACGACAGCCATGCAGACCAGTATGATGCAGAGTGCGGCGTATGGTCTGAGCACTGACAGGTTGACCCCCCACCCCTTCAAGCCCTGCAGCAATGCTGGCAGCACTCATACGTCAATTTTCCAAAGCCAACCTCTTGGTATGACGCTGAAAACGTGCACTCAACCTTCTTAAACTGGGCTGCAGGGCAGTATTGCAACATGATAACAACCCCAAACACACCTCCAAGACGACCAGTGGCTTGCTAAAGCTGTGGGTAAAGGTGATGGACTGGCCAAGCATGTCCCCAGACCTAAACCCTATTGAGCATCTTTGGGGCTTCTTAAAACGGGAGATGGAGGAGCGCAAGGTCTCTAATATCGACCAGCTCCGTGATGTTGTCATGAATGAGTGGAAGAGGATTCCAGTGGGAACCTGTGAAGCTCTGGTGAACTCCATGCCCAAGAGGGTTAAGGTAGTGCTGGAAAATAATGGTGGCCACACAAAATATTGACACTTTGGGCCCAATTTGGACATTTTTTCTTAGGGGTGTACTCACTTTTGTTGCCTTCAGTTTAGACATTAATGGCTGTGTGTCGAGTTATTTTGAGGTGACAGTAAATTTACACTGTTATACAAGCTGTACACTGACTACTTAACATTATATCAAAGTGTAATTTCTTCAGTGTTGTCCCATGGAAAGATATAATGAAATATTTGAAGAAATGTGAGGGGTGTACTCACTTTTGTGAGATACTGTATATCTGTCGCACCCATGGACCTATTATAATAGAACCCCTGGTTGTTTTCATACGGAGGCTCCGTATGAAAAATAAAAATATCGACTAGATGTGGTAGACATCCGGGTATTTTTAAGCATACTAAATCTGACCACAAAAATTGGGACATCCTAAATCTTTCTTCTACCATACAAAATAGCAGAAAGTATGGGAATTGGAATGCAGCCTAGATCTGTCTCAATATGAAAGAGTTTGTCAACCTTGTCCATTCGATCCTTCTCTACTCCAAACTTCCCCCCGTATCCGTACGACGCTTTGGGAGTCTGCTCCTTCAGCTTGCCCTGCTCGTGCTCCGCAGCCACTTTGTTTCTGAGATCTGCAACACTGAACACATTGAATAGGGGCTCAACATACTGAGACACATTTTTAGCAAAGGAAGCTGGTATTTATATCAATAATACTTAGAAATCTTTTACGTGGACTGCTAAAGTTGTAGTATGCAACAGATACACCACACACGAGCATGCATGCATGCATGCTCTCACACACACACACACACACACACACACACACACACACACACACACACACACACACACACACACACACACACACACACACACACACACACACACACACACACACACACACACACACACACACACACACACACACACACACACACACACACACAGAAAAGAAAAACCTCTAAAGGAAATATGGGTACCACTAAAGTGTTTATAAGTTGATACAAATGGCTTTTCTAAATGGCTAATCCACAGGTATATACGACACTCTTTTGTACAGATACTATGCAGGTTTTCCCAGACAAAAAGACAAACTAAGTGTGATGCTGGATGAGGATGGTATTTTATATTATATATTATATATTTTATAAAGCGTGACTTATTAAAAAGCTGTATACCTAAATCTGTGAGCGATCTCTAGGCCTATTCTTACACTCAGCTGCACCACTGTCTGATGGTGTCGTATGGTCTCGCCTTAGTCAGCAGTGAGAAAGCACAGCGGGTTTAAATCTCACCGTCAAAGCGTCATCATCATATATTTCCCTTATTAGGAGAGACTTGCAGCAGCCTTACAGCTTGTGCTCTGCTCTCACTTCCTCTTCCTGTTGCTACACAGCAGCAGCCACTCCAACCTGCTTTATTTCTGCATCTCTCAAACAATGGTTCACTTGCAGATATTCGGGAAATGCATTGGTTTAATTTCTACCTGATGTGTTCTTTACGTCCTGAGCCATCAATGGTCTTCGCTCCCCACCTCTGCTCCTGCTCAGATATGTCATTCTGAAACAGAACATTTAGAAAAGTAATGGGTTTACTTAGGAGTGTTTGGACCAACACAACGTACTACAGACACACATCTTTAACCCCAACAGTGACACACACACACACACACACACACACACACACACACACACACACACTCCACTAAATATACAGTACCTCAAAGTCTGGGTCCGTTTCCCAGTCGTCCCCCTCTGCAGCCACCTTCATGCTCACATCGTGACCCACCACCGACTTCCACATCTGGTGTAAAAAAACAACACAATTATGAGCCACACCAAATACTCCATAGGCCTATCTCTGTACAATCATATTCATTTGTTTGCAAACTGCACACATTTACAACTGTTAACATTTATAACCTCAAGCTTTGTTCACAATTTGCTGAAGTCTCCAAAAAGGAAGTTGGAAGTTATTTTGAACATGAAGCTTCATTTCCCCAAAGTGAAACGCACGTCAGGGCTAAATGCAGTAAAAAGACTCTAAAATACTTCAAAAACAATATCATAAAAGCATATTAAAATACCCTTGTGTAACGCACTGATAATAACACCATTTCTTGTGGAACGCATACAAATAATTGTCTATATTCATCTAATTAATGCTAGTAGGCCTAAGTTGGTCATTGTAACTCATTTACTTGTCATTCCATCATGAGCAGAGGTTGTAGGCAAGTTATTGTAGTAGTACAATTGAAGCCTACACATACCTAACCATATTACTGTATTGTTTAAGCACTTTATGATCTATAAATGTCGGTTTTGCAAATATGTCCGTCCGTCACAGTAGCCTACAGTATAGGCCTACGACATATGACTAAATGTACTTCCTTAATGAGGTTTAAAAGGTAGACACAATAAAAATACACACATAAAAGCTCGTCGGTGAGTTCAGTTGACGAAATAAATTGTAGCCTATTACCTTTCAGATTTGACGCAATATCTCCTTGTTTAAGGTGGATATTGTATCATAGACCGACAGTGATCTTGAAGGTCCCCACAGAAGTTGTGACAGTTTGATGGACGCGTGAACACGGAGCTTGCGCACGGGAACGCGCATTGATGTAAATAATAATAATGAAAAAATGTCGTTCCTTTGTTTTACTATTCAATTAATAACTGATAAACATGTAGGCCTATTGGTAGTCTATTTGATATTGCTGTTTTAAAAAATAAAGAAAAAATAAAGAAATGCTGCATTCAAGTGCAAACGGAAATCTTCTAATGAACGACCAGACAAAGTGATGGGAAGAAATTAGTCCTACAGCTACACGTATTACTTGAGTTGGCAATTACGGGTTATCACTTGCATTTTAAATGTCTTACTTTTATTTATTTATAATACTGGAGGAGGCTGAACCTGTGATGTAGCCAGCTGTAGTGCAGTTACAACACTAGGGGGCAGACTCACACAGTCAAACGCGAGAGCCTCCAGTGTCAGTAATACGAAAAAACTGAAGCACCAATAAGCAAATTCCTTGTCAAAGAATACGCTTTTTATTGTATGTCAGCAAAAAGTAGACGGTAAGTTCATTTCAATGTCCCCCTCCCCTAGAAGCAATCAAGTGTTTTTGAGATCAGCATTTTATTCTGTGTATTTCAAGATGAAGTAACTTCACTCATTTAAACTTTCAGAAGCTGTGATGACCAATTCACTGATTAATGATGAACCATTTATTCTTAATTATTTCACAACTAAAGAGAAAGTCTTTTTTGTTGATGTTGTTGCTAAGAAGCCGCAAAAAAACAAAGTCAAAATAGTCCCAATGTTTTTACAGACACACAAATAATCAAATAATTAATGCTTGACAATATCGGTCCCTGATCTAAACCACCAACACTGTTATAACATTTTTCTATACAGCCCTTTTTAACAGTTATTTTTACATTAGTATTATTTTACATTTGTATTTCAGTGTGTGAGAAGTAAAGAAGAATGTGAAAGATAAAGATGAGTACAGAGGTATCATTAAACCAACAGTGAGCAATTAAATAAACAATAATTAAGAGGATGATGTTTATATACTGTATATTTCAGTAAGTACAGTAGGTAGTGGACAATTGTATCAACCGTTGGACAATAAATTATGCTACATCAGAGTAGTCTATGATTGGATGGATATCATTAGAAAAACACAGCAGTCTCTCTCCTCTGAAATTGATCCACACTGTGGTTAAAACGGTGTACCTTCATCCGCCATAAAAACTACAGCGCAAACTATAATATCTAAACGTGTGCAACAGAAGCATGGACAGGGAATCTTACTAGATATGTAAGAAGGAAAAACCCACAGAAATAATACATGTACATATTATGTACAAATATCAATATAATGCTCAAGTTTAAAATATGACTTTGAAAGTGAAATAAAAAGGAAAAAGACACATAGTAGGAATGTGTAAGAACAGAAATTGCACTGTGCTCCGATTTTGTGCATGAAATGAGTAGAAGAGGAAGAGAGTGGACTATAACAGCACGCCCTGAACCTCAAGCCATCTTTAAAGACAAGTTTTGGATTTTGGGAAGAACACTTATTTGCTTTGTGTTGAGAGGGATAGATGAGAAGATTGATAACAAGCTTAGACCTGCGTGTTGACTTAAACAGAAGGCTAAAGCAAGTAGCCTAGATAGCTTAACACAAAGGCTTTTCAACAGGCGAGACAGCGTGGTCCGTTAGCAAATGACAATTTGCTATTTAAGGCTGTTTCGCCCTTTTCTTGCTGTAGTGTCGTATGTAACGGACAGATGTGAGTGATATCAATCCCTTCCAAAGTAGCAGAGTCCCCAAAATGTGAATCCATGTGACCCTTTTAAGCCCATATCTAAAAAGGCACTCAATAAAATCAAACACCATCTGAGAAAATACTCGACTAGGAATCTACTTGTAGATTTTCAGAAAGCAACATTAAACATTGTCCCTTTGTGTCCTCTTTGCCTTGAATTTCTAAAACCTTATCATACAAGATAAGAGCAACATAATTCAAATCAATGACTACAGCTTTCCTATCTAAATCTACATACTTTGGTTAAAATATTAAAGTCCTGTAAAGTGCAATGTTTGTGTGTAGGAGATGTAACAATATAAAAACGTATTGATGGCTTGGGTAAGGGTCAGTGCCACAACTCCCATTACCTCTCTCTTTCTAACTCTTATCTTTCAGGGTTTTTCTTAAGGGTAGCTGGTATTTCATAGGTATCCACCCAGACAGAGCAGTAGCAGCACGTGCACAGTGAGCAGATATAGGCTGAACAGTAACGGTGTGCGCTGACGGGAGCAGAAGGCCACTCGCAGCATCCGCACCCAACCCGTGCCTCCTCTCCGAGTCTGTCAAGCGAAAGGGAGAGACAAGGTTACATTAAGCATTCAGCTCATAAGTCTTTATTATTACTGGTTATTAAGATGATGAATGAGCTGGTGCAGGACATTAGTGGGGGCCTTACCCGAGTGACGGCTCCTTCCGGCGGCTCGATGAAAACAGCAGTCTCTGAGTGATCGTCTTCTTGCCATTTAGCCTGGCTATGACTAGTAATAATAATGGTAAAAAACAGATGTTAGCAGTGTCATATTTTTTTGATTGAACACATTTGTTTGAAGCTAAAAACAAAGGGATAGACGAATTATTCATAGGGCAGAAAACATTTGACAGATATCAAAGCACTGATTCTTTAGTGAATATGAACATTAGTCTCCTCACTATTTTATTAAGACTTATCTCATAAGAAACAGGGAATGTGAATTTACTGGGGCCCTAATGTCATCACTTTTAGTCTATTATTTTAGAGCTAAAATAATCAAGCAGTTAATCTATTCGTTTTTCAATTAGCCTACATTTATTGGCAGCTATTTTGATAATATAATTATGCATACAGTGGGTTTAACAGCTGCCTGGAAACGGCTTTGCTGAGATTGGGTCGACTGCACAAAAAACAGCAGCAGAAAAACAAAGAAGATTTCACACCGTTTGAGCCGATCCTGTGATTCCATGAGCTGCTCCTCTGCAGACACCCTCTGCTGCATCTCTTCTTCAAGCCTAATGTGTCAAAGATTCAAATCCATTAGTATCTGTAATTGTGTCACTTTTTAAGCAGTATATTTCTGGTAAATGTTTGACTGGGTACTGTACCTTCTCTGCAGCTCTTTGACCTGAGCCATGTGTGCGTGGCTGTCTACCAGGCTGCTACGCTCCTGAGGGGCTCCAGGCGCGCTGTCCACTTCCTCTGTGCCCTGGGAGAAGATTAATGATATTGTTGATAATCACATCATATGCAACATCCTTATCTTTAACTTTTTTTTTTAAAGATATTTTTTGGGCATTTTTATGCTTTTATTGATAGTGCAGAGAGACAGAGGTGAAATGGGGCAGAGAGGGGAGTGACATGCAGAGAACGACCACGGGTGGGAATCGAACCCGGGTCTGCTGCTGGGCCCGGCCCGGGAGGGGGACGCCTTACCAACTGAGCTAAAGGCGCCCCCGCAACAGCCTTATCTTTTTAACTTTTTTTGAATGTATAGTTTGTATTATGCCTTCCACAAGCCAAATGACCTGGGCTAATAAAGATTCTTAACAGGGGTATTTTTATGGGTCCCAAGATTAAAAGAGATAAGAAAAATGGTAAATGGTTGGACACGACGTATTTTAGTAATGCCCCTATGCACAGAAAATACAAGCATATGTTTGGACCCCCTACCTCTCTCTGGTAGTGTTCCTGCTGAAGTTTGGGTTTATGAGTGCGGGCTTCCTCCAGCATGGCGCTGAGCTGCCGCAGTTGTTGGTCCCTCTCTGAGAGTGTGGTGAGGGTCTGCTGCTTCAGCTGCTCTGCCTGGGCCATCCAGTCCATACGCTCCAGTCTAAGAAACACAAGATAAAGAAATGTTCTAATAATAAAATACTTCTTTGGGTGTCATTTTGCTTTGTCAAAACAGTGACTTTGATGACAATAACTTTGTGCCTCACCTGAGAGTGTCTATTTCCTGCTTGCCCAATTCCACCACGTTCTCCAGCTGCATTAAGACACTCATAATTTCTTCATTCTTCTGTCTCTCCTCATACAGCTCCTGGCTGATCTTAATCAGCTCTCCTGCTCCAAGTCGAGCCAGCTCTGACTTCTGCTTCTTGACCTCACCCGCCTGTGTTTGTAACTGCTCCAGCTGCACACAAAGAGCAAAAAGAAATGTGTTGAAGTGAGTTACAACATTAGTGCTTTAAGCTACCAGAGTATAAAAAGTCATCTGTAAGCCTATGACTGAAGTATTAACATGTCTTGCCGGTCACGTTACTCACCAGTCTCTCCCTGTCATTCTGCAGGGCTTGTAGTGCGTTCTTCAGCCCCCACACTTCTCCAGTGGAGCCTGCAGGGCTGCTGTGTGCGGTGGCGACAGGGCCTCCTGTCTTGCTCATCTCCTCCAGCTTCAGGCTCAGTTCCTGGGCCTTGTTCACTGCCTGGTCCCTGTTGTCCTGGAGGGAGGCCATGGCTTTAGAGAAGGACTGGTTCTCTGCTCTCAGCTGCGTCACCGCCTCTCTCTCCACTAGCAGCTGCTGCTCCACATTCAGCAGATCTCGGGCCAGCTCCGCCACTCTCTCCTGACCGTTCTCAGACTCTGTCCGCATCACGCCGGTCTCCCAGCGCATCTTGGCTTGCTCTTTGCTCATGCTCTGCTGGTCTTGTCTCTCCTTTAGCAGGCTCTCCTCCAAAGACTCCACCTGTTCCCTGGCTGCCTGCAGCTGCTCTCTTAGCTTCTCCACCTCCGCACCGGGAGCATCCACCACCTGGGATGCTGTTGTAACATTAGCCGCCTGGCTAAGAGTCTCCCTTTCCACCCTGCCTACTTCTTCTTCCGTTTCCCTGGCTTTGCTAACATTACTTAACTGACTTTCCAGTGAGGCAATGCGCACTCGCTGAGCTGCCAGGAGCTGTTTGTGTTGGGACTCCTTCATGCTCAGGACCTGGTTGAGCTCCTCGCGGTAGTTGTGGAGCTGAGCCGACAGCTTGGCCTTCTCAGCGTAAAGGTCGTCTCTCTGGACCAGCAGAGAGCGCAGCTCCTCCTTCAGGCTGTTGTTCTCCCCCGCCGCCTCTTGGATCAGGCCGTCCTTCTCCATCATCACCTGGGGTATATACACATGCAATCAGCTATTTTCTTTAGTTTAAGCAGCGTTTATTTAGTCTTATTTACAGTTTCTCCTGCTAATTCAATAAAAGTTTTATATGAATTGAAATAACACAAAGACCAATTTTAAATCCATCTTAAAATATCAGTATTCACATTACAAAACGATCATAGGAAAATAATCAAAAAGAGGGTCAGGGAGGGGAGGGAACTTGTATATATGTGCATGCATGTGCAGGGAGATGGGTTGGGAGGTTGAGAAGACACAGATATGTGTAATTAAAGGAATGCAGGAGTATTCATAACACTATACTGTGGTAATATGACAATGGCAGGGTTCCATCTTTCAACATATATTAGATAAGGTTTTAAGCTCTTTTTTTTGTGCTTTACCTGCAGGTGTTTCTCCTCCAGCTGTTTATATGAGTTGAGGACTCTGTCTCTGTCATCCTGCAGGGAGCCCATAGCCTTGGTGAAAGAGTCCAGTTTGGCTTTCCTGTTGTTGCTCTCCTCCTCCGCCTTTCGTAGCTTTTCCTCCAAATCCCGCAGTTCCCCTCTTCTCTGCTCCAGCTCATCCTCAGCTCCTTGTGCCCTGCTGTCTGCCTCCTTTCTGGCCTCTTCCGCAGCCTGGATGATAACATAAATACAATTGAGAAAAAAAGGCAAAAGACAACATACAAATTACAAGTTTATCTAATGTCTATAATAATAATAATATAAAAGAAGAGGATGTAATGTTTGCCAATTGATTCCAAAGTAAACATCACTTTAGATGAAAACATGTTAATACCTCAGCAACAGCGTGCTCCTTTTCCCCGAGCATTTCAACTTCTCTCTTTTCTTTCTCGTTTAACTCCGTCTGCAGACTCTCCGTCAGGGCCTTGGAGGAGCGCAGGTCTGTCTCCAGCTGCTCTACGTTCAGACACAGCCTCCTCTCCTCTGCCTCCCTCTCCTTCAGCTCAGTCCGGGCCTGGTCCACTTCACCCTGCAGCCGACCCACTGCCTCGTCCAGAGCTCTGGCCCTCAGGATCAGACTGTCCGCCTCAGTTTTCAGGGCTTGGGCTTCACCTTGTGCAGACTTTAGCTCGGCTGTGGTCTTCTGAAGCATGTTCCTCTCTTCTTCTAGCGCCGCTTGGCTCACTGTGACTTTCTCTTCCGCCTCTTCCAGTTTCAGACGCCAATCTTTGTCTGATTTCTCCAGTCTGAAATAGAACAACTTTCTGAGTTAGGAGATTAAAAGCAGAACCTAAGCAATCAAAGTAAACAGACAGAAGCAAGGTATACAGTTTAATATGACGCAAATCTTTTAAAAGTTTGCAAAAAAATGCAAATATGGATTTTGTTTCCATCAAGTAGTTGGAGCAAACCACAGGTCAAAATCCACCTCAAGTGAGCATAAAACTTTTTTGCACATTAGAGGATTTTTTTAAATTTTATATTGGCGTTTATAAAATTTTGGCTTTTCTGATGCATTACTTCAAATGTGAATAAAAGCAGGGTGACGAAAACCTGGCTTATAACAGAAATGTTTTTTTTTACCTGTCTACTGAAAGCTGAAGTTCCTCTTTCTGGGCAGATTCCCTCTGAAGCTGCTCTGCCAGTTCCTTGGCCCTTGTTTCAGCCTCTCGAACCTCAGCCTCCTTCCCTTGCAGAGAATCGTTGAAGCGAGTCTCCCATTGTTTGGTCTCATCCAAAACCCTGTCCCGGTCGTCCTGCAGCGATGACATGCAGCGCGAGAAGGCAGCTAACCGGGCCAGGGACACGTCAAGACGACATTGCATCTCCTGGGCCCTTTTCTCAGCTCCTTGTGCGACCTCCCTGGCCTCCAGTGTGGCTTCCTCTTCCCTTTCTCTCTCTGTGTACGCCTCCTCCAGTCTCAGCTCCATCTCCTTCAGTTCTGCTCCTAACCTGAACCTCACCGAGTCAAGGGTTTGCTCTGCCTCGGCTTTCATCGAAGCCTCTTTCTGCTGGGCATTCTTCTCAAGCGTTGTTTTCTCCGATAGAGCATCACTTGCTTGCTTCTGTGCTTCATCCAGTTGGGATTTGCAGCTTGCCAACTCTTCTTCGGTCCTTTTCAGGTCTTCTACAGCTTTGAACGTATCCAGTTTGGAATGTTGTAGGTTGTCTTGGAGCTCGTCGTGGTCTTGCTGCAGTGCCTTAGCTTCTCTACACACTTGGCTGATCCTCTCCTGGTACTTGATGCAGTCCTTCTGGAGCTGACGGACCTCCAGCTGCTTCTCCCTCAGCAGTTCCTCCAGTTGACGCGTTCGGCTCTGGCTGCCTTCTCTAACCCTCTGAGCAGACTTCAGCTGTTGCTCCAGTTCCCTCTGCTTCCCGGACTCCGCTTCCGCCTCGGCTCTCTCTCTCTGGGCTTGCCTCATGTCCTCTTCCAGCCTGGAGGCACGATCGCACTCGCTACGAGCCTCGGCTTCCAGTTCTGCTTGCTCCCTCTCCAGTCTCTCCACATCCTGCTGTAGGTCGGTGATATGCTCCCGGTTGTCCGCGGCCTCTTGCTGGTAGCCGGCGATGCTCCCGTTGAGCTGAGCTAACTGGTTCATGAGACGCTCCTCGAGGTTGTCTTTCTCCGTTTCAAGGCTTCTGAGGAGCTCTTTGAACTGGGCTTCCCTCTTTGAACCATCTTCCATCAGGCTCTTTTCTCTCTCTTTGCTCTCTTCGAGGTACTTCTCCAAAGAGGCGATAAGACTCTCATTGTCCTTACTCGCCTCAAGATCTTGCTCAAGATTGGTAATAAGACTCTCCTTCTCTTTACTCTCCTCAAGCTCTCGCTCAACAGAGGTCAGTTGAGCTTTGAGTTTAACCTCCTGTTCCTGCCACAGTTCCCTTTCTGCTTTAACAGCGGCCTCCATCTCCCTCATTTTATCCTCCAAGAAAACCTGAACACTTTCAGTAGATTTGGCTTTTTCTTCTTCCTCACTAGGTTGTAAATGGGTCTCTGGTGAATACACTGTAGCTATTTGGTCATCAGGTGTGTCCTTTAGGGCTACGGCTTCTTCTTCCTGACTCTCAACAGGCTCTGCTCTGGTCATGATTATGTCCGATTGCTGAGCATTGACAACCTCTTCTACAAGCGGAGTGGCCTGAGTAACATTGTCCTCCTTCTCCCCTGTTTGGGAAAGTTGTTCCCTCAAGGCGTCCATCTGCTGCCCCAAAGAGTCTCTCTGTGCCACTGTAGCGTCCAACTCAGCTTTCAAAGCCCCCAGCTCATCTTGAAGTCTTTCCACCTCCGCTTTGAAAGACTTGCCCTCTCGTTTTATCCCGCCCTTTTCCTGCATCTCCCTAAGTCCCTCGTTCTCCTCCTCTAACTCCAGTATCTTCTGCTGCTTTGTTTTGGCAAACTTTCTCATTTTGTTCTTCACAGAATCCACCTCTTTCTGCGCCTCTTCTGCCTGCCTTTCGGCCTCCTGCCTGGCGGCCTCGTGCGTCCTCACCTTGGCGGCGAGCTCCTGTCTCTCCTGCCGCGCGGCTTCCAGGACTCGCCTCACTCTTTCCGCCTCGTCGCTCACGTTCTCATACGACTTGAGCAGAGTCTCGTACTCCTCCTTCATGCTTTGGACCTTTTCCTCCCAGTCTCTGCACCTTTTGGCGGCTTCTTCTTGCGCTAACTCCACTTCTCTCCTAAAGGCGTCCTTCTCGTTCAGTATGCCCTCCATGGCAAGTTTGAGGCTCTCGCAGGACGATCCCAGACTTTGGTTTTCCAACAACGTCCGGTCGACCTCGTCGATCAGTCGAACTCTCTCCGCTCTTAGCTTCTCCAGCTCCTCCTCTGCAGACTCCATTTTCCGCTGCAGTTCGGCTATGAACTTCTCTGTTGAAGCTAGCTTCTCCTTCTGGGTTTTGTTTTCCTTTAATACCTCTTTACGAGAGATCAGAGCCGCCTTAAGCTTCTGTTGAAGCTGCTGGGCCTTTGCCCCGCTGTCTTTTTCTTCCTCTTGCTTCTGCGGGACCTCAACCTCTAACCTTTGGGTTTTCTCTTGCTCTGCCTTCAGTTCTTCTTCTAAAGAAGATATGAGCTGATCCTTCTGAGACACAGTGTCCTGCATTGAGTGTATGAGAGAGTTCTGCTCGCCAAGCTGCTGACTTAGCTCCAGGATCTCATGGTTCTTATTCTCGAGGAACTGCTTGAAGTCGTCCACTTCGGCTTGAAGAGTTGCGACAGAGGATGAAGAGTCTTCAGATGCTGCTTTGGCAGCAGCTTCCATCTCTTCTTTCAGGGTTTCAGCGTAGGACTCGGCTTGGTGATACTTTGCTCTAAGATCATCAATCTCCTCTGAGAGAGCATCAATCTGTCTTTCCTTTTCTCTTAACGCCTGTAGCTCTTTGCTCAATTCCAATAATTCGGACTCTTTCAGTGACAAGCTGACCTGGGTTTCCTGCAGCTGCGTCTCTAGCTCTGTGTAAGCCATCTTCACAGTCTGGATCTCTCCTCTGAGAGCTTCCAGAGATTCCTCTGTATGTGAAGGAACGTCGGACTGCTCAGCAAGTTGTTTAACTGGATCGCTGGATTGTGGTTGTGATGAGTCCGTCTCAGATGAGGTAAAATCAACCCAGTCCTCCTGGACCCAATCACCTCCTGCTTGTTTTTCCAAACTTTCAGGCAGTTGCTTGGTGTCTTGGGGAGGGATATCCTCTTTTTCTCTGCTCACATTTTCTTCTAGATCTTTCAGTTTGGTCAGAAGAACATCTCGCTCCTCGCTCTGCGCCTCAAAACGCTCCACCAGCTCACTGTATTCTTCTTTCTGCTGCTTCAGCTGTTCGCGGTGGTGCCTGTCTTTCTCTTTTGCTTTGCGGATGGTTTCCTTACGTGATTCTTGGGCCTCTTGAATTTTTTTCTGCAGGGTTTCACACTCTGCTTCGAGAGAGGCCACTTGAGATTGTAACAGGGTGGTTGTTTCAGACGAACTGTCAGCCGGCTGAGAGCTTTCAGCTTCTTCACGCAGCTCTCTATTCAGAGCAATCGTCTCGGTGATAACTTGATCCTGCTGAATTAGTTTCTGCTGAAGAGTCTCAACTTCATCTTCTTTGAATCTTAAAGCTTGCTCCAGTTGTATAAGTTTGGCCTCCAGTTCCTGAATCTCATGTTCTCTAGATGGCTCTCTCCCTGGAGTTTCTCCCTTTGCCGTTTCAACTTGCTCTTTACATTTCTTTGCTTTGACCTCAAAATCAGCGACCTTCTTCAGAAGCTCTTTCCGTTGTACAAGAGCAGCTTGCAACTTCCTCTTTGTGTTTGTCAGTTGGGTTTCCAGCTGTCCTTTCTCCTTTCGCAAACCAGTAAGTTCTTCATCTACACTAACGGCTGACTCCTCATGACTTTCTTTCTGTGTTTCATCTCTGTCTTTCTCCAGTGCCACTATCTGCTCCTTCAGTGTACTTACTTCACCGCCGATCTGGAACTTGTCTTCTTCTGCTTGAAGGAGTTTAGCGGACGTGCTGTCATTTAGCTCCATCATCTCTTGCTCTTTTTGGTTGAGACGAAGCTGCAGCTCACTGATTTCAGAGTCCTTCATTGACAAAGAGTCATTGTGGAGTTCTGATGTATGAGAGTATTCCAACATACTGTTTTCCATTTCTTGAAGCTTCCTTTCCAGCTCGGACGAGAGGAGCTCTCTGTCCTCCAGCTGAACACTCATCATCCGGGCCTGTCCCTCCTGCTCAGAGAAAGCTTGGCGGACTGTCTCCAGATCTGCCTCCAGTGCCTGGATCTTCTCTTCCTTGGTTTTACTTTCGGTGTTTAATATGTCTATCTGTTCTTCTAGAAGTTGCATTTCAAAACTGTGTTTCTCCACTCCGGAGCTGCTTTGCTGAGAAAGCTTGTCCAACTCATCTCTGGCTGACTGAAGTTCATCTGCAAAACTATTGGTCTGGGACTCTGCCACTTCTTTGGCAGCAGAAAGGGACAGTGTTTCTTCTTCCAGGGTCTTTATTTTCTCATGTGACTCTGCTGCCGCCTCTCTGAGCCTCTGGAGCTCAGCCAGAAGCTCACTGTATCGCTTCTGAAGTTCCTCTGCTAAGACCTGAGCAAAGACCTGGCCAGAGGATAGGTTACCGTCGGTGGTCATTGAGGAACTCTGCTGAGTAACATTCACTTGTACAGTCTCTCGGATGATGACGGAGGAGGACTCGAGTTGAACCGTAGATGTTTCTGACTCCATGCTGGTCGCCTCCCATGACTGCAGCTGCATCTGCCCTAAATCCTGCAGGACAGACGGCCACTCTTGGCCTCCATCTTGATTCACCGCTTCCAGAAGGGTCCAGCTGCTGTGGGCAACCTCTGAATCACTACTGGCGACCATCTCGTCAGAGGAGGTCCCTTTGGATTCCTCTGGGGATTCAGACTGGTGTCCGATGAGCTCCGGGCTGCTCTCGTTATCAGCAGATATAAAGAGGACTGAGGTGTCCTCAGCCACTAATGTTGTATCCTCTTCCCGTGTGTCGTCCATAAAGTCAGGATGGACTGCAGAATTTTCATCAGGGGGCATCCTGGCATCCTGACCCTGATCTGGAGTCTGATCGTTTTCACATGATGCAACTCCACTGGAGCTGTGGTCTTTAGCCAGACTGAGGGACTCACGCAAGAAAACCAGCTCATTGTCTTTTTCTAGCAGCTGCTGCTCCAGTTCCAGTATGCGCCCTGTGGAAGTCAAAGTACAAAGAAATTAGAAAAACATTAAATGTGTTATGTCCATGGGAAGCGAAGAGTTTATACTTTTTCTTTACTTAAGGAATTACAACAAAAAAACATCAAAGAACAAACAAATCAATCGTGGGTATCTGCTTTTAGAATACATAACAGTTCAAAGTTCATATGGTTTGCAAGTCATTTTGAAACAAATATCTTACCAGGCAAAATCAGTCACAGACAACTAGTTGCATTAGCTTGGACAGTTATCTATTGTATTGTGTACTGAAGTAGGATTTATTAAAAAAAAAAAAAAAAATCCTTTTTCATACCTCGTTTATCGTCAAATGAATCATGTGCTGATGGTTCAATCACATTATCTCTTTCAGATATCTGAAACAGACAGAAACAAAAAAAATGAACTACACAAAATGATTCATTAATTCATTAGCGAACATTTCCTGCAAAAGCACTACTATATTGCTTCTATGTTTGCTCTCAAAACGTTAATCTATATCAGCTGAACACATGGCTGCAGCTTGAGGTGAATGACGACGAAGAAAGTCAGAACAGTGTGGAAAGGATTAGACACACCTGCCTGCACTGAGCTGAAGTATTGTCTCTCTCTGAACCTGCTGCTGCTGCCCTGTCTGAGACTGACTTACATCATATGAATGGTGTGTCATTGAACTGGGTCCCAGACTGCCCTGTCCTCCAAATACAAGTTTGACTCTGAACTTTATTTTAATGAGACGGGAAAGTACACAAGACACAATTGTCTGACTTTAACTTCTTATACCTCAGCTTATACTAAGCTTCCTGTGTCTCCTGCTTCAACGCCCTTTTTAATCCTATAAACAGAGACACTTTGAGGTTAAGCTTTGCAGAATAATTAAAGCTTGCAGGGTATCACATAGCTTATTTAAGTTTTCTATTTGAAGTTAAATGTTGCATAACACAAGCTGCTAACATCTGGTGTCAGGTAAGTAGCGATCCACAAGACTTGTTTGTTTTTTAGTGCTCTGTGCTTTTAAGACCCAATTTAAACATTGTTTTTATGTGCTCTGTATCTGGATAGTGTCTATCAAACGAACACTTTAGCACTGTGACTGGATTGTAATCAAATCAGTCAGACTGCATGTGGTAGAGAATATTGCTTTTCGATTGACCTTATATTCATATGTTAATATTTTGAGTATGCTTTGATTTCATGCTTTGATTAATTTTTTAAATAAAATTAAGTTTTTTCTTTTTGTTGGGGAGATACACCTGTAAGTAATCAAGCTTTTATTTATAAAGCACTTTCAAAATTAAATTGTTACAAAGTGCTTTACATGGAACACACATGCATTTAAAATTAGTGTTTACATAAAAAGCAATTACAATGTCTGAAGCCTGCCTGCCGATCCTGCCTAACTTATTTACATACTTAGCTCAGCGTAGTACTCACCGTTTGCTGCTCCAGCTCTTTTATCTTGGCAGTGGTTTCCTCCTGTTCTCTTGTTTTTCTTTCTAGTTGTTCTGAAAATCAATGATTCATATTAATGTCAGTATCTTTTTAAAAAGGTTTGACATTAACACACTGACTTCCATAAAGAGATAAAAGTAGTTAAATATTCTTACCCTTAAGGGTTTCCATGGTGTGGGTGAGCTCAGCACAATGTTCCTCTGACTCACTGCGTTCATCTTTCAGCCTGGTCAGTTGTGTCTCAATAGACTGCACCGTGTCCAGGAACAGGGAAAGGTCAGCTGGGAAGGGGGCTACCTCCTCTACTTGCACATCTTCAGGAGCCAGAAAACTTATGTGTCTCCATATTTCAGCTAATATCTCCCCTTTCTTTTGGGCATCTTCATGTTCCTCCTTAAGTGAAGCCATCTCTCTCTCTAGCCTCTCCTTGTCTGTGTTCTCTCTCTCTGAGGCGTTCTGGCTGGCATGGTCCAATGCCTCTCTCGTAGACGCCAGTTCACTCTCAAGCCGAAGTATTTCCGCCCCATCTCTCTCCGAAGCATCGAGGCTCGCTTGGACGGATGAAAACTGGGCCTCTTTCATCAGAGCCAAATCACTCTCCAATCTGGCGACTTCCATCCTCTCTTTCTCCAGGGCCTCTTGACTAACATGCTCTGCCTCTCTCAGGAAGGCCAGCTCCGTCTCTTGCCTGGCCACCACCTCGCTGGTTCTTTCCAAAGCCTGGAGGCTGCTCCGGAGGGCTGCGAGTTCGGCATCGGCCCGGCTGGCACTCTCGGCCCACTGCTGCCTCTCCTCCTCCCTCTGCTTGACGGCCTCGGCCAGCTCCTGATCCATCTGACGGAACTGAGCGGTCAAAATCTACGCAGAAAGAGAATACCACAGAGGAAGAGAGAGAGGACATAGGTTCAATTCAATTCTGTTTATTTAAGAAGGGGACAGTGCAGATGAATAAAACAAGGGATTCTCAATGGGATAAAAATGCCAGAATTAGCCAGAAGTCTACTTTTCATCAGTAGTCCCCTGACCTCAATGTTAAAACGGGCTTTTTAAAATACAAATAAGCAAGGAGAGAAAGGATAAAAGGAAGAAAACACAAGCAAAGTAGAACTTGGAAAAGAGGACAAAGATTAGAAAAGACATGGCTGTTGAGAGCAATAACATTCAAAGTACAATGATAGAAAAAAATATATAATAATAATTTAAATAAAATAAAATACAAATCTGTTGACATTGCAAACTAACATAAGTGGGTGTGTGCTGTGTGGCTCAGTCAAACAAAGAATTATGACCCTGTCGATATTTAGGGTGTGTCTGTTTGAACAGTTTTCCATTCATCAAACAGGAACAGTATTCATTACAGCTGAGGTATCTATAAATATCTGTGCCCAAAAGGGGGCGGTCTCTTAACTAACAGACTTATCCAGTACAACAGGATCTCTACCTGTTTCTGCTGATCAGCGCTGCTCACTTCCTGTTGCAGCATTTCCAGAACTTGGGAGCGAGAGTTTAGAGCTTCCTCGAGCTCCTCACAACGCTGCTGTGCTGCATGAAGCGCCTGGGGAGAAGAGAAGACAATATGATTGAGTATATTTCATTTCATTTAACTTTTATTTATCCTATATAAAGGTTTATAAAGGGTGAGTGTATCTTTGAAGTGTTGCCATTCAAATGTGTGTACCGTATATTTTCCTCTGTCTTCTAAGATAGTAAACTGATTTTAAATTCAATACAGGCTCTATTTTTCCTGACTATTTTTCCCCATACAACACATTTTCAATAACGGGTGAACGACTCAATTATACATGGATAAACTACAAATGAAGAGTAATCTTGTACCTGCTGAAGCTCGCCATCGTTGTGAGACTGTGCTGTGACCCTCAGCAGCTCTTCTTCATGTTTCTGGATCTGTTCCTGGAAACGCACATCCTTGTCACAGACAACCGCCTGCAGCTTCAGCAACTGAAAAAAGAAAAAAGAAAAAATTCTCGTTAAAGGCGCACTATGCAGGGGATCTGTTTCCATTTTCAGAGCCTGCAGTTAGTTTACACAACATATTTTCTGTGTGTGTAATTGAATAACCTTCCATTCATAAATCAAAACATAATTATTTTGAATAACCTGGAACCAAATGTGAGACTACAATATGTTTGTGAACAAACTGTGGGCCCTGCTGCTGAAAACAACAACAGTGAAACAGTAACTTCTCAGGAAGCTTTCTAACTTCAAACAGTGTTCCAGGGATCATATTTCCCTGTGAGGAAAGTTTGTTTATTCATTTATCAGGATATATTTGAGAAAATGTTCACTTCTCTGACACACCAAAAGTTACATAGTGCTCCTTTAAATTTAAAAATCATTATTAGTTAAGAGAGTAGGACTACATGTAATTAAAAGACGCAGCTGGTTCACCTGATCAGCATGGGCAGATTCCTTCTCTTGAAGGAGCTGCTCTGTGGTGTGGAGTCTGTCCTGCAGCTCTCTGCTGTTGGCTTCCTCTTTGCTCAGTTTGCTCTTCACATTCTGAAGTTCCTCGTCCACCGCAGCACCGGCTTCTGTGAAAGAGCTGTCTGGACTCTGCTGCTGCTGGAGACATAACAGATCTTCAAGTTAAGATAAAAACTAAAAGTGCTTGAGCTTTATTTAAGTTTGTTAATAACAAGTGGCATGTCTTTGAAATAAAGATCATGAAATTATCCAACAAGCACAACGCAGACTGTTTTGCCTGGTTTGAACTTACTGTTGCGCCCCCTTGTCCTTTCAACTCGGTTATCTGTTTGTTGAGCGACACCATCTTGGCCTTGGCCTGCAGTTTGAGTTTGGTGAAGCGAGCGTCAGCTTCTTCTTTCTCATTCTGTGGATAGGGAAGTCATACAAGACATTGTCATAAAGCATATACTGTATATAATCATACATTTGCAATTTGAAACTGTACATATTTATAATAATAGCAAATGTTATATTCTCCTATACATTATATGAAAATAATAATATATTCTATGAAGAATGGAATTAATTAATTAATTAATTTTAGTTATTGCTCAATTGCTTTGGCAATGTTAACTCTTGTTTTCCATGCGAATAAAGCCCCATAGAAATAATGTGAATTCAAGATAGTGAACTCATTTAAATTTGGAGTAAATCCTTTATCAGCAAAGAAAAAACAAACAAACACACAAACACACACACAAACACACACGTTATTAACCTTGAGCAGTGCATCTTTGTTATCCAGATGGGTGTCCTTCTCGCTGAGCTGAGTGTCTTTGTCTCTGATGAGGTCCTTCAGATGGACCACCAGTTGTTCCAGGTGAGCCAGCCGCTCTGTGGTTTCTTCAGGGACCTCAGACTCATCCTGGCCGTCTCCGGCAGGGAGCTGAGGCACCAGCATGTCCTGCTCAAACAAACGGGTACGCTCAGTTTATTTGCGAAGGTTTGTGCAATAATAGCAAGGCCTGCCTGAGACAGTAACTCTTTTTCTTGAAAACCAGCATTTCAACTAAAAAGTGGAGGATGCTAACCATTACTTGATTCAAACGAAGTTTCAAATTTCACAAAAGTTTGGAAATTGGACCAGACACAAAATCTACACACACACTCAACAATACTCTTCATCAAAAATGTATGTGTTTCTCTCACCTGAGGGTCTCCATCCGGGGGCTCCTCTCCAGAAAGCTCCTGGAGGACTGTGGCCAGACGGCTCAACATATAGATGGCACTGTGAGCGAGAGGAAAAATAATGATAACAGCCTCGTCGCTAAACTAAAAGTAATTATGTTGGACACACAGGGTTAGGGTGACATTTATTTGCTACACCTGCGCAAGCCCTTTATTGTTTGCTGAAGATTATATGCCGGAGATGTAACTCCTGTTCAACAGTTTGACACTTTCTCCAACATCCTCCACGGTTATGCCTCAGTATGAATTCTGCTGCAAACGTATAATTCAAGTTATTTATAGAAGCATAAACGCAGCCTACAGTTAAACCCTTTGCTAATGCTCAGTTTGAAATTATTTTCTAATAACAACAGCTTCAAGTGCTGCCTGACATGTCCTCTGAAGGTGTGAATCTACACATAATCCCAGGAAATTTTATTTAAATACAGACAAAAAAGCAGTTTTTTTAAACCAAGTTTCATAATATTTATGAACATGTATTTTCAATCAATTTTTTTTTATGAAAGCTTATTGAGACACAACTTTGATATCATGTATTGCTTGAGACCAGGTTTGCAGAGGCCTAACATTCATATCATGACATTTTAGATTGAACAGCAGAAACACTGATAACAGTATTTTAGATATTTAAGATTACATTGCACAGGCTACCTATTCTAAAATGCAATAACTGAGTTTGCACCGTCAGAAGCACATTTTCTAAAAACAAGTTTCCCATGAACATCCTTTCGCCCAAAGCAACACATTGGCGGACGACCCCCGAGACCCGTTTCTCCGAGGCGGAGCGAACCGAGCCGAGTTTACCCGAAACTGCCCCGCACTCTCCACTGCGGCTGCGTCACTCTTTTTGTGAACAGCAAAGATTATAGCTAGCTTATCACACACAAAAATGGACGTCAAACTTTCAAAGCTGCTGCACAGTGACGCCTTCACAAAGAGAAGTAAACATTATTGAAGGTTAAGAAACGGCGGAGAGAGCAGGATACTCCGTGAAAACATCCGGTGTTGTTTGACACAGTAAATTAGCCGTGGCTGCTAAAACGAGCTAATGCTAACCACTCTTTAAATAAGGACAGCTTCTTTTAAGCCCTGCTTCAATTAGCTTTTCACCTCTGGTGCATGACAGCTCTGGTGCGAGGACCACGGAGTGGAGTTTTATTATTTTTTAACAGAAAATACCTTTGACTCACCTGTGCGAGTGCTTCCCAGGTGAATGTATCTGCTTTTTATTAGATATATTTCCTCGGATGGATCTCGGAGCATAGCCACATCACCAAAACATTCCCGGAAACAAAACTTCCTTCGCTCTGATTGGACAGCCGGGATCTGCGCATGTAAGGGACTGTCTGCAAATTACTAGACGTGTCTTTCTTTCTAGGGAATATCTGCATTTAACTTACAATAAAAAACGAAAAATCAACCGACACACAATTTCTACACCTGGGGACCGTATTGAAGACGGTCCAAAAGATGGCAGGGCATGACCAAAGAGTCAAAGTGATCATCAACAATGGCAAGCAGCTCGGGAGGAGTTTAATGCTGCTGGCTCAATACACCACAGTGTTTGTGGCCTTCGTGGGACGCAGCATTCAGTGGATGGTGGAAGTGGTGCGGTTGACCACCGTGGTCACACGCTCCACAGTATCAGTGTTCGACTCCATCTACAGATATCTGAGTTGGGGGAAGAGGAAAAGTGTCGGTGAGGTGGTGCCAGAGAGATAGATGGCAAGAGTGGCGCCACCATGGGGCCTCAGTGACTTTGTCTAGATGGGAAGCCAAAAAACTAAAACAAAACTGAAGGAGTGAACTCTTTGGAAATATGTTAACCGATGCTGGATGAAGAATGAAGAAATTAAAATGAGGCCTTATTGAAGTCATAGAAAATTTAGCTTTTTATTTAAAAAAAAATTAAAAAATGATGGTGTCATATTTGAATGTGAGGTTACACAATGTGTTTATTCCATGTTTTGTTTTTAGCCAGACAAATCTCTTCTATAAGGCTGGGAACTGCATTTCAGGCTATTCCAGACACAATGTGGGAAACTCCTGTTGCCGTGCCAATCATCCCTTATACCAGCAAGTGACTGTTAATGCAAATGAGTTACCTGGTGGTGACGTAGAGTGAAGTATGTTGGAAGCATAAATTCAGTGTTCCATTATTGCACTACAACAGAGGAGGGACTTTTAACTACATGCAGAAATCAGCCAAATGTTTTTTTTATACTGTACATATATGCATGTGTGCCTGTCTAAAGCATAGGCTACACAATATATGATCTAGCTGTAGCACATGTTGGTTTGTTTGCAAACAGGCTAGTACATGCTGCATTAATGAAATTTGGGGAATGAACAAATAAGCAAATGTGCAGGCTACATCGCTTACCTGTGGAAATGTTGCTTTCTGTGGTTTTTACGACTGAAATGTGTACTGTTATTTTGAGAAATTTGTGTAAAAAAAAAAGAGTAATGAACACTATACCACTATAGACAGAAAACAAATGTGAGTTTAGGATTTCCTTGAATGAAAAGTGAACTGTTGAACCGCAGCTACATTTACTAAAAGTAGTGTGATTTTTATTTAAACTTTTGTATTCATACTTACTGTATATTTGACATGATAGCTTCTTTTAACTTCTACCAACAGAAGTTGGTACCAAGTACCAACATGTACTGTATATATCCGTTTTATTTTGATTTTATAACTAACATTTTAGCAAGTTGTAAGAATGAAGAACTTATATGATACTAATTTGAAATATGAGTATAAGATGTTATAGGAAAAAAGGGCCACATTTAGGAAGTGTCATTTAATTACATAATAAGCAACTATACATTTTTGTATTCTTTAACTTGTTTCTAGTATTAACAATGATATCAAAAAGCTTTGAAATTAATTTCACTACACACAAACTGTAATGTTTAAGTTGTTGTACCCCTGGCGGCCCAAGTCGTCTTGACTTAAAACTGTTGCATCCTAATAAAATCCTATACCTAAAACAGTTTTAATATTTTGTATTTGCAGAATTAAACACAAGAAGGGAAGCAAATAAATGTTAGGTTTGCTTAACTATTATTCTATTAATTTTTTATCTTCAGATTGCTTCTTTTTCCAAACATTAATCCAACAAGCCAACAATGAAATGTGTAATAAAACATCAGTGATGGCCTGGGGAAACTTTATTTTGAATACTTAAAGTAGGCTAGATTTAGCTTTATAGTATTTTACTTGAAGGTGAAGTAAGCGGTTTATTTATGTTAAAGGTGCTGTAAGCGGAATGGTTCTTTTAGCTAACTTCCTGTCAGTTACTGCAGTCAGCAGTCCCCTCGCTCGTCCCTACGTCACCACATTAATGCATTGCGGTCTTCAAACAGCAGGTTACCTAGCATCATCTCAGATCCATAAGTGTGATAAAACATGATAAAAACCATCAAAACAGACATTGGGAAGGATTTTTACCTGCTCCGCCATTGTAGGCGCATAAACATTCACCCATCTGTTGCTCTGGCGTGCACCGGCAGTGCATGACGTAGGGACGAGCGAGGGGACTGCTAACTGCAGTAACTGACAGGAAGTTAGCTAAAAGAACCATTCCACTTACAGCACCTTTAAGTAGGATTTTATTTATCACTTTTACTTGTAAAGGAGTACTTTTACATTTGGTTAACAAATGTGATTCTTACTGTACCACACATACTTGAGTGCACATGCTGAGTTAAGTGTGTCCCATCAGCCGTAATGAACCATGTAAGGGATGAAAGCTGTATTGTGCTTGTCAGCGGTCCTCAGGTTAAATACAGGTTGAAGTCATAACAGTCAACCTGCCCTTTTTAATGGGACGATTAAGCCGATCATCTGCATGTGTACAGCCTGGATTATACAGCCAGCGACTAGGTCACAAGAGGACACACAGAGGGGACGCCCACAAACACTGTCAGCTACAAAAAGGCTCCACAAGTCAGCCGCTATTCTCACTCCAAGTCCTATTGATCTGTGCCTGGGAAAAGGGACAACCTTCCACTTCACAGTAGACTAATTGGGTTTAGAGGTCTCCAGTTATAAATTACACAAACACACAGGAGTCGGAAAGAAATGGGTAACTCAACAGGAAGCACCGTGGATGACCTGCAGGCGGTGGAGATGCACATCTGGTACAAAAAGTTCATGACAGAGTGTCCGTCGGGTCAGCTCACCCTGCACGAGTTCAAGCAGTTCTTTGGGATCATAGGGCTGGACCCGGAGGCCAACGCATACATAGAGCAGATGTTCCGCACGTTTGACATGAACAAGGTGAGATGCTGCTTTTGGTGTGTGTGTGTGTGTGTGTAAGTGTTAAAGGTGCTGTAAGCGGAATGGTTCTTTTAGCTAACTTCCTGTCAGTTACTGCAGTAGCAGTCCCCTCGCTCGTCCCTACGTCACCACATTAATGCACTGTGGTCTTCAAGTAGCAAGTTATCTAGCATCATCTCAGATCCATAAGTGTGATAAAACATGATAAAAACCATCAACACAGACATTGGGAAGGATTTTTACCTGCTCCGCCATTGTAGGCGCATACACATTCACCCATCTGTTGCTCTGGCGTGCACCGGCAGTGAGACCATGGAGTGTATATAATATATATGAGTGAGAAGACATTCAGTTTGTAGCGTTCTCTCTTCTGATTGGATAAAAATTTCAGGATACTCCAATACGTTTATTTGCCGATTACATGCAAAGCAGCTGACTGAGAGATCGGCTTTATGAAACGCGCACATTATGTAAGTGATCACTGTATGAATAAAGAGTGATTTAACACTTATATTAACATAAATAAACCGCTTACTTCACCTTTAAGTTCAAGAAGATTTCCTGTTAGGATGTGAAGGGAGAAACTTTTGAAGTGGGCAGATGGGATTTTTTAGTTCTTGTCATCCTTGTAAGTCTTTTATTATTGACATTCAGAAAGAGACATAGCATGAACTAAATCAACACCTTGGACATAAAGATGTAAATAGATGGTCTTAGACTGGGTTCAAATATAAATACGTTTAAACAAAGTCTGTTTTGAGGGATGAAATATATGCTGTCAAAATGAAAAAGTCAGGAAAACTTAATTTCAAGGATTATTGAGTTTTGAGGCCAACTAAAACTGTTACGTTTTAGGAAAAACTGCCTACGTTTCAGGCAACTCATTCTCTTTAGTTGAGATGACTTCTCACTCATAGGTTAATGTAGCTTAACATTGAGTTCAACATTCTAATAGCAATAACGATTGTGCCAAACGATTATCTGGCAAATAGATAACAAACAATACCAAGTCGGTCAAAATGTATTTTAGAACAATTAACTGTATGAACAATAAATTGGAACAACTTATTCTTTTTGGATTATTATTATTTTTTTAACCTTTATTTATACAGGTAAATCCCATTGAGTCCGAAGACTCTTTTGCAAGGGAGACCTGTTCCCATTTACACACTCATTCATACACCGATAGCAGGCTAACTATCGACATTCACACGAGGCAAGGTGGGTGAAGTGTCTTGCCCAAGGACACAACTATGACACAAGTGGCAGGGCGGGGATCGAACCTCCAACCCTTTGATCATCGGCCGACCCGCTCTACCAACTGAGCCACAGTCGCCCTGAATTCTTAGTATGTAGAAGATGCAGTGACCTCGCATTGAATTAAGATTGTCTCTGAGCGTGTAAAGGGGTCATCACCACAGGATGTGTCTGTGCACTTCTATATTTAGTCACGCAGAAGGCCGTGCTAATCTTTATGCATTATTCAAACAGTGAGATTATCTGAGAGACAATGATGAGATTGATGTTCAGATCGTCGCCTAGGTTCAGAGACGGTTCATGGAGATAATCCTCCCTCCCTGGCCCTGGCTACATTTCACACAGAAATGTAGCCAGGGCTTTTGGAATTGCAATTAGTTATCCCTTCAAATTGGCTGCAAATAGTTAGTCAGTATAAGCCGATGGTCATGCTAATTAGAAGTGCATTATGTAACTTTGGGTGTGTCAGATAAATAAACATCGTCTAAGGTATATTCTCATAACTGAATAAACAAACTTTTTTCCCCAGGAAAATTGGATCCCTGGAAGAACACAGTTTGAAGTTACAAAGCTTCCTGAAAAGTTATTGTTTTTGAGCTGTTGTTTACAGACGCAGGGCCCAAAGTTTTATCTACAAGCATATTCTAGTCTCATGTTTGGTTCCAGGTCCCTCAAAATAATTTTTTTAAAATTTAAAATGATAGAATTATTCAATACTAAAAATTCCATATAGAGAAAATTTGGTAACTGCAGGCTCTGCAAATGTGAACAATCCCCTTCCCTTGAAACTGTATAGTGTACCTTTAAGGTCTGTTTTGACAAGGGGCCTGCTCTTGTTTTTTGCAGGACGGTTACATAGACTTCTTGGAGTACGTGGCTGCTCTCAGTCTGGTGATGAGAGGGAAGATGGAGCACAAGCTGCGCTGGTATTTCAAACTTTATGATGTGGACGGGAACGGCTGCATCGACCGACATGAGCTCCTCAACATCATAAAGGTAGAATATGTATAGTGCACCTTCCCAACAGTGGATCGGGTCTGCACGTCATATGCATACTGACTTTTATTGTGTTCCTGCTGTAGGCTATCCGTGCCATCAATGGGAGTGAAAATCAGGACCTAACCGCTGAGGACTTCACAAACCGTGTGTTTGACAGGATTGATATAAATGGAGACGGTGAGTGGGTGGGTTGGACAGCGGTCCCGAGCTGTCTTCAGATACTTAAAAGGTGCTCCGAGGAACTTTTAGTTTTTGTAATTAAAGTTTTCACTAATTGAACTTTTACACAAGTACGACTTTGAAGGGTAACAGATTTTTCACAGCGAAATCTGTGAAAGTTTGGTAATTTAAAGTCAGATAAATGTGAGGTAGGTTTAAGGACTACAAGTTTCAAAAATGGAAAAATAAATCCGGCGGTAAGAATTGAATAATAACTGAGTTTGCCAGACCCCGGCAGCCTGCTTCTCATCTTATCTGGCGGCTTTCAGCTCTAAGCTACCTTTGCTGCTTTAAGCGAAACACACCCAAATATCAAGACTAAACTCTTAGCCATTGAGTTGCATTGTGGGTAATGTAAGCACCAGAATTTTGCCTACAACATACATGGATACATTTTTTGTAATGTTGTGTCTTTAAATACAATCTTCCCCTGCAACAGGCGAGCTTTCCTTGGAGGAGTTTGTGGCCGGCGCTCGCAGTGATGAGGACTTCATGGAGGTGATGATCAAAAGTCTGGACCTCAACCACATTGTGGCCATGATCGACAGCAGAAGGCAAAAGGCAGAAGGCAGAAGGTCTAGCCAGGTCGGCCCAGCCTCACAACCTCATTCATGATTCAACCAGAGAGCTTCAATACTCCGCCTCTGCTAGAAAATAAAAACTCATTTATTGACTGAGATTTCTATTAAGATTGAATCCGGTTTACTATGCCAGCCAGTGTATTTTTATTTTATTTTATTTTGTTATCTCTGACACACACACCTTTTGAATGCATTTTGATGACTCGGTCAACCTCTGCAAAGCGGTGATTGTCCTTGTAGAAATGTTGCAGAGCTTTCCTAAAGGCCGGCATGAGTGATGATCTCTAGCTACGGTCTACTTCGTACCCACAGATACCTTGAGGGATGAAGGAGGAAGATAGTGGAGGAGAGTGGCAATTATGTGGCACTCACTGCTTTCAATATCTTCAGGTCTGAGTTACTCTGCATCAAACTTCACCACTCACTGTTTACCTGTTCTTGTCTGTGTGTATTACAGCACTCCACAGCATCCATTCTACATTTGATTATATCAAAGGTTTAATACACCAACAGGAAAAGTTATTTTGAAGAGATTTAGTAGTGTGCAAACTCTCAAATGTTTAGGATATCTTTTTTATGTTTTGTATATTATTTCAAAATAAAGCAAAAAGGTAAAAACACTGGCTTGTGGTTTTGCAGCATTTAGTGTGTCTCTTTGACTGATTCACTGCCTGCTCAGCATAAATACAGATATAGATTACATGCTTTTTTGGCTATACGCTCGATTGGGGCCTTCTGTTATGGCCCATACCGATGGGCAGCAAAAGCAAGTTTAAATCTATATAAAGCTTGTGGATTTTTCTCTATTATAGTCTCAGTATCTTATCGCATCAGGGTAAACAACAGCTGACACATAACAAAAACAAACTCAACCCTTTGAGCAAGGACATGACTCACCTGCAAGGTGTCAGGGTTGCTCTATGTCAAAATACAAAACCTTATTTTAAGCAGGATGAACTAAATTATATAATATCTGTTTGTTTTATGTACATAAAAAAATACTGTCTTTAAATACATAGAAAACTTAACGAAGACTTGACAAAATAAAAAATATATATACAAAGCGAAATTGCCAATATGGCATTTATTTTATACTAATGCAAATATATATCATGGAATTTAACACATACATTTTTTCTCTGCACATTCTGAGGCACAGAAACTTTCACCCACAAGGGGGCAGTAACATAATTGGATTTATTTTCCTCCACAAAATATCCAACAACATTCTGACCTGCTAATTTCACCAAACGCTCGTCCTCAAGTGTCCAAATGTCCCCGGTTTGTCTGAATGTCAATGTGTTTCATCTCACTGATATTCTCAGCAGGCTCACAGGAAGTCATACAGGTACTTGACAATTTCAAAATTCACAGTCCTGGAAGATAAAAATCACAGAAAACTTGTTCTCAGTGACAACAAAAAAAGGTAAATATGTCGATTATTCCATTCAATAGTTCTGCTGTCACTCTCTGTGTATAATTAACAGACATGAACCACACACACACACACACACACACACACACACACCTGGAAATGGCACAGATGAAGTCCATAGGCACGGCACATTTGTACTTCGGGGCATCGAGCTGGTCGTCATGGCTGACCTGAGTCAACAGCTGTAAGGTCACCAGAGAGGAGATCTGGAGGGAGAATAGAATGTGAAATGAGACTGTTCCACTTTTAAATTCAGCTTTTTTCTACACTACATGATGAGAGCCAATTGCATCCATATGGGACGCTCAGGCCTACTTTCCTATAACTATTTCATGCTCGGGTAATAAATAGATCAACATTTGGCTACGGATCCTGATCCTTATAAACATATGGGTAGAAAACTTTAATATGAGACACTAGGGTCATTAGGCCTGATTTAACATTAAAAACAAGTATGTGGTTCGCACCTACAAATGAAAGAAAATTACTATTTAAAAGCCTACAATTATTAGAGGTGCTCCGAGGAACGTTCAGTTTGTGTTAATTCTTGCAGCCTCTTTGGACAAAAGCGGCCGTGCTTTTACTACGCCAGCTGTTGTTCCTGGGTGAGCGTACCCATGACAAAGACTCAAATAAGAAATATAGAAAAATAGCATTCTTTGCACTGATGGACTCGTCTTCTGTTACATATAATTCATGATCATCAGAGGAAAAATGTTGACTGTCTCAGAAATATTTAAAAGTTTCTCGTAGTACCTTTAAGGCTTTTTTTTCCCTTTCATTTGCTTATCTGGCAAATGGGGGCGTAATAGGAAAATGTTTCCTGAGGTTTTGTGTAATATGCTAAAAAAAAAGTGTGAAGTGAATGTGAAGTGAATGTGACATCATCAGACCTGGGAGAAGATGCTGGCAGTGGGGGCGACTCTGCTGTCCACCACACTGTAGAAGATGGCCAGCAGGCGGTCCAGAGGGAAGGGCTTGGGCCCCAGAAGGTGGTTACTCGTCTAGGAAGAGACACAGAATAGATTTGTATTTGAAAGAGTAATTTGTTTAAATAGGCCATGTAGAAAATAACTATATTGTCAGTCACGTAATTTTCATTGGAGCCATTCTACATCGCTGTCTAAATCGCTGTCTTGAATCTTGATGTATTTCCTTTCTTTTTACTATCTCTTAAATGCAATTTCTAATGTCTAATCTTGATGTATGTTATGCCCCTGTAAAGCACTTTGAATGGCTTGATGTCTGAATTGTGCAGCTAGAGAAATAAACTTGCCATGCCTTATAATAACGGGTTGTGATAAAAACGAATGGAGAACATAGCCAGTGTTATATAAGGATCCTCACCTTTTCATTTTTCTTCAAGAAGTTTGTTTTCTTGATTTTACCATGGTGCTGTTGGGAAAAAACAGAGGGACACATTTAATTCGTTCACAAAATAAATCACAAATGACCAATTTGCCTTTAAGGGCTTTGCCATCTGTAACAACACCCCTTGATTCATTTTAAAAGGATATTCAGTTCCTCTACCTTTAGAAAGAAGCGTTTGTCTGTGCGGGCGGGGTTGTAGGATGCCAGGTAGGCAGCAATCAACAGGAACTTGGAGTAATAAGGCAGTTCCACATGAGTGTGAGCCGATAAACCTTTAGGGGACATAAAAAGCAACCAGTCATAAAAATAAAAATGTGCCCTTAGATCATCATATACTCTCACACAGTATTAATCCATGATGTTCAGTGCATGTCAATTTGGTTTGGATATACTGACATGCAAAAATTCCGCATGACTCCACGGTGTATCAGCCTATTTCACAGTTTAACATCTGCTCTGCAAATGCATGACGTCATCGAGTGCAACAGTGCTCAGTGTGTGTGTGTGTGTGTGTGTGTATTGGTACCTCTCATGACTCCAGTTTCCTTCTCCTCCATTTGCTGCATCTGCTCCCACTGAAGACTGAAGACAGGAAAGAGAGGAATGTTTAGAATGTTTAGAAGAAAACCGCGGAATAAGTGGTTAGATCAAAAGTTGACTTAATTCATTAAAAAAAAACACAGACCTGGACACTTCTCGCAGGTAAACGGTATGCATGGCTTTTTTCAAATGAGGCTCAATGTTCCTCCACAGCTTGTGTGTGTCCGTCTCTTTCACTGGAGGAAAAAAAAATTGAGCAACCTTGTTGAAAAAGCCAAATTTGTGTCATGTAATAAGTAGAGAAGAGAATAGATGTGATCAGGAAGGTGAGGAAATACAGGACAATTATAAAAAAGTCTACAGGGGGGGGGGGAATAACAAGCTTTGTGGAGAGAGATGTTATCGCAGGGCTGTTGTTTTGGGCTGCATTAGATTGTTACAGGACCAAATAAAGAAAGTGACCATAGAGACAATAAATACTGCTTTGCAATTATCAAGCACACATAAAGACAACAACTGAATACTAATGTTGCCAAGTGTCTGGTAGACGACGTGTGAATAGGCAACTTTATATGATGACAGCAGGGTATTGTTTACCACTTGTTTCTGCTTGCCCCAAGTGGCTAAAATAATCAATGAATGCAGCTTTAAAAATAAATATCAAAAAAGGTCCAAATAGCTAAAGGCAATCTCAACTTAATTGAAAGAACACAAAGAAAAGGTCATTTTTAAATATTGATCAGCCCGTCTAATGAATGGACTACACCTCTTTATGCGTTACCTTTTCCTTCTGCCAACGGCTCACAGTACTTGGAAAAGTTGAGCGCAGCCTATAGAGTAAAAGGAGAAATCAATGAAGGAAGACTGAAAGAAAATCTTATATTCGAGATTCAAGAATCATGAGTGTGTGTGTGTGTGTGTCTCTGACCAGGTGGCGCAGCTCTCTGAGGTCCCGGCAGACAGAGTAAAAGACTCCCAGCAGGATGTTGATGTAAGCGGAGTAAAACTCAGACGAATATGAAGGATGTCTGTCCTGGGACAAAATCTGCTGCAGCTCACCTAACAAGTAAATGAACGGACAGACACATAACAAACAACCAGTTTAACTATGCTTTGGCTTACACACAACAAAAACAGACTATAAAAGACCAAATCTCTCTCAAAAAGCGGTCACTGATTCTCACATCAAGTACAATGATTCACTCCCCTCTGGCTGAATTTTTTTATACAGTGGTGTTTTATTTCCTAATGCAATATTCCTCCACAGTCGCTGCTGCATTGAGTGTAAGACAAAATCGCACGTACAAATCTCACATCCGCCAAGCGTGCTGCATCATTATGCAGTGTGGTGGTGGGAGTTATTCATGACACTGGCTGATGTGTGTGAAATGGGAAGAATTCTACCTTTACTGTAGTCGGGGAAATGGAGCAGAAGAGGTTCGAAACAGCCGGTGTTTGGTCTGAACTTGTCCCAGACGATTTCACTGAGCATGATGAGGGTCACGTTGTCCTCGACCTTTAAAGGAAACATGTTTACAAAGAGGTCACCTAAACTGTGGTTTAAAAAGATGCTACGATCAACTTTAAAATATTCCTTAAAGAGTCTAATTTTTGATTGTGATGATTATGAATTACATGTAACAGCAAACAAGACCATCTGTGCAAAGAATGCTATTTTTTATATAGTTTTTTTTAAACGCCTTTGTGAAGGGAACGCTCACCCAGGAAAAACAGCTGGCGTAGTAAAAACACTACCGCATTTGTCCAAAGGGGAGAGCAAGAATTAACACAAAATTAAAGTTCCTCTGAGTACCTTTAAACAACATGCCTACTTTATTGTTAAAAGATCAGTGAGAGTACGTCTCCATGGCTACAGACCTTGCTACCTCATTAAATTCATGTGTTTTATATATTTATTTCTAATGCTGTGTATTTCATTTAGTGCTTATGTCAAACAAAGAAAAAAAGGCAAATCTCCAAATGAGAGAAGCTACAACCAGGAAAAGAATAATCAAAATAATGTATTTGAAGATTTATTTTCAAATAATTGACTTCCTTTTAGCTCGACATTATCTTGTACCTGCCATAACATGACTGATAAACATTATATACATCTTCTGTATCGTCATTATAAATATCTAAGTTGCCATCAGTGACATTTTCCTGTTCATGTCAGGCTGCGACTCAGTTTTTAGAAACCAAAGCAAAAGCTCCTCCTGTTCCCTCCAATAAAAATGATCCTAATAAGTTCTGCACGGTGAGGTTTCACAATCTGACATTTGGGTGAACGACTGGAGCTTGATATTGGCAAATGCCTTGAATTGATAGCAAGGCAGCCTGGAATTATTATCAAGAGTGAAAAGGTTGGATCGAAGCATCACTGCACAACACTTAAGGTATCACGAGTCAACGTTTCGTATTGACCAAAAAAGACACACAACCCGATACATTTTGGAGAGCTGGATCCAGTTTAGAAAAAATAACAGCACGTCCTCTTTTCCTAACTATGTAAATGTCTCCAAGGTTTGATTCTGATTATTGACAGCTCCCTCTGCGTGTGCCTTTCTACCACTATAATAAAGCCTGAACGGTAAATGCTGCCTCACTTTGAAAAGATTTCTCGTTACACTCACAATCAACCAAGAAAAAATATTATCTTTCACATGAATTAAACCTCCAAATAATTAACATTTTTGTCATCTCTGTGACTTTTATTATAATACCGTGAGTGGTTTCTGTCCTTCCATTTTCTAAAGAGAATTATGAAAGAGTTCCACGCACAAACTCACTCAGCCGAGGTCATTCATTACAAAAGCAGCTCTTCCAGTGGCCTCTTCATCATCCACAGAGTGTAACAACAACAACAACAACAGTCAAGCCTCTCACTTGATAGATAACACAAAGAGCTTGAGGCACTTTCTCACCAATTCCTGAAGACGGAGGAGAGCAGGGAGCAGATTGGCATCGGCGTCTCTCAGAAGCTCGGCTTTTTCCATTACCTGGGAAATACACTCAAGCTTAGTTTGGGTTGGTACATACATACAGAATAAACTTATTTTTATTATTATGGCACATTACGGTTTTATATGCTTCAAGCTTGCTTTAAAAAAAAAAAAAAATTAGGAAGCCAAATTACTAAAGTAGATTAAAGCTATAGTGCGTAACTTTTTTAATCAATAAATGCCAGTTACATTCAAGCCATCGGCGGCAAACGAGTTGACACAAGAGGATTTAGACCATCGGCTTTAATTAATCAGAATTCCCCATGGGGTAAACATTCACACTTATTTTCTACAGGCCAATGCATCTGGAGCTTTGTTTAGCATTTATTTGCATACCGTACTATCATATTATCATACAAATGTTTAGGTGACACATCCACATAATACCCTATTCAATTTGAAATGCCACGGATAACAGTATTTTTTGTGTGTGTGATTTTCCAGAGTGGGCGTAGTAAAGTGCATGACACTCACAATGTATCGCGTGTGCTTGGCAGGAGACGGGGAGCAGTGCTGTCTGTAAATGCGCACAAAGTCAGACACGGAGGGACTGCGTGGGAGCAGCGCAGCAGCGTCGCAGCCGAAGAAGGAGAGCAGCACTTGTTCAAACAGCAACGCAACGGACACACACTCCACACAGCTGACTGTGGCGTGGGGCAGCTAAAGAGAAGAGGAGAAATTATGAAAGAACATTAGTTTGACATTTGTGTACTTTAATATCAAAGAGGGAAGCATAAGCCTATGCACACATTGAGTGTACACAAAAACTTTTGTTCGCCTCTAACATGGCCTAGCGGAAGAGGGCCGACCAGTAACCATGAGGTTGCTGGTTCGATCCCCTGCACCAGACACGGAGTGGTTATTTGTGAAACTAGTGGTGGCTGGTATTACATCTACGGTGCACACCATCTCTACAACAGTGTCCTTGAGCAAGGCACTTAACCCCAAACTGCTCCAGGGGCGCTGTACTATGGCCGACCCTGCACTCTGACCCCCTACGAAGTGTGGTGTCTTGAGAGGGGATATGCGAAAAGACGAATTTCAATGTAACAATAAACAAATAAAGTAAAGTTGACTTAACTTAAGGTTTCTCTGATTCCCATCCTAAACTTTTTGTACTTCAAATGAAATGTAATATTTCAAATATCTTTTGAAGGATGATCTAATTTAAAGTGCCTGCATTTGTTCAAGGTTTAAACCTGAAGTAGTTGGTAAGATAAGTTCCTTCATGTTAAGCAGACACCGTCACAAACCTTTACTCTTTGTGTGCAGAGAAAAATTAATTATTTAAATTTTTATAACAAATTTAGAAGACCGAGTGTCTCTTTCTCACCTCAAGTTCCCTCATCAGAACCTCCATCACATGACTCTTCCCTGAAGCCCGGTGACCGTAGATGAAGATGGAGGGGTAGCTGCACTGCTGGGGCTGGAAGAAAGAAAAGTTAGTCACTCTTTCCTCAATATAAGAGTATTACATTTTATGATCGATACTAACATCTTAAATAAACAAGTTTTTCTTATATCACCTTGTATCAACATGTAACCAATTCTACAGGTTTCAACAAGTTAAATATAACACTGTCTCTAAGATCAGCATGCCATTTAACCAATGTCAGGTCCAATACTAGTGGCAAAAACAATGTGTAGGGATATGAAAGGAAATTGGAGTCCGAGAGTTACTTGCAAAGTATATGAACGTAAAATGTTATGTTGTTGTTTATGTGTTTTATAGTTTTGTTAAAACACATTTAAAATGCAGACTGATGTTTGAAGCAACTTTACAAACAATTAATATATAATCCAAGGCCCGCAGAAACCCTGTGAAAGGTAGGCTGAGGCTCATATAGAAATGAACATATCTATTTATTAACACTACTAATTCCTATACCCCAAATGTAAACAAACAAAGTGGAGTTGGTTGACAGTGACACGAGCTTTTATAGCCTACCTGTCCCATGAGCGACAGCAGCATCCCCGCCTGGACCTCTCTACAGGGCAGCTGCTCTGCGACCCTGTGCAGCCTCTCCTCCTCATATCCTGGGTGCTGTAACAGCGCTGTCATCTTGGTAAATCTGACCGCGGCCCCGGGAATATTGCAACGGGAAGAGGTCTCTCACATGCGGCTACAAACCAACAGGTTAGCTCCACGTTCAGTAACAACAAATTCACGAGCATGCATGGAGAGACGAAGAAAACGCGACCAAAACAAGGAAGTCTGAAGGAAATGATATGCTGTGAACAAGACGGGGTGGTGTGGTTATATATAAGCCTCAAATTAAGAAGGGTAACAAACTGAAAAGGAGGTGAAAAGGTAACTTAAAAGTTGACAACACAAAACACTCAAGCGAGTGCACTCGGAGCAGTTTCGCGCGCGCCTTCAGATTACGTCAGATGACAGGCTTCCGCTCGCATCCAATCACAGAGCACACATAGCATCATGGGTACTGGAGTTTTTCCTCTCATAAAACTCATTTTTGTGAAATAAAGGGAAATGATCAATTAAAAATAAATATATTATGCTTTATATGATATTATAATATATACTATAATGTTATGATATATATTTGTTTTCCCCTAAAATGCTAAATGTTTCCAAAACCTCAAATGATGCGATGTCCTTTTGAAACATATAGGCCTATTGTATCTTTATATACAATCTATGGCCTATTCCTATACATTCATGGGCTATTGAAATATCTTATCCTTTTATAAGCCTAATGCCATGCCAACAGAGCAACAGCTGCTGAATAAATTGAGATACATTCGAAAACTCCAAAACAAACCCAATACATGAAAAACTGACCCTGCTTAGTTGAATTTGTTTGTACTAATTAGATAGTATATAAATACATTTTGATCAGTAAAATGTATCATTACAAATTATTAATTGCTTTAGCTCGCTTTAGTGAACAGAAAACTGGAGAATATAAGAAAATATATTATATTTCTGCACAGTAGCCTAAACCTGAAACAATCTGGCATTATTAACGTTTTATTATTTGGCCTATATCTCGATGGAAGAGACCGTGATTAAATCCCTTTAATTAGTAGTTTATTAGAGACATTGTATGTTAGTATTCATTTTTTAATGGTTATTTTACTATTCTCAATGAATATGTGTCTATTCCCTCATATGGTAAAAGGAAGTAGGCCTATCACATTATTTTCACTTATTTATTTATTTTCATGATAACATAGTGTGTGTTTAAGATTTCGCGCGCGTTACTGGAATAATAGCTAAACCTACGTCAGACTGGGATTAGGGGTTTGTGGGTTGGTCCTGTTATATCCGAGGCTATCCTCCAACTCTGTTTCAATAGGATCTCAGCTGCGGTTGTTGGTGTTGGTCTGTCGCCGTCGAGCACATAGGCACAGACGGATCATTTCAGCGAGATCTCGCCATAGACCGTATGGTTCACACACAGTGAATCAGAAACGAGACGAGCCTGTCTGTCTGTCGGAACAACAGGCGCCAGCTGTAGCCCAGACACGAACAAGGTAGGGACATTTTAAAATAAACATGCGGACAGATGTGGGATAAATCTACGGGGGCTTGTGCTACGGAGGATGGATTCCTGAAGCGTGTTTTTTTCTACCCGGAGCGCACGTTTCGTGACGTTTTATATATTTTTTATTTTAGGCTATTTCATTTTTTCGCAGAATGTTGAATGAAAATTACAATAAGAAAAAAACAACACAATCCGACCTGGCCATGCATGGATGCGAGCAAGCGTGAAGTGCTGATGTGGGTGCACCTGTGACTGAATAAAGTCATAACAAAATGAAAATGAAATGAACATAAATAGGCTATAAAACAAGATAAAAAAACAGCAACAAGAGTTCTGCAGCACCTTGTTTTGAATATGCCTTTTTCTGGTGGATCAGATGGCTACCGCAGATATTAGTTTGCTGAGGTAAAGGTCCATTGATCCTGAGGAGGACCGAGCAGGAGCAGACGACCCCCCTCCTTCACACAGAGAATGATCCCCGGGGCCCCCAACACCACCAACACCACCACCACCACCATGCTCCCCGCCTCCGAAGCCGCCAAAATCTACCAGACCAACTACGTGCGCAACTCCCGCGCCATCGGCGTCCTGTGGGCCATCTTCACCATCCTCTTTGCCATCGTCAACGTGGTGTGCTTCATCCAGCCGTACTGGATCGGAGACGGCGTGGACACTCCGCAGGCGGGCTACTTCGGTCTGTTCCACTACTGCATCGGTAACGGACTGTCCCGGGACCTGACCTGCCAGGGAAGCTTCGCCGAGTTCAGCGCCATCCCCTCAGGCGCGTTCAAGGCCGCCTCGTTCTTCATCGGCAGCTCCATGCTCCTGGTGCTCTCCTGCATCGGCTGCTTCGCGCTCTTCTTCTTCTGCAGCACCGGCACCGTGTACAAGATCTGCGGCTGGATGCAGCTGGCGGCAGGTAAGAGACAGCAATACACACAATACACTGTCAGTTTCTATGACTACAGGTGGAAAATCAGAACACAGTTGTCAAAGAAGTGTCTGTCCAGAGGAGCTCCAACACAAACCAGATGGTTTCACTTGTATCTTTGATCCAGTTTAGTTGCCTAAAAGCAGCTTAAACATCTCAGTGGGCACCTTAAACTTCCAGATGTTCCCCTGCTTTTTCTGATCATATACTCCTATAGACCCTCATTTGAGCTCTGTTGAGATTACTCAGAGCTAAAATAAGAATAAATACATTGAATCCATAATGATGCGTCTAATTATGTATCTTCACCTCCCCATTCAGACTGTAAATAAATTACATTAAAACTGTTTACCTGTAAAGCCAGATGTTCCCCAGACCCACTGCCCTATTTAAGTCGATTTTGACCCCATTTTAAAGTATAGCTGTTGTAACTACAGCATTGATTAATATAAGAGGTACCTGTTTGTAAGTGTAGGTGGGCTGACAACAGGGGGGGAATACAGAACTCAGATTGAAACAGTGAAAAATACATGCGTGCGGTCAGCCAACCATTTCAGCACACAAGGGAAACATTTCCCATTGTGTCTCAAGGCTACTACAGTCTCCCAAAAGTTAGTATTTCAATTTGAAATAGAAAACACTTACAGACAAACTAAGCTATACACAACATAGTTCCAAAAAGTAGATCATTAGCGCTTCCTTTAATGCAATCAGTCCACAGCTCTCTGAGCTGCGTGGCCTATACACTGTACACCGATAAGTGATATGACTATACATAAGACTAAAGTAGTAGAATTTGTACAACCTTCCCTGCCATTTTTCCATCACATTTTTTAGTGTGGTGGTTGGTAATACGAGATGTCCATTTCAGATTCATTCGTATTTTTGGCTTCAAATACTTTGACTTCTGTGACCTCCTTCTATTGGAAACTTTCCACATGTTGAAGACGATTGTTTCAAATCTCCCTCCTCTTTCTTACCGTGCATATTGTCCGGCTTTTGGTAGGCCTATTGTTTGCATTTTCAAACAATTTGTTGTTGATAATCACATTTTATGGATCAGAATTCCTTATAAATCTCACATTAGAGATGAATGTTTGATGAGCACTGCCTTCAAGTAGATAAAGAGAAAAAAAAGACTCTGGTTTGAATGTCTGTTTGATACTTTAGCTTGCAGCACACGTCTTTTTGCGTAACTTTGCACAGTAGTTGTCAAAGAGAGGGCTGTCTTTATGTCCATCATGTCTGTCATCATTCTGGTAGGTTCAGTCTTTTAAAAGAATGGAGGAAGACGTTATGAATGACAGTTTGAGAAGTGTCTGGAACTTACCACTAACACATTTTATAAGGTTTTTTCTCTTTCATGTGTAACCAATCTGTAATCCTTGCGAGTAAAAAGCCAGTCGACTCTTGAGCAAGAGATTCACAACTTAATGAACAATTTATTATTATTAATAGCTTTATATAAAAAGCTGACTTATTTGCCACTAAAGAATCCATTAGTTATAAAATAAAAGCCCTTTTAACAGCATGTGTTGTACTAGAAAGTGTCACTGATAAAGTGGAGCAGCAGGGCAGACAGCGGTGGTGACGTGTGGCATGTTGGTGCTCAATAACCTGGATGGACCCCAGAGTTTTGGTGGTGGCCATCTGGCTTTCTCACACACTCACACACACTCTCACACTCTCTCGCTCTCTCGCTCTCTCGCTCTCTCGCATGCACGCACGCGCACACGCACACACACACACACACACACACACACACACACACACACACAAAGATTGAAATGGAGTGAAACAGCTGTGCATTTGTGCATTTTCTGTTGCTGTAAATCCATAGAAATCCAATAGAAACGGAGGCAAGTCATTCAAAGTGCTGTTGAGGCGTTTCCAACCCACGGTCCATTTCTTGGTTGTCTGACCAGCAGCTCCCTATGCACTAATGGCTTCTCCCTCATGGTGCCCTCCTCTGCCTCCTAAGTGGTCTGGGCATTCCGAGCCAATAATAAAAAGGGTCTATTCGGTAGTGGGATATTTATTGATTCCAAATGCTGTTTTTTGCAGAATGACAGGAGGCAGTCCCTTAACTCTGCAGTTCAGATTTGTGTCATTGTGAAGCTGCGAAAGTGACAGAGGACACACACAAGCTGTATTTGCCTTAAGGTTTGATGCATGAAATCACAGTTTGATATAAAAACAAAAAAAAAAGTTAGAAAAAAAGTGTCTGAATGGACTGATATTATACAGGGGCTCGGTGCATTTATGCCTCTTCAGATAGATGTCAAGCGGAACCGGAGCTTATCACAAACCCATTGTGTGTGTTGGAAAGGTGCGGCAAAGATAACGCAGAGACACTAACGCGCTGCCTCTGCAGAAGAGAGAGGCATGAGATAATCAGAGCTGATCCAGGGTCTGTTTCAAAGCGGAAATATTTACATAAAAATGTCTGCTTGTCATTCCTGACACATAAGAAGACATGTTTTAACTCCTTTATAGTCATTTTGGCTTAATCCACACAGTATATTCCATGTTTCTATTTTTATAATTCAGTTTTTGTCCCCTTTAAAAATAGACATTAAATCAATACATAAAAGCCAGAGGCGGCTGTTGATCAAAGCGTTTTCTAAATGAAAGAGGTCACATTAATGTGAGCCCTGTGAATGTGAGCAGTGCGTTTGAGACGGTCTGGGTTTAAAGCCGAGCTGCTAATGACATCAGCTGGGTCTTTATCCGCTCACACATATAATGAAGGACTAGAAGATTCTGAGAGGCTTTGCAGTGAGGCAACATGACCACACGCACCAGAAGAATAGAAGACACCGACACACCGACACACACACACACACACACTTATACGGCTGTACTTGTTGTGAGTACACTCATTGACATTACACACTCCCTAGCCCCTTACCTTAACCCTGTCCATCAAAACTAAATGCCTAACCCCAACCCTTACATTTACCCTAACCTAATTCATACCCAAACCTTATAACCAAGTGTTAACCCTCAAACAGACTTTTAAAGGTTTGTCCTAAAGTGACAACAGGCCAAAATGTTCTCACTTTCCAAAGGTGTCCTCGCTCTTAAGGTCTACAACTCAAATTGGTTCTCACAAAGTAGTTGTATAAGTACAACACACACACCTTCACTCCTGCTCTCCATCCAGTGATGTGCTCAGCTGGTCTCCCCCTCCTCCACACACACACACACACACACACACACACACACACACACACACACACACACACACACACACACACACACACACACACACACACACACACACACACACACACACACACACACACACACACACACACACACACACACACACACACACACACACACACACACACACACACACACACACACAGGCTGCCCTATAGGTGAAACATTTCCTCTTTTAAGCTCAGCTCAGAGAGGTCACAGTGGATGGATGGTGTTTTCACACTGAGTCAAAAGAAAACGCTGCAGAAGCATTTTGAACAAAAAAGAAAGAAAGTCAGTGAACGAGTGATAGAAATGGCCCCGCTCGCAGTGTGAATCAGCCAAATTAAAAGCCAGCAGAGTCAGCTGAAGCGTGCACAGATATTACAGACCAATACGGTGTCCGAGGATTTAAGAAAGTGGATCACTTCCTTTAGCCGGTGAGGATTTTAAAGGCACAGTAACCAAACTGTACGTGACCTCTATTTAACTCTAAAGTTAACAGACAAACAACTTAAGAAACGAGTAAATAAACTTATTTTTTATTCTATGCTATTTATCTTTAAAATACAACACATTTTGTTAGATACTACATTTCACCTTTTATACAGTATTTTCCAATCTTCAACTATATTATGCATTTTCTTTACGGTTTTGTTACATAATGTACCATGTCATATTTCAACGCTGAATTTGATTGAATCTATCTATCTATCTATCTATCTATCTATCTATCTATCTATCTATCTATCTATCTATCTATCTATCTATCTATCTATCTATCTATCTATCTATCTATCCATCTTTCCATCCATCCATCCATCCATCTTCTGACCATTTGATCCCTTCCACAGATAAGTTATGTTTGTTTTGTTCTATGGGATAAGAAAAGAAAAGCTCACCAAATGCCCCTTTAAACATAGACATAAAAAATACAGAACTGCATGAGATCCAGAACATAACCCCCCCACCCCCCCACACACACTCACTCTCTCTCTCACACACACACACACACACACACACACACACACACACACACACACACACACACACACACACACACACACACACACACACACACACACACACACCACTAGACTATCACTGATCTCCCTAATATAGCTGTCAGCAGGAGAATAAATCTGAAGACGCTGCGGAGGCGGGGAGATGTAAAGGTGTCACCAGTGAGAGCCGAGGTGTTTTATAGGGTGTGTGTTCTGGCGGAGAGGTGAGATTGAACATCGCGTCCACGGAGACAGACAGCCACAGACTTCAGGTCGTCATATCAGCCCCGTCAGCTGCTCACAAATCTGCTGCCGCCTAGGAGAGGAATCTATCCGACATTAATGTGCACTAACAATTTGATAGGTGACAGCGTCGTCAGCGCTACAAGCTGCTGCGCGCGGCATTGAGCAATGATTATTATGAGCTCTCTCATGTTGTTAAACATGCGGTGCTGATATATTTGACATTGAGAATATAATCACAAACTCCTTTACTTTGCAGTACAACTGTAGTGTTTTTACAACGCCAGCTGTTGTTCCTGGGTGAGCGCAGGGCTGGACTGGGACAAAAAATCGGCCCTGGCATTTTTGGCCATGGCAGCCCACCGTTTATACGATATGCGGAGGAAGGGGTGTTGCACCAAATTCTGGGCCCCTATACAGAAAGTCCTGATGGGCTCTCTGAGAGGCGGTCTTACAATACAAACATGTAAAAGCTTTGTTTGTCTATAGTCCAAAACGTATGAGTGACTGGTCCCTCTCTGAGCCAGATAACAACACAATGTTTCTATTGATGAATGACCAGATTATTACGCGTACTTGAACACAACCCCTGGTCTAATGACTCTTAATAAACATACACACACACAGTGTTTCTCACAGGAATTTGGGAGACTGTGTCGTGGACCCTGGACCTTCTAGGGGGGTCCGGGGGAATGCTCCCCCGGAAGATTTTTTTTTAAATGTTAAAGTAAAATTCATCAATCTGGTGCACTTTGAGGAGAAAACAAAGGCTAAATCAACTGTTTCCTATGTAAGCTATTTAGTACTATTTTCTGGAATGATTCAAAGACACAGAATGACCAAAAAGCAGAAAGAAGAAAGTTTAAAAAATCCAGTCAGCTTCGGGAATTTTTTCCCTTCGTTTGTATTTTTTAATGGCCCAATATAGGCCCCTGATCTTCATAGCCCCTAAATAAAAAATGTCGGGGCCTTCAAAGATCAGGGGCCTATATTGAGCCAGTAAAATTAATATAAATCAAAAAAATAATTTATTTTTTCTTGGGTGCAGCCCCCCTCTGCCTTGGGCCCCCCCAAGCCTGTCCGCAGTCCGACGGCCCTGAATGTAAAACTGACCATCGTCAGATGCTCATAATTACTGAGTACAAGTTGAATGCGTGATAATACAACTCAATGCAGCCTCTGAATGGGCAGCCCTCTGCTGTGTGTGTGATTGGGCCAGGCCTAGCCTAGAACCAATCATAATGAGTAATGGCCTGGTAACTTTCAGGTGAAGTTGACAGCCTGCACGCACATTTATATGTCCATGGCACTCCCGAGAGGGAAGGGACCTCGGCCCTCGGCTGTGTGACTTGGCCGGGCCGGGCCGAGTCACACAGCCGAGGGTCCAAAAAAAAAAAAAAAAAAAAGATTTTAATTTTTTTTTTTTTTTTTTTTTTTTTTTTTTAACCTCACCGGCCCAAAAGGCTGCCGGCCCCTCGGGCATTTGCCCGGTATGCCAGATGGCCAGTCCAGCCCTGGGTGAGCGTACCCATGACAAAGGCGTAAAGTAAAAGTATAAAAGTACTATTCTTTGAACTGATGGTCTCGTTTGCTGTTACATGTCATTTATGATCATCATAGAAAAGAAGGATATTTTCAGAAATATTTAAACGTTCCTCGTAGTACCTTTTCACAATTTTACAATATGGTCCATAACTTCTGTTGCCCCCATGAGGAATTCTGAGTAATTACAACAACACTGTCGGAGCATCTACACAACAACTGAAACATTTCTGTAGCACTTCTTGCCCAATACTTGCCAAACTGAGTTATTAAGAGAGAGAGTTGTGTGGAGCTGATAGGCTTAATGAAATTTGTGTCAACTCATTTGGTGATGGCTTGAATGTATGACATTCATTTATATGAAAAGGTTACGCACTATGACTAAGGTGTGATGGACAGCTTTGGGCTGCAGCAGGAGCGGGTGGAGTCCGTCCGAGGTAAAGCAGGGGTCTGGTGTGTCTGATTGGGGGAATTGAAAGGTATTTAGGGCCCTAAGTGTGAGTGACAGTTGTGATTGCAGAGTAGTTAGGACGTAAGGAATGAGAAGAGAGGTGGAGATTATGTGAGATGAGAGAAGTAGATGAGACTAGCCAGGACTGCAAATCAGATGAAGATGACATCCACAAAATGGTTACTCCTCTGTTCGGGTTAAACTGCAAAGATACAAAGAGCACAGCAGTGATAGGGGTGTTCATTTATTCATATACATGCACAAAAACCTCAATAGCTCCAAACCAACTTCAGTTCAAGAATGAGCACACTGACTGATGTGGTTCGACTTGTCCCAAAAATGTTTTTACCAATTTTAGTAAATGATTTTATGCCTCGTTATCAATATTTCTATAGTCACAAAATATCAAAAAACAATGTGTAATTTTGGCACTAGACTTTACAGTTGCCCTCAAACGAAACGTTTAAGCATCTTTCAACTCACTGTTTTGGTACAGTAAATATTGGACTTGGATTTTCAGAAACAGGATGTAAAATGAATGCTTATGCTGTTTACCTTGCTATCCAGCAGACAATTTAGATTTGATTTATGATGATAGAATTATTCAATACTAATAAACGTAAACAAATCCCACTCTTCTTAAACTGCATAGTGCACCTTTAATGCATGACAACAATGGCCAGAAAGTCAGATAATTCAATGCCCCCCACAGTGCCAATTTCCCCAAAACATATTGCAACATTCTGGCAGCTCTGTTAGGAGCCTGAATAATGGAGGCTTTTCCCGTTCATATTCTGCTAACTGGTCTGACTGGAAGGAGTTTAGCAATTACTTAATATGAGAAATCAATCAGGACCAAGTTGAGCTGTGATTCATTGGATTTAATTCATTCATTGGAGTTAGTCCAAAACTTTTTTGGGATGATTGGATGGATGGATGGATATTTAAAAACAACACAACTTTAAATTCATCCACTCTATGAAAATGACATTTATTTTTACAATGTCCCAATTAAACAGATTAAGTATGTTTGTGGGAGAAAAATAAATACATTTGAATATGTGTTTTATGTTTAAAAATGTGAATAAATATAAAAGTATTCTACACCAACTGGCACAATGAAATCCACCATCGTGGTAACCTTTGATATGCAGAACAGACCAATATCCACAACTCTGAAAAAGTAAATTAGTTCTTGTTACTATGGAGCTTCCCACAAGACTTAACAAAAGGCAGCAGCCGGGCAAAACAGAGTAACAAGTATTTAGTCTGCTCCTCTGGGACAAGCTTATGCTCCTTGAGATTATGGCTTTCCCCTGCTGGGGGATTTGTTACTGATCCCCTGTGCAGGGAGAAGGCTATTTAGTGACTCTTCCCTCGAGATACATAATACAATAGGATAATACAACAGCAGATTTGTGAACATTTTCTTTTTGCATAGTAAAAGAACACAACATCATGGACCTACACTTGCACGCACATGCAGTCCATGAATAAATCTGTACAGACACTGCTGTCGCTACACAAAGTTCATAAACACACCAGGGGAGGGGGTAGGGGGGGTGTCAAACTCCGATATGCCAATCACTCCATGTTCTCTCATTTCCTTCTCAAGTCCCTGCTGCTAGCTTCCCTGCTGCTCCGTAACTAGCGCCTGAATATGAGTGTGTTATTAAGGCTCTACTATATGACCTCAGCACTTCCACATCCTGCAGAGATTCCTGGTAAGAGCTCGTTACCTCCCCGTCAAGCTTCACCACCACCACACCACCACCTCTCTCTGTATAAATGGCACCTGGACACACACACTATCCCCCGTCATCATCCCCACTAATTTAAAAGGGCAACACTGGCTTTGGGAAATGCCAACACACTTCCCAACGGTTTCTCAGTTTTTTTTCCCCTTCCGCCTTCAGTGAAACATAAGAGAACCTCAACCCAGAGAGATCTCATGAAACATGTATGAAGCTTTCTGATGGCAAATGCTGCAGGACTCAAGGCTTACTCCGAGAGAGAGAGAGAGAGAGAGAGAGAATCGGGGATGTAATTAGAGGTTCAACTCTGACAGTTGTTAACGAAAGCAGTGCTGAGAAATTTCCCCCTCAGCCATCTTAAAAACCACACTAGTTCCCTCATATCATAAAATATCATAATATCCTCAATAGACTAGTGTGTGAAATATTTTTTACATCGCCCCCCTCTGTTGTTAAAGACTCATGTCAGGGACTGCACCGGAGTATTCCACGCCTCATTAAGATCTGATTATCCTGTCTGCCCAGGAATAATGTCATTAGTGAGAGAGGCTGAACAATTCCCCTGACTGTAACACTCATCCCTGCCAGTTCATATACCAGACAATAGGGCGGAGTGTCCATGTTCAATACTTTTTCGGTACCTACCGAAATGCGTCAATACCATCGAGTATCGAAAAATGTAGGGTATTGAAATGTCAGGTATCGAAAAATGCAGTCAATCTAAAGATGTAAAAGTACTGGTGATTGGCTGTGTGGAGCTGCAGTGTCACAGGAGATAGGGAATGTGTGGCTAGCTGAAGGCAGGTACTACTATTGTAGCTAAGTTAAAGTTTGATGAATTGATATTTTGTATGTTTTTTTCCTATAATGTATGATGTCATCTTGTTAAAACGAGATTTCATAAAAAAAAAAGGTATTGTTCAGGAACCGGTATCAAAGTCAAGGTATCGGTATCGGCAAACATTTTGAACGATACCCAACTAACGTCAACTCCTCATAACCTCACATCCCCAGAAAACTTCTGCAAAAAAAACTTTCCCCCCCGCTTCATCGTGGTTAAAAAACAAGCCTGAGCTTTTAGGCTTCTCTCGTCACTGTGATTGGCTGCGACAGGCCTAGTGCATTGAAGGAGAAGCTCCTGCCGACAGTTTGCCAAATGGACTGGCGGAGGGAGGCCTGTTTGTTGTTGCTTCTTTTCTTGATCCCTTCAGGGCCTTTCCAATCTGAGCTCACAGTTCACAGATGGAGATATTTTAGACATCACAGCCAAGTTCTGACTTCTGACAACCTCGCAGATTAAAAACCGCAGTGGTTGTTGTTGTTGTTGTTGTTGTCATTGTCTCTCTGCGATTGGCCTCTCGGGTCTCCTTTGCTTATGAATTATGAATGCGAACATAAATAACTGCTTGTTTGTGAATAACTCCTAACTCTCCTAGACACAGTCGAAGGCCTCTGAGCTTGTGTCACATCGCTCTTGTTCAGTCACAAATGCGTCTTACAAAGTTACAAAAACTCACATCATCGTCGGCATATAGCACTACGTAACTTTTCTCATTCTCCGTGGCTCAAATAGGCCAGTGAATCTGTAGCTTTTCTCTGGAATCACGTGAAGAACAAACCTGCAGCAAAAAACATTGAACAAGTCCTCCATTCTGCCCAAACCTCTCCAGCTCTCCCCTCCTCCTCAATCTGCTGGTACTGTGGATGTTCTCGGAGACATAGCTTCTCTCTCACATACTTCATAATTACTAGATGAAGCGAGTTGAATTCCACATAATGAGGACCTGAGGGCAAATAGAGAGAGAAGAAGAACTTCACACAAATATTCCCAGCCTGAGGGCTACAAGGGGGGAAAGGGGGAGATGTTGTGTAGGACCAAGGAGACATCATGTTTGCATGAACATGTTGACTGTGCTTGGAAAGACCAAACAGAGTACAGCAACCAGGCGAGTTCCCTATCGAGAAGCTTTTCTATTCTACGCATCGAATACATTTTCTTGTAACTAAATGTTTTTCTCTTCATTGATGAATAGTGCAGCAGTATATCTTCACTTGAACAGCTGCTTCCAATGTAAAGTTATAGTTACTTTATAGATTAAAAAAACACATAAAACAATCTGGTTATTACATTAAATAAGTGATGGCATATACTCCGTTCCTTTCAAATTATTGATGTTTTTTCGTTGACTGCATCATCATTTCGCCAGCATGTCCGTGGGCTGCTTTTGGCTATTTGTGCGTTTGGCAGGAATAAATAAATAAAAAGAAACATGAATTACAAAACAAAAGGGGCAGCCCTTTACAAGAAGGCTTGTTGGAAAAGGATGGTTTTTAGCACCAATGTGTTTTTGAATATACAAATTGAACCTACAAATTCAGTTATTACATTTGAACATATCCTATTCGGATGTTCTGTTTGCTTAATGCCTTGTGCTCTTCCATCTATTTCCAGTTTTTTAATGTCTTATAAGAGCAGCTTGAGCCATAAAAACCAAGGGGTAAAAAAAAATGTTTGTCTTCTCCACACTTGACACCGGAGCCGCCATTTCTTCTTCTTTTTTTTTACAAACTAATGAATGAGCAACAGACAGCAGCTCTATCAAGCTTCTGTCTCATCCATTAGACTCTGTTGCTGTCTGTGTCCTTCGTCGATACGCCCCCCCGCCCCCACCCCTTTCTCGTCTGCCTTTATGGATTTCCCATCGGGGGGGTTTATTTTCTTGATCACTGGGGCCGGGCCCGAGAAGACAGGCCAGTTGATTTATCCTCCTCCTCCTGAGTTAGTCAGCAGGACAAGGACACCATGACCCATTTGAATGTATCTACCTGGGATTAGCCTGCGTGTGTGTGTGTGGTCCTGCGCGCATGCATTTTGAGTGATGTTCGTTTCAATGTGTGTGAGTGTCTTGAGTTAACGAGCGCCTGCTGTTGTAGAGGAGACTGACGCGCCGGCACTGGGTCTTCGATCATATATCAGGTTATCCACAAAAGCTCTGTTGTGACAAGCGGTTGTCATTGTGTGAGGGTGAATGATGTCCCAGGTGCTCCTTCATTTGTCCAAAATGACATGTCAGTGAAGGTTGCACCACACGGTCCAATTGTTAAGTCTGAAAAAAACGGCCATAAACTTGCTTTTTTTCCCAATGACATTAGGAAGAAAAATAGCTACTTTTTAAAATTTGGGCAGATATCACGTGTTATGTTGAGAGGGGAAGATGGCCGATATGTCACAATTGTTCTGGTGGCATGTGTAATGTTCGATCCTTTGACTTAAACCTCCCGTGAAGAAGGAACCTTTAAAACGTTAATGAATCAGTCTAATTTTTCCTTTTTATATTTTTAGCTAGTTATTATTAAAACATTTGCACGGGTCTGATTTTCCCTGGGAACAATTTACGGAAGCAGGCTGACCGGAACAGCCTATGTTTACTGAATTTTCAGTCGAGCTGATGGAAGAAACTTTGCACTTAACATGGCTCTGTCCCATTTCCTCCATTGTTTATCCACCTAGTGTTACATTTGCCTAATGTGAGTGCACCCTATGATCTCATTATACTGAATTATCTCTGTGCTTTCACCATCTCCTGAGTATCCTCTCTATAGCCTATAGGCCTGTACAAGTCCTTTGTTCTGGTCATCTATGCTGGTCTAAAGTGCACCCACATTCCCTCTCACCAAAGAGCTCAAACAATGCTCAGATGCATTACTAGATCCATTTCCTCACAAACAGCATCTTTCATTTCCACAATCCCATTCTCTCATCCGCCAATACCTTCATATAGTGGCGAGTTAGCTGTTTGATGACTGCAGCCTTTAAGCCATCATACAGACGTGATGTCCAGATATATATATATATCTCCCCGACTATCTGCTTGCCTCAGGGCATTTAAAAAGGTTGAGTCAGCGTTTGTGGAGAATGCTTGTCTTCAAAATCACCTTTTTTTGTAAAAATCACTGAATATCTCCTTATGATCTACTACTTACAATCATATGAAAAAGTTTGGGAACCCCTCTCAGCCGGCATTATAATTGACTCTGCTTTCACAAAAAAAAGATAAAAGTGGTATGTCTTTAATTTACCAGGAACAGCTAAGTACTGGGATGATTTCCAAACAAAGATTTTTTGAAAAGCAGTATTTGGTTGTATGAAATAAAATAAAATGTGAAAAACTGGCTGTGCAAAAATATGGGTACCCTTGTGGTTTTGTTGATTTTAATGCCTGTAACAGCATGTAAAACTGATGACTTTAAATGCAAAGTTGGTTGGATTATGTTGTTAAGCCTTGAACCTCATAGAATTGTCTGTTTAATCGTGAGAAAATGTATTTTAGGTGCCTAAATGCAAGTTGCACTTCTCTTTGACTCTCTGCTGAAGTGAAACCGAATGGGATCATCAAAACAGCTCCCAAAAGATCTTAAAAACAAAGATTATTCATTGTCATGGTTTAGGGGAAGGCTACAAGAAGCTTTCCCAAAGGTTTCAATTGTCAATTTCTACTGTAAGGAACGTTGTCAGGGAATGGAAGGACACAGGCACAGTTGCAGTTAAACCCAGGTCTAGCAGACCAAGAAAAGTACAAGAGCGGCATATGCGGCGGATTGTGAGAATGGTTGCACACAACCCAAAGATCACCTCCAAAGACCTGCAAGAACATCTGGCTGCAGATTGTGTATCTGTACATGGTTCTACAATTCAGTGCAATTTGCACCAAAACATCTGTATGGCCGGGTGATGAGAAGGAAGCCCTTTCTGCGCCCACGCCACAGATACAGTTGCATGGAGTATGCAAAAGCTCATTTAGACAAGCCAGCTTCATATTGGAAGAAAATGCTTTGGACTGATGAGACAAAAATTAAGTTATTTGGTCTTTATAAAAAGCAGATGTTTTGGTGCATATTGCGCTGAATTGTTGAACGATGTACAGATACACAATCTGCAGCCAGATGTTCTTGCAGGTCTTTGGAGGTGATCTGTGGGTTGTGTGCAACCATTCTCACAATCCTCCACCTATGCCGCTCCTGTTTTTTTCTTGGTCTGCCATGCCTGGGTTTAACTGCCACTATGCCTGTCCTTCCATTTCCTGACAACGTTCCCTACAGTCGAAATTGACAATTGAAACCTTTGGGAAAGCTTCTTGTAGCCTTCCCCTAAACCATGACAATGAACAATCTTTGTTTTTCAGATCTTTTGGGAGCTGTTTTGATGATCCCATTCGGTTTCACTTCAGCAGAGAGTCAAAGAGAAGTGCAACTTGCATTTAGGCACCTAAAATACATTTTTTCATGATTAAACAGACAATTCTATGAGGTTCAAGGCTTAACAACATAATCCAACCAACTTTGCGTTTAAAGTCATCAGTTTTACATGCTGTTACAGGCAACAAAACCACAAGGGTACCCATATTTTTGCACAGCCAGTTTTTCACATTTTATTTTATTTCATACAACCAAATACTGCTTTTCAAAAAATCTTTGTTTGGAAATCATCCCAGTACTTAGCTGTTCCTGGTAAATTAAAGACATACCACTTTTATCTTTTTTTTGTGAAAGCAGAGTCAATTATAATGCCGGCTGAGAGGGGTTCCCAAACTTTTTCATATGACTGTATCTTGATTATTTGTGTGGGCTGAAAGAAATCTGCTGTTAATACACAACCTAGGCTCTGTAGACTAGCATGTTGCTGTGGTGGGGCCCCTCTGTTTTTACAACCCTTAGTTAATATAGCAGTTCACAGAGCCTAGGCTGTTTATTAACACCAGATTTTTTTCCCAAGCTTGTGCGCACACAAAACCGACAGCTAGTGTATCCTGATGACATTCACTGATTTAGACAAAAAAAAGTGATTTGGACAACTTGCATTCTGCAGACTCCACCTTTAAGTGCTGCTGTTATTGAGTCTGCCTGATGTTTTCCTGATGTCAACCTGTATAAAATGACCTTACAAAGAGCCACTGCAATCCACTCAAGAACCTGTTTGGCATTTCTCCCGCTAGTTTATTCTTCCGAGATAGATGCCTAATTTCACTGATCATCCATTGACTATTATAGCAGAGGCATTGAGCTGTAAATGAGGAGGTGCCGTCATGCTGCGTTAAAAACAAGACTAACAATGTTCACATAGGAAAACATGTTAGCAGGGGGATCGAATCAAAGAAAGCGCAGTGAAAACCGGGGGCAGAGTCAGAATACAAATGAGGGGTTGAGCTTGTGAGGATATCAAAAAGGCTCCAGAGCTGATGGCGTGGCAGTGCTGGTATTTGATAAACTTAGCGGGGGGAGTTGAGATGTGCGTTTGCAACCCAGTGGACCTACTTATGATCACACAGGGGACTCATCAGAGGGGCAATATAGCCTACTGCTCACTGCACTCAAGAGGATGGTCTCTATTGGTGGTGTGTGTGTGTGTGTGTGTGTGCGGGTTAACAGTTGTTTCATTTGTTTACAGTCACCGTTTTCCGAAGGTCACGGATCAGAGAACACGGACTCTGAGTGTGTGTGTGTGTGTGTGTGTGTGTGTGTGTGTGTGTGTGTGTGTGTGTGTGTGTGTGGAGGGAGTTAGAGGGGGACGTGTGTTGTTTCAGTAATGTTGGCAGCCACCTCAGCCACCCCGTTAATGCTCTTCCTTCCTCTCCTCCGAGCTCGCTGGTTGCCTTAGTAACGACTCTCACTCTAACACTGTCACTGTCGTCTCCCAGTGATCGCCAAGGTGATCTGCTTGGGATGGGCCTCTGGGAGATGCAGTATAGGAAGGGATGGGTTCTGGGAGCACGGTGTAGTTCCAGTGGGTCTCCATTGCAACCTGCATGGAGTCAAGTTCGGATTTCGAGATGACATCAGTTGCACCTTAGAGCCAACCGCTTGCCCCAGGTCTTTACCACAGGCAGGTCGGGAATCAAAGAAGTGGCTAGAGCAGGGTTCGTCTTGTCCCATTAAAAGCAACGTCTCCCTCAGTATAACTTAAAAGCTGTTTCAATTAATATTGTTCTATTCAACAATAGATCGCCCAACTCTGCAGTTCCCCTGTGCATTTTTAGCATACTAAATGTTGAACATTTGTTTTGTTTCTGTCAACTGCTGTTCCTCAAGGTCGAAAAATGCACTTACACTCTTAACGTTAGAGCAAAAAGCAATTCCGAAAAAGGCCCCCAAAATTTAAAGAGTCATCATCTATAATTCAATGATGTCTCGCCATCTCTATCTGCTGTTTAAAATAAGGTTCAAAGCTCCTAAACAGCTCCTAAATGAACCTTGTGTGGTCACAAACGTGTACTGACTGACCTGTCGGTGGCACCAGGGTCTGGACTTTTACCAGGTGTGTCGCAATCAGAGCTCAGTGCTGCCGAGAGAGAGAGAGAGAGAGAGAGAGAGAGAGAGAGAGAGAGAGAGAGAGAGAGAGAGAGAGAGAGAGAGAGAGAGAGAGAGAGAGAGCGCTTGACAGAAAAGAAAGAATAAAGATGAGTACATGTGCTCTCTGCCATCATCAGTGCATATCCTTGTCCCCTCGGCCCGACTTCAAAGGTTTCGGAGAGAAAATAGGGACAACCGTTAAAAATTCAGCACTGCCAAAGTTGTCTGCCACTTCAAGTGCGCTGTCACTGCATCTGAGAGAGAGAGAGAGAGAGAGAGAGAGAGAGAGAGAGAGAGAGAGAGAGAGAGAGAGAGAGAGAGAGAGAGAGAGAGAGAGAGAGAGAGAGAGAGAGAACAACTGCGCAAACAACTGGCAAAGTTTCAGAATGATATATTTAAGTTAAAAATGTATCGCCTCATCACTGGCTGTTTTCTGTCTGGGATAGCGCGGGGATCCTTGTTTGGCAGGCTTACACACATCAGGTTCACCGGTGGGAGCTGTTAATTAATGGGACACCTGTTTCTAAATCACCTTCAATCTCCCCCCTCCTGATAGGTTAGTAAGTAAACAGGGTTCCTCCTGTTCTTCCAAAAAGAACAAAAGCTGTTTTGGATTACGGATCATGTGTGACGGTATGCTGCTTGTGACGACATATGGCAAGGCACATTTATTTATATAGCACAATCTAGACACAAGGCCATTCAAAGTGCTTTACAGGGGCATTAAACCCATCAGGATTAGACATTAGACATTGCATTTAAGAAATAGTACAAACAAAGAAAATACAGTAAGATTCACGGTTAGACATCAAACATTTAGAAAGCGATGTAGAATAGCAGCAATGAAAATTAAGCGACCGACAATATAGTTATTTTCTATATAGCCTATTTTAACTTAATTACTGGCGGGCTTCTTTTGCATTGTCACATTAGTGCCACATAACACAGAGGTGCCTGGTGCAGTCCTGACACTTGTAGGCTACTCACTCATCCATACAAATCCATGCATCAGTTATTATAGGAGCCTGGTTACCGAAGGCAGCCCGTCTCCATGGCGATGCAGCATCTCCCTTCATCCCTCTTGATTGCATCGTAGCTGTTGTATATGGGAGCGACCTCCCACTCCCCGAAACATGTTCTTGCGCTAGGTAAGAAATCAGAGGACACTTTGATTATTGAAGCACATTTGGAAGACTCTGAAGAAGACGGATCCAACTAGGACTGACTTCAAAGAATACGGGTAATGAAAAATCTGAGGCAGATTCTGACATTGTCTCCTGGGTGTTGTAAAGCAACAGGGGGGCCTCTGCATCTGAAGGAGCAGAACAATACCTCGGCTCAGGAGGGGTATGAGAATAACTTCTATGTAGATTATCACTGGAAGATGGAGGCTTTGTTTCTGTACAGCTGAAGGGGGGTTTTGAAAAAATTGAAATAATCCAAAAATGGCTTACTTCTACTAACACACTTGATTGACATGATTTTCACTCGTGTTTAAGTTATGCTCATGTGTTCATAGTAAGAGAGAAACTCTATTTAAAAAGGTTGAGCTTTTCTTAGACCAAAAACACAAAAGTGTTTATTTGCCCTGTATCCGTGCACTGCAAGAATTAGCATGTCCAGGTATTCTGCTTATCAACCACATCGGGTAGTAACTATAACATCTTACCTGCAAAACCACAGTTAGTAGTCTCCAACTTTGCAAATGCTAGCTCTGCAGCTAAACAGATCCTTTTACCAGATGCTGATTTTGCATCTGAAACCTATGGGGGATTCAAAAAGTATTAAGAATTCCAGCTGGTAAATCTCTCCTTGTTATATTTGTACAACAAACAATCTTCTGTTGTACAAAGAAAAGGTGTCGCAGAAAGATGGTCACATAGCCCCCCTGCTGGTTTTAAATAGAGGCGTGCCTAACCTTGAACCAAGTCCTGGGTTTCTTTTTGGCCTGCACTCGGCAACATTGCTTGCGAATCCCTACCTCTTAGAGATGATATGATTGTAAATGTTAATCCTATATCAATTTTTATGGCACTTCTCTCCTCAGGGGACCGTCCCCAAACTATAGCTCGTCTTTGACACGGTTTAACAGTTCATTTTGCTTTCAATCAATTGAATTGAGGACAGACTAATGATGGCCTACATTGTGCTATATACATTTCCTTTTTATTTTTTACCCTGACTTGACTGACGTGTGCCTGCCTGCTTGCTTTGTGTCTTCACAGCGTGGTTTTTCTGTCTGTCTGTGTGCCATTCTCTTGATAGAGGAACGTGCTCTGTACGGTGCTGCATTTTTAAACAGCCACTCTCTCATTCCCCTCATGTCTCAGAGGATGTGCATTGGGAGAACAATCTTGTAATCCCTTGTTCCTGATGTGTCTCCCTCACCCCCTCCTCCCTTCCTCCCACCTCCCTCTCTGCTCTGCCTCCACATTTCAGTCGTCCACACCTGAAAATGACACACTTGTATTACAATATTAATCCCCAACTGTCACATTCCCACACGATGCCTAATGATTCTAGTGATCTCATCCCGTTTCCCCCATTGTGTAACATCAGGGTCTTGCGGTCGTTTGTAAGACTTTCACGACATGCAGCCGCTAACACAGTTCATTTTGAGGTGCTAAAGTACCACTAAAAGAGTCAAATTGAAGTACCTTTTACACCATGTATTTTAACTACAGAAACGTTCCCCAAAGGGCATTTGACTCCAACTGTTGTAACACAGGGAGAGTTTTACACTGCATATTTGGGGAACTTTATTTTAAGCTGCCATTTTGTACAATTTTTTTGTACAAAATTCTTTCTTTCTTTCTTTCTTTCTTTCTTTCTTTCTTTCTTTCTTTCTTTCTTTCTTTCTTTCTTTCTTTCTTTCTTTCTTTCTTTCTTTCTTTCTTTCTTTCTTTCTTTCTTTCTTTCTTTCTTTCGAGGGGATGAAAGGTAGGCTTTGTGAACAGCCTTTTGTTTCAGCCTGAGTTGTGGCGTGCTTACGGAGCGGCCCAGAGTGAGCCTGTGTATAAATCACAGGGAGTTGTTGAAGCCAGGGGTGTAGTGGAGAATAGAGCAGCTGAAAATACTTCTGGTTGAGATTTCAGCACATCTGTGCGCGGACAGCTCCTTGTACTAAATTAAGCTACTTGTCAGCACAACTATTTGATGTATCTTTATAATGCTTGCAATGATAACCAGTGTTTCTAGATAGATTTCATCCATTTTTATATGAAATATTGCTAAAAAAAATTAATTAAGAATTATTTATTTGTATTAGAACAAAAGGTACACCATTGAGGACACATTGAGGTCATACCCTGGGATTCTTTTGTGAAACTTGCCTTTAAGATACATATTGTAGAAAGATTATGCCACTTTAAAGCCCACAAATATATGATTATTCATAAGCGGGGACGGAGTTTAGACCTTTTTGTGTTGAAAAAAAAAAAACATTTCCAAACAATAGATTGAACCATTAACAAAACATTTTACAAGGTGCTGTAATTCCTTATATGGACTGATGATTTTTTCCCTCCTGCAATTATTATCTACATATTTTTTCATGAACACTTTATGAAAGTACCGTTGGCCCGTTGAGTGTGATACTGTGCTGAACAAAGCACCGTGCTCATGCCAACGGTCATAAAAGATCCCTGATTATAAAGGTTATTTGAATGTGCCGTCAGCAACTCAAACTTTAGCAGTTCATCTTTTAGGGACTCTTGATTTAAATGTCTTGAATTGTTTGGGCATAATTCTAATGTTCTATTAACATTTATTGGCTATTTCTCCTTCTGTTAGTTATGGCCTAGAGGAAGAGGGGCTGACCAGTAACCATGAGGTCTCTGGTTCGATCCCCGGCACCGGACAGGAGGGTGTTACTTGTAGTATAACTAGTGGTGGCTGGTATTGCATCTATGGTGCTCACCATCTCTACCATTCAATCAATCAATATCCTTTATTTAACCAGGTAAAATTCATTGAGATTAAAATCTCTTCAAGAATGACCTGGCCAAGAAGGCAGCACCATGATACAATAAGAACAATCAACCACAATTCTCATACACCACATTCAACGTCAGGTAAAGTACAATACAAGATCAGGGACAAGACTATATGAAGATTGAAATGAGTACAGTTAAAAATTAAATAAATAAACTGGTGACAGATGAATGAATAAACCCGGCCGTTATCAGAAAATAGCTTTACAAACAATTGCATTGACCAAGAGAACTATCTTCTCTGTCCTTCAGGATTCCTTTGAATTATCCCAAGGTGACCAGCTCCGGCAGCTTCAGCTGCTTTTGCACAGTGTTCCAGGCAGAAGGCGCAGCATATTTAAAGGCCTTTTTCCCTAACTCAGTTCTAGCTCTGGGTACCAACATCTGTAACACATCCCTAGAACGCAAACCATAGCTACATTTGTTTGTGGACATGTAAACACATAGATATGAAGGGACCAGCCCAATAAGACACTTGTAAACAAAAAACAACCAATGTGAGAGTCTGCATACAGATAGCGATGGACATTTTGCAGTGGCATACAGTGGACACGATTTCCACAGCCAGTTAAAAATCGCAGAGCACAGTGGTAGACGGTATCCAATTTCTTGAGGTACTGGTCAGGGGCGTTTATGAACAGCAGGTCACCGTAATCTAACAACGGTAAAAAGGTCGCAGTGAACAGACGTTTCCTGGGCTGCCATGAGAAGCATGATTTATTTCTAAAAAAGAAACCTAATTTAATTTTTAATTTGGAGACCAGTTTTTCAATATGAAGTTTAAAAGACAATTTTTCATCAATAATGAAACCCAGGTATTTGTACGAATTGACCCTTTCAATTTCGGTCCCATGACTAGTTAAAAGCTTTGGCAAAAAACCATCGAGTCCTTGAGCAAGTGTTTATTATTTCCCATTCATCCAATACATTTTTAAATGCGACATACAGAACATAAGGCCTGTGAGTGCAGCGACTTCAGAACAGCCAGTGGTCGATAGCACAGACAAACCCTGTGAATCAGTGCAGACCTAATACAAGAGGTGTTAATGAGAACCGGGCCGTGTCGCAAATCATGATCCCTTTCTACCTAACACACACACACACACACACACACACACACACACACACCACACACACACACACACACCACACACACACACACACACCCCTCCTCTGTGGCGCATAAGGGATCAGGGCAGCAGGTGGTGTTGAGAGGCAGGAGAAGGTATTTTGTCCTCCTACTTTCCCTCATCTGCCAGTTTCTGCCCCAATGAACTCTCATTAATATCCTCTGCCGTGGTCCACCTTGATGGCCATGCTCAGCGCATACAGTAATAAGCTTCCTGTGTCTCCAACGCATTAACTCATTCACACACACCTGTATGTGTCAAAAGCTGTGGTGTTTAAAGGGGCATGAATTTCACAAAGCAGACAGCTACAGCTGGGCCTGTGAAATGCACAATGATGAGTGGTGTGTGTGTGTGTGTGTGTGTGTATATTTGTTTGTAATAGCATGTGGCGATTGGACACAAATATCTAGATTATGACACCTCCCCCTCTGTCCCGTCCCCGGTGCCACTGCCAACAGCTGTAAACTGGGAAGCCTTCAAGGGTGTGTTTAGTGTGTGTGTGTGTGTGTGTTTGTGTGTGTTTAAGAGAGAGAGAGAAATCAAGGACATTCATGATCGTGAAGCTCAAGAAACTTTTTAGTGGCACACTTGGTCTGTGACCTCCATTCCCTTCAATCAGCGTCAATAAATAATCACTTTAGTTAAGTGAAACAATAGTTATTACTTTAGTCTATGAAATGGCACAAAATACAAAAATGTTTTAATAAATATTAAGCAGCAATTCTCAGATTTGAGCCAAATGTGTGGTATTTTCAATTGATAAATTACTTTGGACAATCACCTCCAGTGATGTAGTAGTGTACTACAGTTTCTCTTCAGTAGAGAAATCACCCACTTAAAAGGATTTTGCATGAAAACCAAAACCAAAATGTCTACCAAAGAGAACAACATGGCTGACGTAGAGTATCTCCGGTTAAGTTATCTTTATAAGTCAGTTTACACAAGGCACATTGAAATTCGTCTTTTCGCATATCCCCTCTTAAGTTACCACACTTCGGAGGGGGCAGAGCGCAGGGTCAGCCATAGTACAAGTGCCGCCCCTGGAGCAGTTTGGGGTTAAGTGTCTTGCTCAAGGACACAATGGTAGAGCATTGGGCACCGTAGATGTTATACCAGCCACCTCTAGTTAGTTGACTTATTCACAGTATCACCAACCTCCTGCAGTGTTAAGAGCACTACCACACTACAGAATGACGCCTTCAGTTAAAAAAAAATCTAATCAGCCCTTGAGCTCGATACTTCACTCAACCTAAAACCACTTGAAGGGTTGAATGTTAAAAACCCCTTTCACTCCTCAAGGTTTTCTGCCCTAGGTGTAAATGTTATCTGGAGATTTTAGGCCGGTGCGTTTTCTCTCAAACATCATTCATTAAAATTCTCTCAATGAGCTGCCCTTGTTTCCTTCTCTATGAGTTTCGTAATATCTTTAATTATTAATGGCGTGGGATTGTAAGCAGGCTGCGGTGTTCCCCTCCATAGTGAGGAGGGCTGCTTTGGGGATGTTGAGATGAGAAGAATTTATTTATCAGGGAAATTAAGAGGCTGACCCCCCATTGGATAACCCCCTTTTAGTCAGTGCTCGTTTTACCTTATAGCTGCTTAATGCCATTTGCAGGATTGTTTTGTAGCTACACATTTCCTCAGCTTACTTTAGAGACATTTGAATGCAGCTCTTCGGATGGGAACCATTCCAGTTTGAGCTTTCTTCCTTATTACAGCATAAGGAAAAATACATTTCTGTACGTGTCTTCTAAAGCTAAATTATTAGATTTGGTATATTTTTGGAAACTGAAATTTCTCGCTGGAATAATTTAGGTATTATTGGAGACAGCTTAAAGGATGACCATGAGATCAGCCATTGAGAATAAGCAGGATTTACATTAGATTTCTTTTGTACGCCCATATTTAGCTCTAAGTCGATGTAAGCACGGGTTGTTGCATCAAAACTGCTGCTGAAGAGAGGGACATGTTGAGGAATTCAGATGAGACGAGTCAGATAGACAAACTCTCTTGTGTGTGTGTGTGTGTGTGTGTGTGTGTTTGATCTCCTGTGTTTTCTCTGTGATTTTAGATTTGCCGCCCGAGACATCTACTCAACTCGTTCTATTAATATTACAGCTCAAAAGCCTGCAGGAGGAGCAGGTTGTTTACACAGGAGACGACTGTGTGTGTGCACCGAACCAAATCCTCTCATATGCATAAATGGAAATTGACACTCATATATTCTGGAGGGGAAATGTTAAAGTTTAGTGTTGAATGAACATGAAACTGAAAAGAATCCTTAAGATTTAGAAGAATCAGATATGGAAAAGAAATAAATAAAAAATACATTTATAACAGGGTCCATTGTGTCCAATATAAATAATATAACAGAATGTATTTTGCAACAACCCACTGCTGCATTTGTTTTGTTCTATTTGCTCAAAGGAAATTGATCTTGGAAAGCTGCAAGAAAGTCAATAGACTCAGCGCCACCTGGGAATTGTAGGTGTGTAAAATATGGATTAGACGGAGCGCTTTCACATCGATACTGGTTTTCATTACTGGAGATTGTTGATGCTGTTTCAGTTGTTATAGTGACGGCTGGTTGTATTAAAGTCAATGAGACAGGAGAATACAGAATGCTTGTTGTCAAAATTGGTGAATATCTCCTCATGATCCGCTACATGAAGCCAATGCACTGTGTGTGCTGAAAAACTAAAATCCAGTGTTAATACACAGCTAGCTAAAGTGTACATATCATTTAGCTTACATACCAGTTTACAGAGCCAAGGGTGTGTATTAACACCAGATTTTTATTCAGCTCACACAGACACACGGTACAGACAGGTAGCAGATTGTGAGGAGATATCCACTGATATATCCCGACAAAAAGTGATTTTGACAACAAGCATTATCCAGAATCGCTGACTCCACCTTTAATTCCCAAAAAGCTAACGTAAAGTAGTATGTACAACCCACCATCACAAAGTCCTCTGACATTCAGACTTAGCTTTTTGCAGCAGATCCTTCAATAACCCGTAAATCATTTGATGGCCTCGACTTTCTGCATGAATGGGGAGCAGGTCCCTATATACTGCCAGCAGAAGTGTCTTTTAACAGCTCAGACTGTGATTGTCGGCCATTGCAGCAGACAGCTAATGAAGCCAGCTCCGACTCACTACCTGTGGCTGTGACATGTGGAGGTGACATATTGTCCCACACTGCTGTCACCTCTTCCTGGTCCTTGTGTCTACTTCTCTTTTTTCTTGTCTCTCTCTTTTTCCTCTTTCTCTTATGGAGCAGTCGCCGTGTCAAACCAACTCCTTACCCCTGTCATTAACCTCACCGCAATGTTCCAAATATACCCTTATGGATGGATTCAATTGAAATATTACAACTCTTTCCTTTTGAACTATTTAAAAGGGTTTACATTTAGCTAAATATTTTAACTGTTTACTTGAGCTAAAAATAAAAACATTTTACTTTTAGCTTTTTCCTTTTTAAGCGGGCACAAAGCACTTACAGGTAGCAGATAATGAGGAGCTATTCACTCATTTGGACAAAAAGTGACAAGACGCATTCCCCAGAATCACTTACTCCACCTTTGAGTGTACATACAGACACCTGCCATATCCACAATTAAGTTTTTCACCAGACACTTACTTTATCTTTTCTAGGTCTAAGATTTGCAGTGTGTCCAAAGAAATCCAGCACACAAGTCCTCCCTTGACAGCCAATTAAGCCTTACACTAACCTTGTCTGTCTGCCCTCTGTTGTATTCCAGGTACATGTCTGATCCTGGGCTGCATGATCTACCCGGACGGCTGGGACAGTGACGAGGTGAAGCGGATGTGTGGCGAGCAGACGGATAAGTACACCCTGGGCGCGTGCTCCGTGCGCTGGGCCTACATCCTGGCCATCATGGGCATCATGGACGCTCTCATCCTCTCCTTCCTGGCCTTCGTCCTGGGAAACCGGCAGGACAGTCTGATGTCTGACGAGCTGCTGGGAGACAGTAAGGGGGATAACGATATACCTCTGTGGCTCATTGCGGGAGGGAGACACAGGCAATGCATGTATGGTCTCTAGGTTTAGCTCCATGTAGGAATTTATGGAGGAGATATTATAACTACATAAAATATGTAACATTCAGGTGTCCATATATACTTGTGTCAATGCTGTGTTGTACATCGGTGGGATGAAGTAAATTTTTTCTGCAAGGGCTATTTTCAGAAGCAATTAATCAGTTGATATTCATTTTGATCAGTGCAATTAATGTCAAATAATCCACCTAATCTGTCGTAGATTAGACACTCAAATCCTAATTTGAGACGGGCGAGTCCTGTTAAAAGTCCTAGTACAATCTTCCCTAGATTTATCGCCCTTTTACATGTTTCACTTTCATTTTAATTGGTAATTCACAAAACCTTCTAACAGAGACGGTTTGATAGGCTACACAAGACAAAATAAAAACAAGTGAATGCAGAGATCCTATTTAAAAAAAAAAAAAAAAAAAAAAAAAAGCAATTGCCACTAAAGCGTATTATACACATTGTCATCAGCCTCAAGTCAAATCAATGCACAGTCAAAATGAGTTTTTCTGCCTAATTGGCCTTCCCATTAAAACGAAATACAATAATGAGACACAATCACACATACACATCAAAGACACACAATTGCACAATTTCCCTTGCCCAAGTGATTCATTTGCATGCATTAGACAGATGTGATATACCACCTGCTCGGCTACATTCTGTCTGCATCTCTTAACCAACGATATGTTTTCTCGATTTGCAGGCGAGTTAAAGACGTGTTAGAACCAAAGAGAGAATGATTAAAAAAGGAAATAGAGGAGAATACAGATGGAGAGAATGGGAGAAAAATGGGTTAGGGAGAGGGAGAATGCACTAATATAATAGCAAAGGGTTAATTGAAGCCTAAGGGGGGGCGGGTGCTGGATAGGGTCATGAATTACTAATGGCTGTTTACACTGCTCGCTGCCAGCACTGTCTAAATGAATCACAGCCACCATATCAACCGGGCCACAGTCATGTTGGTTAGCTCGTATAAGCAAAAAAAAAAAAAAAGGCATTAAAAAAAAAAGCTATTATCAAGCGAGAGACCGGAGAGGAAGGGAGAGAGGGATAATGAGGCAGTGAGGAGAGAAAGAAAGAAAGGCAGCAGATGTACTGAATTATGGGAGGGAAAGTGATAGTTAGAAACCTCAAACACCAAAGGGGATTCGTATAACTGTAGCTCCTTCAGAGAATAATTGTTTTTTAGGTAACACTGCCACCTGTTGGATAGTTATTGTATGTTTAAGCAGTTTTTTCTTTCTTCTTTCCCCACAGAGAGCGGCAACGCCATATAGTATCTGGAAATGGTAAAGCAGTCACACACACAGACAGGTAAAGATAATATATGTTGTCTGTAGCAACTTTTGATAAAGCAGTAACATCAATCTGATTAATTTTACGGCCCCTGTAAACCCAAAATCCCCCAAAATCCTTCTAATTATCTTTAGCCTAATTTTGGGAATTATTGATCTATATTCATTCTCAACTTTTTTTAAACTACATGAATTCCTGCAAACTCACTTTAAACATGTCTCTTCTTTGCAGGTCCTGTTGCCTATAGACGTGATGTTTTCTTGGGGGATCCAGCGTCCCTCTCTCGCTGCACACTGTGGCTGGGACGCAGAGCTGATGATGTGGGGAAAGAACTGATCAGAGAAGAGGAGAGGAGAAGGTCTGGAAGAGGCCAGACCACTACACTAGTGGAGACCTTGATGCATCAAAAATGTTCTCTGTAAAAATAGCCTTCTCATTTGTTTTTTGTTCAAGGGTGAACCCTCAAAAAAGACTTACTTTAAAGTTTACATGTGGTGTTATGTAAATGGTAAATGGACTCCACCTGTATAACACTTTTCCGTGGTTTTTCACAGAACCAAAGCGCTTTACATTGTTATGTTCAAATGCACATACCGACAGCAGCAGCTACCATGCAGGGTTCAAGCTAACTATCGCTTCAGTGTCTTGCCCAGGGACACTTGGACATGTTGCGGGGAGGAGGGGGATCGAACCACTGACCCTGCAAACCAGTGGACGACCGCCCTACCCGCTTAGCCACATCCGCCTATGTCACTGCATTGTCTTACCTGAGCTTTGCAAGGGCTATTTTCTCTGTGTGGATGTGAGGAAAGCTGTCCACAGTGCAAAGGTTTAGAAAAGAAAAAAAACACTCTTTATATTGATTCAGCTCCAGGAAATGTGTTTGGATGGACACTCACTGAGCAACGGGCGCTGAAATGGAATTATAACAAAACTAATTATCCAGAGTTCCACCGACACAAACAAGTAACTTAACAGAGTCAAGGTTGCAAGTTGCCCGGTCTTATTTCTCGTCAGGTCAAGGAAGTCCCCTGTGAAAGAGGGGAAGTGAATGGTTTATTATTATTAAATGTTTGATGTGATAGAATCAAAATTGTTATAATAAGAGTTTTTATTCTGGTGACAACTTTGGAAAACTAAATAGGAGAAAGCATCAATTGTTTCAAGTCTATGATATGTGTATAGCAACATGTTGATTATGTCCCTGTACTTTGTCTTGATTTTGAAATGTAAAGCTATTGGTCCATTATTAGTGTGTGCCATACAGTATTGTGAAATCTGACAGTATTGTGGAGTAATAAAGGAATGTAAGAAAAGCTAAACTGGACTGGATATAGGTTTTGACAAATAGTAAAACCTAAAAAAACATAAGGATATTTTCTAGTTTCATACAGCAGTGTTTTCCTTGTGAATGCCTCCTTTGATATTATCCCTTGTTATTCGAGTGATACAAAGCTGTATCTCTAAGACTGTTACTCTAAAAACTACTGTTCATCGTCGAGTCGCTCTCCTGATCCCAAGGTGTATTTTATATCAAAATAAAATGTGTTGAATCTTTCTTCTGTAAGGTTCTGTCCAGGTGATAAACATCGAATATGGAGTCAAAGTGAGAGACATAATAAAAAAAGAAATGTTTTTCTTACAATGCTATATGTCGATAAAGTATTTATACAGTCCACATACTTCAGTCTTATTGGTCTGGACATTTTAGTGGTTCTCTGAACTTTACACCAGTGGCTTCCCCCTGCACCAACCAATCAAAAAGTTTTCCCCAAATGTCCTTCATTTTGATGCATACTCCTCATAGTCATGCAATGAATTAACTTTAGAAGGATAATTACTACAATACAGACTGTTGTCTCCATCCCAATTCTCCTCTAAATCACCTGAAAGCACTTTGACCATAAATGGTCTTCCTCCCTCATGCCCGTTAGCAACAACAGCAGAATTGTGAATGAGCCAGCAGTATGTTTCTGCTTTTTGTGCACATTCTTTAATGGAGCCAATTCTCACAGGTCTATTATCTGCAGCAGAAGCTTTTTGCCGTCCTTGTATTTTCCCCGTCTTCTGTCCTGAAGGCAAAAAAAAAGTTGAGCGGTAATTTGTCAAAGACGCTGCCAGCGGCGGAGAGAAGACGGCAACACAAATTCTCCCAGAGACGCATGTCACGACAAGTTGTATAAAACTGTCATTACAGTGATTTATTATAATGAACCATGAAAATAGCCAACCAGTGCAGTGTCTGTGAGTCTCTCCCCTCCACACAAACATACACTCACACACACAAATGATAAAAAAGACAGAAGAGTTGAAGAGGGTGGGGTGGGGGGTAATAAAATAAAGCTACAGTCACAGACACATTCAGCTTTGCCAAGAAGAGTGTTCATATGTACAACCATATTTGAAAATGGGATGGGAGCGACTTGTACAAGCATAAAAAAAAAGAAAATATTTACAACCTGTTCCTGGTGAAAGCTGGAGTAACCTCCTATACATTAAATTACACTTTCTACAAATAACCATCGATATTCAAAAATAAACCGCTAACCTATGGGCAAGACCACTCTGCCTACCTCAGAAGACTACAAGCACTCGTTACAACAAATCTCTCAAACACACACCTCTTCTAAAGCAGCCATACTCCTTCACTCTATAACACAAACACACACACACATACACACACACACACACACACACACACACACACACACACACGCACAAACAGGTGTACACACAACCACACACACACGAGTGCAGCCTCCCGGGGCGGTTAGGGGGGCTCCCAGAAATGGGTCTTTTCTGAATCTGCAGCGGTGAACAGATATTTGTTGTTAGACAGAGGAATAAAAAAAATAATTGTGTTGTTTTTTTCTCTATACAAAAAGCTTTTCTGTTTCGCTATAATGAGCCACTAGATTAAAACAAATAAAATGGTGTAAAGAGCCAATAACAGACGAGAGAGAAGAGGAAGTAAAAGGAATAACTGACAAAGGAAGGGGGGCCGGGCTATAGGCTGGAATGTCCAATGATAAACAAAGTGCGGGGCCTTACAACGGGAGTCCAAACAAGACACACAACAGAGAGTTTCTCCCTCTCCATCACAGGAAGGATATATAAAAACAAACAGAGAGAGGGCTATGAGCACCGCGGGGGGATCGTCCATATTCACTTTTACAGTTTGTCTCGAAGATTTGTTTCACTGTCCTTTCTTTTTTTTCTAAAATTTTCTGTCCTTGTTTTTTTTTATTTAAAAAGTATCGTTTTCTCCCACCAACAGCTGTTTTTCCACTGGCCATGTGTTCATGTGTACATAGAAAACATATTTTACAGTTTTTAAAATGGTACAGGCCCCTCTCAGGCTGAGTTCTTATGGGGTCATGGGGGATGGGCAGAAAGTCAGTGCCACCCCGTGCTCAGGTAGCCCGAGCTGTGGAAAGGGGCAGCGGTGGCGGCCTGGGCCTGGCCTGGAGTCTGTTGTGGGGGAGGAGGGGGAGGGGGAGGCAGTCCTGTCTGCTGGAGGGGCGGGGGGTATGTGGATGGGGGCACTGCCGGGTTGGCAGCGGGGCCCGGGTGTAGCAACGTCGGCTGAAAACCAGCTAAGTTCTGAAAGTGGAGTTGCTGCATGGGGGTGTTGGACGAGGGGGCAGGGGGAGGAGGGGGAGGGGGTGGTGGAGGGGTGAGTGACAGCAGGGCACTGCCAGAAACAGGCTGCTGCTGCTGGGCATTCTGTCCCTGTGGCGGCGGGGGTGGAGGAGGGGCGTTGGTCAACATGAGCTGGTGCTGCTGGATGGTCGGAGGCTGCAGGTTGACGTGCAGCAGTGTGGGCCCGGGCATGGGGTGTGGGGGAGGGGGAGGAGGGGGCGGAGGAGGAGCGGCGGCCGAGCTCTGATAGTGCACTGTGCTGTGGGGGGGAAGAGTCTGCATCATGGGCTGAGAACCGGGCGGGTACTGGGACACGACGGCAGCTTTGAACCCGGGGAAAGGTCCGCTAGGAGACGGGGCAGAGCTGGGGAAATACGCAGTGGAGACTGGGGGAGCCGGGGGAGGAGGGGGAGGGGGTGGTGGAGCGCTCTGGGCGTTGTACTGAGGGAAAGACGCCGGGCCGGTTTGAGTCTGGGGCTGCGTTTGGGTCGGAGGCTGAGTGGAGAACAGCGCCCTCTGGCTGCGGAAGGGAGAGCCTTGAGGCTGGGGCTTGGGCGAGTGCAGGAGGGAGGGTCCGGGGTAGTGGACGGGGGAGGAGGGTAAGGGGGCGGGGTGCAGCTTGGTTGGGGTCAGAGGAGCAGGTTTGGGTCCTGCAGCCGGCAGCTTGCTCGGAGGCTGGCTGCTGGGATTTGGAGTCCAGGGTTGAGCGTCACCGCTGTCTTCTTCCTTGGCTGGCCGACCGGGGGAGCAGGGCTGTGAGGGAAGGCACAGGAGAAGTCACACACTGGTTCATAAGGAGCTGAGAGGAGACAGGTGTGCTTCATGTGGGTGATGTTGACTTACTGTGGGGGTGGGGGTCTTTTGAAGACTTGGAGATGGGCAATCCCTCAGTGCAGCTGTATCTCCACTTTCTGTCTCGCCATCTAAAATGAGGACAAGACAATGTTATATTTTGCACAAATGTGAAAATCTTGAAAAAAAAAAATCTTTCTTTTTTCTGTTAAACTATTTCTTCAATGCAGAGTCATGATTCCTACCTTCTTTGTCTTTGCTGAGCAACAAAGCTCTGTGGTAGCTGCGTTCTCGAGCTTGCTCCACAGAATTGGACGACGTCCTAAAAACAAACATCAAGAGAAACGTTGTCACAACCAGCTTCCTCAAAAGGAACACAGTTAGTGGTTCAGTAAATAATGACTGTACTGCTATACACTACACAAGCTAGCAAAACACTGCACCGTTCAGAAACGCACCTCACAGACCTTTTTAAAAGCCTTGAATTAACTTTCAAAACAACAAAATATATGATGACTCGATAACAAACAAGTAGTTTGGTTAGTACACACCACTGTACTTCTTCCTTCTCCCCTATCTCTCCGGCTGCCTCTGCCTCCTCACTGCTCTGGGGCTCTGTCACCGTGGTTATGGGGGTGTTGGTGCATGGAGCCGCGGGTGCAGCAGTGGTTGCAGCGGGTGCAGGGGGCGGAGGAGGAGGAGGGGGTTCACTGGTGGTTTCCATAGCAACAGGGAAGGTGTCCATGGTCAGAGGTGGCAGGGTGGAGACGGGAGAGCTGCACTCGGTCTTGGAGCCGCTGCGTCGAGCCTCCCGCTGACGTTTCCTGTATTCCAGCAGGGAAACCTGGGAATGAAGCAGAGAAACCACCGTGTCATTTATGGACAAAGGGCATGAGCTCATGTCAAACCAGTAGAGGGCAGCATTGGGACAGTTACTGACAAAGAGCAGCGCGAGTCAGAGTCTTTTGAGATCATTACATCCACATGAACAAGAGACAATGACATCACATATACACACAGCTATTATACTGTATTAAGTTCCTATTTTTCAACTGAAAATGTATTCTTTTAAATATGCAAACTCATGCTTTTCTTGCAAAATACCAGGGTACATCATGTTTTCTTTCTTGTTGTCTTAGTGCCTTTCCTGTTGTATTCATCATATCCCCTTTCTCTTCTTTATTGTTCTGCTATTTACTATAAAAGAGGTAAAATATGAGCTGCAACAATTTGTCAAATAATACAGACAACTCCACCTCAACTTCCTAAAATTTAAAGAATTAGCACTGGCTCTCTCACCTTTTTCTTCTGTGGCGGGTTCTGCCCTGAGCCTCCTCCCTCGCCACTGCCATCGCTGAGTGAGCGCGAGAAAGCGAGTGAACTGCCCTCGTCAGAGCAGGGGTAGAACAGCGGGGCCGGGCCTTCAATGAAGGGCGTAGGAGGGACTACCAGTGCCACAGTCCCTGCTGTGGCCACCGCTGCAGCCACAGGTGCAGATTCAGGCCTGAAGGGAACCGGCAGAGGCTCCAGCGTGTGTGAGGGGGTGAGGTCCCTTAAGTTTGAGTTGACTGGAGAGAAGTTCAGACCAGCTGGTCCAGTCGGGCCTCTCTCTGGGCTTTTGATCCAGCCAGGGAAAGAGGAAGCACAAGTGTCTGTGGCCGCGGGAGCCTCACTACTGCCTTCTACAACCACGCCGTCGGCCCGGTCCTCTCCACAGTCCACAGGCTCAGCAGCTGGAGGCTGTGGACTCTCAGGGACGGACACCTTGACCTCTGCCGGCAGGATGTCCACGCTCGGAGCCCTGACACAGGGAGACGTCACTAACGAGGGAGGCCGATCCGCCTGGGAACGGAAAGAGTAATAAAATTCAGGGGACTGTCGTACTGAAAGGAAAATGCATCAACAACTCCACACTACTTTACAGCAAGACCAGAGTTAGAATCATTCTACTCTCTGAAGACTGCATTTGACTAAAAGTATAGGGACATCCTAATACTTTTTTTTACCATACTAAATAGCAAGGAAGTATGGATATTGGTATGTAGCCTTTATCAACAAAACAATCCAATATAATCATTGAACCCTAACCGTTGTGGAAAGATATTTGCTGTGTCCTTCACTCACCTCTTGTACACTGGGTTTCCGGCTGACCTCTGGGGAGCTCTCCACTGAAGACTCGCTCTGTGTAAACAACAACAACAGACTGAGTCACTCCAGTTCTTAAATGTAAACATATGTGCAACCTTCATGGGGTTTCTTTGATGTAGAGACGGCCTTACCTCCATAGGGGTGTTAAATGTTTGTGTTGGGGTGCTGGGCAGGGGCTCCGTAGTGGGCTCCTCTGTCCGGAGACGTGGTGGCGTAGCCAGTAAGATGGGGGTCCCGGGTGCCTCCGATTGGTCTCCTCTGGTGGGCGTGGCACAAGGGGAGCCATAGGGCGTCGAGCTCTCGGACATGCAGGCATCCAACGGACTCAACCGCCGCTTTTTCAAAGGTGTGGGCAGCTCTGTGGGGGAAAAGAATATTCATGTTTAGCGGAAAGTTCTCCCAATATTTCCCAATACAGTTTTTGCATTTTGTAATTTTCTTAACTAATTAATTGGTTCAATCTAGAACAACAGATGTCCAACCTTGTAATGGTCTCATTCTGAAATTTGCGTGGTCAGAAAGCCTGATGTTGCAGCAGACAGAGTGCTGGATGTATAGTTCTAACATAAACCTACCTGGTAATGAGCAGGTGCCGTTGTAGGGCAGAGGGCTGTCAGAGTCTCCGTTGATGGAGGGGCTGAGAGGACCCTCACAGGGCATGAGGAGACTGGGTCGTCTGGCTGGACTGGGGGATCCCTCCTCCTCTAGAGCCTGCTTCAACCATCGCTGTAAGAAGGAGTAGAGGTTCATAACGTCAACAATGGAAGCAGCTAAAATAAAACAACTTAATACTGTCAGCCTTTTGATGCTAGTGAACATTCATTCATAATTGGAGGAAAAAGTACACACGATTAAATTAGTTTAACAGAGTGTAAAACGTTTGATGCTGTCATAGAGAAAGTTGGGGATTGATATCAACTTGGGAGAACTTTATTACCATTTATTTTATTTCTTAGCTCTGCAGATCTGTGGGACTTTCCCAAAATGGCTGCATTTATTTTTTTCTTCCATGGAGCATCAAACTCTTATGAATATATTCCTAAGTAGGACTCTGTACCTTCTTGCAGGAGCCGGTGGTTGGCGGCGTTTCCGGCAGTTCTCTGGAGCGCCGTCTCCCGGTGGGGACTCCGGGAGTGGTGGGGCTGCGGTTGGCCAGGAATGGGGAGGAGAAGCGGACGTAGTGTTTGGGCGTGCTGTAGACCTGTGGAGAGCAGGCCATGCCGGGCAGGGCATTCAGCTGCGTGGCCAGGACCTCAGGGTCACTGCTTATCCTCAGAGGCCGCTCCGGAGCCGGCTCTGGGGTCCGCATGGCACAACGGTCCTGCTGCTTCTCTCCCACCCACTCACTCACAAAGTGCTGTTGAAGAGGGTTTGACATGATTTTAATTTTTACATTTTATGACAATGTGAAGTGTTTCTCAAACATTACAAAGATGTATGATATGATGTATGTATTTGCAAAAATAAAAAATACATTAAGAATGTATTTGTTTATGAGTAGCTTAGTTATAAAAACAAAGCTGTAAGACCCTGATATAAGGCCAAAGAAAAACAAAAACAGCCAAGTATAAATGTGCCCCCAATGTTCAGTAATAGTGACAGTGATGTTGGCCGAACCTTTTTAGTTTTGAAGCTCTTGCTCCCGCTGCGGCTCCTCTCCGGTGCGGGGGAGCTGCTGTGTGGAGGGCTGTCTTCGTCAGGCGCTTGTGAACAGTCTGCCTCTGGTTCTGGGGCAGTGATCATCTCTCCGTCGGGGGGCTCATTGCTCATAGGCTCCACGGACTCGGTCGGAGAGCAAGGCTGCAGGTCAGAGCAAGTGCTGATGGTGCGAGCTCGCCGGCGCTGTTGGCCGATGTGCGTGCGGTTCCTCGAGAAGCTTTTCCTGTTCCTGGAGCCTTTGACCTTGGCCGGCTTTAACCCGGGTTCCTCTTTCACCTCCAGAAGTGGCTACAAGAAAGACCGTGGAGTATTTAAACGCATTCAAATGCACCTACAACCATGTCCCCCTGCTGTCAAATGTTTGTACATAGAGATATTTAAATCAAGCACTTCCAATCTGACTAGTGTTTTTTTTTTATGTGGCCAGTTTTTGTCTCAGATGTAGGGATGGGCATTTGAAGAAACGTTCTTGATTGACAATTGGGAAAAATGTATGATAAATTATTAGCGATTTATGTTTTTTATTAAAAAAAATATGAATTAATTTATGGCCGAAAATTGCGTGTTTTTAATTAACTATGCAGTCTTCATTCCAGGAATTTCTAGTCAAACAACAATCCTATTAGACAAGCAATTCAAGTTTAACTGTTTAACTTTACGTTACTTAGTCTGGAAAAATTATTCATAATCGCCCTGGATGAAACTCGCACTAAAGGCGCTAACGCTAGCCGCTATCGTCGCTATGACGACGAGCACCATACAGGCGACATGTAATCAAACGACCTCCAGAGAGATACCAAAGGCGAGTAGAGTACCTTGTAAAACGACATTACAGTCTGGTGAAGGTATGTTGTGACCGCGGCGTGCGTTAAGTCGGAAGTACGTTGTTTAAGTGGTATCATTGGAGTCGCTGTCTTGTACTTATCCTAGGCTTCGCAGTGTTCAAAAATTAAGTGACCAAAATAAACTTCGTAATTTTTTCGTTCGAAATGGTCCCAAGCCAAACTTCGCCTTGACTTCTTCATATTTACGTTTGATAACTACGGCAGCTCGTAGGCACACGTGACGTGAGTACGCTATTGCGTTTCTTCTGTCGCATAAAAATAGTTTAAATCGCGCCCGGCTGGTAAGGTTTCACATTGCTGCCCGAAAGAGCAATTTTTTGCATCGCTTCAGAAATAATTCAGAACCGACATTATGCAACACAACCTGTATTAGCACGATACAAATGTTAACTTTATCGACAAAGTAAATCAATTACCAATCAACGAGTCATCTTGCCCATCCCTACTATGAGGTTGTGTTTATTTCCCCACAACTTTTTTTTAATGACAAACTAAAATATTCTATGTGAAGTGAAGTGGCGTGAGGAGCCAAGTCAGACAAAATCTCCAACCATTATTAGGGGTCTCATCCTAGGACTTTTCCTAAAATATGTGTCTTGTATAGTATGAAAGGTAGTGTACTAAAAAAAGTATTTCTGAGCTTTTATAGGCCTACGTCTGGCATATTGTTATTGTGAGTTGTCATATACAGTATATACAGTGTGATAAAAAAAAAAGGGAAATCCTGGCTCACCTTGGGCTCCGGGAGATAACGCCACTGTTGTTCATCCTGGTGAGGGTTTTTGTGTAATGTATTAAAATGACGCAAAACAAATGCACCCACAAACATGTTCCTCAGTCAAATCTTTGATTATTTAAAATGACTGGTACACAACAATGATATACATCAACTACTTCCAAATCCTACAAGTGGTTATTGTTGTTATGGCCAGTTTTAGCTCAGATGCAATCTTGTCTTTTTTATTTAAATAGAATTAAAAGCAAAGAAATAAAAAACAAAGCAATTCTAAATGAAATACATTGTTGAGGTGAGTTGTATTTGTCTCTCACCTGCATGACACATGGAGAATCTGCCATCTCTGGCGTTGCTGGAGGCTCCTCCTTGAAGTCACTGCGCATGCCGCACTCTGGCTTACCCCCGGTACCAATTCTTTCCAGGGCCTGCTCCCTGCGTTTCTCTCTCTTCTCCATGCGGGCGAACGCTTGCAGAATGGCCTCCATCTTCCTCTCCTCTCGTGTCTGCAAAGATACAGTAGTGGGGTTTGGAGAAGAGGGTGACGGAGAGGGAGCAGGAGCATTAGTCCATGGAGAACTTCTCTCCCACAGAGCCCCAAGAGGTAGCGACACAACGGGTCGATGTGTGCTATAAAGCGAAAGCCCATCTAGCTTAGTGCAGTTTGCCGCGTGAAGAGAAAGGTGCAAAAAGGGACATCTCGCTTTCACAATAAGACAAACAAAAAGGACACAAAGTAAGACAGGAGCGACAGAAGAAAAATATCGTGAGGATGTTTATGGTTAATGGACTGTATTTATATATCGCACTTCTACCTTTAGAGATAAGTGCTTCATAAATAAGCCCTGACCTAAGTTAATAGTTTGTCTAATGTGTTCCTGTGTGCAGTATTCGTGCCACAAATTCTCCCAGGGCTACCTTCACCACCAAAAACCCAAACAAAGAGCTCCACCTTCAGTCAGCACACCCCTTTGAGAAGATATCCATACCACGCAAACATACTAAAAACGACATATTGCTGCGTAGGTCAGGCTGAAGACAGGTGTCGACGGGACAGTTAGTACACTTGTTGTGAGCCAATCACCTCTGGGAGATTTGGGGGTGGGGAGGCTGGTAGATGGGTGGAGTAGGGTTGTCTATGTATGGGTCAAGTTTACCTCCTTGTGTTTCAGTCCCTTCCAGCTGGCAGCCGCCCCGACTGGGAGATGGGACTGCTCCGCTGGGTTGGCCTGAATGTTCAATAAAGAGACAGCCCAGTTTAGAAGAGAGATGTCCCCCTAAACAAGGCTTCACAAACACTGGACAGAGCTACACTAAATGACTCACTAATTGTTTGGTGTTACAAATTGGCCTGTGTCAGGTTATGTAGTTGTAGGACATGTTAAAGGCTGTTGGGATGCAGTAAAGACACCACAAAACTTCCAAATATGGAGGTAACTTATTTGTAAAGATGTCTGTGTAAGGGGTATTTTCTTAAATAGCTGATGTTTTACACCTTTGCGGTTAACACCTGCCACATCACTACATGGTTTTCCATCTTAATCATAACCCCTGAGTTTAGATTACAATACAGTCTTATTTAAGCTGAGTAGGCCAATAGACAAAAGTTTACAATCATGAGGAAAATTTGGTAAAATCTTTGGTGTTCAAGCTAAATCATGCAGTGAGACACGTCCACAGCCTAAAGCAAAATTCTGTGTCTGAAACGTAGGACCAAATTCTCACAATATGCCCAATACAAGTCTACAAACTAAACAATTGTAACATGATATGAAATTAGTAAACTGGCTGGTGATACATTTTCTAAGAACAATTTTTGATAGTTTATGAGGGAAACATTTATTTATTTTTTATAAATAGATGGAGTCTGTCCTACTTTCCAACTATTTTTTTATTTTTTCCAAATCAAAATGATCTGTTTTCATGTGTGATAGACTGCTGACATGTCCAGGTTGTCCCCTAGCCAGTTCGGTTTTGCCTCCAGTCTCCCAGGTAAAACACTGACTTCTGACACAAAATGCTGTTTGGGGACATTATTACACAAACAGCCAGGTTGACTTTTCAAACAATAAGTGCTCTTGTGTCTGGGCACGATATCATTCCAACGCACACCTATGTTTTCTCCTCAGCACTTGTGTGGTGGCATGGATTTGCAACACCCACACGCATCTACTACAGTTTGTGAATGCACACTTCTTTGCTCCGGGGCAGCAGAGTTTTCTCTTGGGCCACATTCCATAGAAAAACAGCCCAGTGGATATCCCAAAGTCAATATGGCCCTGGCAACACGCCCCTCCCCCCTCCCTTTAGCTATCTATCCCTCGCTTGCCGATTAGCAGAACTGTACGTTGGCCAAAGATGAGTCAGCACTTTGCACCTCGGGTCCACCGTGTGAAATGAAGCTGACTGCGGGGTAATTTCCAGAGAGTGTGTGAGTTTAATGTACCACGCTCGCCTGTGTGTATGCGTGTTTGATCCCATCTCTCAGGGACATAGGGCTGTTTGGCAGGGAAAGGACTGGTTGAATCAGTAATTGTTCCTTTCAAACTGCTACTCGCAACGAAGGTGAGAGGAGCGCTATACTAAAAGCTATAATGGATGCTAGGGGACAGTTTGACGACACGGTACTCTGGTTGGTTCCTAGTAATGACGGGAGATGGTGTGTAAACAGGCACATAACCCTGAAGGGAGGCCTATTCATTTTCTCCTAAGCTGGAGAAAGAAAGGAAAATAAATGGAACTGCGTATTGACAGACAAGCACAAAGCCTCAGTACTGTAAAGAATAGGGAAGTTTTAGCTGCAGGATGGAGGAAAACAAAATAGGACTGAACAAAACAGCAACAGGGGCATTGGCAGTGGTGGGGAGCACTAGCACTAGCAGTGGATGGGTGATGAAGACGAGGGTAGTTTCATGAAAAGGGAGGTAGAGAGGACAGCTGCGTCTATCCAAGCCACGGGGCCCCTTAGCAGACAAATAATTGAGTCCACAACCAGAGCAAAAGGGGACAGTTTTATTTTTATTTTCACTGGTCCTGCCGGGTTGATGCTTGGCAAAAAATAAATAAAAAGAAGCTGTAGCCCCCTATCTTTGAACACTTACCATCTTCCTCCTTCTCTCTGCATTCTGCTCCTCTGACTCCATCTCTACTTCATTGCTAATGGAGGTTTTGTCTTCTAGATCCTCATATAACTCAGGATCCTGTAAGAGGAGGGGAGAGTGGGGTATGGCGCTTTATCATCAGTCAGTCTGACTACAGACTAGAGGGGAGACAGGTGAAGAGGGGGAGAGGGGAAGGGTAAGGAAGGGTTTAGGGGGAGGAAACCTCAAACAAACCAGGGACCTCACTCTGTTGTTAGTGGTCAGTCTTAGCACCAAAACACACCTGCTCACAATCTTTGGTCTTACCAGTGTCCTGTTAAAGAATCTGTTGTTGCAACTCATAGTAACTGCTTCAATTTTAGCATACTCCAAGCTGTACCAACACCCTCTTACTGGATAAACTGTGTAGCAGCTGAAATACAATGCCCTGTGCTCATTGTGAGCATGTGAAAATAAAAGCAATTGTCCTTTGTTTGGAAATCTCTTCTCACCTTTCTTCCTAATTGTGACCAAGATTTTGTTTTCTGGATGTCTCAAATCATCCAACTTTAGCTACGTGACAATCTGCACTGATTTCTAAATGGTCAAGACTCAAATGTTCTCATACTCCTTCACATGAAAAGCATAGAAATCAGAGTAAACCGACCTGATTGTGATAAGCATGTATGCCTGCTCAAAAGGGCAACACTGTGCAACACATTAGTGTGGCACAAGAGAATGTGACATCCTGAGCTGTGTGGTCGAAATGATAGTTGAGGGAAGGTGGATGCATAAAAGGAGTGATGAGAAAAAGAGGGAACTCAAGAGGAAGTATACATGGAAAACACATGCACATAACATTTCACATAGATCAAACAAAATGGCATGCATGGACAACAAGGGTAAATGTGTATGTACAAAGAAATATGCTATAGTGGACAAGTCTAAACATGTAACATATGAGCAGTAAAGTGTTGAAGAGGGGTGAGATTGTGTTGATTATGTTTGATGTTCATAGGAGTGTCATTTTACCTGGTTGTTTGAGATGGAGAGGCGGAGGGGAGAGAGTTTTCTCTGTTTGCCATCACATATGCTCTTGCCCTCCTTCCCATCCAGACCCATGTTCTGGTTCTGGCCCAGGTCGTCCCGCCCCAGGACCATGTCTTTGTCCTTGCGACTGCCTCGACGCCGGCCCAGATTCTCTGTGGGCTCCAGATTGTGCTTGAGCACCGGGCACTCCGGGTTGCCCTTCACACAGGCACAGTCCACCTTGTATTTACTTTGAACATTAAGAGAAGATCAAAGTATGACATTAGAAGGTGAAAGGATCTAGCTTCACTACTGTATAAGTAATAATATAATAATACATTTTATTTATATAGCGCTCTTCTCTCACTCAGAGCGCTTTACAAAAACAAAACAATAAACAAACAAAAATAACATGTAGAGTTGGGTTGGTGGGTGAACTAGGGGTAGGCAGAGGAGAACAGATGGGTCATGAGTTTGGACTGGAAGATGGTGAGGGACTCAGAGTCACGGATATGTTAGGGGAGGCTGTTCCAGAGCCTGGGAGCTGCCCTGGAGAAAGCTACACTCCTTCCTACTCACCAGCTGCCATAGTCAAAATCAAAACCGATGGTGATCTCTGTGCCCTTCAAGATTGGCCTCAAGGAGTAGATGTACAGATGCAGCATGCCGTCCTCAATGACGTGCCGCACCTGAGGGAGATTAAGTAAAACATTAGAGAAGTTAAAGGTTGATGAATACATAAAATAGTGCATACATAAAATATTCCTATGCGTTAGCGCTGCTTTTCATTAAGTTATTGTGGGATGTTTACTCACTTCAGAGTTAGGGGTGCAGGAGCGACGGATGAAGCGTGCTTCGTTGCCGAAGCTGCGAGCGTCCACACACATCTCCAGTCCGTCAAATTTGGAATAAAATAGCACAAATGGGTACGGCCTACAAGGGGAAACAAGTGAGATCAATGCTCAAGTGTTAAATTCTGAGAAAAACACCACAGTGAAATGAACTACAGTTACCGGCCACATTCAATTCACATTCATAAGAAACAAATCCTTGAGATAAGTGACTAACCATCCTGACCTCTTAAAGAAGTATCCGTTGGCCTCAAACTGCTGTCGAAGCATGAACTTCCCCCTGTACTCAATGATCAGGGAGTCAGGGGCCAAGTCTCGCACCGCCTTGACGATCTTCTTGTTCTTCTGAACTTGACTCTGGGAGAGGGAGAACGTCAGACATGAGTGAAGATCCTCTACAAGCCAAAGATCAAATTACACTAAGATCCAAAGGATAAAGCTTGTGCAGTAAGACTGACTACATGCTTAGGAGGTTGTCAGTCAAAGTGTGTATGCATGCCTCTACTAAACGTCAGGGCATCTGACAGTACAGAGGTGTGTTACCTCCACAGGGGGTTTGAAAGAGGCGGGGTGTGTGTTGTAGGCCAGGCTCTTGCCGTCGCCTTGCTCTTTAACACGCAGCAGGACCTGGACGTCCTCGCTGTACTGGTTGCTGCTGGCCTCCTCGTAACGCTCCATCCACGTCTGGATCTTGTTCTCCCACAGAGACGGGTGCTCCGAGGGCTCCTGCTCTGGAGCTGCACCCTATAGGGAGAACGAGAGAGAGAAACAGTGCAATTGTTGGTACACTGATAGTCTACGTTCTGATAGAAAAACAATGACAGGACGACACTGTAACAAGTGGCTGTGTGTGTCCTGTGCGTTTACCTTTACCCTAGAGGACTTTCGGGAACCCTCTCGAAAGGCCTGTAAAGAAAAAGTCATCGAAAACTTTAATATGCATTGAAGTCCAAGCGTGTAATACATAATGTGCAATAAGCTTTTTTAATTATAAATTCATTAGACCTGACCTTCTTAGCTCGAGCAGCGGATGATTGAGGCTCCTTATCGCCACTCTTTTTGCGTTTTTTATCGATCTGCTTGTTGTGGCCTAGACGCCCGGTTGTCAGGGTGATGCTGGTAGGCGTGTGTTGGAAGGTGGAGTAGAGCTCTAGTGGCACCTCATCTCCACTCTCTGTAGCGCTGGTATCCCCATCTGAATATGCAGACAAGTATATATCAAGTTATTTGTAAGGAGTAATGAACAGAGCTATAATGAGCTACAGCTGCTGCAGGCAACATAAAGAGCTCACCACGTTAGGATAATGGAATTTGAGGCATGTTACGGACGGTGCAGATTGAAAATGAGTTTGACTCTTGCCCAGCAGGTGTCACTGTGTCACAGGCTTCAGTGATATTGGGCCTGGCTTGCAGGGGGGAAGGCTGCACCCTGACACGGCCTACAACCTGCTCTATTCACTAACAAGCTTTACTGCAGTGAGGAAGCCAGGGAAAGCAGAACTGAAAAGATCTATCAATGGGGTTCTCTCTCATAGAACAGCTCATAACTTTCACCAGTCATGGCACCTCTGAAAATAACCTACTGTGTTTTATTTTATCCAACTTTTTGTAAATATTCTGTATATTTGTTGAGATTTTTCAAAGTCAAACTAAAACATCAAGGTCTAACGCATTTGTGTATGAAGCCTGCATAAGGCCTGCATATACACCTGTGTAGTGTTGCTTACCAGACAAACATTCCCGTTTCCGGGTCTGCAGCAAGATGGCCCTCTCTCTATCCAGGTGTCGTGGTTGGCAGCGTTCACACAGGTAAGTCTCAGGAATGTTCTGCCTGTCGATGCCCATGCAGTCTATATGCTGCCAGGCACTGCAAAAACAACAACAACAAAAAATCATGACACACTGTTTATATAAGCTCCTACACCACTGTTTGAGGTTGTGTTATTGTTAGCGACAGGTTTGGGACTCAGGAGGAACAGACAGGGTACCCCCCAGAGATATCAAAGTTAAATTTAAGACGTTTTAATACCTTTATAAAAAAGAAAAATGTAATGCCAATGCCAATGTCAAAGCCATATTGACAAAAGTAGAAGGATATAATGGAACTTCAACAGCATTTAAAGTACTATTAAAAAAGAAAATGTATTATAAACTCACATTGATATAACAATAGCTTTGTGAAGTGTGTAGACTCTTAATAAGAAAATCTAAAAGTGCCTATTTACCACATAACAACCTCTCCAAGTACTTATTTGATCCTACAAAAGGGCTATCAAAATGTAAGACCTTTGTAAAGGAAGTTCAATACTTTGTCACGGAAATTCAATACTTTTAAGGCCTTATTTTGAGCATATTAAATTCAATGCGGGTACCCTAAACAGAAGCAGTTTAAACTGGGCGCTCACCTGCACTTGTCACAGCAGATCATGTAGCCGTCATCGTGGGTGAAGCCACAGATGCAGCGGGTGATGTCAGCCCCGTAGCTGCCATCCTCTGAGGTGCTGAGCGTGGTGCCCCGAGAAGCTTCGTCCTGGCCTCCTGGAACAAACAACCCCCCCTCCCCCTGTCGGATCAACATGGAGGGGGGAGGGGAGGCCGGGGGTGTAGGTGGGGGCCGCGCCCCATAGTTATGGTCCTAAGAGAAAAGATGGAAGATTAGGGTCATGTGGTGGAGGTAAATGACAGTTTTGTACAGTGAACATTCAGTGAATTGTTTGCTCAATACAACATCACAAAACGTTTCAAAATGCCCCTCACTATTTCCTAGAGTTAAAGTTGTCGTATTTTGTCAGGACAACAAATTAAAAACCAAAGAAAATGTAACAAAAAGAAAAAAATCCCAAACATTTAAGGAGCTGGGACCATCAAATGTTTAGTGTTTGCCAAAACAACGACCTAAATGATTTATCAATCATCAAATAGTTGGAGATTCATTTTCTTTTGCTCGATTAAGTTGTTGCTGCTTTTATTTCCTATATCACAAAAAGTTTGAGCAAGCCAGTCCTTTACAGGTCAATGTTCTACGTGGGCCTGAATGGGAGCTAGTAGGTATAGTGCAATGATTAACAGAGGGGAAGGGCTCAGGGTATGCAGGTTATTGGTAACAGGGTGTGTGTGTGTGTGTGTGTGTGTGTGTGTGTACTCACAGCGTAAGGCAGGCCAATGTAACTGTGGGAATGGTGAGAACTGCTGCTGTAGATCTGGTGTGGGTAGCTGGATTTTTCCACCACCACAGGGCTGGCCTCCACAGATTCTGGTCTGCTGGGCAAAGCAACACAGACAAAGAACAGACGTTACTGCATGCTGAAAAACTTTGATATCAAGGCTACACCAACACAGAGTGATTGTTCCCCTCAAACAGTGTGAGGAAGTGTGTGTGCGTCAATGTGCTGAGCAGGAAAGCAGAGTAAGTACTGCTGGTGACACGGAGGTGAAATGGTGAGAATATTGATGGATTCAATACACTGACAACAAATCCAGTGGTGGAGAGTACAGTTACATCAGTACAATGTTTTGCTACTTTAAAACATCTACTGCACTCATTTTCAGAGGTAAATATTGGATGTTTTACTTTACAAATGATTACAATGATCTGGGAGCTATAGCTGTTAGTTTATGTTACAAAAATAAACATTTTAAAAGCATATACATCAGTAGAGTAGCCATTTTAGCTCCTGACCCCTTACAAAAAAAAGTTGTATCTAGTGCCCCAGTAGATTGATTACTTTCTATACATTTTGTAATACTTTTACTTTTGACCATATTAGTATTTGTACACAAGTAAAGTCACCACTGACTGTGCGTAGGGTCATGTCACCACACAGATAACAGGAATATATGTCAAAATAAAAGGACATTTGTTCACATGAACCGACATCTGGGGAGGCAGACAATCATTCGAAGCGTGACAAAAAGCACACACAGCCATGTTTTTAAAGCTCATTCATACCAAACCAGAAGATCCACTTTATACAGGATCACAGAGCCTGTTTGGCAGTTTGAGACCAACCCACCCTTATTATGACAAGAATAATCTATTCTTCAGTTGCTTAGGGGGTGGATCCAAAGGAAGGGGGAAGTGGAACTCGCAAAAGCGGTTGGCATGAGACAAGATAGTCAGGTATTAAAAAGGAGGAAAAGAAGGAAGGAAGAGGGGCACATGGGTGGAGAGGCTCCGAACGAAAAGGAAAAGGATTTCAAATTAAAGGAGAGGGTTCAAGGTAAGGTGTGTTGAGTTTTCATGCAATAGTCAGACATCCACATTTGTTGGTGGTTAAATCATGCGGAAAAACATCCCTCGATCCTTCTCTTTTTCTCAGAGCCCTGTGTAGCAAACTGTTCACAGGTCAGAAGACACTTAAAGTACACGTTACACAAACTAACTCCATGAGAGCCTCTGCCAACAAGTTTCCACGAACAAGGCAAAAAAACACAGAGAAAAGCTCACTAAGCATTATGGACAGGCTCTCAGGTTCAGCGAGTAAGATAGATACAAAAGACTAAAAGACTATGGGGACTCTCAAGAGGCCACACAGCATTTCTGCCCATGTGAAACCACTCAGCTTTGCTTACACAGTGCACACACATAGCAGACACGTTGAAGCCCTTATTCAGAAACAAAAAGTGCAGTGAAAAGAATGGGGAGATACACAGAATAATGATGTCGCTAGAGTAAGTTAAACTGAAGTGAAATTTTAAATACAACTAAAGGTAAAGTTGTTATACGATACCTGTGTGTGCTCTTCTCAGCCCTATGGCTCTTGTTGCATGCCTTAAGAGCAATGTGCAGCACTTCCTGTATGCGTTGCCGCTCAAGTATTCACTGTCAAAGTGAAATCGTAAGTGCATGCATGAGGTCTGAAGGCGGACCCAGGCTAAGGTGTGTGCTTCTTTTGGTGTGTGTGTGCTCAACAGATTAACTGCCACACCGACTTACTTTTTTTAAATATAAGTGTACAGAAAGAGTCTGGACTTAAAAGATAGAGGGATATACATTTTAAAAATCGTACTTGAGAAAGTGCAGTAAGTTCACCAACTTTCTCCCATCAATGATTAAGCGGACCAAAGTCTACACTACACTTTATATTACAGTGATTTAAGATCTGGTTGAGGCAACATTCACTGCTTAAAAGGAGGAACCTTTTATAGGTATATGAATTCATTAGAATAGGGCTTTTCCATGGTTCAGTTTGACCTATCGGTGAACGAGTGACTGAGGCAAAGACAGACCAAAGGCAAACAAGTGAGCAAGTTTGTTCAGTGGGAAGGAAAGTTAGCACGGCTGAATGTGTGCATAGCTGGAGGGTTTGTATCACTCATGTCTCCACTACTGGGAAGTGGAAAGGAAGGACTAGAGAGTTGGAGTTCACCAAAGTAGGAGGGCTCCAGTCAGACCTACAATCAACTCATATTAAGACCTGCGTCACAAACGTGAAAAGATAATATGTGAGAGAAAGACAGGAGGAATGAAGAGAGAACTTGAAGCTAGTAGGCACTATTAATAGCTCATACATGTCAGGAGTATTTAGCAAAGAACGCATGTCATTTAACATGCAACCACCTGCTGAGAGCGGGTGAAGAGGCAGAGTGGACCGAGCAGAGGGAGAATGGAGAGATCAACAGCAGGAGAGGAAAAGAGCAGCAATGAACAGCCAGAGGCAACGCCTTCATTCCCAAAGAGCTCCCACTTGCTACCATGGCAACACTACGTATTCAGGCAGCAGCGTGTGCGCGCACGCTGGCCAGTGTGTGTGTGTGTGTGTATCACTGAGGACACACACACTGCATTAGCCAACAACAGCTGGTCATGCTGCCGCAGACTTCAGGGGGATGTGGAAGGGACATGACGCTGTCTTCGCTGGTGAGTAGCCAGCCCCGCTCCTCAAGACTCAGCTGGTTCACTCACAATACTCCAAAGAGATGTGTGTGTGTGTGTGTGTGTGTGTGGTGCTACGCTCGGTCCCTCCGGTCAACAGCAGGTGGAAGCCCCTTTTCAAGCTTGTTTACTGCTCTTGAATAAATGTGCAGCAGGCGATCGGACGCACAGCGCGGACGGACAAAGAGTCAAGGCAAGGAGCTTACTCCTGCCCCCGGTGGCCATAGAGCTTGGTGGAGAGGAGGGGGCTGGGGGGGCACGGTGGGACTTTTTAAGACGCCATGTCTATGTGAGGGCCACCTGTCACTCAGGCCAGTGACCATGGCAACAGGCCCTGCGCAGTGCAGAGGGACGGGAGGAGGGGGGCAAGGGGCAAATACCATGGCAACACAAGCTGTCACAGCAACAGCCATGATGGGGAGGGGAGGGTTCTCTCTCTGTCTTTTAAAGAGATAGGAGCCCCTCTTCCATAAGTTGATGACGTGTGTTATTCTTTAGTCATACTAGAACCTCTTGCTTCGTTTATTTGACCAGAAAAAGACGCGGCAATGTCCTTGACAAGACCGTAGGAACAAGAGAGGAGGGGCAACACCAGGCTTGTTGCCATGGCACCATGCACCATTTCTGCTTCATCGACTCGATGCAGTGTACACATGTGCAAACATCTGGAGACAGCATTGGAAAAGGATCGAGAGAAAAAAATCATGTTGTGTAATTCTGTACGTTTCACACAGTTAATGTTTGGAACACAGACAGCAACAGATATACTGTCTATCTCCATTCTAGGCTCACTGCTGGTTTCACATGGACAGAGGTAGTTGATAGAATGTGTATGCGATGAGCCGTATGAGTGCAAGTTTAATCGATGGCGAGATTGAAATGTCCATTAGTGCAGACACTATAGAGGGGCTCTGCTTCCTTTGATCATTTCCCCATTAACAGTACATTTGCAAATGTAAGAGAAGAGAGAGAGAGTCAGGCCAGTGTAAATCTTATTAGATCAAGTAAGAGTGTCACATGCATGTGAATAACACCAGAGAGGGGTGATAGATGAGAACTGTGGCGGGGAGACGGTGAGAGGAAAGTGAGAATAAACTTTTGGCAGAGATGAAGGTCAAAGATATACATGAATGAATAAAGGACAGATATGAGGAAGTGGTGCGTCTTACAAAAGGTGTGTGTGTTTGCTGGTGTTACTCACTCTGAGCCTGCAGCCATGTCCAGGTACGAGGTGTCTGCTGTGTCCACCCCTACTGGGATGACTATGCTCATGACGTTCTCTGCTGATCAGTTCTTGTCCTACTGAGTCCAGAGAATGGGAGTCCAAAACACTGAGGCATGCCAGCCACAGCAGTCATTGCAGACATCTAAGTGCATCCACAAGGCCTGAACATACAGACAAAAGAGAGAAACAAATACAAAAGAAAAATCTGTTAGTATGGTGTGAAAAGCATCATTGGCAACATCATTTGGCGATCAGTTCAACAATGTGTCATTCCTTTCATTACAGAGAACAAAAGCACTAGTTGCAACAAGGCTGCAGTACAAATCATAGTGAAAACGGGGTATTTCCAGGACACGCTTATGCATGATTCACACTTTCAAACCAAGCCAGGAATTTCCGCTCTGACAAAACTACCAAGCTGAGGTAAAGCGACTGTTAAATAGCGAGAGGAAAGGGTATTGTGGAGGTGCAACTGCTGTGAGTGTGAACTGCGCTAAAGCAGCGACCTCTACACACTGTTTGACGTGAGCTGCACTGTAAGAAAGCTCCCACAAAGGGGAGCAAGAGAACACACAGCAGCCGGCCGCCATGAAAGGAGGGAGGAGAACGCAACAACACTCAGAGGCCATTTTTCCCCCCTGTTCCACTGAAGAGGACTGCTCTATTCTAAGAACTCATCCCAATAACACACACACACACACACACACACACATATAAAAAATCTGTAACGCTGTATATGAACGTCCAGAAGTTTTTAATCAATCATTTTATCAGGGTCTGTAGGTATAAGATGAAGTCATCAAGATTGAACTACATTATGTGTCAGGCAATGAATTAAGTGTCTTGTGAGGTTGGTCGGACTAATAATGTATACACTGGGCTGATGTGAATCCATCTCAATAACAAACAAAATCTGTAAAGCTGTAGCTGTACGTTCACGCGTTTCACTGATAGGAATCGTTTTATCTACTGTAGGGGTCTGCAGCAATAAAGATGAAGTCATCAATAATTAACCACATTAGGCGTCAGGCAATGAATGTTGGTCGGACTAATAATTTATACACTCAGGCCGATGTGGATCCAGAGACGGGAGCATATGTGCCAGTGTGGCTGCCTCTGATACGGAGCGGCTCTGTTGATAAGCGGGATTAGTGGGAGGGACAGATGCCGAGACAAAATAGGCTGGAGGTCGGTCACACCTCCGCACTGGGGCCAAACAAAGGCTCAGACCAGGGCTTAGGGTCTAGATGTAGAGGGGTTTCCAATGTGGGAATATGGCATATTTCGAGTAAGGGCATACTACTTAGCAGGCAATAACACCCCGTCACACCAAAAACCTGTCTCTGCATGCCTAACTAGGTGTCTGGCCTTAGCATGCCCACACAAATACATGTCTCCACCACAAGGAAAAGCTGTATTTTATTACCATGTTAGCTGTCAAATTTAACTGAATGCTTTCTGTCAAGGAAACTCAATAGTTTACAGAGAGAAACATGCAACTGAGATTTCTTGATTTTAAATAAGGCAAGACAGCTGTAAGAGTAATTTACAGGTACCCAAATGCACCACTTGAGGCAGCATGACTGGTGAGAGGCTAGTAGACATGTCAGCTGTCAGCTCCCATCCTAATTTATAGGAGGAAGAAGTTCCCTGTGTGTCTGTGTAAGGAAAACTGATGGGATCAAATTATCTGCTGATTGTGTGTGCAGTGAGTGTCCCTGTCAAACAGCATGGCTCTATCACTCACAATGTATGATTTAAGTCACTGTGATATATGGTTAACTTATAGCTAACATTTTGTACGCGATTTCAGTTCTGACTAACGTGTATTTTTAAAGTCTGGTTTCGGTCATATTAATTAACAAAGTAAATCCATTTTCTCTAATGTCATGTAAACATACTGACTGACAGGGGGCATTTCATGATGCCCCCTGCATTTACTGATGTAAACAGTGCGCTCTCTTTCAACAAGGACAGGACAGTTTGCCAAAAACACTGAAATGCCAGAATCCCCCCCTTTCTTTGTATTATCTGAGAGGCCTTTGCCTTAGCATTTGTAGATTATAGCTTCCCTCCGAAGAAGGCTGTTTGTTCCTTTGTCCACTAGCTAGGTCGGTCGCCACTCTGTCAGGGGAATCCTGCTGTCACTACTTAGGAATGCATCCATGGTGTTCACATATAACCCTCCCCCCCACACACACTCAAACAGACACTAACGAAACGATAACCCCCTCACCCATGTCCTTTCAAACATTCCTCTCCATTAGGAAGCTTACAGTGCTGTGTGCAAACATACATGCAATGCAGCCAACACAGTCAAGAAGACTGACAAAAGGCTAGGGGGAAAAAAAGAAAAAAGAAAACAAGTACAGTACAGCAGCATTCCTGACAAAATGTGTTCTGCTGGGACTGCCTCTGTGCCTCTGCCTGCTCCTCCTACTTCCTCTAGAGGAGCTGTCGGTCACGCTGGAGAGACACAGCCAAAGAAAAGAAAGGAAAAGTGAAAAAAGAAAAGAAAACACACACACACCGCCCCCCTTCCTGTGCCCAGTCACCCCGCCCAGCCGGATTTCTCTCCCTCCTCTGTGCATTTCCTAAATAAACCTGAGACTGTAATGCAGAATGGAGGGAGGAGAAGAGAGGGAGGGAGGGGGGGGGGGGGGGCACAGACGCAGTTCCTAATTACAAGGAGTCCGGGGGAGACCATTTAAAGCCACCTTTGGCCATAACCACTGCTGTTATGGAAACACATGGGGAGACGGGGGGGCATGCACAAGGGAGGGTGAGTAAATAGACGTAGACAGTCAACAACGTAAAAAGACAAGTGGACAATGAAAAAAGATTTAGGTTTTGCAAAGTGTTCACCCTTAACGTGCTCTCTGGAGAGATTTCCCTGCGCTGTAGGGAGCTTTAGAAATCATCCACGGCCCCTCCATTTCAGAGGGCAGCGGCGGGGTGGGGGAGGTGTACACAGAGGGTATGTCAGACGGTGATGCTACACAGCAGAGACCCGGGCTGGACTCTGGGTGGCAGAGTGGAGCACATAGCCCTAAACCCAGTCTCTCCTTTCTCCTCCCTCCCTCCCTCCCTCACTCAGCAAGGGGACACAGTCACGTCATTGTGTGGGGGGAATAACTGTCCTTTTAAGACAGAACCGCACTGAAGTCGGCGAGGGAAAACCCACACCATCACGGCTCAAACCATGCCGCTAACGGCTTTTTCCTCTCTCCTCCATTTACTCGCTACTGCTCCATGCGTAAAGCCTTTTCATTCTTGTTTTTCACAGCCAAGTCTTGGCAGAGTTTTGTCTTTGGATAAAGTAGGAGGAGCAAAGACAAAATGAGGGATTCCGCCTGAATCCCACAGCCCTCCTGCCGAGCCGATGTGACTGTCCTCATCGCTGGCTGCAATGACTCAGCTGCTCATAAACAAACTGAGAAAACAAACTCCTTCAAATACAGTCATATGCACAGGAAGCATGACCCATATGGAATGTGAGGCTGGTCCTATTTTCCACAGTACCAACACAGTAAGAGAAAGACTGATGGCATAAATGACATTTTGAGATAGGCTGCATTACCGATTTAAAAAATAAACAAATAATGTCTGCAGACACTGCAGGCAGCCTCAACAGTGTAGATTCTGGGGAGCAATGTTAGCGCTTTTATAAAAAGAAACAATGTACCTTTATTATTTACCTTGTATTTCCTTTCCTTCTATTTAAATAGTTAAGACGGCTACTGCTAGACAGAAATCCCTTATGACACGCTGGTGTTCCCTCTGCACCCATTCACTGAAGGTGGAGTCATACATCAATACAGCAGGGGGATATGGATGCAAGCGTCCACACACAAGCAATTTTTATGGCCACAACAATAACTGTGTTGAGGGTGCAAGCCAATAGGTCAGACGTGTTAAAGATCAAATGATGAGGAGACAGTGGTGCTGCAGTGTTTATGAAGCATGACTATCAAGGCTAAGCGCCAATAGAGCAGCGCACTGAAGAATAAACACACCAAGTTTGTTTTAAGGAAGTTTTCACTGCTTCATCTCATGTCCGCTCAACCGTGGGCAAACAGGTGCATTACAACAGGCCGTACCAGCCTCCATTTCTACGTGTGTGTGGAGTCAGAAAACTGTGTGATAAGATAAGGAACAACATACAGTATTTATATAGCAGCTTAAGGGCATAACAAAAATACAAAAGCATATCCTGTGCTCAGTTCAAACATCCAGGAAGTGAATGAGTTAAAGGCACTTGAAACAGGGTCTGGCAGCAAAGCTGGGGCAGCCCTCCTGTAGTCTGAGTAATGTCTGTTCAGGAGAACACCTGGAGCGAAAATTCTCCTTCTCCCTCTCGCTCCTGCTGACCTGTGTGGATGAGTTCCTTAAAAACATTTGTAAATTGGACCGATATACATTTACATTAAGAAAACCAATTCAAGTAAACCTGCATCCTTATCTGATTCTGTGTGACTGATTCTGTAACTGGTATTTTGGAGAATGCAATGCAAATGTGAGCCGTGCATGTGCGCGTGTGAGTACAGAGAGGGCAAAACAACAGCAACAGCCACTCAGGTCCCATTACAGCAGTGCTCGAGGATCAATTTCACGCCTGGACCGCAGTGCCGTTACATCACCGACATTGACGGTACATCCCCTCTTTATTGAGCCCACCCTGATTCCTGCATGGTGCTACTGCCCACTGAATGCTATTGTAACACGGGCATGACAACAGGAAGGAGGCTGCAGCCCTGAAGGCACCTTGCTAGTTAAACGGAGGGATCTGTTACGGCCCAGCTAGCAGCACAAAAACAGGTCACCTGAGCCCCGGCTTCTCCTCCCAGCTGGGATACCATGTGACTGGATTGGGCACTAAGCAACATGCAGCTTTGTCCATGGGTCTCTTAGGGTCTGTTTACCACACAAGTGAGATCACTGGAGACATGGCCACTGCTACTATACACCGCTTAGCCTTGCATGGTGAGGTCAGGTGTACACACACACACACACACACACACACACACACACACACACACACACACACACACACACACACACACACACACACACACACACACACACACACACACACACACACACACACACACACACACACACACACACCTTGAGGGACAGAGACGAGCACAATAACAAAGGGAGCCCTTCGAGGAGTGACAAAGTGAAAGCTGATGAGACAGTGGCCTTCATCTGCCCTATCAATATGTCAATACACTAATAGACATCCTGTGTGTGCACCTGCTGGACTTTTCAATCAGCTCCCTCTTTGCAAACTAAGCACACTGAAAAGTGAAATAGCAATAGATTGCCATTGCACATTGAGAACGGGCGTCCGGCCCAAAACGTCTTTGTGGCAACTAAATAAAGTTGTAAACTTGGAGGGCTGTCCTCATTTTTATAACAGCATTTTCACCAGTTATTCTGATGAGATACTTCAAAATGCACATATAAAACCAGGGTGATGGAAACCCAGCTTGTGTCTAGGGGATTAGGATGAGAGGAAAGGTGTGCCATCGGAGACTGCTATGGCTCCCAGCTGTCTGACACAGTGCTCCGTCCCTATGGCAGAGGGGGGAGTGGCAGCAGCAACTCACCTCATGTCACTATCTCTGTCAACAGAGCAAGCAAACACACACTTTGCTACACAAGACAACCAGGCACACACATACAGCCAGTCAGGTATTTAACACTTTCAGCTCCACCATCATGTAGAGGAGGAACTATATCCATGTAGCGATCACCTGGGGTTAACCATAGTTAGCAATACCAGTATAACAACAACGCTCTATATAGTAGTTTGTGCATCCAAATATGGTAGCAAGCAACATATCCATACAGAAAGTGAGCAGTGCCATGTACACACAGTGGATCTAATGTGACACAAATAATACAGAATAGCTCAAACGTTATATTATCAAAGTGTTCACTGCTGTTCTGTTTGTGATCAGCCATGTTGAATGTTGAACTCAGGGTTGGCAAAGATGTCTATGAGTTTCCAAGTAGGAATCCTGACTTCAGGGTTGCGTTCCAGTTGAAATTTCAGACTGGGAACTCTGAAACTTTAATTTCCCGGTGTAACTGGAACACAGCATATATACCCCTTTACAACAATGAACAAGATTACTGGGGATGTGTGTGTATATAGCAGACTGATTAAGCACTATATGCCCTCTCATACATCTAGCAGTACTAAACCCTCCACACAAGAGAAGACCCTTTGCCACTTACTACTATGAGAAACACACCAAGAGGCAACTGAACTGAATAAGGATGACACTGACCCTCAATTGACAGAAGCTACACAGAACGTTCACGTACTTCGTAATGTTTTTGATATAAATAGTAATAAAGTGAGTTGATACAGACTCTCTTTGGCCCGCTTATTTCACATGGTGTGGGGTTTGGGGCCTGTTTCCTGTTGCATTGTTCCTGCCACTGACAGAGGCTTTAGTCAAACGGGTTCCTTTGTATAATACACTGTATACCACTGTCTCTCCGCACTGAGGCTGAGAACAATATGGAATCATCACATGAAATTTGCACCAGTATTTTGTATCAAAAGGAAAAGATGAAACAAAAGCTACTTGGCAGTAGGCATGAAAAGGCCTTTTGCACTGAAAAAAGAGCCAAAGTTTGACCAAGGTTGATGTAGAGAAAGAAGAGCTGTGACACACCACCAAAACAGGTCCACAAGCTAGAAAGCCCTATCCAGTAAATAAACCTTGAATTGCAGACTACAGCGTAAATACACACAATACAAACATGATGCAATATTAACTAAATCATGTTATATGGTATTGTGCTGAAAAAAAATGCAAGATAAGTATCTGATATGATCCAAGCAGTGTTTTCATTGTGTGGTTAAAGTATATGTGTTGTTGCAACTGTAGGCTTTAAAAATACCATGGAAAATATACATAGGCGATGTAACAGTTGAGTGGGACATCCGTAGCATGTTATGATGTATAATAAAACTGAAAAATAAAATCCACAAGGCTGGGTTATCTCTTATTTATTTTGAGTCTTGTTTTAAAGCAAATTACAACAAACATGTCTTCACCAACAGTGAATACTATTGATCATTGCCCACCATAAATAACCAACTGTTCATTAAATATTGAGTGCATTTCTATCACACTGAAAAAGAAATAGGTTGAACAGGGTAAAGTGGAAATGCAAAGCATGGTTGTGGGGGACACACTGCATAATGTTAATCTAGTAAAGATGACTTCAGGGAGGGAGGTCATTTGTAACAGAGGAGCGAGTTTGCAATAGAAGAGTTGTGTTTGTGTACCTTCGCTAAACTAATGCTTTCTAAAGTACGTAAACGTGCTGTTTGTGTGTTTTCTTCGAGTTGCAAACACTAATCTTTTTTGACAATAAACCTCATGTCCCAACAGCCAACACTGCAACAGAAACACAAGCGATGGCATATGCCGTGACGCATGTTACAAGGATACTATGCTGTTCGTTTTATGAATAGACAACACAGCACCACTGGTTGTTACTATGACAAGTCAAAAGGCGCAGTAATAGCCTACCGAGGCAGTCTATATTTTTTCTTGTTGTTCTTATGCCTAACATTTACTAAAATAAGAAATCATGTTTTGTGTAGTTGCTTCCCAGCGAGTATGAAGGCGCTGCAGTCCGTCCTGCCGATAGGGGTGTGGAGGGTAACAACGTTGCTATTATGTTACCACAACACCCTGGTGCTCTCGGTCGCCATTTTCATAGCGCTTTTCTCAGGACGGCGAGACAATCGTGTGGCCACGGGAGCCTCGCCATGGGAAGAAAATCCCCAAGAATGCATTCAATCGCCTCTTTCATACACTCTACCCTAAGTATCACTCTGTCGGTACAGTCTCTGTGTTGTTGCCATTAGGGTTTTGTGTGAATTCGTCGAAAGCAAAGAGAGCAAGCTAATCGGCTAGCAATTATGGCCAGCAACGGCCTGTGGAAGTGTAGCGGGCTAAATGTAAAGGTATTGAGAGTATGGAGACAATCGGAGCACGAACAGACTCAAATTTGGCTTTCTATAATATTTGAACAGAAAGCGGAAGTAGCGAAGTTTAACATAGCGATACTAGACATATTCGTAAATGGTGTGCTGCAAATAAAACGCCAAAAATAACCGTGGAAAGCTAGCGGTAACCGACGGGAGCTAACGGCATAATGCGTAGTGGGTTTAAGTTGGCGAACAAGGCTTGTGCCGACGCGAAAAGTGGATTAATGCTCGTCATAGACAGAAGAGCGAAAATATCAGCGCTGAGAGTTAAGTGGCCCAGTCCAAAGCCGATTGTACATTCATGCGGCTATTTGTTTCAAGTCAGTTAAAAACAACCAATTGCCACAGTTCAGTTCAGCATGGCGTCTATCGAGATGGAGTTACAAATTGTCTGACACTGGGGCGAGCGAGATGCCCAAATGAAACATCCCCTCCCCCACGCTTGCAGCATTTGAACCCAATACACCCCGAAATCTAAATGAATTGATAGCGAAATGTACTTTTTTTTACAGTCCGGTTATAACAAAATATCAGTCGCGTGTTCCTCGTTGTCAATGGATTTAGTCCTGATTTCTAAATAGTCATAACTACGACTCTACAGATTACTGCGCAATGTTGCCAGGCATGTAGGGATCCTTTAACAGCTGCTCTTGCTTTGAGTTGACTAGAACATAGCAGACTACACATCTTTTATATATGTGTTTAATGCATGTAAAGAAAGCTCATTGTCCCTTGGCTTTGAACAGTTGCATTGTATGAAATTTGGCTGAGCGGAAACAATGTCCCGTGCTCTAGGGCTCAGCAGGAACCGCGACAGATTCAAGTTTGTGTAACTAATGTTAAAATGTTGTGTTTTCGTGCTGAGTGACACTGTGGCAAACACTCTATTCAAGTAACAGAAGATGTCGAGAGAGAAAAAGAGCTGGCGCGTTTGTTTGCTGACAGCTGCAGATACAATACAAGAGCCTTAGCTAATGTAAAGTAAATTAACAGCTTGGAAATAAATCGTTGTAATGAGGAGGTCACATTTACACTAAAGGGGATGAAACCGTGCGCATTATGGCCCGCAGTGTCACTGTGTCAAACTAAACATGTCTCTGGTTATAGTGAGTCAACGTGCGATTAACATTAGTATGACATATTGTTATAAAGGACACGTTCAGTGCTTTGCAATGTTAACTGTTGTTGTCTGAGTCGTTAGGTTATGGGACAGGTTTTAATCTAAATGCAGGTTTTTACCCATAACGTTAATGTGCATTCAGCATTAAGAGGTGCTCTAACATCGTGGCAAATAGTCACATTAATAGCCGCTACTTGTTAATATGTATTTTTACTACGACAACTTTGTATGACGTCTCGTTTTATTGCCACACGATCAACGAAAAGTCAGAGCCCTGCTCGGTCTGAGTCGAGCTAATTTGAGCTAGTAGCATGCGCTAGCTAGCAAGTGGTCTCCTGGCGTTTCGCTTTGCCAACTTGACACTCACACTGGAAACTTACGTCACCTATATATCTGTTTTCAATTATGATTAAACGTAAATACAAACACTAGACAGAATAAGCAATAATACACCGTAAACTAACGGTGCGGATGAGCTAGCTAGCAAGCAAGCTAACCTCAGCTGATACAACTAGCCAGCTAACTAATGCCAACAATAGCCTCACCATACAACTACCACCACATGCAGTTTACTCACCGTTTTATGTCCACTATGGAGGATTTGAATAGCGAATAAGGGGACCTGGGTGAGACCCCCGTCGCTTTCCACACTGCTTCCACAACCAAAACAATACTTCTGTCCACACACTGCGGATCCCCAGCAAAGCTTTACAATGTTTGGATTTAAACGCGTCCTCTACACAGTCCTGTCCTGAGAGAAATTCCTTGGCTCTTGGTATTGTGCGGAAACACAAATTTGACCACTAAATCAATTCGAAACCGTTATAACTGTGCCCTAGTCAACGGCGACTTTTAGAAATTAGATCCTCTCAAACCAGTCTCTTTTCCCTTTGCAAAAATGGCGGCCCTGCCAGGACTGCCGAGACTCCGCCTCCCCCACGAGCCCCCCTCCCTCGCCATCACTAAACCCGAGCCCCGCCTCCACATGCTGCGGGGCTGCACACCCGGTTTCACACGGGCGCCGTGACCGTGCTTCGTGCGCGTTCACAAATGTTCTTCCTCGAGTGACGAGTCTCTCTGCTATTTCAGTCGGCAACGATGTGGATTTAATTTGCGCTGCACTCTTTTAGATTATGCTCGTCAAAGTGGACATTTAGTATAAGTGAGAATTAAACCTTCTTAAATCATAATACAGGTGTTTTTTATATATTTTTGTGTTTGTTTGAATAGCATAACAAACCAAAGTTGCAGCGTGCAATGCAGCAATTCATAGAGCCTATATGTGATGTGTGTTGTTTTCTTGATCATCTTGTGAAAGTGAAGTCATCGGTGGGCATTCTCTTATCAGGAATTTTTGTGATAACGAATTGTTGTTTCCCCTCCTTTTTCCTTTCCCTCTCTCCAGGTGCTGCAGTAACCAGACCCACATAGACATTTACTAAAGCCAATGCTTATGATTTATTAATTAGGCTATGCAGGCCTGTGTGTTTTTGAAACATTATTATCCATAAACACAGCGACAACATAACACCCATAAAAGGGTTGGCTGAGTGGCCAAGTCCAGATTGGTTATAATTACTGTCAGTCACCAAAGTTAAACCACAAAATGTGGATGGAGATCTCTTGTTTTACAACAGGCACGACTGAAAAGGAGCACCAAAATCCGCAACCCCACACAGTAGGAGGCTACTAAACGGTTATGTAACCCCCTTACACAAGAGAGGTGGTCTGTATATTGAATTGAACTGCTGTCATTAAGGGGCAGCCTGTGAAACACTAAGCAATAAGATTAAATCGTGGACAAAGAAAACAGACCTTAGAGGAAAATATTCAGAGGGCTGGTCATAAATCACACACATTAAAGCCAGCACTTACATTTTCAAAAAAACAAACATCTACTGTGTAGGTCTATTATCACACTCATTGGCTACTCAAAGTTTAGCAAATCTCACATTTAAACTTCTTTAAAAACAGTTTTTTTGTAGGCCTATATATATGTGTAGGACTAGTACAGGGTTCACAGATCCCCATGTCTCAAAAGGCATTGAAATAATTCATAAAAATATAAGGCTTTAATTGACATTAAATGTCCTAAATCAATAGTCAAAATATTAGTAATGAAAATACTATTGTGATAGATATTGTGACTAAAATGATTCTATTCATTAAAATTGTTGTATCTGACGTTGCAATATAAAATATTGCTAGCATTTTGTTTGAATGATTTACAAATGCCTTGCATTAATACCACACAGGTCTGCATGGGCCTGGCATGATCCAATATGGTCATGTTTTAGATATTGTGGCCTCCAAGTGATTTAGGTGACCTATGTTTTCTATACTTGTGTAGGGCCTATTTTTAAACGACTTGAAATATATATATATATATATATATATATATATATATAAAAATAGGACAAAATCGTTTGTTTTCCTAGCCCGGAGCATTTGATTTTGTTTTTCTCTGCAGTTCTTGTTTAATAAAATTGATAGTAGGAGCCCTGTTTAGTAGTAGATGGAATTAACAAGCCCTTTGATTTATTTCACCACCATATCTCTGAACTTAGGCTGAGAGATACATGTTTGACAATGGATGTAACAATTGCAGCAACTGTTCCGACAGCTTTATTGTTGTGGTAAATCGGTTACTGTCATCTCCCCCAAGAAATATGTCTGTAGAAATCCCTTTGACATCACATGTTCAGAGAGGATATTCTCATCGTTTCCATATATTGACCCTCCCCCACCCTAAACCGCAACCCCAGGCGCATGCGCATTGGTGCGGGACCGCTGCATCTGCTGCTGCACGGGCAGTCAGGTTGTTAGAAATAAAGCTGGGGGGAGGACGGAGGGTATAAGTTGAGCCGAGCGAGCCAACCTCAATAATTTTTTTATTTTTTCCTTTAAATACGGAAATGCTAGCTAACGGCTGTGGAGGATGCATCGATTAAACGGATTTTTCGGTAGAGGAAATCATTCACTCAAGAGTTTTTCGCTGTGAAGACGATCTGACCCATTTTAGGTTAAAGATAGGCCTACAGGCGCATAGTTTGTTGGGAAGTGGAAAAATTGTCCAAAAGCAATTGATGAAAGCAGGTTATTTTCTGAGAAACGTTTGGTTTCTGATGACATCATGTAGTTAGTATTTGTGGGCGGGCTCTGAGCTGTGAGGGGAGAGGGGCGCACCCGGAGAGCAGAGCAACCTCGACCAGGCGCCATTAGGTTACAACGTTGCAACAACGCTTCATTTTCTTTCCCACCCGCTTTCCGAGAGGACTCTTCCTCTGAGTAGGTCCAGTACCGCCCTACTCTGCCTCTGATTGGCAAGCACTCTTGCTTCCAGATGCCTTGTGATTGGACGCCTGGACTGCGTACTACATAACCCTACTAGGACGTAGTATAAATAAAGCGTACTGTAATCCAGTTCGGGTTTTACAGAAATACAGTAGATTAAAAACCATAGACACAGCATGTACAAAACTGTTGCTTTATTTTTGATTTCGTTAAACAATAAACACAAATTCTGCATCAGAAGTAAAGACTAGAACGAAGCTGACAATTAATAGTGTTACGGTTTATTTGTCATAACAGTTAAGCTACCTAGTCTTTGGCAATGCAATTCTTGAGTTATCATGTTCATCAATGCAACTTTAGAAAAGTAAGAAAAATGTATGAAGATGAACTCTGAAATGAAGAGTCACCTGACACTTTAAAGTACAATTAAACGTACATGAATAATCTTTGAATATAAGAATAGAATGCAAAATAAAATGACGTACATGACATACATTGTTACATTCAAATATATAGTCAATTTGAAGGCCTATGCGATATAAGACGTGGTTCTGGTCATGAGCGGTATTTTGAGAGATGAACATTAACAGGTGACAATATTAACAGTATACAAACATTTAAACAAAGTTAAAGTGACAAGACAAGTAACACTCCATTTATAAGAACATTGCTGAATTAGGGTGGACTACACTTTTAATTTGAAGGCACTTATGAATATAAGATAACAAAGGAAAGCAAGTTTAGCATTTATTTACCTTTCTTTTGCCATTTTCAGTACGTTTCTAATCCTTTTTACTGTGCTCAGGCTATGGGGGCGTGCTAACTTCGCGCTGCACACAGGGCATCCAATCACAAGGCGCCTGAAAAGCAAAGAGTACTAGCCAATCAGGAGCAGGCTAGGGCGGGTCTTCGCGGAATGCGGGTGGGAAAAAATAACATCGATGTAACAACGTAACCGGTGTATTGCTGTCCTTAAGAGGCTCCATACAGACTAAAAGCTACACGAGTCGACATCACAATGTCTCCCTTGTCCGTTGGGAATTAACTTCTTGTGCCGGCCGTTAAAAAGTCACTTATTTTCAACGAACAAATTTGGATTTCGTTGTTTCGTTGTCTGGCTTGGAACAAGATGGCGTCGACGAGTCTTTCTTTTCCGTATGCATGATCATGGGAACGCGCACCACTGGGCGGCGGCGCCGTGCGCGATCCCGACACTGTTATTATTATTATTTCCTGTTTTCCTACCCTGAGCCGTTCCGCTTTAATTCGCAACCACAGCAGCAAACCGAGATGTGGCCAGTCTGCACATGTTTTTACATCTGTATGTGGTTGTCAGAGCCCGACAGAACCACCTTTACCCTGGATACATGTCCCAAGAAACACCGCATCCGAGTGATCTGTGTACATCCAAGTTACATAAGCACTTTTATTTCTTTTGTCTGCTACTTTTCACACTGATATTAAATATATTGACTCGGGGAGGGGATATTCATGTCCAAGAAGTGTGCAACACAAACACAACATTATCCAAATGAATTCACCTTTGTTATTAGCTTGATTTAGCGTTTGGCGCCATCTAGTGGGCTACCACACTTCACTGTTATATTGTATTGCAATTATTATTCATATTTTTCACTTTTGAGTAGGTCTATAGTAGTGATCTGTTGACTCGAAAGACAATATATATAACTATCAGCTTACTAAGTCAATCTATGTCATGTTTCATTGTAAAAACGGCAGGGAAAACATACAAAAAAAGATAAATAATATATAATTGAACATACATGGGAAGTCGTGTCCTTGGCAGAACACAAGGGGGCGCTGTAAATTAAACAGATTTTTCATTCAGCCAATCAGCGCGGAGGATCAAAGGATGTCGTTACGCTCTGTCCAATCACAGCTGTCGTTTTACCGAGGTCGTTTATTGACACGGAGGAGAAGGTGACCGACTCCTCCAAGAGCGGAGCAGTATCTCGTAGAAATATCCAACATTTAAACCCAAAAGAAGGCTGTTGTTTGCTTAGTAAGCAGTCATGGCTTCTTTTGGAAGGGCTTTGGGAGTCCTCCGCACAGGAACTCAGCTCATCAGACGTGGCCCTCAAAGAATAGTGACCAGAAAGTGAGTGTTTTCAAGCCCGCTAGCATTTCAGCTAATACGTTAGCTATACCGAAAACTTTGCAATAAAACGGAACCTGTAAAACAGTAAAGCTTTTGATACTGACAACACCATATTAAATGTTATTGTATACTACATTCTATCGGATAATGACTCAATATATATATATATTTAAAGTGTTGTTTTTATGTTGTAGGGCTGGTGGTGGACCCCACATTGAGCCACAGTACCGACAGTATCCTCAGATCACCAAGAACCAGAAAATAGAATCTGAGATTTTAAGCGGTGCCATGTGGTTCTGGATCCTGTGGCATTGTTGGCACGACCCAGACGCAGTCATGGTAAGTTAAGGTGTTGTATGTCACTGCCCAGACTCATCTGTATCAAGTCATTCAATGTTAAAGACTGATTATGTATTTGTTTTGCATATGGCAAAATAAACAATCTTTAATCTCGAATTTGCACAGAGCACCACTCTCAGTGCAGGTGCATGTATTAAGGGAAATGGGGCTCGGATCCAAAATAGGACCCTGTAAAGCTAATAGCCTGATTCAATTATACTAGTAGGAGAGTTGTTTTTTGGCTCCTTTTCATGCAGCAATACTCATAATAAAACGAAACATTTAAAGGCTATTTAATATGTAGGCCCACTTGTAATAGTAAATCAAATAAGCGTTTAAGGTGTTTTTTTTCTGTGTGTGAATTAGCAAATGTTTATGAATATGTTGTATGTGCTGTGAAATCTCCGTGTTGACAAGTTTAAAGGCTACATCTTCTGAAACTAATAATTTAATGAAAGTAAACTGACATACCTGCAGGCAAATTCAGTTACAGTGGCTGCAGACTAGGGGAAATGTACTCAAATTATTTTCACAACTCAAATATAATAAGATCGAATATACAAACCATCTAAATACTTACCAAATATTCAAAGGAAGGCTGTGAGTCAATCTCCAAAACAGCTTTCCTACGAGAAATCTGGTTACTGAAGGTGTTGCTACAAAGTCCATTTGTATAATGTGCATTTTTACGAGTTGTTTATTTTCTGTTGTGTGTTGAACAAACCTGACAGGCAATCTAGTCTAATTTTGGATGTAAAATGGAAATGTTACCTTACCTGTTCTGTAGGGTCACTTCCCCTGGCCAGATACCGCTGAATGGACAGATGAGGAGCTGGGAATCCCTCCAGATGATGAGGAATAAAGGTGATTTATTCAAGTTCCTTTTTAACTTAAATGAATACTGGTACTCTTTCCAATCAGGAGTGTAGATATACTTAAGATATCAAAGAAAAGACAGGTGTTCTATTCAAAGGTCTGTGACTATGGCAGTTTGATTAAATTATAATGATACACATCTGTCCTTGTTTTCATGTGAAAGTCTTCCTTTTAAAATGGCTACAAATATTTAATAATACAGTATGCCTTACTGTACTAAAGGGTTTTGCCGTTTTCTTTAGACTGTTATGCTCTCAAATTGACCCAAACGATTTACATGTACACCTGAAATGTCTTTAAATGCACTTATTGGTAGGAATGCTACTCATTGTTTACAGGATTATCAGTTGACCCACACTTGCATTAGTTTAATCTCGGTGTATCACATAACAAACTTGCAAATGAGTGTATATTGTATTTTCTTCTGTTAACATTATCTTGTCTTCTCTTTGTAGATCAGAGAGATCGAAGCTGCCGTGCAAGTCTTTGTGGAAATCTTCAGGATATTCTGAAAGTCATTGTTGTACATACTAATAAAAGTATCTTTAAATATGGTTAACTACTGTCTTTTTTTGTCAACTGCAGTGCATCTAAACATCTTAAAATAAACACTTTTACAGCCACTACTGTAAATAAAACGAGTATGTTATTTTCATTAGTTTTTATTTACACGCAATTTTTTGAAATGCAGAAACAAAAATGCAACGCATCAACAGTGTCACAGTTAGCCAGTGTTTGTATGTTTTAAAATCATAAGCCATTTAAATCTGGGGAAAAAAACATTTTAAGAACCAACGCACATAATAGAAATGCCAAGAGAGCTGCATTTAAAAAGCAAAAGAAGAAGAAGGGACAGATCCTGTACGATGAATACTACAGCTCATAAAAAAACCCTGCCTGCGGGCCAGCTTGTGTGTTTTCAATGACTTGACATGCAAAGAGTTTAAAAAGGTTAAAGTGTAGTGTAAGAAAAAAGGAAACAAGTCTGGCGATGTATTTATCACTAATTTAGTAAAGTCAGATGTGTGTTAGGACGATATGGACCACCATAAGGGCTGAATGATTAGATGACAGTCACTCGCAGTTCACGTGCACTTACAAGTCAACCTGAGCAAAGCTTTTTTTTTTTTTTCTTCAAAAGTCTCACGCTGTTCAGAGAGTGGTCTTAAAGCTACCTGGCAACAGTTAGCCTAGGCTAGGTGTCATTTACGAAGGGTGAAATGATTTTTTTTATGTATAATAACACTGAGCTGGAAGTGTGTTAAGAAGCAGTGTTAGGGGGGGGGGATAGAAGTTGTAAAAGTTAGCCTAAGAAACTACAATGACTGACTGGTTAAAGCACAGATTAGCCTTAAACAACTCGCAAACCACGATCATGAAATTAAAAAAAAAATAAAATAAAATTTGAGCAATGAGAAACAGACCTCGGCAGCTCCAAAGCACAGAGGTGAATGGTAGGAGTCTTGCGTGAGTGCCGAGAGCGTCCTGTCTGCGTAACATGACGTGGCTGGTGGGTTAATCGTAGGTTTATGTCCATGGCATCATTCCCTGAGACTGAAGAACTACGCAACCCAAGCAAAAACACACATCTCGCATCAATTCTGCACTTTTTTTTTTTAAAGGAAAAACCTCATTCATCCCATTGGAGTTCCTCAAATCGACTACTTTGGATTGACCACAGTGGCTCAGAATACTTTTTTTTTTTTTTTTGCAACATGATAAGTGGCACTAGCTGAAAAAAGCTCAGGTGTAGATATGGAAGTCGACATTTCTCTCAACTAAACTTAAGTTTCCATTCGCACATAGCCCCCAACACCTCTGGCTTACAGGGAGAAGAATAGTAAAAAAAAACAGGACAGACAAGAATCAACACGGGATTCTATTCAATTGTAGGGAAGGTGGGGGAAAAGAGTTGCGACAATAGAAAAAGATTCGTAGGTAAAATCGCTACTCGACAGATGATCACATGAACTCTAAAAACATCCACAGTTACAAAAAAGTATGAGTTAAAGATTTAAAAAAGAAAAATCCCTCTAGAAAGGAAACCCCTCAGAATAGCTTAAAGGTTTTAAGGGTCAAAATATAATAAAATCATTATCTCTTTCAATTAATAAATACATCATTCGGAATCCATAAAAATAACACATTATAAAAAACATCATCACAGATAAAAACAAGAAATAAATTAAGTAGGATATCGAGCGAGTCATTCGTCGACTCGCAAAGTCCTATTTTTTAACAAATTCAGAGAGGCAGCACTTTGAGGCAACTCGCCCTTTTCCGACAAAAATACTAAATACTCCAATCATCAAACAACAACACGGTGCAGAGTTGAGAGTATTTTTGCACTCGATTGAGCCAAGTCGTTAATGCACAGTTTTTTTTTTCCTTTCCATTTCTCTACAAATAGAATAATCTAGGCAAAGAGTGCAACCAAAGTGCTGCCTCCCACTCTCGTCCTCTCCTCCAAGTCATTATTGCTGGTGTGATTGAGATAAGGGTGGGTGGAAGGCGCGCATGAGTGGAGAAAAAGTACAAACGAATGAGCACCATTTTGAAATATCAGTTCTCCTCTCAAGCACCTCGACAGCTGAAAGACACAGCTCAGTTTCAACCTGCTCCGTCGTCCTCTTGTCGCCATGACAGCCGTGAAGCAAGTGAGAGAATTTGGGGGAGGTGTGGAGGGGGGGTGGGGGTGCGTGCGTTCAGCGGAGAGAGGAAACACTAGTAAATATGATGCACAGGTGATATTGGCATCCCAGAAGCAGTAGATATCTTGCTCAAAGCATATTCTCGATGTTTTTTTTAGGTAGACCCCTCCTGAAAAATCTCTTGTTTAAAAAATGCCCACAGGAGACTCCAGTCCACCTTTTTTTCCCTGCAGCAAGAAAAATGTCGTAACAAAGCTTGTCCCTCTCCGCTTCCCGTAGCTCCAACCGCCTCTTGTTTTGTTCTTAGTGTGCTTGTGGTGAAGTCGTGCACTTGCTTCTTTATTTTTCAAATCCAATACCCTGTCTCCTAAGCATGCACAGTGAGCCTGTTTTTCTTTTGTTACGCGTCAAGATTCGCTCGGTTGAGGCCCTTCTCCAGGCAGTGTGTTCTTGTTTTTTTTTCCTTTTTCTTTTTTTTCCTTCCCCAATTTCTACAGCACAAAAGTGTCCGGTAACAAATACACAAGTGTTTCGTTCTTTTCTTCAAGTATACATCCCCCACTTTATCGCTTGGCAGATTTTTTTTTGAAGATGTGGTGGAGTGTCACACAAAGACTCGATTGTGTCTGTTGAGTTTCAGGATCTTCCCCAGTCTCTGCTTGGCTGTAGCCATTCCTTTTTTGGGCCGTTTGCCTGAAAAAACAAACAAACAAACAAACAAACAAAAGGAGACCTCATGTTAAAGGTAATCGCATTTAATCGTTTGGTCAGCCTTAGATCTAAGCATAAAAGGAGTGAGTGTTTACAGAGCAAGTCTTCTAGGGCGGGAACTGACTACTCTGGGATGATTATCAAATATTTTCTCAATTAAATCCTTTTGGTTTATGAACCGTTCTATGTCTATAAAATGTTGTCTATGAAATATTGATCACAAGCACAAAACATATTCAGTGTTAATACACAGCCTAGGCTCTGTAAACGAGCATGTTGCTAGCTACAATGGGCCCCTTTTTTTACATACCAGTTTAAAGAGCAGAGGCTGTGTATTAATCCAAGATTTTTTTCTTCCAGCGCGCACACATTACGGACAGGTATTGGATCCTGAGGAGCTAATCATTGAGTTTGACAAAAGCGTTCTCCAAAACTACTGACTCCACCTTTAGGGTTGAGCAGATGAAAAAAGCTTTCTAATGCCAAAACTAGTAAACATGAATACAAATATCTAATCTGATGTTCCAAACCTTTGGTGGCCTGATTGCTGATGGGCGGGGGGTTGGGTGCGTGCCTCTTGGAGGGGTGCAGCGGTGGGGACATGGAGGGGTCACAGTACTGGTAGTCTGTAGTCTCTGGGCTGTGCAGGCCCTGATTGTCCCAGGCCTCGCTGCTGTTGCCCTGGCTGTCCATGGGGCTCTTGTCCCCCTGCAGGCGGTGCTGAGCGGCTTCCTCCTCCCGGGGCTCCAGAGGGGAACACTGGCTGGAGCCCGACCACCACGACTCCTGGGGGGGCGACGGGGCCTCCTTATCTGGCTTACTGGAGGAGGAGGAGGAGGAGGTGGTGGAGCATAGCAGACCCGCCATAGACAGCATGCCCTGAATGGCCTCTTCTGTGCTGGGTGAGGTAGGACGTTCTCTGTGGGAAGGCACACATAACAGGACTCGGTTATTTACTACTTACGTCTAAGTGCAATTGAATATAACAATTGTTTAAAGCCTCTGGAAACGTGGTTTCAAATTGTTAAAAAAAAAAATCAATATATGATATCAAAGTTGGGTGTCTCAATCAGGGGTTACCGACATCTGATTGGACATAAATGTTTATAAATATTATAGTTGAAATAACTGCTGACGGGGGATCGAACCGCCAACCCTGCCCTCCAGTGGACAACCGCCCTACCCACTTTGCCACAGCCGTTCTGGAGGACTATTTCTCACCATCTTTGGCCCATGGTTCTCACCTTTTGAGTGGTTTGTGTTTGTGCCTGAGTTTGTTCCCTGATGGGTCCAGCTCTATGCTTTGCCCTGAGCCTTTCTGCTGAGAGGAGCCCGACTCTGCCTCCGTCTCCTCCTCCTCATCCTGGGAGCTTTCTGAATCCTCACTGGAAGAGGACGACGATGACGACGATGACGACGACGACAATGGCGACGTTTTGAGCTGAATTGGCAAAAGGTAGAGAGGGTGTATAAATAAATACAGTGTAAATGGTAAATGGATGGATTTATATAGCGCTTTTCCCTGGTTTTTCCACAGACCCAAAGCACTTTACATTGTTTTGTACACATTCACCCAATCACACACACATTCATACACCGATAGCAGCAGCAGGGTTAAAGCTAACTTTCAGGAACCATTTAGGGTTCAGCATCTTGCCCAGGGACAATTCGACATGTGGTGGGGAGACGGGGGATCGAACTTCCGACCCTGCAACCCAGTGGAGGACCGCCCTACTCGCTTCGCCACAGCCGGCAATAAAAGAGTCAGTAAATAGTTCAATAGATTGGCATGTAAGATCCTGCAGATCATTTACCTGTGTGGGAGAGTCACTGTCTGAATCTGTGTCTGAACCACTGGAGTGTCCCGACATGTCTTCCCTGAGTTCAGTCTTCACCCTCTCCAGACGTCCTGGGAGAGAAACACAGGAACACACAATGAGTTTCAAAGGTTAAATGAAAAAAGTTGATATAAATATCTCTGGTAAAAATCTATACAATATGAACCGGTGGTGACTTACTGAGGAGATTGGGTTCCTCGCCTGTGCTTTGCTGCTCTTGACCGCTGTGTGTCCTCTCTGACTTCACGTCCACACAACTCCTGGCTGGGCCTTGGTCGACAGGCGACTCTTCACCCTCTGTCTTTACCGGGCTGCTGGCTGGTCGCCGCAAATCTCTGAACACACACACACTAAAATTATTTTCCCCGAAAAACATAAAGAATCTCCACTGTACAATTTCATTTTGGCTTATGGTCATAAACTAAAAAAAGGTCTCTCTCATCGTCAATCACTTATTGGGTAGCAAACTAAAAAGTGTTTCCCCAAATTAAAGTCGACTGAATTGAATTGAATAATCAGTGAGCCCAAGTAAATAAGAAGCACAAACACATTGCTGTGTTGCCTAAAGAGAAGAGATCTGTCACCTGATAATTCTTCCGTTGACCAGCATGAGCCGGAGGTGGTTGTCGTCTAAAGACTCAGAAGCAGCGGCAGACGCGGTCGACACTTTGTTGAGCTTCCCGTGAACCTTGGCACAGAACGCCTCATCCTAAAGTAGCAGAAACAGTCAGTCAATACACAATATATCTTTAAAAAAGGTGCACTGTGCAGTTTCAGAGGAGGGGATTTGTTTACATTTGCAGGGCATGCAGTTAGTTCACAAAACACATTTTATCTATATATAATTCTTAGTATTGAATAATTTTTTCATTGTATAATCATCACAAATTATTTTGGGGAGGCACCTGGAACAAAGCGCAAGACTAAGAATATGTTAGTAAACCAAACTGTGGGCCCTGCTGCTGTAAAAACAACAACAGTGGAACAGTAACTCAGGAGATTTCTAACTTCAAACAATGTTCCAGGGATAACATTTTCCTGTGACGAAAGTTTGTTTATTCAGTTAAGAGAATATATACCTTAGAAAATGTTCACATCTCTGACACACCCAAAGTTACATAGTGCACCTTTAAATCCACATGTATACAGTAAGGAAATATATACAGTGAGATACTTTATTGTTTAACTGGGAATACGTAATGTTATGAAGCTGCATTTTCTTTAAAGAAAAATCAGTTTTGTGGTGAAACCCTTACCTCCTCCAGCGGTCCCACCTCCAGCCTCTTCAGCACCTCCATGGTGTGTTGCTCTAGGATGTCCAGGTTGGAGGGGGTTTTGGGGGCGTTCTCTTCCTGCTCCCTCAGCCTCCTGGCGGCCCTCCTGGCCTGCCGGGCCTGGGACACCTTCTCCAGTGTGGAGCGAGTGGCCGGGCAGCCGTTTGATCCAGAAGATACCCCCATGCCACACACACTTCCCTGAGATTTCACTGGCTTGCTTCCACTGACCGGTTCCTCCTGGAGGTGTAAATAGTAAAGTTCAGTTAAGTGCCTACCCAAGGTCAATACTTTTTCACTTCTCGCCAATCAATCAATCACATGTTAACGCCCGATTGTATATTTTGACAATATATTTCAAATTCAATGAGGGTACACCCGTTTTTTTCTTCTTCTTTTTTGTGACAACCTGAACATTTTTTTGTGCTTCAGTAGTCAACTCAGTTTGTTAGATCTCAAGTCTTGTTTGTTTTGTGTGCGTGTATGCACTACACAATATAATGTGGATTTGAGATTTATGGGATGTGTTAGACCAACCGGTATCGAAATAAATAAATCCCACACACACATATACACACACACAGTTGTTCACAATTTTGACATTTCGTTTTGGACAGCTTATGGTTTCTCAGCACCTGAGTAAAATGTATGAATGTGTAAAAATAAATCCATACAAAGTACCAGGATGATTGATAACATCCATGTACAAAAGAGAGTGAAGCATCCCAAGGACTGTCCTGAAAAACTTCTTCTGAAAAACAAGAGTTGTCAGAGGGGTTTAACCCGAATTTATCCGTTCCTTCTCTCACCCCCTCCATCCCTCCCCTCTCTTACCTCCAGGTGGCGGATTTCCTTGGTCAGCTCTTTGATGAGATGGTTGGGCCTGATATTGTCGGGGACCTCACTGTTGGGCTCAGTCACCTGCAACAAGTGAAACAGAAAGAAGACTGTTTTAGGCCAGTGACATACATCCAGGGAGATAAGAAAGTGGTTGGTGACGTCCCAGACTGTGTAACAACAGCCATCTGGACTGGAGATATTCAAAGCAGGTACAATGGAGATGACCGTGAGAACACAGTGGCCCACAATCTCACCTCTCGTTTCAACCAGGTCCTCAGTGCACCGATTAAAGCCTTCACCCCCTCCACCAGGTGGGTTTGGGGCGGACAGTTGTCCTCTCGTAGCTCTGGAGGGGAAAAGAAAGGATGGAAAAAAAATCATGTAAGGCAGTGCTTCTCAAATGGTGGGGGGGCGCCGTGAGTTGTCAAGGGGGGTGAGGGGGGGTGGCCTTGATTTTCAACTGACAAAAAAAATATTCCTAATTGCTAGCTTGCACGATGTGTGCTTGTGTATGGTCATAACCACGCGAAAGGCCGCGATTTGCAGTAAATAAACGTCCACATGTGTCTCTGTATGCTATTTAAAAAGAAATCAAGCAAGTAGACTAATAATAACATTAATTAATTATAGGTTATCGCATCACAGAAGGCATATTGGCCTATAATAATAAAAAAAACACCACCTTAACTATGTTTACAGTTTAAAAATGTTTTGAATGAAATGCAATACTCAGTTAATCATTTGCTCTTGTTTCTCTGTCCTGAGATTCACACAGACTGAGCAGTCTTGTTTAAATGTTACAAATTGAGCTAATAAACTGAACTTCGATTTTTTTTTAAGTTGCTGCAGAAGTCATCTCAGCTAATTTTATAATCTAACATCTAATTTGATAATAAGGTGATTGTATGCAGAATGCTCATGCCAGAAACTCATACAGTGGTTTTGTAATGATAAATAAATAAATATTAGCAGGTATTTCAATTTAGGGGGGGGCGTGAAAAAAATTCTGTCCCCTAGGGGGGCCATGACAGAAAATAATTGAGAACCACTGATGTAAGGGAACATGAAACAGTAAAAAAGACAGGAAGAAAACTTAAAAATAGTGAAATATTAAAAATTGTCCAAAAGGAGAATTAAATACATTTTAATTGTAACTTTCGAGGCAGATACATAAAATGAACACATAAGTGGCCAGTATTAACCATATATGTGCATTTTGTCATTTTTAGTTTTTCCATAGAAACCTAATTTTGGTTATTTTTGAAGGGACAGTACACAATAATTATCAATGACCTCATTTGCATCTATAGTTTATTAAGTATTAGTTTTTTTTGTGGATGGATGTCATATGGAAAACATCTTAGTTTTACCTTACATCTAATATTGTATGTTTTCATTTTTGTGTTTTATATGTTCAACGTTCGACTCTCACCTTTGAGTGTTTCCAAGAGGTTCTTGGCCACATACCAACAGATGGCCTCAAAATAGGGAAACTTGAAGAGGTCTGGGGTTTTCAGACGTCGCTCCATTTCATAACACCTGCAAAACCAACAGATGAAAAACAAAGTAGTTTAGTGATAAACTCAGAAAAACAAGATCAAAAGGGTTTGTCTACATCAAAATCAAATAAACATAATCGAGCCATATTTTGTATTTTACCTGAGCTGCATGCCAATATTGAGGTTGTGAAGGAAGTTCCCTCCGAACGCCATGCAATCCTGAGAGGTGAGAACAGCGTGGATCCAGCCTGTAGGGGGCGCCAGAGCACAGAGGGTCACACAACCAACCCACAAACTGACTTACCACAATAACAAAACTTACAAGAGACAGCCAGCTTAACAGATTGACACCTTAATGTGCAAGTTTGGAGTCAACATGAATCTTTGTAGACATTTACAACACTCACATTCCTGACTATGCACATAAGGACCCACATGTGTATATAACAATCTTATCCTCCCACAGTCAGACTTAAAGAAAAGATAAGGTTCGTCTATTAAAATGTGATGTGTTCCCGCTCAGATAAAAACAGTGCTAAACACGAGACAAAGTGAGAGAAAGCAGAGTCTTCAGAGAGGGGGGTGTAAGTCTGATAGACAGGCCTGATAATGCAGCGGTTTGACTGACCTACTGTGGCACTCTGACCGACACTTAATTCCCACCTCTCCACACCCTCTCTGCCAAATCTCTCTTTTTTTTACAATGGCCGCTTCAGGCTGCTGAGAGAGCAATGCTAAAAGACTAGACCGATGACATCAGGTTGACAGGCTGAAATGGGCTGTGTGTCTGGGAGAAAAAGGAACTCCATGGGCTTAAGAAGTTCTATTGAAAGACGGACTGATGGATGGATGAGTGTCCCGACTAAAGACATTAGTTACACTACCGCGACTGAAAGCATACCATAGTCAGTTAGCGACATGAAACGCAAACATCTTTTTAGCCTCAACAGCATTGTTAGTTAAAGGTAGAGTCGGCGATTTTGGAGAACACTTGTTGTCAAAATCAACAGTGTTTTCGTAAAAAAAAAAAATCAATGAATATCTCCTCAAGATCCACTACCTGTACATACTGTGTGCACGCTGAAAAAAAATCCAGTGTTAATACACAGCCTAGGCTCTGTAAACTGATATGTAGTCAAAGGGTATGTTAACAAAGGGTGCCCACCTTAGCTTGCAACATGCCTGTTTACAGAGACTAGGCTGTGTATCAACACTAGATTCTTTCCCCCGAAAGAATCTACTGTTGTTTTTTGGACAAAAAAAAAAAAAAATCTGTAGAATGGCTGACTCCACCTTTAAAAGCGTCAAAAGATTTCCAAGTGAGATGTGAGGGAAAGCTGTGATCTACAGCATCATCATTTTACATAACGGTACTGCTTTTCTTCTGTTTTTTCCATCTCTGATCATTAAGAAATATTTGGGCAAAAAAAAAAAAAAAAGCCCCTCTTATTTTTCCTTGGCAATGGTAGAGGAACTTCAAGTAGGCCTGTATTTTCCTGGCAGCAGCCATGGGAGAAAGAGTGATTATTTTAACTTTTGAATGCAAAAGACAAACAAACCCAGACAACAGGTCAGCTGGGGTTGGTGCAGAGGAGTTTAGTCAAGAGACAAGCGGGATGATTTAACTCTAGTGACACAGAGGGTTGTTTGTCTCAGTGTTGGAAATGTATTTCGCTTGGAAACCTTAAAAAAGGTAGGTGATCATCCAAGACTCTAAATGGTGCTTCAACATCAGTCCACGTATATTTAGTATGGTTTAAAAAGGTGCACTATGCAAATGTGGGTGGGTCAGAGAAGTGAACACTTTCTAAGGTATATTCTCATAGCTTAATGAACAAACTTTCCTCACAGGAAAATTGGATCCCTGGGAAACTGTTTGAAGTTAGAAATCTACCTGAAAAGTTACTGTTTCACTGTTGTTGTTTACAGCAGCAGGGCCCACAGTTTGGTTTACAAACTTTTTCTAGTCTTACGTTTGGTTCCAGGTACCTCAAAATAATTTAGTTTCAATTTATGATGATAGAATTATTCAATACTAAGAATTACATGTAGAGAAGATATATTTTGTAAACTAAATTCAGGCTCTGCTAATGTAAACAAATCACTCCCCTGAAACTGCATAGTGCACCTTTAAACACAATTCTTATCTACTTTAAGTTTCCAGACCTCTCAGAATGCTGGGACAGGTCTGCTTACTGTCCTTCAAGTCAAAACTAAACACGCAGAAGCTGCATTAGGGATCTCATGCAACACATTCATCAGTTCTTTTAAAATCAGGGCTCAAGACTTTTCTCAATGCCACTGCATTTTATAAAGTTAAACTCTGGATTATTTATTCATATCTCGCAGTACATATTGTTGTTGCTAATTTGTGATTGTGAAATAGTAAATAAAACTGTTACTGTTTGCATTAACACAAGCACAGACCTGTAGGGATGAGCAGGGTGGTTCCTTGGGGCACGACGCACTTGTAGCACTTCTCCACCTTGTCCCCAAAGAACACTTCGCTCTGATTGGGCGAGGAGCTCCATGCCTCGTATAGTGCAAGGTTGGCGGGAGTGGGCTTGATCAGGTAGAAGATCTTCTCACCCTGCAAAGCACATGAACGGGAGTGTGAGTTAACTGTCCCCACACTATGATAAGTCTTAGTTGTTGTGATTGTTCGAGCATGGCAGCTTTGTTAAATACACCAACACCTGTCCCACTAACACCTTTAAAATGAATGTCAGTTTTAGTTTATGGAAGAGGGGAGGGTGAGACTGTCATCACATAGCAGTGCTGACCCCAGAGCAGCTTGATGAATAGATGTGATGTGAGAAGCGAGGTGACCTTTCAGCAAGAGCTTAGCCAATCAGCCGCAACTTGCTGCCCTAAATAACTCAGTAGTATATACAAACGCACTCAAAAATCACTGAGCTTGACAAATGGAAGGGCGGCATGGTCATAGATTTAAAAACAAACATGTAGTTAATTTGGCCTGAAAAGAAAGAAATAAAGACAGACAGACAGACAGACAGACAGACAGACAGACAGACAGACAGACAGACAGACAAACAGACAGTCAAACAGACAGACAGTCTGTCTGTCTGTCTGTCTGTCTGTGTCAATTCTCTCCCGATACTACATCCGGTGGTGATTTTTAGTGGTGAATCAACGTGCTTTTTGGCAGATTCTGACCCACAATCCACTGCACCACAGGTCTATTGTCTTGTCAACACTCACCCAGAGGACATGGTACCAGACGGAGGTGCCTCCAAAGTCTATGTGGAAGTCTGTGTAGCTGTCCTTGACCCCCATCAGACAGTACTTCTGGACAAAGGGCTTGGGGAAGAAGGAGTCATCCGGCCAGTAGTTCTCCACCCAGGACATCTGCCGAGCCACGTCGGGAACTTCCACCAACTCCGACATCCTTAATGGTGGTTGGAAAAGGGGGGGCAAAAACGGATAATGGGGGGTTAGACTTTAATACAGTTGTCTGAATAATAAAAAAAAGACAGGCTCAAACTGTCAAACGTATTGATTAATCACTTTGAGAATAGTAAAAATAAAAATGCCTGCCACAATTTCCAAAACCTCAATGTTATCTATTCAGATTCCTAATTTTGATTTATTTTATTTCATTAACTTTGACAAAACTAAAGAATTCAATGGAATTTTGATTATGTTTTACTGACTAGAATCAGTTAAAATTGAACCACTTCACTTGTCACTTTTTAACATAATTGTCAACAAGTGTTGCAACTCTCAATAATCACAAAGTAAACTGATAGTAGATGCATGCTAAGAATGGGAGACATATTTACTACACGGTCAATACTGGTTGACATAAGTGTTTTCCGGTGGCTGACTTGTGTTTATTTAAAGTGAATCTGTGCTTCCTGAGACTCTTCCTTTAGCCAACAGAGCGAGCAGATGTTAGAGTAGCTTACTTAGTGTCAGAGAACTCCAGGCTGATGAGGTTGAGGACCTTGGGCCGATGAGACGAGGTGAAATACTTGATGAACTCGCTGAGCTTCATCTTGCTGTCCGCCTGCCGCGCCACGTCAATCACGTCGATGATTTTGTTGCCACCTAGATGGGAGATAAATACGGTTTAGTCCATGTAACATCACTACCCTGTGTTCCAATACCCATACTTTTCTGCTAGAAAAAGATTTAGGATGTCCCAATTCTCGTGGTCAGATGCAGCATGCTTGAAAATACTACATACCGGGGTGATTTTTTTTGTGGTGATATCAGAATGCTTTTTGGGCGACTGAACCACAATCCACTGCACTACAGAAGTGACGTCACATCGACGGAGCCTCTGAGTGAAAACAACCAGAGACGGGACGGATATATATATATACACAGGAGGCAAGTTCAAGGCGGGATGCTATGATGAAATAAATTAATAAAAGTATGTTCCAATTATATGCCTACTGCATGCTAACTAGATTCTTTTTATGATCAGCTGTAGTATGTACTTTGTAGAATATAAAAAAATAGAAAAGAATATACTATTTGGAACTCAGCCCTACAGTTTTTAATTGGCTACCGAGTGGGCGTGAGGGTTCACTGGGGGTCAGAGAAGCTTGCTGGCATCTCCGTGTGCTTTTAGCGATCAAGCCCTAAGGGAAACTGGCACCAATATGGCAGAGTGGGGAGGGGGTGGTACAGAGGGGGCAAGGGAGACAATCCGTCAATCTGTCCAGACGGGCAGTCCCTGAGGATAGGGGAGTGGGTGGAGGTGAGAGGGCCAGTGCATTTAACGCCTATGTGTGTGTGTGGGAGTCCTCCAGCAATAGAGGCGAATACATGTATAGATGTGAGAAAGAAGACTGAGCGTGCATGCATAGGGCGGCTTCGTGTGGTGCGTATGAGACAGAAAACAGATGCTTCAAAAAAGAAAGAGAAAGAAAAAAAAAATAGTCAAAAGCAGGGACTGGTTTGTGCACGGCTAACAGTTGGAACGCTACAAATCACACTCGGGTGACACATGGGACCGGAAGTATAGGCCCGAGAGCTGCAAGACAGCTGGTTGTTGTATTTCCCCACTCACCCCTCCCACTCACCTTTTTATTACCCCTTTGAGTGTTCTCCCACTCTACACCACACACACACACACACACACACACACACACACACAGTCACACACAAAGTCACACACACACCTCTGAGGGCCCAGCTGGCCAGCGTCTGATGACAGAGAACAGCTGGAGTAGAGGCAGTCAGTCACACCGTTGAAGAGACAAAGCTGCTCTAGAAACCACACAACGCCACGCTACAACACAAGCTCCACCAAGCCAACGGCAAGATGAAAATACCACAGCCCCAGACTACAGCTTCCTACTGTCTCGCTGTAATCACAATAACAACACCAAGTATTGTTCAAGAGGTGATGGAGATAATTGCTGCTAATTTAAAAATCAATAAGATCCCCCCCCCCCCTCATAAATCCATCATTTATTCAATATAGCACATGCAACTTTGCTATCAGCCTTGCACTGTTCATTATTCTATCACTAGCCCCTTTTACACAGCCAGTGAAAGCCGGGAATATGCCGGCCTTTCGGCCCTCCCCCCAGCTGTGTAAATGCGACAGTTGCGGAACGAGGGAAGAAAGGTGCGAGTGATCGTTCCGGGAATTTTACTACCTCGGGGGGTAGTAAGATTCCCGACACGATCAGTTCCGCCTCTCTGTTTAAATGCTCCAGCTTGTTGTTGCGGAACAGGGGGGCGTTTGACGTTCCATAGTCTACGTTCTAAACATGCGACCATGTTAGCAGTTGAAGGACGTGTGTTTAACATTAACCAAGGCGGCCTGATGTCCCGTAAAAATCACCAAATAAAAGGAACGGTGTATAATCTATCTGATCATAAGGTCCGTTGCTCAATCCAAACCCCCGCGCTTCATTTTGCAGAGTGTATGAGTCTATTTCTGCCCAGGAGAAGTTGTACAATGGAAAGCTAGGCTCGGCTAAGTAAGGGATAAAGTATAGCGAACGGGTCACTTGCTAGAAATAAAGACCGACAAACTGAAGCAGGAGCCCGACGCGCAGCGGAGGGCTCTTGTTCAGCTTGAAGGTCGACCTAGTAACGGGGGAATAGTCTGCTCGCCCCGCTAGACTGTCTGCTTCAGCTGACTGAAGGCTCCGGCTCAGCTGTTAGCCACAGAGCTACTGTTTTGCTAACACATTCCGCCGCCGCTATTATTATCCTAAGTCTGAGCGTATATCCACACTTTATTTCTGTCTACAGTAACGTGACTTCACACACTGTGTGTATGTGTATGTCTGATTGGCAGATCGCTGGCCTCACAAAGAGACTCGCTCACAACCAACCTGTCACACACACACACACAGAGGTGAAGCGGTCGGATTGATTTAGTCAGTTTGGTTAACTGTCCCAGTGATGTTGGACTCAGCGCGTAGCGAGATCAACTGGCACATCGTGGGGACAGTAAAATACGGCCCTCTTACTGCAAGCTCCAGCACTTCTGCTCTCAATTCACCGGCCATTGTTGTTGTTGTAAAGCAGCTGACCGGCGCGGCGCTAAATGTTTACGTCACACCTGACGCTGTTTACAAGCACCTCTTTCATTCCGGAGCGCTGTGTAAAAGGGACTACTGATGCGCCAGCAGGCCGGCGTTGCTTGGTTCTGTGTAAATAACACAGAAGCAAGCAAAGCCGGCATTTTGGAGTGATGTTGTTCCGTCAATATGCCGCAATCTCTGTGTAAAAGGGGCTACTGACTACAAGGATGGGGTATTGCAGAATTGACTTATTAATTTGTATGATATGCAATATAACGTAACAACATCATAAGCCAATTAGTGAGCTCAGCACTGCGTATACACACACACACACACACACACACACACACACACACACACACACACACACACACAGTAACTCATTTACATAGCGGTTCCCTATGCAAGCCTTTTGGGAAAAGTCAAAACGTTACTTCTTCTTAAGCGTTATCCAGCAGCTTCTTCAAACGGGAGGTTTTGTGTTCCCCCAGATGTGTACCGTCTGCCTGCAGTGGTAAATTATCTAGCCTGGGGTCAAAGCTGACGTTTAAATCAACTATTTCTTTTACAGACCGACTGAGCTGTACTCGGCTCTGATCTTTAGTGCAGGTGGTAAAATGGTTTGTGCGGCCCTTGTCGATCTTTAGCTTGATGTTTTCTTCATGTGTCCTCTGTATGAATGTTCAAATATGTCCACATAAAGACACCAGCATGACACAGGGTCTCACATACTATAAGAATGGTGGCTCATTAAACAATGACAAAGCTGTGGATTTTATAGTATATATTGGTGTCTTCATCAAATCTTCAATACAAGCTGTATTCATAAAGCCTCCATCATAAGACATCCACCGACCCGTCATTGAAGCTCTACCATTTGCCACCCTCTAAATTGGCTACATAACCGCTTAGACCCTCGTAAGACATAGAAAGACATGAGCATTCACTCCTGTTGCCCCCCATTGTCTTCAGACTGTAAGAAAACGTAACTGGACACCTAGTCCCCCAGTCACAACACCTGTGCCTTGGCTTATTGCTCAATAGGGCATGGGAGGGCACGGTGAAGTGAGTGTGGGGGAGTCTGTAATATGAACTTAATGATAAGGACACCAGTGGGCTTGGTAATGGGGCTTGTAACAGGAGCTGGGAAGTGGCAGGCTGGTCTTTTTCCAATAAGGAAGCATATAGTGGTCATATAGAGGCTAGTGAAAGCTTAGACCTCACTCATTTAGAACTCATCGGGCCATGGCTTGATGCCCCGATAAGTGGGTTAAAACCTCCGTGAACCTGGATAAAACCTGTCCATATTGACACACAGATGGCGCCTGCACCAGCGATGGCCACTTAGCTGGGCTTGGTGTTGGGTTGGTTTCATTAGCTTTGGAGGCAGACTGAGGAGGATACAGTGTATTCTTATCACGTAGCCTTCACCCCCCAAAGGATAAACACTAATGCGTTATTGTGAATTTGATACAACCGACGGCCACTGTTTAAACACTGCAGATCAAAGCCTGCTCAGTATTTAAGGGTGTACTATGCAGTTTAAGCAAAAGGGAAATTTGTTTACAGTCGCAGAGCTTGTTATGAGAATAAACCTTAGAAAATGTTCACTTCTCTGACACACCTCAAAGTAACATAGTGCATCTTTAAGTGTCCTTACCAACATACTGCTCCACATCTTTGACAGAGAAGGTGGGCGGTGGTAGTCTGAGCCCCAGGTCCTTCATGTCGGTGAGCGATATGGGGAAGCTGAAGCCGTGTCTCTCCAGGTACCTGGGCGTCACCTGCTCGCCTTTCATCCGCATCATTATCTCCTCCCCACTGGAACAAGATCATAATAATAGGTTCAGTCAATATCTTCTAGAATGCAATGTTCAGAAGCTACGGTGGCCTTCGAGGACAAGAAGCTATAGTTACTAAAGATGACATTATCCACCAACTGCCTCAAGTCTTCCCACAATATTAAGTAATGAGGTGAAGATGTTTTTATTCTTTAGTACTTATTCTTCATCTTCCAACAGGTGCATTTCCCCAGGACACCCACTTTATATAAAAACACGCAAGGTCGTTAAGTTTGTCCATTCTGTGCAACTGTAGAAACATGGCCGTGCACCTGCTCCTATGAAGATATAAAATGCTCATACAGAAAAATATTTTCAAATTATTATATATACATGAAATAAAATATACTTATGATTATATACACTATTTCTACCGAGCTAGTTCTGAAAAAGGCCAATTCCCTCTACACGCTGCACCTTTAACCTCTTCAGTAAAGCATAACACCAGCTTTGTAAGAACTCTTGAGGCTTGTCTTCTTTTGTGGCTGGGTGAGACAATTCACAAGTGAACATAAACATGTGTCCACATAACCATGTACCTGGCAAAGGCCCTGCTCTGGAGCTGCTTGACAAACACTGCAGTGCCGGCCTGCACTGGCTTGGATCCATCGTCTGGCTCTGTGTAGTCGTGCCTGTGCCAGTTGTTGCGCTTTTTCACTGCAACAAACAAAGACACACATCGGGAGGTTCACAGGGTTGTTTGGTTCCAATTTTGTCATTTTGGCGCAAAAGTGGTAATTTATGCCCATCACCACCACTTTTTGTAAGGATATTAATTCCCTACGCAACCCCCTGGGTGTTGACCAATCGAATCAGAGGGATTATAAGGCCATTCAATTAGCCTGGTAATGTCTGCCCTCTGAGGCTCTCCGAGGTTACCCCACCCCCCCCTCTCTTCACAAGAATAACAAAAAAAAAAAAAATCCGACTTGAGTAACACTGCAGACCGTGGCCATTTTGCCCCTGGGGTCCAATATACAAAGTGAATGGTAAAGAGAGTTAGACATGTTGATTTTAGGCAAGAGAATCAGATGACGGTGTTTGATAAATGAGATGCATGTTAGGACATAGAAAGAAGATACAAAGACAGCGTGTTCACTAATAAACAAACAGCAGGACTTACTCAGGGAGGGTCCTTGTTCGACATCACAGTTGGGACAGTGGTAGACGTCGATATCCACAGCATGATGCTCTTCTACTTGCACACAACTGGAGACAGACAGGAGACACACTGAGAACAGGTTCACACTTCTTCCAGCACACTTCGTGGAGACATTTTTATTTTAGGGGGCTGCCAAAAACAATTATAAACACCGATATATCTACAGGTTATTTTCTTTGTCTACAATAAAACAGATCTACAAGTGTGTTGTTCACAAAATGGTTATGTGACATCGATTTTTCAACAAAAAAACCTAACAATAAAAAAGTGATTTGTAGGGGGCACTAAATGTGTGGGCACCATTGAGTTCTTATGTTTGACCTGGACAAGTTTAAACAGTTTAATGACACCGTAGCTTATGTCAAACTTTGTCAAACTCTGTGTATGTTACTAGAGGAGATGTCACAGGTGTGGGATAAACAAACAACTGAGAACCAGCAAAGCACTGGGGTCTGGATAATGACCTTTGCTCTGAACTATTTTTCAAACAAATGTTCTAAAAACAGTGGCCTCTCTGTTTGTTTTTGTTTTTTTTTGCAACAGGAGGAGGACCCTTAAAGCACATTTCTAAGCCTTTGCAATAAAAAGAGTACTTCTTCCAACAGGTGCATTTACTGTGGACATCGACACTAAAAACACATTAGGTGGTTAAGTTTGTCCATAACGTGCTACTATATAAACATGGCAGTGCAACATGGCAGCCTACATGTAGATATAAAAGACTCATTCTAAAAGGTAACAACAGAAACAACAACTTTAACTTTAAGTCCATTATACACCCATTTAAACATACTTATGAATATTATATTACATTTCTGACAAAAAAATAAATTCCCTTTACACACTGCACCTTTAATAAAAAAAGTTAACACAATATCATTAGGTGAATACAGCATGCGGTCAAAACCTTGGATTAGCATCAACTGCTTGCTCAGCAGATAGTAAGATGTGTTTGTTGCAGTCTTGCATCCCCCCACCGATGACTTGTGCTACCACTACCCCCGATTGTCCAGAAACAGCCAAACCACAGGCACCAAGACACACACTATGCATTCCTCTGTTACATACCAGGGCCCCATTCCACAGCAGTATGGGTTGAACAGCAAACCCAGTTGCCATTCAGGCTGACTGGACACACCAATGGCTATTTAGAGTAAGACAAACTGCAAGCTAAGTTAAAAAGGTGGAGTCAGCGATAATGGAGAACACTTTGTCAAAATCAGTGATTATCTCCTCACGACCCACTACTTGTACTGTTTGTGCGCTGAAAATAACGCAGTGTTAATACACAACCTAGGCTCTGTAAACAAAGGATATGTAAACACAGGGGCCTTGACGCAAGCAACTAGATACTAACTGATTTATACAAAAAGTGATATTCAAAACAAGGAAGCATTATCCACAATATCTGACTCCACATTTGCTTGTCAACTTCACTTGATATCCGAGTCTGAGAACTGAAATCAAAGACCAGTTACTTTACGAGATGATATTGTATGCCCTTACATGACCCTGGAAATAACTTACATGTAATCTTAAATATTCTTCCTGAAATTCGTGACTATTTCTTAACTTTGCTGAAAACGCATATTGGCATGTCCATATCTACACACATATCACTAACTCACCAAGTAAGAAATGAACTGTATTTGACTTCTACCGTGACCGAGGCCAATGCCATTATTTCCCTTCCACTGCTTGTTCTCTTAATTGGGCTAGAAACATGCCTGCAAGCCATCTGACTTGAAACTTACAATTTGCCACATAACTTCAAACCCTCATCATCACCCCCTTCCTTTGGGCTCCAGTTAACCGTCTTCAGTTTTGATAGCTAGCACAAAGGGCATAAACAATGGGTTTTCTTGAAGATACGTCCTCTGTTTTAAAAAGGTGAACGCCTGCAGGAGGGACACAGCTAAATGGCAGCCTTAGCTATCCGCTTTGATCTACGAGTAATTGCAGGAAACTGTAAAAGGAAATAAAGCAGAGGGGGCCATTAACTCATCAGGAAGTGGTGCGCTTGTGTGAATGCTGGCCCCCAGTCACCCCTGCTGCACTCTGACAGGATATCAACAGTAGCTCCCATCTCCACTGTTTGAAACACACAACCTTTTTTTGCAATGCAAACATTTACTTGCCGAGCGCAGCACTTGTAATAAAGAAAAGCGTGTATAACTGCCAGGATTTGTACTAAGTTGCTTGAAAGGGTCATAACCGGCATTTGGTGCCTTACTAAACAAATACATTATCAACTCTACTCAGTTAGTGATAGAATAATTGCTTTGCCTTTAAAAAAAGGTTAGCAAACTATCATCACAAGAAAATTGGATCCCGGGAAACACTGAAGTTGGAATGCTACCCGAAAGGATACCGTTTCACGGTTGTTGTTTACAGCAGCAGGGACCACACTTTGGTTTACAAACAAATAGTCTCACATTTGGTCCCAGGTGCTTCAAACATTTTTGATTGATAGAATTGATACAATCATTCAATATGAAGAATTACATGTAGAGTAAATATGTTTTGTTAACTCACTGCATGGCTCTGCGAATGTAAACAAAAAGCCAGTGTGTCTAATGGCGCTTTTCCACCGCAAATGTAGCTCGACTCAACTTGGTTTGGTAGCAGCACGGGTCGTTTTCCACCGCAAATAGTACCTGCTGAACGTGGGCGGGGTCGTCGTAAGGGGCTGAAAGCCTACTCCGGAGCAAAGTAGCAGAGCAGAAATTGCGAGCAGTTGTTGCACTATTAACTGAACCAACCGCCAAAAACACGGATGAAAAATGTTTAAGAAATACCCCCCTTGTATCTGTTTGCTAAAAGAAGTAGAAGAATATTGCTACGGGCCATTAAAAGGGATGGTTGTTATCCCGATGTGTGACTCTGCCACACAGTCAGCTGTAGGGATGCGTCACGTACATCCCTATGCACGTAAACACGGGCATGATGAAGTTGACTGTTTAGTGCTTGTTTCAGGATACGTGTTTTCAAATGCAAGCCGCGTGTCTCAGCCTGAATATTTTATTGAGGTAATCAGTTCAGTCCGAGGCTTGTAATGTAATCGCTCGCTATCATGTCTGTCCCAGCTGGCTACTATTAGCCTAGCTGCTAGCTGCCCTACATGTCTCCTCTCATATGATAAGTAACTTCCCCAACAACCAACACTGGGTGAGCTTAGCGGATATATGGAAAATAAATTCAGATCTGTGATGCAAATCAAATGAAAGAGAGCCAGAGAAGGCTGCACGCGGCGTAAATACACTCAAAAGTCCCGGAGAGTTGGGGAGAATAAACAACAGAATGAAGCCGGTAGTCTCTGGCCACTGATTGGCCAGACAATAGTCTCTGGCCAATCAGTGGCCGGCCGTCTGCCGACGTCACCTTTTAGCATCGGCTCAGCTCGCTTGGAACCTAGAGCGAGGCGATACCAAAAAAGCAGCCGCTACGTGGTACCAGGTACCATGAAATTGCGGTGGAAAAGCCAAAAATGCGAGTTGAGTCGAGTCGAGTCGAGCTGATACCATGCGGTGGAAAAGCGCCAATAGTAATCTTAGCTTTTCCCCTCCAAACAGTCATGGAATAAACCATCATAAAATGGCACTAAAAGCTAGTGATGACCAACAACAACAATACCGCTGCGTAGTGCCTGGCTGTAGTATTATAAAGCCTAGCTCATGTATCAGGAATCTTGGTTCAAACATGTGGCAGTTCGCTTGGGGGGGGGGGGGGGGAAGCATGAGTCATGTCTTTCTGCCGCCAGCCAGGGTTGGTTGAGACGTGCGAGAGTGGGCGCACACGCACAGCTAAGAGGAGGTGACACATTTTGTCCCCGTCTCACTTTGGTTCTTTTTCCTTTTTATGTAACAGTGGACCGGACGCAGTGGGAAAAATGCATGGCACGGTGCCACATACGCCACACACATACACTGCTGACCTGAATCGACCTGTGTGTCACCTGCTGCAATGATTACAACCTAACAAGAGTAGACGCACACGCTCGTAAAAACTGCGTCAGACTGTGAGATAGAGAATGTAAGAATAGGGGAGGGGGGCTCAGCTGAGAGGGAAAGAGGGGCCAAGTATTTCCTACCGCCTTGCCCGGGCTTGATCATGTATTGCATAATCGCAAAAACTGGTGAGTGTGCAAACTGCAAAGAGTTCTTGAACTGACGTGGGCATCATTTGCTTCAGAAAAGCAAATCAGACGTGGGATCAGATTGAAGATAAAAAAAGAAATGTATACTTAGACCATCTTTAAAACTTAAGGAGAGACACTGCAGGCAAAAACATCTGAATATTTCACTATGCAACAATCTTCAACAGCCATAGTTTCTTATTTAATACTCTTTAAACAAATTATGAACGTATCCCTACCTATTCAACTGCAGTGTGTTGCCTTAATAAGATTGAGCTATCATATGTTTTAGGACAACAACAGAGCATATTGTGATAGACTGTGGGGACAGGGAGTACAGTCCATATGTCTCACGTCGACAAAAACAAAAAAGAAGCTAGCCCTATTCAGACTGGAGTTTTTTTTTCTATTTCTATGACGCCACTGCAGTAGATTACCAAGCCAAACATCCCTTCCTGAATGAGAGATGTGTGTACTTGGATAAAGCCCTCTTTTGCCATCAACACAACAGTCCCTCTCCTTCTCCACTTCCTCTCATCAAGGGCCTCCTTCCTGTGTGACTGAGAGGGGCTTATTCATTAGGCCGCGCACTGTGAGGGCTTCATTGTCCTCCATGATCGCCAGAAAAACACAATGCCTCGGGGCGGGCCATCTCCATTATTTTAAGCCCTAAATAACCCCCTGCTCTGCATGGGGTGGTGACACGCCCACATTAGGGTGAACTGACAGATTCCCCTAATGGATGATGGTAGAGACAGAGAGACAGATAGGCCTTTCACACCAAAATGAACCAAGAGTCAGTTCCAGGCTGGTGTTGGGGTCAGTTCAAAACTGGTTACAGCCTTATCCCAGTTATGAACCGGTTGGTTTCACATCGACCGGAGACAGCCATGGAGCCGGCAAGAGAGCAACGTCATGACGTCACTGTAAACGTGTGTGTACGTCACCCGACGCCGCTGCTCTTGTGGCTAACGCTAAAGCTACCGCTAGCTTTAAGCACAACAACAGCGGCGAATACGTCTTATTTTTACACTTGTTGGCTCTTGCTTTGCTTTCTTAAGCAAACAGGACCCATACAGCGTATTCTCGCCGGTCAATTTGATCGCTACGTTCGGTAATTATGTTATGTTTACGTCTCGTAGTAGCGGTGTTTTTAAATATGGCGGGCATGAGGTTTGAGTTGCTCTGGTTGGTCAGGATAATCCCTCCCCCAACCGTTCGCGCAAGCAGTTCTTATCAAACCCTGCTCAATCCTGGGGTATGAGTTCCCCCGGTTTTTACGGCCCGGAGCAGGCTCTCTGGCGGTGTGAAACCAAAACACTGGCTCTAACTCCGAACAAGCCCAGAACTAGCTCCGATTTTGCGGCGGTGTGAAAGGCCTAAGAGAGAGAGAGAGAGAGAGAGAGAGAGAGGAGATGAGGGCAGTTAAACACACCTGGCTATCTTTATCTGACCCAGAGGAGCACCTGACTCCTCCGGCTCTTTTCCTTTACGCACTCAGCCGAAGCTTACATAAACAGTGTGTGGGGGGTGGGGGTCTTGGGCAGGGGTAACAGCCACTGAGCCCTAACAGATGGGATAGGGAGATGACATTTTGGAATCACTGCTGGTTAAAAAGGTGGAGTCAGTGATTCTGGAGAATGCTTGTTGTCAACATCAATTTGTCAAAATCAGTGAATATCTCCTCACGATCCGCTACCTGTCCATTCTGTGTGTGAGTTGAAACAAAAGCTGGTGTTAATACACAGCCTAGGCTCTGTAAGTAAAAGGGTATGTAAACAAAGGTGGCTAGCAACATGCCCAACATAGCTAGCAATATGCCTGTTTACAGAGCCTAGGCTGTGTGTTTTAACAGCAGATTTTTTTCAACACACACATAAAGCACGTGCAGGTAGTGTGCCGCGGCCCGCGAGGATATCTTCACCGAGTGATTTTGACAAACAAGCATTTTCCAGAATCGCTGACTCCACCTTTAAAATCATTTCACCTATAGCTAAGCGAGCCAACTTGTGTGCAGTAGTTAGAGCTTGAAGGAGGGCCGTGGTGGGTCTCTCTGTGAAGTCAGCCAGTAAACAACAGAAAGAGGATCACTTTGTTGTTTATGGGCGTCAGGGAGCCCACGGGGAGATTTTAACAACTTAATTGTTTTTGGTGCAGGTTGAGTTGCCTTGAGGGCTCCGTATAGCGCTGGACTGGGGCTCTGCTTTCACACATGTCTTCAACATGCTTGTCCTAAGGGCCCCCCAGTGCCCCCCCCCCCCACCCCTTGTAAAAACCTACACAGTCATCAGTCTTCTTGTGTGACTTGTCTGCTTCTGAAATACATCAACCAAACACACTGCATCTGAACTCGCCTGAGGACTCTGAGTGACTTATGGTCCTCTTTCGACGCTTTTCCATAAGCATTTGTTTATCGTAAATTAGCTTCGAGTGTTCTTGTAAACAGACTAGTGTTAACCTTTTAGTACCTGGACATGTTTCGACTGCTCGCTTCAAGGTACTAAAAGTCAATACTACTCTGTGTATACAAGAACATTCGAGTTAATTTATCAAGTTAGACTAAATTTATATTTTTTGATTATTGTTTACCATAAGAAGAAAACTGTTTCAAAAAGGATTCCAATAACAGTAATACATAGTATATTTTAGCCAGTGTTAAGACTTTTGGAATACTATAGCGAGATATTTCTGAATTAAGCATCACATTTATGGCAGAACAAACAGCCATATCTTTAATATCATAATTCAATCTGACTGATAATCGATACATGAGGCTGTTGACCCCTAATCAACATTGATCACGCGTTAAGTAAAGCAGCTTTCCCTGCCCCCCAAGAGACTGCCTTTGCTAAATGCTAATGAATGTAAACATAGCTTTTATAACGGAGCTCTTTACTTTGGCTAATGAACTTATCAGACATCTAAACAGATGACCTGAAACATCTCTTTAGTGGACAACAACAGTGGTAAAAAAGAAGAAGAAGGAACTATTCCTCTTATGCATCCGTCCACTTAGTGTAAACACTAAAAAGCCACTCTGTAAAAGGCTATCCATCTCTCTTTAGCGTGCTCACACTCTGTGCGACATTGACGGATCGCACGTTGAACTTGGCTAGCCGGAGCGCTCATCCATCACTCCCCCTGCTCTGTCCCCATTGAGTTGGCCTATCGGCGCCCCATTACCGTCTATATGCAGAGTCAGACAACCAGCTTACAGAAGTGCCTCGACACCTACCACCATGTATGTAAACCCCCTGTGATCTGACTTGACCCAGTGAGGATTTACAGCACAATGGAGTGTTGACGTAAATTGGCATCTTGGAAGAAGTGAGTGGAAATAATCTTGTTTACAGAAGCAGGTCATTTAATTAGGTCAGGCTCTAAATGGTAAACAACAAACTAAAGTTCAGACTAACATTTGTAACAAAAAAAAGAGACTAACACTAGTAGTGGGTTTTGGGGAGCTAAATGAGTCATCCAGGGCAGTTTTTGGGTAGAAGATTGAGAATTCGTATTATAAGATGCTTCAGATGAAACTATTTGTGAAGAATATCCAGTCCTCCAGCCCCTATTAGGAAGATTGGGTATCAGTCATAGCATAGCTGAGCCCCATTAAGAACCATAACCTTAAACAAGTGAAGTCGGGGGCGCCTTTAGCTCAGTTGGTAAGGCGTCCCCCTCCCGGGCCGGGCCCAGCAGCAGACCCGGGTTCGATTCCCACCCGCGGTCGTTCTCTGCATGTCACTCCCCTCTCTGCCCCATTTCACTTCTGTCTCTCTGTACTATCAATAAAGCATAAAAATGCCCAAAAAATATCTTAAAAAAAAACAAAAAAAAAAACAAGTGAAGTCAGCGATTCTGGAGAACACTTGTCAAAATCAGTGAGTATTTCCTCGTGATCTGCTACCTGTCCGCTGAAAAACAATCTACTATTAATACATCTATCTAGTGTTAATACGCAGCCTAGGCATTGTAAACAGGTATGTAAACAAAGTGGCTTGCTTACCCACCGTTGCTAGCAACATACCACTTTACAGAGCCTAGGCCATGTATACTATTAACGCCAATTTGTTTTCAGCGCACACACAGTATGGAGCAGGTAGGCCATGTGTGTCAATATCGCACAAGCACTTTAGAGCACCTTATCCAGACAAATGTATGTCTTTTATTTATTTCCAGTTACTTCGCTGATTACAACTGTGACGCAGATAAACCCCAAAGTGTTCACATTAAAGTCCCAACTCATTTAGCCGATCCGTGCACTGAGATGATTGAAGGTACAGGTGATGGAAAACAGGACACTTTCCAAGGAGTTGAGGCAGCCGGACAAAAAGTCCACGACGCACATACGGCAATTTAGCTAGCAGCACATTACACAAACAAACATCTGCCACCATCCACCACGGCCAGAGAATATTCCCTTCAATTCTGGCGGGCCTCGTGGGAAAGAGGCAGGAAATGTGGCTGTTTTTGGATCTTTTCTGGTGTTTGTCTCTAAGTGTGTGTGTGTGTATCTGCTTATTAGTCATCAATGGGGGAAGCTCCAACATTTTGTTCCTATTCTTGTTGGCACATGACACACACACACACACACACACACACACACACACACACACACACACACAGTCAGTCTTTTTGGCTCTGACACGCCACACATTCTGGCAGGCACGTTTTTTTGGCAGCGACGTGCACGCGGTTACGCAATCAAATCATGGCTTCTTCCGTCATTTCGACACGAGCGAAAAAACAGATTATTGTATTTCAGAAATAGTTGCCGTGGAGATGCGCCCACACACAGGCTGATTCAAAAGCACAGAAGAATTGGACAAGTTTGGTCTGGAGTCGAGACAACTGACATGGTGCCACAAAGACAAAACAAATGATAGTTAAGAAGTCAAGTCTTGATGGTGTTTACCTGCACCTAAAACACAACATAGCAACATATTTGACAACAGAGAATTTAAGACAGTGTTCTTGATCTCCAAAAGGTAAAAAGTATACAACTAACTAAGGCCACTTTGCCACCCCACATCAATATGTTGTGAGCATGACCCCAAAAGCATAGGGTGCTCATGGGAATATTTGGGTGTGGACCAAAGCGGGTATGACTAAAATCTGACATTTTAAGCCATTCATGCTCAGACACAACAAAAAGGGTTTTGTTACACAATAATAAAAAAAATCCCCGATTAATGCTTTGACATCCACCCTTCCACCCACGCAAGCCGTGAATCATCAAAAGCCTCAATAACACCCATTTGTAATGAGGACAGGCCATTTAAAAAGAAATATGAGGAGAAATAGGACAAAAACTAACGTGTATAGGCAATAAAGAGGCATGTTGTGTGCCATCCTTTTTACCTTTAAATAATCCCCACTAATAATGTTGACCGCTAGAGGTCCTCTGCCATGTGCCTCCTCTGCCTGAAAGGGGGATTTAAATTTCTCAAGCTGTCAATCAAAAGCCCGACCATAACAAGCTCCTTGTTCTCTACGATTTACTCTCCAATAAACTTAAACCCCTTGAGATAAAAAAAATTATAATAATTAAATATTAAACAAATCAAGCACATCTGGATTTTTTTTTAAATAATTGAAAATAGAATTATTAACTAACAAGATATAAAATAACAATGACCTAAAGATTGCGTTCACTCCAAACAAAAGGAAGTTGTTGATAAAATGCAGGTTATGCGATTAAGTTGAAAGCACGTGTAAAAGCTTGCCCTGCAGTTGCCATTACCTTGAATAACCTGACTTGCGGAGCCAGATCGCGAGCTTGGAATCACACTCACACACACACACTGGTATACACAATGACTATTTTCGCTGGTCTTTAATTCAATGGAGCAGTAGCTAAACAATAAACATTGAATTTATCTTGAGTGATTACAAGGAGATGTGTAAACAAACAGCCTTTGTGTGTCACGGTGACCCCACCAAGCTTGTGATCACTCAGATAGACTGACACAGTTCTCCGATGCTGATAGATCCGCGTATTAGTGGATAAAAACTATTTGCTATGGGCTATATTTGAGTCAATAGCGATGATTATCGGCATTATCACAAAGAGCGGGTAAAAGTAATATGTTTTAGTCCCATTTTATGAACAATGGACAAGATTGAAGCTCATATTAAAGGAATACACGCCACTTTTCTTCCGTAAAGTCGTGTCAATAGACGGGTTTAAAACCCCCGTCGCCCACCGCTACCGCTAGCAAGCTAAATAAGCTAACACCGCTCAGATAACCGTCGCCTTTTCTCAATAAACACTCAGTGGTTGTCGCTTCCAGCGGACCACACACATAAAGGACATTATAGCCGACATACCTGCCGTGAAACCAGTCTTTACAGATGTCGCACTCGATCATAAACCGGCTCACATCGTAGGGCTGCCGGCAGACACAGTACAGCGGGGCCGCCGCCATCTTCCTACTGTCCCCAAACAACGCAGGAATGAAGCGGGGCGGGGATTTAAACCCCCGTCCGGAAACACCCGAGCGGGGGAGCCGAGCGCACACGAGGTCCTCCGTGGTTCGAGGCAATCCCACCTCTTACGTCAGTTTCCAAATGATCCATTTCCATGAGGGCACACACGCTAACAATAGACACAAACTTTTTTCCGACAATGGACTGACATCACATAATGCTTTTAATTTGCCAATGTTACTGTCTTTCTTGCCTACTAGGCCTACTGAATTTAAAAAAAATGTTACAGCCTAAGGAAAATAGTTACCCTGATATAGGCTATAAAATCAATAAGATATCATAAATAGTATATTATTATTTTAAATGACCATAATTTAAGTTAAAACGTTTATTTATGTAGCCCACATTTATAATTGTTAGGCTATATTGATATATTCCACTGGCTGTATTCATTGAATAGATTTAAAATGTATCATCATCACATAGGCCTACTAGAAGTTTATCTTGAATTATTATCCACAACAGAAGATTTTAACAAAATACACCAATATAACCAATGTGCATGAATGAGTAAAGGATAGGCAGACTTTTAAAAGTAATTTATGTATGTAATGAGGGTAGGCTATAAAAATAAGTTGTTAAATATTCTCAATTTCACTCAATATTGCTGACCAAAATGAAAATAAAAAACAAAGATGTTTTCAAACCCTTCAAAACGTGTTTTAGCTGACTCCAACTGACATTAAAAGTGCCGCATCAGCATTGACTTATCAATAGCCATATAGATGCAGCTGATGATGACATAAAGAAAAGATAAAGTATTGTGTCACTGTCACACAATCAAAAGCTGCTTGCTTTTCTCAGCAGCATACTTTATATGCACAATCGCATTGTTTATCTTCCTTGTGGTCTAACGCATCTCCTTAGCAAAAAAATCGAACAAAACAGGTTCCTCTGGTAATGGTCTGGTAGACACTGGGGAGGAGCAGAAAAACCCAAACACAATATCCAGCCAGCCCCTTGGTATGTCTCCATGGAGCGTGTCTGACATGCCCTATGTGATTGTGTGCTGAATAGCAATGGGACCACCGACCCACAGCTTGATCTGTGAGCTGACAGCACCCATCCCCCCACACGCCCATCTGTGCTGCATGCTCTGCAACTCTGCATAGGCAAGCAGGCCTTGGTGCAAGCAGCAAAAGACACATGTGATTCACCCAGTTTCATTTGCAGATCTCTCGAGCTGAATACTTTTTTTCTGTGTGCATTCTCAGCCTGCAAGAATATTGTAAACATCTCCTTTGTCCCCAGGGTGATAATAGCAGCCCTGCACCTCTTGTGGTTTTGGTTGTAGTAGATCATTATCTTCTTGGTCTTAACATTAGGTTTTCTCTCTCTGGTATACAGCCCCAGTCTGAAGCTAAATGTATGGCATCCACCACATGTCTGCAAACACACTCCTCCTGGAAGTTAATTATCCCTTCTAAGTGGAGGTCAGTGCTTCTTAAGATGGGTGTGTTTAGCTACTGATGAATGGTCACAAAGACTTATGCTGTGTTAACCATAGATAGTATATAACTAACTGTAACAGGCCAGTTTAAACAACGTGAAAAAAAGAGAGAGTTTAACTACCACTTATGTCTCATCATTGGAATGGTTTATGGTTACACAAATAATGTTCCATAATTAATAATACAAATAATACATACATAAATACATATTTGAAACAATGCTTTGTTCAAATCATTATCAAAATAGCTGTCTTTTGATTTGCCGTCAACTGCTAGTAAATTGATCTATCATTTAAGCTGTACTCCTACATTTTGTTGGGTAGTTATCAAAAAATCATATTTTAAAAGTTCTTTGTCTATTTTGTTTGCAAACATGCAGGCCTATATTGGTAAAGTTATTTCTAAAGCTGTCAGATAAATGTGAAGTAAAAGGGGCATTAAAAGAGAATACAGGTACAAGTGACTCAACTTGTACTGTGGTCAATGTAATCAGTTACTTTAAACATGACTATGTATAAAAAGGTGTACATTTTTAGTATTAAAGCGCCACCTGCTGTCTCAATAGCGACATTGTTCGCGGCGCATTCACGCTGTGCGCGGCGCGCACGCCACGCACTCGCTGTCGTCACGATGTATCCAAACAAGGAAGAAGCGAGCGCGCCCCCTGTTTGTGTGTGTGTGTTTTTCATGCATGGACGTATTTTATAAAGAGGATTTAATGGTGCGTTTGCATCATGTATCACCGTGTAGGCTAGTAACATTCACCTATCATTCAAACAGCAGCTGCAGCTTGTGGAGAATGTCTTCCAGGGACACTGTACCTCGATTTAACATCTAGTTAGATGATAAAAGAGGTAAGTAGAATAAAAAATAAATAAATATGGATGGAATAGAATAAAAAAAGGCATTGGTTTTGTGCAACCAGCGATCGCTGTGCAGCTTTTTAGAGACGGTAGATTGATATGCTGTCATATCTGCCATAATATTGAGTGCATAGAAATATTGATTTCTATCTTGATTTCTTCTCTGCTATCGTGTCGCATGGTCACATTTTTATATTAGTAGGATACCTTTATAAAAGGGGATCTATTGTTGTGTTTACTTGTAGTGCATGATCTATTCACACTATCTTACTGCTCATCTAAATTACTGCTCAGAAATATCTCATGGAATAAGGGACAACACATTCATATTGGCTACTGGTTTAAATTTGATAATCCAATTTAATGTTAATGTGTTTTTTTTAAAACTTTTTTTTTCAATTATAAAAGATCTAGGATGAATGCCATTTTTCCAAAAATGTATGCTTAAAGAAACAAGATTATTCATTTGAAAAACCTTTTTAAATACATTATTTTATTAGAGTAAAACATTTTAAGGTACATTATTGTTGCCCCACTGTAAATTTACAAAAACTCAATTAGTATTCATCTGAGATCGGAGTTAATTGTGCTGATCTAAGTGATCAAATATCTGCAATTTTCTTTCTTTTTTTAGATTATACTTTGTACTTTGCCTTTTCTCTATCCCCTTAGTAAAATACATATTTGTATCCTAAATAAAACCATTGTAAGCTCAAAGTTGCAGACTGGGTGGTCCTGAATTTAACTGTCATATGTGTTATATTTGTGATGTTAAGTAGGTTGGAGAAGAACACCTTAACTCTTTAAGATGAGGCGTTTGTCACGGAAGAAAGCCCTGAGCTTGGTGAAGGAGCTGGACGCCTTTCCCAAAGTGTCAGAGAGCTACGTGGAGACGTCAGCCTCTGGAGGAACAGGTGAGCTGCTCCACTGACGTAAAAAGACATCAGTTCTTTCAGTCATACTATACCTGGTAAAGAACAACAAACCCTATTCCTCTGTCTGTCTTGTCTCTTCCCACAGTGTCCCTCATAGCTTTCAGTGCCATGGCCCTTCTGGCTATCTTAGAGTTCTTTGTCTATAGAGACACTTGGATGAAGTATGAATATGAAGTTGACAAGGATTTTTCCAGGTGAGATCAACCCCTGCATTCCAAATCACATATTTTTTTATTTATTTTTTGCTATACTACATACTTAAGCATGCTGGTTTCCATATTGCAAAATGCAATTGGATGTATGAGGGCTTCATGGTATTTTTTGGCACATTGAATTTGACATGTATGTATTGGGACATCCTAAATCTTTTTTCTGGCACACTTAAGAGTATGGTAGTATGGGTATTGGAACACAGGGTATATGTTTTCAAATGTTAATCATAACGCAAAACATTCCCCAAAGAAAGTGTGTTACTTAATTTTGAATTTCTATAAGTTATAACAACTTATTTTAAGAGTATATGTCAAAAACTAAAACTGATTTTATTCCCACTCCTCTTTTTTTAATCTTTTCCAGTAAATTGAGAATAAACATTGACGTCACAGTCGCCATGAAATGCCAGCGTGAGTATCCCAAAGTCGTGGCCATTCAAGTACATCATTTACTCAGTGTGGTGGATTATAGATGTAAATATTTGAGTCAAGTCAATGCATTGCACGCCTTCATTTTATGTTCACAATGTTACAGATGTCGGTGCAGATATTCTGGACCTGGCTGAGACCATGATCACGTCCAAGGGCCTCCACTACGAGCCTGTGAGTGAAGCATGTCTCCAAACATTAGGTCTAGTTGCCCAACACAGAGGCAATCAAATATACTGTACATATATGTATTTTGTTGCTTATTTTTCTACATCTTTTCTCTTTGTATCTTTCTTCAGACTATTTTTGAGCTGACCCCAAAACAGAGACTGTGGCAAAGGTAAGCTTTCTGGACATCACACAGGGAGATATTGTTTATTCATACACTCAATTCATTCTTTTTTTTTTAAAGATATTTTTTGGGCATTTTTATGCTTTATTGATAGTGCAGAGAGACAGAGGTGAAATGGGGCAGAGAGGGGAGTGACATGCAGAGAACAACCGCGGGTGGGAATCGAACCCGGGTCTGCTGCTGGGCCCGGCCCGGGAGGGGGACGCCTTACCAACTGAGCTAAAGGCGCCCCTAACTCAGTTCATTCTTATTGATATTTTAAAAAGGGCATTTAAAAGTGACAAAATGGGCAGACAAACTTAAAGGTGCACTATGCAGTTTCAGAGGAGGGGGATTTGTTTACATTCGCAGAGCTTGCAGTACGTTTACAAAACATATTTACTCTACATGTAATTCTTAGTATTGAAAAATTCTATCATCGTAAATTAAAACGTATATTATTTTGAGGCACCTGGAACCACATGTTGGACCAGACTATGTTTGTAAACCAAACTGCGGGCCCTGCTGCTGTAAACAACACCAGTAACTTTTCAGGAAGCTTTCGAACTTCAAACAGTGTTCCAGGGATCCAATTGTCCTCTTAGTAAAGTTTGTTTATTCAGTTATGAGAATATACCTTAGACAATAGTTACTTCTCTGACACACCCAAAGTTACATAGTGCACCTTTTAGAAGACACTGTGATTTCACTGTGCACAGAAAGTTGAAACTATGTAGGGAAACTGGAAAATGTCTTTGAGGGCTCATGCGTCACCAGCACCCTGGTTGCAGTCTGTCTCCACGTGTAAATTAGCTGTGAGCAGGTGTGACATGTGTTGCATCATGTGGCCAACCTGTTTTCTTCTCAGGACGTTGACCCTCATACAGAGCAGACTGAGAGAGGAACATGCTCTTCAAGAAGTCGTTTACAAAACTCTCCTCAAAGGTGGCCCCACTGCCCTGCCGCCACGGTCAGTTTCACACGTGCAAAAAACAACTATTGCCTCATTTTTTTTATGATAAAAAATGTTGCTCTCCTTTGCTCATAATTGTGCTTTATTCAGATATTGTGCAGCCTGTATCCACACTTCTGATAAACAACGGAAGTAATGCAAACAGAACCTGTGTGTGTGTGTGTGTGTGTGTGTGTGTGTGTGTGTGTGTGTGTGTGTGTGTGTGTGTGTGTGTGTGTGTGTGTTTGTTTAGAGAGGATGCCCCTGTGGAGCCACTCAGTGCTTGCAGAATTCATGGGCACGCTTATGTCAACAAGGTGGCAGGAAACCTACACATCACTGTTGGAAAGTAAGAAACTAACTGTATATGCACTGCCATCAAAAGCTCTGGCTGATATGACATGATAAAGGGTTGTTGAGCTAAATACAGTAGTTGACACCAGTCCCCTAAATACCCTCTGTCTTGTCTTTTTCCAGGCCTATTCATCATCCTCAGGGTCACGCTCACATTGCAGCTTTCGTGAGCCATGATAGTATGTCACTGTTTTTTGTTTTTCAACTATGCCTGCATATGTTTTCCTTCTGGCTTGTATAACAGTATCTACTCATGGTGCAGACAAAATAACGCTGGCTCTCTCCTGCCAAGAGTACTGCTAAATAAAGAAATAAAATGAGTAAGAAGGTGGATATTTGGCAGCTACATTTCTATTATTTCAGCTGAATATTGCCACAGTACAGTATTCATCAGTATGCATCTTAGATATGGTATTCGTAAACATTTAAAAACACTTAACACAAGTACATTTTCTTGCTTGTTCATTGATTTCCCAGGGCCTCGATTAAACCTGTGCTTCCTCTCTCTGCATTACAGCGTACAACTTCTCCCATCGAATAGACCATTTATCATTCGGGGAGTTGATACCAGGCATCATCAATCCTCTGGACGGCACAGAGAAAATCACCTTCAACAGTACGTTTTCTTTTTCTTTTCTTTTTTCAAGAGAGAGAGAGAGGCGAAGATAAAAGTCATGTTGAAGTAATTTGCTCAACAGAAATGTTAAGATGTCCGAGTTTTCTGCTGAATTGATTTCGTGTTGAGACATTTGGAGTAGACCCAAACTGTATATCATTGGCAAGAGGTTACTTTTTCAGATAGCACTATCATGGGAGTTGGTTAAGTTTTATTTGAAGTTCATTCACCTCTAGAAAACATATTTTGTGTTTGTGTTTTTTTGACGACAGATAACCAGATGTTCCAGTACTTCATCACTGTGGTTCCAACCAAACTGAACACGTACAAGATATCCGCAGACACACACCAGTTCTCTGTGACTGAGCGGGTGAGGGGGGAAAAAAAGCAATTAAAAAACCAAATCATACCAGAACTTGCTTTCGAAAATCCCCCAAAATCTAATTACAGGAGAAGGGATGGAGAGCGAAGATACTTTATATTACATTACATTTAATTTAGCTGATGCTTTGATCCAAAGCGTCTTCCAATAGGTGCATTCAACCATGAAGGTACAAACTCAGAACAACAAGAATGACGCAAGTGCTATAGCTTCAAATAGCAGTCAAATCAATGTTAACTTACATAAGCAGATAGAGTAACAACCAAACAGAAAAGAGTATTTAAAGATAGTACTCAACCAAGATTTCAAGTAGTCTAGAAGTAAGCAATCTTCAGATGTCTAATGCAAACTACCATGCTTGTCTTGTCTTTTAAAGGAGCGTGTTATAAACCATGCGGCGGGCAGTCACGGCGTCTCCGGCATCTTTGTGAAGTACGACACCAGCTCTCTGATGGTGACGGTCAGCGAACAGCACATGCCACTGTGGCAGTTCCTGGTGCGACTGTGTGGTATCATAGGGGGGATATTCTCCACCACAGGCAAGTCTGCTGTCAAGTGCAATCATGTTTTATTTTATTTGAGAGAAAAAAAACTGAAGATAAACAATGGCTGCGTTCCAATATAGCCATACTTTCTTGATAAAATACTTGGCAGAAAAAAGATTTAGGATGTCCCAATTCTTGTAGTCAGATTGAGTGTGCTTAAAGATACCCGGGAGTCATCCGGCCGAGATTTTTAGTGTTGAAATCAGCACGCTATTTGGGCGATGTTGACCCACAATCCAGTGCGCACAGGAAGTGACGTCACATTGACGGAGCCTCCGTATGAAAACAACCGGGGATGCAACGGATATAAAAGCAAGAGGCAAGATCAAGGCGCAATGATGATGTAATAAATAAGTAAAAGTATGTCCCAATTGTATGCCTACTGCATGCAGTCCTGGATGCTGGGCTTTTTAAGAAAAAGTAAAACTGAATAAAATGCTAAATATGTCATAGGTCTGAATTCATCCAATTCCTCTCTATTTGAAGGCATGCTCCATGGACTTGTTGGCTTCTTTTTTGACGTCATCTGTTGTCGCCTCAGACTTGGATCCTATAGGCCCAGAGAGGTGAGTCTTAAGGCATTTTAACCACGCAGTCTACAGTGTTTTACCAACTCCAAAATACAGGTTTCTAATTGCACAATAAGCAGGCTGTCTAAATCATTAATTTGCTAAATATCTTATATGCTGGCAAATTGTTTCAGGATTGCATTAAATTCCTGTTAACTTCACCATATAAGAGATTCAATATAGACTCACTTGTATTGAATTTACCCCAGGATTTGCAGCTAAATGACCAGATGAACAATCTTAACAATCACCAAGCTCCGCTATTGGCTGAGGACGTCCCTCAGGAGGAGTAGAGTCCATCTCCAAAGCTTTGATTCTGCCTTTTGATTGGTTGAATGGTTAGGACATCGCCTGACATATCATGAGGGTTGAGGAACAATTTTTTTCTGCTTTCTCATCCAAGAGGGAGAGAATACTCTCGCCATCAAAGGATACTCTCTGTTATTTAATGTTGTTCAGTTTGTAAACATTTGTAATTTTTTAAATTGTCATCATTATTATTGTCATGAAAAAGTGTTTTTCTACTGAAAAAAAGTGAAATCTGTCTGTGCTGTTCACTTAAAATATATAGTTAAATTCACATCAGATCATTTGCACTTTAGGAAAATGTCTTTAAACATTATTTATTTCGAAATGCTTGTGCAGGGGTTGATTTCTTTAGCAATGTTTGAATGATTTCCGTTCCATTTGCTGTTAATAGTGCATCATACTGGCTGGTTTCATTCCAATTCCATTAAAGTTTAAATAATAAAAAGTAGCTGTGCAGGTTTTTTTTCATAGCAATAGTGTGTGGACATTTTTTAAATCTACGGTGAAGTCATAACAATGTGTCAAGATATCTTCTTGGGCGCAATATTCAATACATATAAGAATATTATGATGTAATGGGTAACTCCAATGCTTTAAATGTATCTGAATAGCCCGAGAACTTAAGTAAATAAGGTCATTGAAAGCTTGGAGACACCTCAACCAAATAAAAAAAACTTCAATTGGGAATCTTCTATAGTTGAGAAATGCCCTCAAACTCCTTCAAAAGAGGTGTAAAAAGGTACTCCAGTTACATTGTGGCACTTGCGAGAAACGGATAAAAAATAAAAAGGTTATAAACAAGAGCAGGAACGACATTACATCATGACTTCTAGTATGAATTGAATTCCAAAAACACAGGATCCTACAATTCCCATAATGCATCTTGACGGCATCTTTTGGTAGAGCCTCTACCTTTGTTAGGTAAATGCCCATGACATACAAACAGCATTCACTCAGTTTGCAATTCTGACTTTATGCTTTAAATATGTGGCCAGGCTGAGATGACACTGATGACTGGGGAATGAACGATCCCTGGGGTATTTCTTTTTTAAATAAAGTGGAACAAGAGGAACGCCGTCCTCTTCAATTTAATTTCAGAGCAATCATGATTACACCACAGACAGACTTTTGCATAAACATTTATTTAGTTTTGTCCCTTTTATCCCATACAGGCTCACAACTGTCATGTATTTGTATTCTGTCAGAAGTCAAGCCTGGCAACACATACACATACACACATACATATACTGTACACGGTTTTTCCTCGTTTGTTTAGTAAAGATCCGACTCCCCCGTCACATTTAACACTTTTGATAGACTCTGTGGGAAGCTCTGCGGAAGTTTTCTGTTAAGACTCCTCACCAAGCAAAAATCAACAGTCAAATACATTTTTTTGGTTGTAGTTGAACTATTTACAGATCTTCCAAACTTAAGAATGGGGTTAAGGATCTAATACCCGGGGGGGGGGGGGCTCCTTGTTTATAACTGAGCATTTTTGTGATTTAGGTCCAGGGACTTTAGGTCACAGTTTGTGTTGCTTAAAAACAGCCTATCAACCCTATCAAAATCTCAGAGGGGGGGGGGGGGGTCCCTTTAAAATGCCTTTTTTTTCTTAGAAAAACTTGGGCAGGGTTAAAAACTGTTTGTACACACTGCACAATATGTGATATTGACCTATACAAATAAACTCAACTCTGATGTAACTCTGATGTACTCTTATTTATATATAATACACTGCCAAGGTCTACCACATACTGTATATGAGACTAGCCTTTGACGCAAGTATAAAGATGTAAAAGTAGTAAACTTAGTTTCAGTACAAACTGCTGTACAAACAGGCAAACAGTGGATGAGCATTCAAACAAACAGGTTCATGTTCAAAGAGATACTGACATTATCACAAGTGATAGTAAAGAAGTGACAACCTTAACAGCAGGGAAGATGGCAGATCTGTTTGTTTTGGTATATGTAGTGATATAGTCGTCTTGTGTGGTCACAATATCGCTTTGATACTCAATAATGTGTGGATTGGCCATGAGACGGAAAAAAACACCACTTGGTTCTTGGGTGTAATCTTAAAAAAAGGCAGTAGATACACAGAATGCAAGACATACAGATATCCAAATCACCCGCGTATTAAATATTGGAGTCGGATATCCACCACCAGTAAAAACAAACAAATCTTGTAGAAATCGTCCTCTCATTAAGCACTGCCATATTTCAAGTATGAAAAAAAATAATCATCACAAGGCAAGGCAATGTACCTAGATTCATAAAGGATCGTAACAATAACGTGGAGAAGAACATGGAAGTCACACAAAAGGCCTTATTGTTGCATATATAATAATTGGCCACTTTGAGAAGGAAGAAGGTAGGTACAACAAAATGAATGACAACACTTCTTCTTGGAATTGGTTTACTGAGCAGTGCAGGTAACAGATGACAGATCTTTCCAAACTGAACAAATAACTCATGGCGAGGTGACCGCTTTTTTTTTCAACTTCCTTCTCATCTGCTCTGGTCAACTGCAGCCCTGTGCCTTGACCCCCCACACTCAAAAGAAGGATTTGTAGTATCGTTCAAGCACGTCCGTCAAGGGTGTCAGGTGTTCCGATAGAGAGGTGAGGAGGAGGCTGGTGTGCTGTGCCTGAAGGGGGTGGTGAGGAAGACTCAGTTGGTTAAGGTGCTGGAAGCGCGGAAGTAGGAGAGGAACTTGTAACAGAGGCTCACCACAAAGTACCAGATGTTTCTGGCCATCAGGGAGCGGGCGATAAATACCCTCCAGAAGAAAACCACCAGACACGTGTTGAAGACGTAGCGGATGTTCCTCAGTCTGGGAGAAGAGGGAATCAGACAGGAAACAAGACATAATAATAATAATAATAATAATAATAATAATAATAATAATAATAATAATAATAATAACTTTGTGCTTACTGGAGATTTTTTTTTTCTCCAACATGTTATATGGACCTTTTCTTTTAATTCAGGTATGTTAAATGAGAATTTTGAGTCATTCAAGGTATCATTTTAATAATCTATATACATTGTCACCACCACCACCAGCTTTCCCCTTCACCACTGCATCAGAAAAATGTTCTGGTGGTTCTTTATTTTTTTCTACACTACACTTTTACTTTTTTTTACTAAGTGAAAGTGTATGTATAGAACCGAAGAGGACACCTTTCAATGTTGCATTTAAATGACAGAAAAAGGTAATGCCATTCATTTGAAAGACATGTTTTTTCTTACCACACATGTATGAGTAATGTAGGACTAGCCAATATGGTTGAAGGCATTTCTGCTGAATTGAATTTATTTTGATGGTGTGGTTAAAACAATAACAACTGAGCAAAAATAACTGTTATTTACAACCTTTACACACTTTTGCACAATTTTTTATTCTAGTCTTTATGTTGTAATCTCTTGTTGACTTACTTCCTCAGATGTTGCCTGGCAACAGGGATGTCAGTCATCTCTTCATTCAGCACATACTTCTTGGTGCCGATGCAGTAATTGTCGATGTACTCAGGCCAGTTCAGCTGGCGAACATCAAAGTTGAACATCTGAAATATATAAATAGAGGGTGCAGAGATGATGCATGCTAAGCCAAAGCTACTGTTTTTGTTTGTCATTGAAAATTAAAGTGAAATTCCACTGTCACTCACTAGATGGAGCAATAGTACTATTAAAATGTTGCATGTTCTCAGTGGACAGAGGGAATATTTTCTGAGCTGTTTGCTCCCTCAATTAAATGAGGGTTGAAGAATGAAAAGGATCCTCTACTTAAGTCAAAGTAGCAACAAAACATTACATTAAAAAACTGTACTTAAGTGCTGTAAATGTACAGAAATAAAAAAGGTAGAATATTTAGCCCAGACAGGCAGCATTGGCACAGGCCAGCCTACCTTCTTGTCCTCTGGGGATAACTGGCCCAACAGCATGCTCATGTTGTCACAGTTCCAATCCCAGTCCTGAGCGCTGAAGTAATCAAGCAGGCCGATGGCTTTGTGCAGACGGTCGAAGATTCGCATCATGCTACAGCCAGAGGAGGGTCAGATGTTACCACACATTTTTTATTTTTTTAAACTTTTAGTGCAAAGAGTTGTAGTTTTCATACAGTTATGTAAATAAATCAGTGTTTTTGACAATATTTTATTATACTTTATGGACTCAGTGACACCTTATGTAGTGACCTCTTGACTATTTTGGATTTCAAGTGTGACAGATAGCAGTGAGTCTTACTGTGGCTTTTTTCCGGAGAGACGCAGAAAGGAGTCGTAGATGAATGCGGGGAACTTGTGGCTGACCAGGATCCAGTACTGGTAGATCAGGTTGTTGGAGGTGATGTTTGCGTTGGGCCGACGGAAAGCCTGCTCCAGCGGGTTCCTTTTGAAGGACGACATCACGTGGTACTCTGCAAAAGGTGCAAGGTAGATGGGGGTTACTTGGACATAAAAAAAAAACGTTTACAACAATATATGAACCAACACCAATAACTGATCATATTTATATATTTTAAATTTGAGTTCAAGGTTGTATGACATTTTAGGATTCCATCTTAGTTCTGGATACAATGACACACACACACACACACACACACACACACACACACACACACACACACACACACACACACACACACACACACACACACACACACACACACACACACACACACACACACACACACACACACACACACACACACACACACACACACACACACACACGTATACAAGGATAATGACTTCCAGGAGCTGGCCCCCATCATAACATGATTTTTAGCTCTGGTTCTTGACTCTCCCCACTGGGCATCACAGCTGGCCCCTCCCCCCTCCTTCTCCCAAAATCAAGCTACAGAGCGCAGCCATGTGACCACAGACACATTACATCACACACTGACAGGGCACGCAAAAACTAGGACTTGGACCGTTTGTATCCATGGCAACAGATGTGTGGTGGTGGGGGGGGGGGGGGGGGGGCGGAGATGACCAGATCGGAGGAAACGGCCAGCTGCTGTGACCTTGATCGGCCCTCCGAGCTCCAGGGCAATTATATCGTGAGCTAAACTTGTACTTTCATATTCGGGATCAAAATCATTTTCTATCACATATTAGCTTGATTCCTACTTCTCATTCGGGAGATTAAGAGTACATAGTTCATCTTTTTCATAACAGTGAGTAACGGGGAAGAGACCTAATCCTATGCTACGAGCCATCTGGTAGCAATTTCCTGGGTGAAGCGTGTCTGCTAATCTGGGAGCAAACGGGAGTGAGAGGGTCCTGGGTCATTGCTGCCAGCCTGACATCCAAAAACCTCTAATCCCACTGTAGCTGATGAATGCAGAGAGAGTGTTCACTCTTCACGTAGAATTTCATCGCTGGTATCACAACCACACCATCTATCAATTACACCCAAATAAAAAGATATGACATAATAACTGACAGAGTTTTTGAAATGTTAAGGGGAAAGTTAAGGCATCACCGAAGTCAGAAAGAGTTATTGTCCGGAGGCCATGAATGTTTGTACCAAATATCACAGCGATCCTTCTTATACATGTTGTAGATGCCCATTTAAAATGAAAAAAAGTTACTTTTATGCATACTGCAAGACTAGTGGGATCTTCCCTCTTTAAACCCTAAAAAGGAAATGAGTGCATTAAAAAAAGCTTGTAATCAATTTTAAAACTTGTGGGTAAGAGAAGAAAAGATAGCAAAAATGGGTTAGGGGCATATAGCACCAAGCAAAGATATTTTAAACCTAAAAAAAAAAATGTCCGAAACATTTAAAAAATGTATATGTCCACCAAATAGTATCCCACCACCGATATCCTCCAAATGTCAATGCCATCTTCTGTCTCTTTCCAGCAGGTGGCAGACTCTCTCCATAAGAGCCCCCTCACCCCACCCCAGTCCCCCAAACATAAACACCACCACCTAACTAAATTACCGGAAAATTATGTCACAACACTGGAGTATTGATTACTGATGATGAATGTCAACCGGGGACAATAACAATATCGTTGGATGCCAGAAGGCGCAGACATAAAACAGCTCTATAAATATCGGCCCTGCACTGACAGGTTTCTATTAGCTTTAAGCAAGACAACAAACAATGTACCTACCGATCTCTCCCCAGTGGAATGGGTTGATGCCGCCGGTCGTGCAGTTGTACACCAAAGTTTTTTTCGGTCTGCAAGGGTGTGAGAGAGGAAGGTCATAAGAAACGTCAATAAAAATACATAGAAGTCTTTACGGGTAAGCTGTGAAACTATAGTGCTGTAGAACTGGTATTCTACTGAGACGACACGTGCAGAACCTTTTAAAAACAGGTTCTATAAGACGCATTCAGGCATGAAAAAAACAAGCGAATATTTGAAATTAACCTTTTCATTTATAATTTTACAATGCAGTGGTCAATACTTATAATTGTCTTTTTTCAGTTTTTATTCTGAAAATAAGTACAGGTTGTCAGGTGCTTAAACACTGGTAAAATCAGCTAACAGTTGAAGCATTATTACATTTGTGGGATAGGGTTCTATTTATCTGAGTAGGATTACTTTGGGGAAAGTTATGATGGAGACGATTCTTTTTGGTTGAGCATTGAGAGGAATTTCATGTACTGTATTTTACTTCCAGGCCACGTGTCTGTATTGGATTTTTCATAATAAACCCTAAGGTAGATAAGGTAGTTAGCTCATCAGTCTAGAGATACGTTGTGTTAAGCTCAAAAACATGTTTGTCTGGAACCATCTCCACTGAGACGGATTAGGCGATTATAGAGTATTAACTTCTTGCTGTGACAGAATACAAAACCTATCCAGGAACAAGACAATAAACAAATAATGGCCCCCAAAGCAGTGCATATGATGATCTTGGGTATGAAATGCCAAAAAAGAAAAATAGTCCGATCTTCCTTCTATTTCACAGTTCCACCTAACCGCACCAACAACATTGTTTCGCTGCGTTTACAGGTGAATGCTCTTTGCTCCAATTTGTAAACGTCACAGGAAGTATTGTGGAGTTCATGGTAACCTAGGATACGTTCCAATACCCGTTCAACAGGCCCTCGTTCACTTGCCCTAGGCACTTGCCCTCGGGGGAATCCCCGCTGCCATCTTAAGTGTCGTTCCAATAGTCTGGAAACTGAAGTGAACTTCGTTATGATAGACCCTCGGAGGGCTGAGTGATCAAGTCAACATGGATGGTCACTCCGAGGTGGATATCACCCACAGTGCATTGCAGTTCGTCTTCTTCTTCTTCTCCTTTTATTTTCCGGTAGACTGTATGCTTTTAGGGACATCGCGGCCACCCGCAGGACAAATATATATATATAAATATATTCCAAAACACCTCAATTAGGCTATCCTATTTCCATACGAACAATCCAGTGAATGTATTGCAGTTTACACATTGCTGCTATAACACCGATGGCTGCCAATTAGAGGACTATTTAAAACAAATGTTTTTGGTTGAAAGTATAAATAAGAAAATATGTCGGAGCAAACTATTTACATGTGTAAGTAACAATATCTTGATAATCTGAGTTACCGTGTCGAAATTCAATGTTTGTTAAGCTATGGAAATGGCTTTCTGCAACATAGACTACCTTAGCAGAATGTTATAATTCTGTATTATTTGCATTCAGATTTACCTATGTAACTGACGGTCCATTGCGACTACAAGGGCAAGTGGGAAAGTGGGTTCCATTTAAATCCTCCGCTCCTCCCCCGCCCAGTCTCCCTCCGCTCTCCAAGTTCCCTCCGTGCAACGTATGCTGTTACGTCATGCCAAGGGCTGAGGGTAAATGAACAAGGGGAAGTGCAACTACTATTGGAATGCAGGGCTACTCGGTAGGGTTGCTGAAATTTCCCGAAATGGCCCCTTTTCAAATCCCGGGATTTCAGAGCTCCTCACGGGATTTCCCGGGATTTCCCGTTGAAACCATTATTGCCCTTTAATACTACTTTAATGGGACTAAATCAATGCCAATAGATAAATAAATGCAGCAGAACAAGGCTATATTAGGCTACATCACGTTTTATTTTTACTTAAATAACATGAAGAAAAGCCATTCAAATTAGGCAAAATATTTTCCAGAAGTTAAATAGGCCTATTGAAAACGGTGTTTTTATGAAGAAAATACGAAAAATGTTTCACAGAGGTTCAATATCAAAACATGGCCAAAAAACGGTGTTTGGCGAACAAATGTATTTCAAACAATCTATTTTTATTTCTACGAAATCAGTTTAAATTGAATATTTTCCAAAGGATAGGCAAATAACAAAAAATGCACTACCGATTGCTCTTAACGTGTGAAATAAGACATGACAGAACTAACAGCCTATTCAAACTGACACGCTAAGCAAGATTACTTTCCAGCTTTCCTTTCTTTTACTTTCATGAAGTGTGACTTCAAGAAACACTGCTCAGCCTGTTTCTGAGCTTTGTCACGAACTGACACCGAGAACGCTCTTTCTTCCACGGACGTCGGCTGTATGGTGGAAAGTGCAGAGTAGAGCTGCTGCAGGTGTTTGGGTCGCTCTTTGGTTGCCTCGAAGAGCGCAAACTCTTTTGAAATTATTTTGTGGAGGTCATTCCCATACCTCTGGTCTGGCTCGGGACATTGCATGCAGTCATTAGCCTCGTTCGACTTGGAGCCGTCTTGCTCAGACCTGCGCAACTATGAAGCCCGTCTTGCTGAGCGCACAACAAAAATGCTGTGCGCTCAGCAAGCCGAGCGTCATAATTGCGCAGGTCTGAGCAAGACGGCGACATCTCTAACGAGGCTAATGACTGCCTGCTGCAGATGTGCAGTAAGGCTCTGGGTCATGCTCGCTTGGCTCTGGCTGATACGCATATTCTTGGGTATCAGACTCTTCCTCGGACACAGCACTTTCAGTATTGTAGAGGCGCTGGTATTTCGTATGCCTGCCTGTCTAAAAAATACATTTCACACAAAATATTGTGTAGCCTTTGTTTTATTCATTTTAGCTTATTAAAAAAAATATCCCCCCTCAAAAAAAACGAAAAAAAAAAAAAAAAACGGGAGGACGGGTCCCGCGGCCAATTTCCGGTACTCCCGGACTGACTCATTTCACGGGAATCCCGAAATCCCGGGACCCGTCCAGCAACCCTACTACTCGGCAACATGGAGGGAAAGAAAATCCCGACTCGCTCGTCTTTTTGTTGGGTGTTCACTGTGTACAATACGGGATGAAATGATGAATGGTTGCACCCGTTTTTTAATTAAAGGTGCTCCAAGGAACTTTGAAATATTTCTGAAACAGTCTAATTTTTCCTCTGATGATCATACATTACATGTAACAGCAAAACGAGACAATCAGTGCAAAGAATGCTATTTTTATATAGTTTTTCTTAATGCCTTTTTTCATGGGTTTGGTCACCCATGAGCAAAAGCTGGCGTTGTAAAAACACTGCTGCTTTTGTCCAAAGGGGGTCCAATAATTAACACAAACTGAAAGTTCCTCGGAGCACCTTTAAAGTGACTAGAACACTGCTCATCAACATTCAAACGTTCCTCGTAGGATCCTAAGTCAGGTCATTATTGGGCTCTTAAAGTGTGTACATATAGGACTCATAAATTGAATATCTTCAAAATAAGGTCTTTCTTTAAAGATTATTTTTTGTATTTTCAAGCTTTATTAGATAGAACAGAGTTGAAATGGGGAGACAGAGAGATAGAGAGGCGGGGGGATGACCTGCAGTAAAGGTCCACGGGTCGGATTTGAACCCGCGACCACTGCTACGAAGGCCGGAGCCGATATGGTACGCGCTCTATCCACTACGCCACCGGAGTGCCCAAAATAAGGTCTTTCTTAAGCACTGACCTGTGAACAGCGGTGTACCAGCCGGCAGACAGGGTGAGGTTGACCACTACGTCTACTGGGATCAGATCGGCCACGGCATCGTTGTTGGCTTTCATGGTGCGCAGGATCCCCTTTCCAGCCTGGACACAGAAGAACACAGTCTTAGGACTACACAACCTGTGACAACTCGAAAGCTTTGAGATTGCAAAACCACTTAAATGATTTTTATTTATTCTTTTACTTACAGCTATAAAGACTCCACTCGGCCCGTTGAAGTTGTCGATCCAGCCCTGAGGTTTAAAACAAAAGAAAGTGTTAATCCTTAGAGATGTGATTAATATCTCATCATAAAGTTAAAAGGCACACAGTGTGTATGTGTTTATGTGCAGTATCAGCAGTTTTCTTTACTTCCTGTGGTGGGAGAACAGCGTAGGCCTAAAGTGATTGTCGACTTCAATTATAGTCTATTAAAAATGGATGAAAACACTGGTTAAAGATTGCTAAACGTTGCCAATGGGTGGTGACTGGAGACCCATTATGTGGTCTTGTCCTGAATCTAATAATAAGCTCTGGTGCAGATAAAGAGACAAGATGTTGCAGGGGTGTTTTAAGCACATCAATCATCCGTCTGTCGGCAGATTTTAGATTGATATTTTGTTTCAAATATGTTGGTTAAATATTTGCTTTCTGAAGATAAAGGAATCCCAAAACTGACTAGATGCAGATCGTGCTTGTAAACACACCACACGCAAATAAACACAAACAGGCAGTTCCATCCCCCCACACTTCCTTTCCTTGTCCTCGCAGCGCCTCCTGGCACGAGCTGTCAACGCGATTGCATTGCCAAGCGTGAGTGAGGCACTTTTTTTTGAAGAGACGCTGCCAGGCCGAGCTTACAACCGAAGGCTGAGCACAGAGCGTGGAGTCCTATGAATCCAACACACGAGGCCTACATTTCCTGACGCCAGATTTAATAAAAAAGGGTTTTCCAGAGTTATTTCTGGTGTTTTAGCTACACATTCACTATCTCTATCTCAATGTTCTAACGTTGTGAAAAGTTTTATGAACTACAGTCCCTTTGAAAAATCATTGGTGAAACAGGCCTTTATCTTTATGTTTGCTTAGTCGAGAAACAAACTAGATGCTTATTTATCATTCTCCCGAGTTCATTTAAGTTACATGTGATCATCAAACCTGTTCTTTATAAAGGTCTCAAAATGACTTCAATGTATAGCCTTTCCTCTGGTTTCTGGTTTGTCTGGTATGGGACCGATACCCAACACTATAGGCACAGCTACCTGAAAAACTTGATCTAAAGCCTCCGTTACATTATGTCAAAGGTTTGCCCGCCTACGGCACCGGAAGCTTGACAGAAAGCAGCTTTAGTCACGCAAGCAGACAAGTGCAATGTTCAACTTTTGCACAGTTTAAGTCTGCTGTCTAACTTTGTGTGTGTGTGTGTGTGTGTGTGTGTGTGTGTGTAGCCTTTATGTGAACTCCTCTGCACCTTTATAGTGACATTCAGTGCGTTTGTGTACCATTGCCCTTGGTGTCCCGTTTCCTCCTCACCAGCCTTAACTCTCACATCCAAACAGCGGTGTGAGGACACAAGGTCAAATCACTCAGGTCTTTAGAACCAAGATATTAACCAATTTGCTTTAATCCTGTTGCCACTTAAGATAAACCCCCTTTGGATGAGCAGCACTGACCTGTGCAGGATTATAACTATCAAGATCTTATTTTCATTGGTGTTCCGGTAACGGTAGGACACCCATAATGGAGCAGGGGATCAAGGAGACATGGCCATTTAAACGTGTGGATTAACATTTAACATGGCGCTGTTCAAAAGACCATACCATGGTACGTTACAGTAGATATACACTCACCGGACACTTTATTAGGTACACCGGTTCAATTTCTTGTTAAGACAGATAACTAATCAGCCAATCACATGGCAGCAACTCAATGCATTAAGACATGTATACCTGGACAGGACAACTTGTTGAAGTTCAAGCCGGGCAACAGAATGGAGAAGAAAGGGGGGTTTAAGTGACTTTGAACGTGGCATGGTTGATGGTGCCAGACAGGCTGGTCTGAGTATTTCAGAAACTGTTGCTCTACTGGGATCTTCACACACAACCATCTCTAGGGTTTACAGAGAATGGTCAAGCCAAAGGGGGTCCAGCCGGGTACTATAAGGGGCACCTAATAAAGTGGCCAGTGAGTGTATATTATCTCAGTACAGCGTGTAAGTGGTTTAGTTCTTACAGGGAAAGGCTCCTGCCAGCTGGCTCCCACTATGGAGGGTCTGATGATGGCGATGTTGAGCTTGTCTTGCTCCTGCTGCACCACATACTCGGCCAAGGCTTTGGTGTAGGTGTACGTGTTGGGCCGGGCGCCGATGAGCCGCGGTGTGATGTCATTCACCATGTTGTCATCCATCCACCTGACAGACAGAAACAAAGGGCTTAACACGTGCAGCACGCACTATACTTTTTCTTCTTTCATTTTGTGGTCGATTTCTATATCATCATCATAACTATTGCATGAGTTATATGTCAAACTGTATGTAAATACAGTGTGTGGCATTTGCCCTAACTGACCATTTAATGCACGCTAGGTATGAAGCGTTTTTGAGAAAGCCAATGGAGGTTATGCTCACAAATGATAATCCAAATGATAAATACACATCAGCAATGTGAAGGAAAGTAGTCTAGGAAAGATCTATACTTGAGAAGCTTTGGCAGACAACACTTCTATACATTACAAAGCATAACACCATAGGTATATAATTGGGCCTTCGGGAGACAGTGTTCATATGATTTGAAATCAAACCGAGACAAAATTGATTGCATGTCCTTTCACCCACTCACTCACTCTAGAGCGTCGATGAGCTTCCTGGGCTCGACGGGCGGCGGGTAGATGACCTCGTCGATGTGCCGGCGGTTGCAGTTTGCGTAGGCGGTGGAGACGTGAACGAAGGCCTCCAGGTGCTGCATCTGCTGCGCCAGGCTCAGGAGCTGCTGTGTGCCGATCACATTCAACTGGACAGCGTGTCTGCCGGGGGGGAAGAGAGGGAGTCAAACAGGTCAGTCTCTGTGTGTGTGTGAGTGCGTGTGTGTTTGAGATCAAATGTATGTAGGTAGGTATGTATGTATGTTTGCGTCTGTGCATGCTTGTATAGGTATCTTTGTGAGGACCAATTTAAACTTTTAATTATTGCAGTAAGGACATTTTTGTAATGTGAGGACATTTTACCTAGTCCTCACTTATTCAAAGGGCTGTTTGAGGGTAAAGACTTGGTTTTCAGGTTCAGCAGGTGAGAACAAGGTTTATTTAAGGGTTAGTTGTTATAGTTAAGAATAGGGTAATGGGCTACAGAATGCATCATGTCATGTTCTCACAAAGAGATAAGTACAAGGTGTGTGTGTGTGTGTGTAGGCGTGTGTGTCTAGGGAAAAGGCTTTTAAGGGTGTATTTGCCAGACTGCTCATATCTCTGTTTGAGTATTTGCAAACAAGAACGTTTGTGTAAGCTGACTCCTGAGCGTTTTCATTGTAAATGAGTATTTGCGGACTGGTAGGAATTTGCAGAACGAGATTCTAAGCCGGAGCATACGACACTAGTGAGTGCTGATACATGAAAGCCGACAGTAGGGAAAGAGGGCATCACACAACCAGAAGGGGAGGGGTTGGGTGGTAAGCATCTGCTCTGCTCATAATTGTGTAAGTCTCATCATTATTTTCACTGAACACAGTTGTTTAGCTTGAACTCCCTCTTATCACCTCATCCAGACCCAGTCATGAGTATGTAGCCACAATGAACCACTGTTGAAATCCTGATCTCAGTCTCTCTACAATCCTAAAACATAAATCTCTCGCTCTTCCTGCGATATCTTGCTTTGGTGTTGTGTTTTCTTTCTAAACTCTAAAAAGAAGCCCGAGGCACATTTATGATTCTGACCTATCTGAAAGTAACCGTCTTGACAGCTCGAGCGCAATTTATGTCAGCAGTCAAATCCGCTGCCTCAAACCAAGCGTTCCTAATTTCTCCGTAAATCGCGTCGATAAATGACAGAGCGCTCCACCCGTGTGATGAAGAGTTCTGTTTGGGCAGAGGGGGGCGGAAATGAAAACATAAAACAAAGATGTTTTATGGAGAGAGACAGTGACACTCAGTGAAAGGAAAAAAGCTTCAGGAGCAAAAGATTGAAGCAAAAAGAGTCAGAGCACAGGTGCAACTGATTTTGTTCTATTAACTTAGAATCGCTTCATCTAAAAATGTCATCACCAATTCCCAAGACAATGAATAAAGGACATCTACAAATGTATTGTTTTACCCAAATTAAAAAGATAAAAGGTAATGCTCATTCATAATGTGGCTACACCCGAAGAAAACCAAATTGGTTAGCACATTTAAGTCAGTTTAAACAGACACTACAGGTTAAGAGTGCCTCTCTGGCTCTGTGTGGGTGCAGCTCGACAGGTGTGTGTGTGTTTGTGAATGTAAACTACATGGACAGTTTGTTTCGGAGAGCAACCTGCATGGGTCTAGATCTAGTTAAATTCACTGATGAAATATGAGCAGAGCGGTGACGGTAGTAAAAAGGGAGGGTGTGTGTGTGTGTGTGTGTGTGTGTCTGTGTGTGTGTGTGTGTGTGTGTGTGTCCTCCCTCACACCACCTGTGTGCGTGTGCATCCACCCACCACCTTCTGGGACCATATGCAGGGTGTCAAGCCAACAGGACAGTCAGGGAAAAAGATTGCCCCCTCGCTCTGACCCTTAATTCATCCGACTCATCATCAACACCCAACTGTTTCTGCTTTTATGATTTGAATGAACAATGAGAGAACTGCACGGCCCTGATCTGAACTACAACGTATAAAACAACAGGCAACTTAAGGACACCTTGCCTTGGGTCTTATTTTGTCTTTTTTATGCTTTATTGATAATGTAGAGACAGAGTAGAAATGGGGCAGAGTGACATGCAGAGAACGACCGTGGGCTGGATTCGAACCCGGGTCCGCTGCTGGCCGAGGCCCATGGGGGGGACGCCCTACCAACTGAGCTAAGGGAGCCCCTCATTGGGTCTTATTTTCATCAGATTAATTACTGTGATCTCGAAACATTGCTTCTTTGATTTGAACAATCGTAAAAGAGAAAATTCAACAACTAACTTACAAAAATAAACAGGTATTATCCATAAAGAGACCAGCTGAGGTGTCTGTCTGAGAAAGGCCCGGGCTGAGTCTGAATCCTTAAACAGTCATCTGATTTATCCTCCCCTGCACTGCTCACAAGGCTGACCGGCCGCTACACAACAAGAGTAATGACTGGGAGAGGTGACAGAGATGGGGAGGGAAGAGAGGACAGAGGAAGAGAATAGTGAAGATGGGACTGAAAGCTTGACGCAGAAAAAGACTAAAGCCACTTACATGAAAATGATCAAAAACAGCCTCCAGGTGTGTCTATTGTTATATTGACAGCCTACTTTTTTTTTTATTAGTTTAAACAGGTTGTCCAACAAGCAGTGGGGCTGTAGCGTTCTTCCTCTTCGTTTGAAATCGTGATGAAACCATCTAGTGTCTTCCAAAATACCAGTAACAAATACCAGTAACAAACACTCATTATTCCTACAAATCCGTTTAGAAAAATATCTATAGCCTCAAATTCACCTTTTCTTCTTGGGGGAAAAAAAACATTATTTTGTTCAAAAACTCTTACCAAATAATTCAGGTCCAGACCATTTCCAAAGAAAGCTTCTTCACCAAACAGTTATGAATAATGTAAACGTTTGAACTTAACTCAGCCATCCAATAACCTCACTTCAATCTATTCCAAATTAAGTCCACCAGCAAAAACTCACAGACCCCGTCATGACCCCCAAACAAATTGTGTAAAATGTATTTACTCATTTAACTGCTCGGTGATATATTTTTTGAAAAGTCTAAATTTACCTTGAAGCTTTTTCAATACTGCTAGATACAGTATGTCATTCTAGCAGGTTATGTTAGGTTAAACTGTACTGTTCCTGTGGGGAATTTCAGCTTGGGCTAGTACGGATCATGACTCGGGACGTCTAATCATGTAGCTAAACCCTGTAGATTCCCAGAAACACTACAGCATACGTAACCTCTCTGGCATCACTGGGAGCTACAAGCCCTGGCCTGATGACACACACAGTCAATTCCATTTAAACAGGCTCTACAAGTGAAATTATCCACGATCAAGTTAAAGGCAGAGTTATTGACTTTTTCTCTGATATAAGAAAGTAGCAGAACTTGTTTAAATCTGCACATAGTGTTAAACTTGTAGTTTTAAGCTCAGTGTTAACACACAGATTGCCTTCTGTCTGTCAGCTCAGCATCAATATGCCGCTCTGATGCACCGACCTCGGAACAGGAAATCTCACTGTAATCTGAGCTGTGATGTGGAAGTGCTTGCTGATAGTGCTGTTTTGAAAGCAATCCTCCCCACAGAAGGGAAAATCAAATTTAAAGCCGGGGATGTTTTGCCTCTTTTTTTAAATGTTGTGCTGAAGCTGTCTAGAGGCTGCCAGATAACAGAGAGTGTGAGCAGAATGCCTGCCTCTCTGATGATAGAGAGGGAGAAAAGAAAAGAAATACAGCAGCAGTTTTTGTCTGGTTCAAATCTTCAATAAAAAAAAGAGACAAGTTTTTTAAAATGTGAAAATAATATGCAAAACATTTTTGAATGTAAATGAGCAGTTTATTAGAGTGAGGATAATTTCTACACGGCAGTATATAAATCAGAATAATGTGCTTAAATCATCAAAAGAATAAGTACAGATTCTGCAGTAAAATGTCATCTGAACTCAACTAAATCTGAACTCAACTAAATCTTTCAGAAAAAGTGGAGTGGAGTAAAAAGTTAAATATGTGCCTTTGAAATGTAGTACAAGTACCTCAAATGTGTACTTTTAAGTATGTTATTTGAGCACATGTACTTGGTTACATTGCACCAATGATTGTTACTCAAGTGTACTGAAACATAACAAGGTCAATTTCACATCATAGTTCAGGGTGAGGCTAATGTGGGTTAACTGGGTTACGGTTACAAAACCCAGTGACGCTGGCTATATGACAAAACGCTTAAGAGGACCGATCAGCTGGAGCGGAACACCAGCACATCATTGGCAGAAGACCAAAATAAAACCAGGTCACCGTTACATATATAATACTGCACTGTGTCCTCACACACACACTAGGATCCAATAGCAGCGCGGTAGCTGGATGCAGCAGCAGATGAGAGAGTGCGCGCACACGCACACACACACACACACACACACACACACACGACGTTGGGCTTCTGTCATGCTTCCAAACATGCACGCTTGGATCTAAAAATAATCTCAATGGCTGATGTAACCCGGACCAACTGGACAGACATCTGAATCACCTCTTACATATCCGTCAGATAGCATCACTGCCGTCACACTCATCAGCATCTCATCACTGTCTGTATTAGGGAGAAGGAAAGCACTACATATCTCACTACTACTACTACTACTACTTATCTTCCAAATTCGCTATGTTCTGGTCCGATCTCACAAGCTATCTGTGAAGGAGGGACCATGTATTGTTTGTAAGAATGTCTCGCTGCATTGTGAGCGACTTTATGTTGTTACAAACGGTTGATTTCTCCACATCCTCATCATTCCCCTTGTATAACGGTTCAGCTTCCTCTTTGCTGTAACACAATTAAACAGTGCAGCCAGCCTTGCTCAGTGAGCTGCAGATGCTCCGGGCTGACGTTCAAAACAGGAAGTGCCTTTACCCAACAATAACGAGGAGCCGTGCATGTTTTATGAGGGAATTATTTGGTTCAGTGAAAGGCCACACAAAGTGTGAGTGGCACAGAGATTTTAATAAAAAAAATGGGTTTCAGATTAAAAAGAAAAAAGGTGGAGTCAGTGATTCTGGAGAATGCTTGTTGTCAAAATCAGTGTCAAAATCACTGAGTATGTACTCGCCTACTGTGTGTGTGCTGAAAAAGAAATCCATTAGCCTAGGTTTTGTAAACCGACATGTTGCTATCTACGGTGGGCCCCCTTTGTTAATATAGGCCTACCCTTTCTTGTTTATTTTTTCTAGCGCACACACACAGTAGCCTACATGGATTGTGAGGAGATATTCACCGGGGCAGAGGATGTTAATTGTATGCATGAAGGACTGATGGTAAACAGCAGATGAGATCCTCACCTGAGATGCTCGTCAAAGCGGATGGTGGCGGCGCAGTGGAAGATGATGTCGATACAGGCGGTAAGTCTCTCCACGTCCTCGGGGCTGATGCCCAGGCCAGGCTGAGTCAGCTCACTGCTGATGGGGATGATCTTCTGGTGGAAGTCTGGGTTGTCCTCCCGCACCCGGTCAAAAAGCTACAAGAGACACACACACACACACACACACACACACACACATTTTCATTTAGTTTAACCTTTATTTATACACAAGAGATCAATTGAGGGGCGACCCTCATTTGCAATGATGTCGAGTCGAACAACTGCAAAGCAAAAACAACAATACATACACAATATACAATGCAAATACATCAAATAAACAACAAGCTGATAAAGAGGCCAAACAATTGAAAGATTTAGACAGCTATGTAGAATGGCAGAATGAGCGACATACCCTAAAGGCCACCTATGAATATGGTCATACCAAACCACAAAAGAGCTGAAGAGCAGGACAATAAAATCTGACAAGCGTTGACAGCTGAGACAATACATTGCATGACAAGATATGCCAATGATCACAAGTCATTACCTGCTCAGGCAAAACTCACTAACATGTTCCAGTACAGTAACAGGATGGCCCTGTTTTATTGAAGGAAAACTATGATACTAAGTGTTGTTAAATAAATTGTAATTAGTGGTAAAAGAAAAAAGGAGAACATTGCTTTAGTTGTTAATTATAACTTAATACAGTTGTTTTTTTTGTTGCCGATTGATGAAATTCTTTTTCAATTTGTCATTATTTTTTCGATAGACTATAAACTTAATATAAAGAAATCCACATAGCAGAGACTGATCACTGTGTAAACTATACAAAACAATCTTCAATTCATATCTTCTCACAATAAATATATTTTTTTAAATATTTCTACACTTATTAGTAGCTGCAATTTAAAATCACACCAATGTTGAAACGCAAAAGGTCAATTTTAATAAATAAAAAAAGGAAAGAGGGAAGTGTTAGTACTATTCAGGTCAAATTTGACGCACGGTCTTACTTCCAAGACAAAGTCAGAAGATTATTTATGACCTGCAGCGTCTCATTAAGAGCTAATGAGCTGCCTTATTAGTCATTTGACCTAAAGGGAGATATGGCTGTGTCAATTTTTGACCTTTTCTATGAAAGCTAGCTTAACCTGAAGGCGTGACAGAGGGGATGGTTTACAAATGTAGTACAAATCAAGTGTTTCTGATGTGGACCACTGAGTATTATGTGTTAGTGCCATGAGTCAGACTCAGACTAAGTCATGTTCCCTTATGAACACACACACATTTTTAGTACTTTATTTGCGCCCACAATTAATAATAATATACATAAGGACACAAATGTCATAGATGCAAAGTTTTCTCCGACACAACTCTGAAACGTGGCCAATGCCAGTCAAACAGCTGATATTATGGGTACACACAACACCTTCTCCTCCAAATATGGCGACTGCCAATGATGGAGGACACTGAGCAGTATTTGGCAAGCTGTTTTGCGCTTGTTTTTGTAAGGCCGACAATCCTAAGACCACTAGTGACAAGCCTATGCACATGGCCTAGACTGCCAAAAATGAACACAAGTAAATGACAGTTGTAGCCCATGGAGTTAATTGTCTGTACTAGAGGGTAATATTTCACCAGCTTAGTTAAATAAGCCTCCTCTAAACTTGAGTCAAAGGTGCAGGCTACCTCCAGGATGTGCACTTTTCTACGGTGCTCATCTATTATCAAAATGTCAGGCCTGGTGGCACTTAGATCAGTAAACACAGACATTTCAGCTTCACACAAAGAGAACATATGAGGTCTAACAAAACAATTGACATGGGTGGAGGATGTTGGTGAAAGTATAGGTGGTAAGCTTTGTACAATCAAGTTCACAATCCTGTCATGCCTGGCTATATAAAGGCTTTTATAAAAGTAGCAGCCATTTAATATATGTGACATTGTCTCAGTGAACTGTTCTTGTCCATGATGAATACATAATGATGTATGGGTGTGTGGGTACCAGATTGACAGGTTCAGCTGGGACGGTAGAACCTGCAATCTGGCTTTGATGGCAAACGTTTGTATGTCCTCATCAATGGATGCATTATTGAAGATGATGTGGGACACAGAATGGTCAGCAGAAGGCAAGCAGGCTAGTTTGCCTTGTAGTCTTAGTCCCGTCCAGTGTTTTTGGCGTTGTCTGTGTTTTATTGCCAGCAGGGCTGCGCGACAGTTAGTGGGTGGGAGTGTGAACTCGACTCCGTCTTCCACCAAGGTGGCAGTGACGGCGATGTCCCCACTAGTAACCAATGATTCGGATGGGGCTACATTCTTTCCATTATGTGTCCAACGCAGAACGATACCAGTCCAACTACAGAGGTCGTTAAGATCCGGCCAGTCAGACCTGACACCGAACCCGATGGCGCGAGTGTCCAGTTTGCCGTTCGGTTTCCTTCTGAATCCCAGAAAGTTCGGCTCAGATTCGGAGGCGAGAGGGACTTTGCGCTTCTTAAGGTCTAATAATAGCGATGCACGGGCCATTTTCCTGACAGAGGGATCATCGTTGTTCAGCATATTTAATAAATGTGCCAACCTGGTGGCGATGTAGACCCACTCAAATCAAGTGTTTCTGATGTGGACCACTGAGTATTATGTGTTAGTGCCATGAGTCAGACTCAGACTAAGTCATGTTCCCTTATGAACACACACACACACACACACACACACACACACACACACACACACACACACACACACACACACACACACACACACACACACACACACACACACACACACACACACACACACACACACACACACACACACACACACACACACACAATTGTGTGTCACCTCAATGAAAAAAGATCACTAAACATTAGAATAACAGTGTTTGCACGTACCAAACACATGCAACAGCAACTTAAGACACATCAACCATGTTAAACCCCTTTGTGTGGGGTTGTGGCAGCAAACTGTATGACTGATCGCAACTCCCAAACTCAAAAAACATTCCATTTACAATGATCTTTTTACATTTGAGGAAGCTTGAGGCGGTGAATGTCAGGCATGTACCCCTTGTCACAAAGATAATTGGTGATACTCAAAAAAGCTGTTGCAACAAACTCTTTAAGAACAGGCAAAGGGTTCATCTCTCAGGTCATTAACACCTGCGCAGAATTGCATGACAGATGATGACAGATGCTTATGAGCTACATATTCTGCACCATGCAGTGCGTGTCACCCTATACACAAAGGCCCCACTTGTGTGATATTATTCCACCTGTTTACACTGCCCTATGCTCTCCAAGAGTTGACATTCCAACACGGAGGGGGGATGAGGGAGCTCTCGACTGGATTTACCAGCTCAAGTCTTACCTACGTACTACCTCATGCATTTCTACGTGCTAAGAGTAGTGTTGCTTTTCTGCCAACATGGCCGACGTTTCAGCTGTAAGCAGAGCAGATGCTGAATTAAACAGCTTCAAATAGCCGTTTATATTCATGTTGTGTATCCCTCATCAATCTTATGCTTCTGAAATGCTAAAATCAAACTCCAAAATCACTGAATCAACTTCTAAGTCCTGTACAGTATGTAATGTCACAACACACAACTATTCCCAACTGGGGGAGGGGGATGCATGCAATATTTCCTGCATGATTAGAGTAGCACTGCTATGATTATGTGAGGCAAAAATAATAGTGTATTCCCTCCATCTACTACAGTCCAACAGCTGGCAGTACACAACAGGTACGCGGAGTGCCAGTATAAAGAGATCCTGTAATTACTTCAGTTCACCTTCCTCTTGAACACTGGCAACACAAACACAATCTCGTGGGTTGAGAAACAAGGATGTTTTAAAGAAAGTTTACTCTGACAAAAAATACCCATAGGCTAGCCCTGATGTATAAGTGCCCTGTCACATACCGCGTCTGTCAAGGACAATTCAGGTAAAAGACTTCAGTCAGAACTTATACAGGACACCGTCAGTCAAACAGAAGAACTGCAAAGGTCTTTTTGGAAATCAGCAGGTTGTCGGCCTCACCAGTCCTGGAGCTTAAAAACAGAAAATAAAAATAGTTTTTATATAAAAGCCCAATGAGGTAAAATCAGACCCTTGCAAAGCCATTAATATTCACTTCATAAAAATAGAGTGTTTCGCTGATGGTCTCGTTTGCCGTTACAGGTCATTTATGATCATCAGAGGAAAAATACGAGACTGTTTCATAAACATTTAAAACTTCCTCGAAGACGATTTAAATACAGGATATTTGTGACACACGTCCAGCCAAAACTAAATGATATAACGACCCAGAAGGGAGAGAGCGCATCAGGGTCAGAGGGTTGAATGAGGCCGTAGAGTGTGGGCTTCACAGCTCTCTTTGTTACGGGCCAAAGAATGGCATTGTTGCTTCGTAAAGGGATCTTTTTTTCTTGTGCCAGCCTTCCACCGCTCGCATTCACCATCACACCCTTCGCCGACCCACGGACCGTCAATGAGCAAAACTGCCTTGTACAGGAATACAATAGTCCACCAGTTCCCTTTACCTCAATACACCACCAGCCATCATACCCTGCAGTGTAGCAACAAGTGTTTTAGTAGAACATCTTGTGGCCTTGAACAAGCATCGATCAAGGTTCGGTTCTGTGAGTGTCTTCTCTTCCCGTTAACTTGCAGCGGTGGCTTGTACATGTGGTCACCGTTTGTCCTTTCTCTGTGCTGGTCACTGCCATTTAAAAAGACCCTGAGGAGGGGTAATAAATCTTGCATCAAGAGTTGCCTTGAAGCAGCCGCTCTGTGGACTTTCACAGAAACCCAATACTAAATGGCACTTTGCTTTCAGCCTGGCAACCTGAGATGCCATTCAAACAGCCACTCTTCTCTACCTAACTGCCCTTTAACTGGGTTCCACTTTTTTCACAGAACCCTTTTTCCTGAAGTAAAAGGATAACAGTCCGAGGAATAGCAAGAAAAAGGCCAAAAAGAAACACGCAAAAGGTGAGAAAAGAAACAGGAGAGTTTATTGTCCAATAGGTATGGGAGTAAAATGTCATGTCTGCCTTTTGGAGAGGGTCCTCGTGGCGGCAATTGGACACAGTGTGAAGCAGAGCAAATGATGGCCATGCACTTCACACTTTCAGAGGTGTAGCAGAGCATAACTCCCTCACGGACAAGAGGTCACAGCTGCAGACTCTTAAACAATAAGTCACTTATCAAAATACATTTATTTTAAAAAGCCAAACATTTCATTATTCCAGCTTTAAAATATAGCTAAATGTATAGACCAAATAATGTGCATATTAATCAATTATGAAAAAAATAACTTACAGTAGTTGCAGCCCTAGTATCGGTATCAGCATCCCACCTTTACTTTTTTGATGTCAGCATTGGGGAGGCTGAGTCGGATAATTTGTAACTTTTCAAACCAAAAAATACATCAATTAAACTCACTCACTTTTTTTACCCCTGCTGAGTAAGCTGGATCTTCACTGTAGCTCGGGAAGATCTGCCAAACTGTCAGATGAGCACCCTTAACCATGACCTCCATTTCCTGACATGCACCGTTTCAATTATAATAGTTAGAATAGGATGTGACAAAGGATCACTGACAAGAGGTTTTTCCCAAAAGTTCCTAACAATGACCAAAACTTATCCAACATAGGGCACAAGAACAAAAACCCATATACGGTGGAGAATTTGGTAAAGTCATTATTATTTCTCAGATACCAGTTAGGTTCTCTTTTTCATCAGCAAGACCACATACAAACAATGGGCATACAGTACTAACACTGAAAGGCTATTGGCCAGGGCGAAGGCAACAATGCAGTAAGTCCCATAGGAAGCTGTGGTGAAGGACAGACCTGACTTACTAACCCATGGGGCAGTCAGCATTTTAGGGAGGAAAATAGTCGATCTTCACCCTGTCATTGCAGTGTCCCAGTGCCAAAAAAACAGATATAGAAAATCCCCTACAGTTTCAGTCTGAGGTAGGAACTCTTGCTGGCGGAACTGTTTTAGAACCATTGATTTTATACTAACTGGCTATAAAACACTGAGTTATTCTTAAGTACTGGTATGCTCTTGGATGCCTAGAAAACTCTTGACTTCCTAATAGAAAATGTACATTAAAAGCACACAACGATCCGCTACCTGTCCATACAGTGTGCTTGCTGAAAATAAATCTGGTTTTAATACACACAGCCAAGGCACACACAGTATGGAAAGGCAGTGGATCACGAGGAGATATTCAACTTGATTTTGACAACAAGCTTTCTCTAGAATTGCTGACTCCAACTTTGAGTGATACTTTGTGGGCTCTCTCTTAAAATCAAACTCTTTCCACCAGAGTCTCAAGGCTTTTTAAGAGCTTAAGGGAGTGGCTCAAGGATTGCGGTGAGAAGCTCATCACAGCACAATAATGAAAATGGAGGATTTTCTAAAGTCTGCCTTTGGGCTATCATTGTACACAACTTAGTGGAACGGATCGATACGAGTTAGAGTAAGTAATAAGGTTAACAGTGACAGCTCATGCAGAGTTTCTCTGGGTTAGACGTTTGGTATGCTGGACGGTGGCATCGCATTCAAGTCTCCCAGACAGTGACCTCATGCAGAGCCAAGGGGAATTTCATTACCTTTCACGAGCAAGAGAAAATAATTTGAGTTTATGATCTGTGCTGCGGGGTTCTTTCTGTCCCTATTAAATACCACAAAGGAAATATCTGCGATCAAAAGACAAAATCAGAAACAAGATTTCTCAAGCATGATGAGACAGAAAACCGCAAAAAAAATATTCAATTGCTTGTGGGTCAGTCAGAAGTCAAGTCAGAAGTCTTTCAGGTCTCCAAATGCTAAACCTTAAAAAGGCCACTTTTTCGCTTTTCACCTTTTTCTTTAGATTCTGTGTGAAGAGACAGGCTTCTATATGGACTCTACTGCCTCCCCCAATTATTTCAATATCAAAAGCTTAAAGTTGAACTGATTTACTGAATTTATCAAGATATTTCCACATCCTTACAACAGAGTTTGGCTTTTTGTGTGACAAAATCTACAGGGAGAGTTTTAGATCTTAAGAGCTTAACATCGATCAGGTCCTATTGTCCTGGGAATGTACTAGCCTAGGTACCGCTTTGTGTTTAAGTCTAAAGTTCAAGTAAAATCATTGTAGAGTCCAGTGTCAAAAACAGACAAGTCCATGTGTCCTCATTTCTGAGACTGAACCCAAATCTTCAGGTCTGCTAGTTGTATTCAAAATCTGGGCAAATGAAGATGATTGGCACGTTTCTTCTAGAGATTAAGCCCAATGAAGGGAGAATAATATGCAGTCTGCAGCCATTAATCACCCAAGATCACACAAAAAGTGTCTGCAGGAACAACAGAGAAACGTGTGGAGAAAAAAACCTTTAATCCATGATGTTTGATGTCCTGATAAGAAAACCATGTCTCTCAGGCACCAGGGCTGAAACAAAACGATTTTCTAAGTCATCATTAGTTTATCGTAGGACAGAGTTGATGCTGCTAGGGGTTGTACTCTTGATGAACACGATCCTCTTGATAAATAAATCAGCTTCTCATGTGTCATGACATCAGGCCCCAGAAGACCTCCATGAACCCTCCTGCCCCCCCTTTTCAAAAACGGAGGCTTCATCCATCTTTATCCGATCAATAACACCCACCATACACAGAAAAACACATTATCTAAAAAGGCCAAATAATATTTCTGGGGGAATGAAATCCGGCCCCTTGTTTTTGTATGTCTTCAAGATCAATTTGTTGACTTCCTATTCTTTTCCTGCAGCTGTTAACACAGGGCAGGCCATCTTTTAAAGTAAACCCAATAACATAAAGACACGAAACAGCTCTTTGAAAGATGAAAAGCCAATTTGCCGTTCCCGAATGTCTCGATTTGAAGACTCAAACATAAAATAAAGGACATCTCTGATGGGAGCGCTTGCAAATAACTCTTGATAAGGGCACAGAAAACCTAATAAATGGACAAAACCATTGCATCACATCTCAGGGGGGCTCTTGTCATAGATATTTGGGGAGCCATATGGATGTGAAGAAAGAGAAAAATTGGTTTGACCACATGCTGTGGAGGCACTGAGCTGGTCCCCTGAAGAACTGAGTCTTCTGTCTTCACTGTCTTAATGACTTCACCAGTTTTAATCTGCTAATTTGTTTCATAAACTCAAGTTGATTTGCGGCCTAATTATACGCTAAAGCATTGGTTCCCCGTCGCCCCTCTCTCTAGGGAGGAGTTGGAGGGCTATTGCTTGCCTGCTGCATTGCATGCCAACCAACCAACCAACAACAGATGAGCAGCAAATGCCTCGCAATGTGCCAGGCTGGCGGCAACAACCTCCTCTACCTCGAGAGTCCCCTTCTCTCTAAGAAGGGAAACTCAACAACACAGGAAATGACCAAAGTCACCGCCAGCACACTGTAAGACAAGAGCTCGACATACTGACTAAACCCGCTGCTATGCAACACTGCAGGATTCAGCTTATGAAGATTAAATCAGGAATGTATGATAGGGATGGCATGTTAAGAATGGTTTGTTAAGAATGGTTTGTTCTTGCTTTGGAAGTTGATGCCTCATATGTGCCGGTAACCGATGGCTGGCATTAACAATACAGGCAGGGGATTTTCATAAGCTCCACAAGTGCTAACAGAGAGCTGCCTTTTTGAGCCAGCAGGAATCAATGCAGCAGGGAAGAGAGAGGTCTGTTATCAGCCTAGGATTTTGCTCTGAACTACTTATTTAGCAGCAATAAATGCAGAAAAAAAAGGAAAAATTTAAAGATGCAACTGTGTTTGTATCACAGAAGCAAAAAGGTTCTTATACTGTATGTGGCTGTGTATTCAAGTGTCTCAAGTTGCATCATCAGAATTGATTTAGTGTTGCAAAGCGCACACGAAACATGCATGATCATTTTTACATTACTTAGATGAATATCTGCACTTCCATAAAGATACGTCCTTTTCCATGAGAGTGATAATCATCTCTCGTCAGAGCTCACTGCATCATTACTTGTTAATGTGGTAAGCTGTGTAACACGTACTAGTGCTTGCCGAATAAAGCTTCCACACCCTCATTGTTCATGAACACAGAAGATACAGGTTTGTCAGGGATACAACCGTGTTGACAGTGACGTTCCAGGCATGTTAGGCATGTTATGTTATACAGACAGAAACAGTATGTCCCTCGCACAGTAATCACCTGCCATCTCTCTTGCCTCAGACTCTAGACAGACCATGAATCAGTCAAGGGTGTATTCGACGTCATTCCAATGAACGCGCCAAGGACATTGAAGAGGAAAAGAAAAGCACTACACCAATGCAAGTCTACATTGTCTAAGGCATTCTGTGAGGATATACCATACACTTTTTTCTGAAGAGCCTGCAAGTTTATACTTATGCACTCGGCACACAAAACATTCATTAAGAGCCATCTGTGTAACAGCTGCCACACTGAATATCCTCTAAAGCAACGATCAATCGTTATTCTACAGTAGTATCAAGTGAATGGTAAATGGACTCCACTTATATAGCGCTTTTCCCCGACTTTTCGCAGACCCAAAGTGCAAAACATTGTTTTAATGTGTGCACAGTCACACAATCACACACATTCATACACCGATAGCAGCAGCTACCCCGCAGGATGCAAGCTAAATATTGGGAGACATTTAGGGTTCAGTGTCTTGCCCAGGCACACTTTGACATGTGACGGGGAGGCGGGGGATCGTACCACCAACCCTGCAACACAGTGGACGACCGCCCTACCCGCTAAATTCCACAAGACCGCTTCCCATTAAAGGCATTCCCACTTCTCCACCCTATTCAATCCCTTGCGTTTACAAATCACTATTTCCTGCAGTATGGAGACGCTGCATAGTCACAGAGATGAAAGTAACTGTTGGGGCAATCAACAGTCTGCTGGTGGTTGTTTAAAGCCTGCCACAGAGCAGGAGAGTAGCAACAGGCCTACTTGTATCAAGTGCCTGACATGCCATTCAGTGCCTGGCACCGCTGCAGAAGGACTGCAGGCGTCCACACATTTCCACTAGATCAGAGAAGCCTCCGCACAGACAGCCAGACAGCCAGCCAGACAGCCAGCCAGACACAGACAGACACAGACAGCGGTTCAATGTCAAAGTCACATGCATACAGACAAGAGATTCCTATAGGTTCGTCCTCTTTTTCCTCCCCAGGGCGGCTCCCCTGATTGCATCCTTGGTAAAAAAAAAAAAAAAACCCCGCCATGGGACAGATATCTTTGTTGTTACTTAGCAACAGGTGGGAAGACAGATACTGGCCTGGCCTGAAGGACGAGAGGAATGAGAGGAGGATACTCCAATCTTCTCCTTCATGAATTATCCCTGCACTGAATAGAAGGATACTGACCTGAGGACCTCCATGAATACCAATTGGTACTTGAGCCTTGGTCATGGAAATGTGACTTAGTAATTGGCATGTTATTTCACACCTGTTTGATTACACAAACATAATTAGGCTTTGCTCTGTTCCTTAGGTTATAAAACACTTTAAGAGAAACAGCTTGATTGTCAAAAGCTTACTTTCTTCCTTAAAAGCCACAACAGAGGAGGGGCATTCATTTAAAAAAAGGTGTTGATAAATGTCTCCATGCCTGCTAGGTAGAATTACAGGGTGTTGTTAAGTGGGACTCTAAGAATACTGTTGTTGGAGTGAACTAATTACACGTCAAAAATAGTTCTTCTGCGAGTCCTGGATGGCTGAAGCTATACTTGCTCGTCTTCACTGAAAAAGGAGCGGGAAATACAGCTCCTTTTCAGATATTTAAAATGTAGGGACACATTCTCAAACTGCTGCTCTGCTCCTATTACAGTGGTGAGTAAGATAACAAAAAGGCAGCACCAGAATCGATGAGAAGTAAAAATAGATGGAGCCAAAGTGTGATTTTCTTCTTAGGTGGCACTGACAGTTTGAGGCCGACAATGCCCCGAGCTGAGCTGCAGCTGCTTCTGACCAAATGTCCATCCTTTGGTCCTCATTAAGTCCAGCATTGTTTGGAGGTGTTTTTTTTGAGTCATACTTTGGCTGCTCAGCTTGATACAGCTGATGCCACATACTGTATAATTGGAGCACATCCCCACCCCCCTCCATACACCCACAGATTAGTTTACATATGCGTAGCCTGCAGTTAGTTCACAAAACATATTTTCTCTACATGCAACTCTTAACGTATTGAATAATGGTATTATCATAAATCATCAAAACAAAATAATTTTAAAGAACCTGGAACCAAACGTAAGACTAGAATATGCATGTAAACAAAACTTTTCAGGAAGCTTTCTAACTTCAGTGAGTAAATTAAGTTAATTCAGTTATGAGAATATACCTTAGAAAATGTTCACTTCTCTGACACACCTTAAGTTACATAGTGTACCTTTAACCTTTCTGTATTCTTCACCAGACTCATAATTTTGCTCTCTGACTCTTCATGTGTCTTGGTTGAAGCATAAAGATGAACTATTGGACGCTTTGCCATGGCAACAACAGCTGCTGCTATAATTCACAGGCAAATTCCTATTGCTCTATACACTTACAACAGCAATGCCATTTGAACCCGCCCTGCCCTGGTTGTGAATGGTGATTTAAAAATCAACACAACCGTCCTTGTTGTGGTGGTTTAACACAGAAAATGGCTCTCCATATTAAAATTGACTCGCTGTGCTTCAAAATATTACAAGATCAAAAAGGCAATGTCCATGTTGGCGAGTTGCATACAGCATATTTCCATGGTTTGTATTCATGAAACCGTTGACCTTTCGGTTAACAGTAAAAAGGGGGGTACAAGATTAAATCCTATATAAGATCCAAACATTATGCACTGGGGTTGATTCAGGCTCTTACCTTGCAGGTCATCATGTCGCTGACCCTCTCCTGCATGGACTGGCCTGATTTGGGTCTGACCAGGATGTAGAGGGCTTTGACCTCTGGACAGGAGCGCAGCAGCTTCTCCAGCAGCACTTTGCCCATGAAGCCGGTGGCTCCTGTGATCATCAGGTTCTTGCCGGCGTAGTATTCCGGTATGGACGCCATCTTTCTGCTGCCCGCTGTGTCTGTGTGTCTGTTGCTCTGTCTGTCTGTCTGTCTGCTCTGTCCTTCAGTCGTCTGCTCCACTAACCCGTCAAGCTCCCGTTCTTTAGACAGCTCCTGTAGAGAGGGGGAAGGAGGAGGAGGGTGTGACGGTATGATAACCTTAAGCAAAAATACCACACTTTCATGATATTGCCATTACAGCTCTCAATTGTGTTATCTTAAAATGTCTGGTTAATAAACATTTGTATGACAGAGATAATGGCAGTATTGAAACCTTGACTTTTTCAAAAACCCGGTATACCTTGAAACCGGTTTGTGATGGCTGGAATCTAAAGAGTTAATAATACTGTGTCAAGCACTGTGTGTTAATACATGCTGAGGTGATGGCAAGGTTGGAAGAAGAAAAGCAACGTTTTAAATGAACGCAAAGACCTTCAAATTGCTTTAGTTTGATATCGTTTTGGAAAACACACATTTCATCAAATTCAAAAGCGTGGATCTGTTGTGTTCTCCCACTGTTGTGCTGACCTTCAAACATGCGACTGAGATGAATATTCATACAGGCAGGTAGAGAGAGGGCTATGTTCAGGGACAATTTGACATCAGATTGTGTGTGTGTTTATCATGATGATGTACAATACATGTCGAGGCTATTTTAATTCCCTTGATAAATGAAAGAATAAAGCATCAAAATGTCTTTAGCTACATGATAAATTGCAATCACACTCCACAGGAAGGAGTCTTTGCTTTAGTGGAGTGGTTGTCTACTCCAAACACAAATGCAAGGAGCGCCCCAAACACACCTGCTAAAACACACATTTACCCAAATTAGGTGACCCAGACCTGCCCTAAGTGGCACTCTCGATTTTGGACATGTTTCTGGATGTCAGGTCCCCTTCATTCTATTGCGACTTAATTGGATCAATTGCTGCTGTAATGGTGGTGGAGTAATGGACTGTGCTCCTTTGGGCCAACTCAATAAAATAAATCAGGAGACTGCTTTGGCAGTGGCAGGCGGCCAGGACCTAAAGGGACCTGATTGAGAGACAGAAACACCAGATAGAGGCCAGTGTGACTCCTGTATTTAGAGGGTACTGAACCTGCTACTAGTGTGCATTAAAGGTAGAGTAAGCTATTCTGGAGAATGCTTGTTGTCAATACACTTTGACAAAATCAGTGAATGTCTCCTCACAAACTGCTGCCTGTCCGTATTGAAGAAAAAAACCCCAGTGTTAATCCACAGCATAGGCTCTGTAAACGGACATATAACTTATACGGTGGGGCCCTTTGTTTACATACATAGAGCCTAGGCTGTGTATTAACACCAGATTTTTTTTTCTACAGAGCACACGCAGTACGGCCAAGTAGTGGATCGTAAGGAGATATTCACGGATTTTGACAAGCGTTTTCCAGAATCACTGACTGCACCTTTAACTGTCCACTGAGGCAGATATAGCTTGGGGAAGGATAACAAGTAAACTATGAAACAAACCAACAAGTCACTTAGGTTTTCGGTTGAATAAACCACACTTTTCTTTATATAGAAGCAGCAGCACAGCTTATGAGTAACTCCTTGGCTTTATGAACACAAGAAAAAAATGACGACACTGGATTTTACTGCAGTTCTTCATTTAATGTGATAGCTATAGCGTGCTGCAGAGCCTTTACGGTCTGAGAGACTTTATCCTCATTTCGCCTTTGGACAATAACAAACTGACTGGCATTCTGAGCCATCAGTCACGTGACATTAGCTGTGTCTTCTCTGTGACTGTGTTTGGCTCTGCTGAAGCTGTGTGTGTGACTGTGATCAAAGCCTTGTGTAAAAAAAGTACTGCCAATGTTGCTGTTCATTTGTGTGCCACCATGACAACGATCTGGTTGGCATCATCCCCTTTTCCTAACCAATCACATGAGTCGGCTCGTTCATGACCGTCTATCCTTTCACCAACCAGCATGGATAAGAAGAAAAAGGCTTATTGGATGCTCGCACTTCACAACAATATAGTGCAACATTTAGCCAAGTGAGATGCACAATCAGCACTTTGCAGACTCCAAGCATGTCTACCCCACAAACAGAAAGCCATAAATAAACAAACTTGTATTTATTTACTTGCTTTCTTTCCTTACTGCTGTCTGTGCATGCAATATTGAATAACACACTAACACACACACACACACACACACACACACACACACACACACACACACACACACACACACACACACACACACACACACACACACACACACACACACACACACACACACACACACACACACACACACACACACACACACACACACACACACACACACACACACACACACACACACACACACACACACACACACACACACACACACACACACACACACACACACACACACACACACACACACACACACAGGCAAAGTCAACTTCGGAAGGAACATCAGAATCCTTTTTTTTATCTCCTGAATCTAAATCTGGAAAAGACATGTTTGCACCTTTACTAATCTGTATGCGGACAACACAATTAAACAGGTCGTCCAAGGTCCCGTGCCAAAGCCCCTGACATTCCAGCTCTGAGCTTCACACCGATTCCCAGTGGACAGGAGGACAAGGGCAGAGGGGCTGAAAGTCACTACGGATTAATGCACGACAATGGGAATGTTCCTGCAACTGGATAAGTGGTGGAACGGCTGGCACATCCAGGATTCACGACACTCAAATACAAGCACACATCCACCCGCTCCTGCATTCTTCTAAGGTTAGACAACCCCGCCTCCTGCCTCTCCCTTTGCCTGTCCGTTAGCTGTCCAGAAACTTCCTAAACTGGTTCAGTCAAGCAGTTCACTTCCTGTGTCTTTGTACAGAAAATCCAACAGTGTTTACGATGGATTTAAGAGTGATCCACAATGACGTTCTTTATGGTTTATTTGCACACCAAATCAATAGGTCTATACAATGCCAGCACATTGTGAGAAATGGTTACTCCTACCTTAGAAAATATTGTGCAATTGAACTGGTTTCAATCATCATGTGACTAGGGGCAGTGAAGAAGGACGTTACTTTGTTAAAAATAAACGAAACGGGTAGGGTATCAGTGCGTGAGACCAAAACATTTCAGATATTAGGAAGAGGATATTTTAAGATAAGACTAAAAGATAAGATATTCTTCATCGTCCCGTATGTGGGCTCCAAGCCACTGCATCACAAAAACACACTTGTCACAGTGCATCTAAATACAGAACCTATTTCATATGCACACTTATTGAGTGACAGTTCATGAATGCTACAAGGTAGTAAAACAGTTCAAAGTAATAGAAACATAGGTATGGTTAAACCAAGTCATTTGAGTAAACTACTTCAGACACACAGTACAGTATCCCGACATTCTGCCAGCATGTTTCATTTCTGTAACAAACAACACTTTTTTTTTTTTTCAAACCATGGACTTTAATGCACTACGGTTGTCCACATCAATAAAAGTTAAAGCCTAATCAGAGCTCATAGTGACTGTCAGCTTTAACCTTGCTGTGTTATGACTTGAAAGGAACAGCACCAAGGAGCAAGAGTTAGCACTTAAACCTTAAGGGACCAGCAGCTTTCTCAGCTTATGATGCCAAAGTTGACAAAGTACCACGTCATGTCAAAGTCACTTAGGGTCATTTCAAAAATAAAGTTTGGAGATTGTATAAGGCATAAGAAAACACAGCTCAGCAGATGCAGATTTTGGCCTCATTTCAACTCTGTCTGAGGTTTTTTTTCTGTGTTTTTCCTTAAAGCTTTTTCTCCCCAGGAGGTCCACGCTGTTTGTGGTAGGCGGGTTGTTATAAGCTGCAGCGCTGCAGTCCTTCTGCTGCCTCTAGCCTTCTCCTCACATAACCCCTCTGTTAGTGGGTCAGCCGAGTGCTGCTGAGACACAGGCAAGATCCAGCACTACAGCTGCAAACTGGCTATAAGACTAATATACATAAATAAAGCCGGCAGAGGCATGATGCATTGTGGGGGAACATTTTTTAATGCATCAAGGCAGCATTAGACAACTTGAATGCCAGTGCCAAGTCCCCTTTCACTGAACACAGTGCCAACATTGTAAAAGCAAACACTTGAATCCTGAAAAGCTGAGTGAAGTGTTCTACCACTGCAGAAAGTCGTTTTTACACCCCGTTACCAACTTGAACAGCTCTTAAAAATCCAACATCCAACTACTTGACTGCTCTTCTCATTCAGGATCCAAACAGTGGCTGCGTTCCAAATCGCATACTCTTTAAAAAAAAAAAAAATCTAAATCTGAACATAAAGGCTCCATCGGAATCACCCAAATAGCATGTCGAATTCAACAGTAAAAATCTCCTCGAGAGCCGATTTATAATAATGTCCGTCAGCTCGTTTTCCCTGGAGTTAGCTAATTTCCTCTCTATTTAAGATTATCAGAGACAAGAACCAGAAAATGCCTTTTTAAACAGCGTGTTGACAACAACATAGTAGGTGATAATCAGGCTTTCCTTGCTGATTAAGACTTGATGTGGATGCGTTACAGGGCTTTTATTGTCTTCTGGGAAAACCACAGTGATGTATATAGGGACCTGAGCGCTGCCAAAACTCAATGCTCTTCCTCAACGCATCCTGCTGCTTCTATAAAGACATTATCCCTGCATTCCAATCCCCATACTTTCTGCTATTTAGTTTGGTAAAACAAAGATTTAAGCTGTCTAAATTCTTGTGGTTAGATTTAGTATGCTTAAGAATACCTGGGTGTCTATAATATTTTTGCCGAGATTTTAGTGTTGAAATCAGCATGCTGTTTGGGCGTACCAATGTTTTGGGTCAGAGCTGAACACAGTGAACCATAACATTCTGGAGTCTAAGGAGATGATACTTTATCTATACAGCTGGCCTATATGGCTCCTAACAGGCTACAAGGCTGACCTAAAGTCTGAGAGATAGACAGACACACAATACAGGCATAAATTAACTAATAATCTTTAACATTAATATTAACTGTACTAAAGGCTGAAAATTCCATAGATCCCTACTTTTTGATCAGGAGATCAAAACAAACTATCCAACCCAAATTATTAACCCAATTTAGAAGCTCCATGACATCAGTCAGAAAACAGATAGCAACCACACACAAAATCAATCATTCACAGGCCTAAAAGAATGAAAGTTCTTTTTTCCACAGGCCGATGCAGTATTGTCTTTTTAATCCAAGGCAACGCAAATAGTCTAGTTGGTGTCCGAAAAATGCAGAGTCCAAATCGTCACCTGGGTAAAAACAACTGACCCAAGCTGAGTTTTAGAACTATCACATATATTCTTTTCTGATCTCGTCAAACAACGTCATGGTCAGGCATACATTTAATTTATTGCACTTACCAAGTCGTTATCTTGAGATCCTGTTCGTGACGCCAATTAGTGAAGGAAGTTCTTATTGAAGGTTAGGTCAACTCAGGTGGAAGAATGTTTCAGGAGGCTTGGATGAATTATGAACCAATATTTAGTACAGGCTTGGCCAAGGAGAACCAGACTGCAACTTGGGTGACCTGCGATTCAGTTCTGACAGACATTTCTAAAGAGCATTGTTTTAACGTTGTGTTATCTCTAACACTTCCCCGGCTTGGGCACCAAGTGTATCTATGTTTTGGGTCAGAGCTGAACACATTGAACCATAACATTATGGAGTCTAAGGAAATAATATTTTATCTATACAGCTGGCCAAAGTGTCTCCTACACTACACTACAAGGCTGATATAGAGTCTGAGAGAAAGACAGACACACAAGACAGGCATAAATTACCTATTAATCTTTTTTTTTTTTTTTAACAGATATTTTTTTGGCATTTTTTATGCTTTATTTTACAGTATGAAGAGACAGAGGTGAAATGGGGCAGAGAGGGGAGTGACATGCAGAGAACGACCGCGGGCGGGAATCGAACCCGGGTCTGCTGCTGGGCCCGGCCCGGGGGAGGGACGCCCTACCAACTGAGATAGGGGCGCCCCCCATCTTTAACATTAACTATACTAAAGGCTGTTTGAGAGTGTTTGAAAAGGCTTAGCAATGAGACCACCCTCAAAGTTCTTTTAACTCAGAGTATCTCTCACACTACAGCTCCATGTACACCACTTCAACATGAGCCTGGTTCAGTGAATTTCTTTGCGTCAATGGAAACCGGTCACATAGTGAACTCCATGATGATGCATCACCACTATGAGACATCTTTTCCAGCTCCACTCTGCCCGCTACAGTATATGAGGTTGTGACATTGGCTTTTACACAAAACGCACGTAATTGTATGGCACTTTTACAGGCCTTTATCCAGGATTGCATTACAGAACAAAAAGCAGCAGGTCATCGCACTGACCACTTACAGCTAAAGGCTAATCTATTTAGAATACATAATATTAGCCCCGGGCTTCAAGGATTTAAGCAATGTATAGGGTTAAGGTTGTTTTTTTCCCCTTTAAAAAACAAAACAAAACATAAAGGTCATTGCTTTTGATCAGATATATGGCCACAGGAGATTCAGAGAGTGAGTGAGTGAGTGACAGAGATAGAGAGAAAGCTTAAGTTTGTCGGATGATATGATATCGTAATTATTACACTAGCAGTCTCAGTGTGTGGTGTGGTTTACGCCTGGCACAGATCCAGCCAGCAGAGTGCAGTGACCGAGCCAATGGGTCACCAACCTGCTGTCATCATGGTACAAATCACCAATGCAGTTTGTTTTTAAGCTTATTTAGAGTAAATACATATCTATCAATGTTATGTTGTGATATGCATTTATGTGAATAATACTATTAGTATTGGCCTAGAATTATCTCACAGTATTTGAGATGTACCATTTTCTTTCATAAAATCCCATAATGCAATGGGTTGCCTGTACTAAATGTGTACCACGCCTGTTGGTGGTGGTGCAAAAGGATGATTCATGCTTCAACATCCTCCCTATAGAGTAAACTGTGAGCATTCATTACGTAAGGCAGAGTCAATGGGGGACACAGCCCTGGAAGGGTTAAATGTTTTACCCAGCATGCACTTAGAGATGTGGCTTTGCTAATTCTAACATATGACAGAAAATACCCACACATCTCTCCAGGCTAGTGGGCTTTTTATGATCCACTTGAGGCAGCCATTAACACAGTGGCTGACAAAAGGCTCTAGCTTTCAGCAGCCTATCTAGCTGGCGTATTTGTGTATTGTAGACATGCAGTGTTGATGGGAACAGAGCTGTAATTGGCACTTTCAACCTCCTTATCTTGGCAACAGAAAAAGACAGGGGTCAAAGGCCACAGCTGCACTGTCACTTATCCAGCAGGCTCAATTTCCTAATGTGGAAAGAGGCACGGATCAGGATATCACACAGGCTCGCTGGGCCTTCACTGCTCCATATGCCATGCTCACTATAGGGCATAGGGCTAGGTAATATAATAATTACATATCATTTGCATCTGCTTGTTGTGACTGTTTACATTACATAAAAAGACAAAAACAAAGGCCGAATGTGAAGCAGAGTTGGACGAAATAGTCTGGATAAATGCAAATGCAGCAAAACTTCTTCTTGGTAACACACTTTACTGAACTGTTCTTACCGCATACTTTCCTGGAAAGAACTATGTCATTTGGTAATGCTTGTAAAGACAGTATGACATGCCATTAAAAGAAAAGCTAAAACCAGATCAAACTTCTTTCAGTTCTCATTTATTTTCGGTCATCATATTTGTTGAACTATACTGCTTACTTGTAGACAAATGTCACGTTTGCTTTGCATTTCCAGCACTCAAACACTAAAATGATGCTCTATTGACACTCCTTTAATTTGTACCATTTCATTTCTAGGCAACTTCCAGGGAAATTATTACGAACCCCTTCTTTATATACACATTAGCGACTGGTTTTAAATAGAACATAAAATGGGATTTAATACCTTTTACATGGTCATACCAGTCAAAGGATGACTTTTCAGTCAGCCAGCTGGGACAATAAGGCTTACAATGATTTATTCGTAAAAGTCCAAAAGATAATGAATGAATGAACCCATTCTTATTATCTAGGTCAATGTGAATTTAATTGACTGGATTTAAAAAATGACTTTTGTAATTGTGAACACTAAAATGATTACAAAACTGCAGTTTTTCTAATACAGACACGTGAAGACCTTGTTTTCTAAGCCTTTTATACACATTTTCCTTATCAGAGAATAATGTTATCAGTATTGTGACACTAACAGCAGAGATGATAGGCTTGCTCAATAATTAAGGACCATCTCCTCTTTAATTCAAAGAGTTGTTGTTGGAGTTGTAATCACATGTATATGCATGAGTGTAAAACAAAAGCCTCAGCGTCACTATCTATCGTTACACTGTGTCGTACTTCAGGAGTCATTTAATCAGGGATCCGCTGCAAAGATAGATTACAGTGAAGACACCACACTAAGAGTAATGCACCACTATACACACACACATACACTCCATCACTTCCAGCCAGGTTTATAATTAATGAGGGGCAGCTCTGTGGACAATTGGTGGACCTGTTCCGAGTATCCCACCCAGGCATCCATACAATAATGAAAGGTGGAAAGCACTGATGATTCTGAAAATGCATGAACACCCACAGATTATTTCAGATTTACGCTCCTTGAGGAACAGATTAGGATAAACACCACAGCATCCTAATCTTTGGTGCATGTGATCCATGGAAACACCCTTCCAAAATCACACACACACACACACACACACACACACACACACACACACACACACACACACACACACACACACACACACACACACACACACACACACACACACACACACACACACACACACACACACACACACACACACACACACACACACACACACACACACACACACACACACACACACACACACACACACACACACACACACACACACACACACACACACACACACACACACACACACACACACACACACAGCAGAGTGCTTTGTTGAGCATTTCTGTGGAAGACACATTTATCTTGGCCAGACGGTTGCGGTTGTTGTTGTTGTTGCAAGTGTGTGTTTGTGTTTCGGGGGGGAAAAGAGCATGCAGTGGTCTTTGGCCCGTCTCCTGGGTTTAAAGCTCGAGGGAGAGAGAGGGATTAGAGGAAGAGGATGCTCTCTCTACCCGGGATGGCTCTCACTGGGGCCACTTATAAAAGACGGACGAGGTCCAGCAGTGGTGGGCTAGGATGCTGATGCAGTTCATCTTTGTATCACTCTGGTGTCTTGTATGCTTCATTTCAACAGTAATTCAAAGAAACAGGCTTATGTTGAAGATAGGGGGGATGACCAAAAACAGTCTTATTATAGTTCGGACAATTTAACAATTCTGCTATGAACTTGATACATTTTCCAGGATGCTTTTTAAATTAGCGTTTATTCTATAAAAAATTCACAAACCTATGTTCCCATTCCCAAAGTGACGTGGTGTAATAGCATGTTTTGTTTAACGAGCTGTCTTAAAACCCCCAAAAGATTTTCTATTCATATTAATCTAAAAATAGATAAAAAACACTAAATCCAAAAAGCAATGTTGAGTGGCTTTGATGTGCACAGTAAATGCATGGGGAGAATTAAAGGCCATACAGTCAATGTATCTCGCGAAAGGATTTCATTCAATGTGAGATAAACAGGGCTATTTGCTAGTCTTTGATCAACCTGCATCTCTTCACTTTAACAAAGTGCCTCATTCACTTCAAAGCAGCCTTGAGAGTCACTGCCTTCATCTCTGCTGATGCGCTGATGTATTGTGTTTACCTGTGTGGAGGATAATCACAATAAGCTCCCTGTCTCTCTCTTCTGTTCCACTAATCGGCTGGCAAGTGAGAGGAAATACCCCGTTAGATATTTATGCTCAGGTGTCAGGTATTAAGAAAAGCTATGTATAGCTCTGGCTGCCAGCCACATTGTCCACACATAGTTCATCCAACAATATCCCAGACACAGACAGCAAAGGCTGGGCAACGCTGCCAAACACAGACATCCCTAATTGGGGCGCCCATGACAAGCATCAATCCAAATGATCCCCACAGGCCCTATTAATACGTTAAAAAGACAAAAGCTTGAGTTGTGAATTAGAGCAAGTTAAATTAAAAGACAGTGAGTTTGAGAGAAAAATGTGTTTTCCCCTCAGGTGGAGTAAACCATTCTAGAGAATGCTCGTTGTCAAAATAATTTGTCACAATCAGTGAATATAATATATCCACACAATCCGCTACCTGTGTGTGTGTGTGTGCGCGTTACAAAATGAAACTGGTGTTGATACACAGCCTTGGCTCTGTAAACAGCTATGTAAACTAAGTGGCTTGGACTGACCACCGTCGCTATAGCAACAAATGCTATTGATATAAGTGAAACCTGCGATTGAGGGATAACATTTCTGTGACAAATTGTTTGATTTATTGTAGCACATTTATTTATTATAACTATGCTAATGCAGAAACCACACCACTGTGACATAATATTCATCCTAGTTTTGCAAAATATATCCAAAGATTGCAGGATTAAAGCTGCTCCCAAACTATGTGTACAAAGTTCTTCCAGGACACGTTGATGTTGTTTTTTCCCTTTCCTGTTCTGGTGACTGTGGCAGTGTTATCCGATCATGACCGTGAAGTTCACTGGCATGTGGTTGATTACTCAAAAGGTGAATCACTTCCTTTACACCTACATGCCTTCATCATGAATTGAACTGTGTTTGAACTTGTGTGAACTCAACTCACAGTCACCTGAAGCAACAGCATGGATTTACCTGAACGCAGAGTTGTGTCAAGCCATGGAGAAAGATCCCGGCGCTACCTGCAGCCTCATGTTTGTGCAAACTCACATCGAGGGAATAATGCAACCGAGAAATGGCTGTCGCAACAAAGCAGGTTCCATGAAACCTCTGGGAGTCTTTCCCACTTCCACATGTGTAAACAGGTCGAGGTTGAACACAGAACACTGCAATCAGCGAACAACCGCTCTACCTTTTGAACCACAGCCTTGAAACATTCACTGAAAAAGGTTAAGTCATCCCAGGCTCTGAACAGGCAAGTTGCCAGCTACGTAAGGTACCCCTTGTTTACAGAGCCTAGGCTGTGTATCTACACCAGAGATTATTTTCAGAGCGCACACACACACACACACACACACACACACACACACACACACACACACACACACACACACACACACACACACACACACACACACACACACACACACACACACACACACACACACACACACACACACACACACACACACACACACACACACACACACACACACACACACACACACACACACACACACCTTTAATGTTGCAGAGTAATGTACTATAGCTGAATCCCCCCCCCCCCCTTTTCTGTCAAGTTTTACACAGGGTCTCTTGGGGCTTTGTTTCGGTCTGATATTTTCATTTCTTGCATTCTTTATGTCACAGTCTGTGTCTACAGTGCCCTTGTGTTCAGATAACCATCTTTATGTGTGTGCTCCATTAATGAACACAGTGGGTGAGTCACTGCCAGAGAGCACCTATAAAGCCTCTCTCCATCACCTTACAGTGACACGCTGTTTAAAGAGCACCCATGTCTGTGTCAGGGGGGAGTTCAATGTCAGACAAACATCAAAGTGCTTATTAACAGCCATGGAGAACGTATTTGCAAGGTGACCGATGTCAATTTACAACATCTGATTGAGCCTTTGACTTCAATTATAACACTGTAGCCCTTTTACTACTAATTACATCCAGTGTACTTTACATCATTTTTCCCCCTCCAGGCAGCTATTGGTTTTCAAATCAGCTCTATATTCCATACACTAGGACAAGTCAATAAACTGGACCTTAAATAGGCCTGTATGTACAGAACACCACGGTCCAATAAACAATAAACGGCCCCAGGGCCTCAGACCTTGAAGCAATATGCCCCAGATTCACTCCGTTTTATTTACTTTTCTTGGTGATGACATTATTTGCATTGTATATTTATTATACTTTTAGTTAATATTGCTCTTTTCCTATATCCTTTATTTGGATCCCCATTATCACAAAGTGGTCACTATAGTATTTCTGACGTTTACAGACTCTAAGTGGCATAATCCCTAAATTGCATTAGTTGACATATTTTGGTCTCCGGGCTTGCAAAAGGTAAAAGGTGTCGCATTCTGCACGTTTCTAAATGTTGGAATTTGTCTTAACACAAGTAGCTGCACAAGAACTTTGGTATAATATCAGGAAATATCCAATTCATTAGCCATGATTTGTCAAAAACTAGTAAAAAATTGCGAACCGGGAGCAACCGTGTCCGATGAAGGATCCAAGCAGGAAGTTCTTGCCAGAAATGCCCAAACAACTGCGGCTCAGGCAAAACTCAAGCCCATATGGAAAGACAAAAACATCAGTCTGGCATCAAAGGCGAGACTACTGCGATCACTTGTCAACTCAATCTTCCTATATGCTTGCGAAACTTGGACCCTTACAGCTGAGCTACAGAGGAGAATACAGAGCATGGAGATGAGATGCTACAGGAGACTCTTGGGTATCTCCTACACCCAACATGTCACAAACAAGGAAGTTCGGCAAAAGATCAGCCAAGCCATCGGCTCACATGATGACCTGCTTACCACTTGCAAGGAACCGTACAAGGTGGAAGGAGACGAGGGAGACAAAAGACAAGATGGGAAGATAACATCACAGAATGGACTCACTTGAAAATCAGTGAGGCAATGAGAGCTGCCGAGGACAGAGAGGAATGGAGAGAGCTGGTCAACAGATTGTCTGTGGTGCCCCAACGACCCTCTGGGGTAATGGGATAGAAGAGAAGAAGAAGAAGAAGAAGAAGTAAAAAATTTAAATTAGGATTTCCAAAGAGCCCAAGGTTTCATCCATCGAAAGTCCAAAAGATATGTACTACTACTACTACCATATCTGACAAAAGAAAATCCTCACCTTTAATAAGCTGGAAGCAGAAACGTCTGGCTTTCTTGCTTAAGTGATTTAAACAAAACTCCTGAGCTGCCGTGGTGTTGTGTCCCAGTCCCGACAGAAAGACAATCAGTGCTGCAACAGCCAGCCCATTTTTAACGCTAATGCACGTGTTCACCAACTGGTCTGGCAAAGTGTCAAGAGTACGTGAAGAAGTTACACCATGCAAGCAGACTGGTTTGGCCAGGTAAGCAAAGACAATGCCTTCTTTAAAGAGGTTCACTTTGCAGTTTCAGGGGAAGGGGTTTGGTTACAAAACATACTTACTGTCATTCTTAGTTTGGATAATTCTATCATCTTAAATCAAAATGAGAGACCTGGAGCCAAAAGTAAGACGAGAACATTTTTGTGGACAAAACTATGGGCCCTGCTGCTGTAAACAACAACAGTGCAATTAACTTTTCAGGAAGCTTTCTAACTTCACACAGTGTTTCAGGGATATTCTTTTCCTGTGAGGAAAGTTTGTTCATTCAGTTATGAGAATATACCTTAGAACATGTTCACTTCTCTGACACACGCAGTTACATAGTGGATCTACACACACATAGTGGATCCACACACCTTTTCTCCTGCTGATTCAAACCAATCAGATTCTTACAGGTGCAGTAAGAATCTGTGCAGGCAGATTGTTTTTTTGTAACCACTTTTATACAACACCTGCATTTTCCATTTAGTGATCCTTTTACGAGGGTTTTGCAGTATTTTTCTCATGAATTGCAACATTCATCATGTACTATTGCCTCTAGGCTGTTTCGCTCTTTACGGGCGGTTACTGGTTTGACTGGCACGACCGCAGGCTTAACACACAGACAGGACAGACCTGACTGACAGCACGAGCTGAGTGTGAGAACACTTTACCACACTTACAAATCACAGCAACTAGTAAAGCATATAGTGTTGTTTGTGAGACTGTTTCACCATGTTGTTCTTGTTGGCATAAAGAGGAAATGTTATATATATATCTTAGACCAAATTGGCTTCATCTATCCTTATTGAATAATTTGGCAATTAATTATGAGTTAATACAAGCCTAGGCTCTGTAAATGGTTATTCAAACAAAGGGCATGTAAACAAGAGGGCCTATCGTACTTAGCAACATACCCGTTTAAAAAGCCTGTGCACAGTTGCGGATTGTGAGGAGATTTTCACTGATTTTGCCAACACGTGTATGGAGGACATTCCCATCAGCCTCAGCCTGATAATCAATAGTTAGCATTCAACACTGAACGCATTGTAAAACACAGCTGCCAAACATCAGCATTAATCATCGTTAGTGCACGGGTGTTCGCATGACGTCCGTAGCATTTTCACATACTGTTCCGACTGCATTTCTCTAATAAAATGTTGATGTTATCTTGCCTATGTCAAAGAGACGATGACAGACATATTCATGTGAAACGTCTAATTCCCTGTCTTCGTGACTCTAAAGAATTCACCCGAGGGCTCAAATCAGCCCGAGGACTTCACACTGCACATACTCCAAGTATTAAAACCTGATATATGAATGATGTACTGCCCCGGCCTTACATCATAGTGTGAACAGGTTCCATTGATGGAATGCTAAGGTGACATCTCTGAGAGTCCCAGGCAAAGGTTGCAGTTTCAGTGTGGGTATCGAGCGAGGACATGAACCCGTCATGGGCCTCTGTTATCAATTCAAACAGTGTCAACTTTGGATTCCTTAGAAGACAAAAACACATGATCACTCACTAAGGGAGAAGCCACGCGTGAGATTTCAGAGGCCATGTTGGAAGCAGCCAGCTTGAGAAATGAAACGCCTCCTGGCCATTATCATCTATAAATACATAGAAGAAAAGGCAGCACACGTGACGTCCACCAACATGCGTGCACACACACACTTAACCTATGGGCTCATTTCTGAACATAATATAGGTCATCCCTCTGATGATAATTAGAGCTCTATTTCTATTTGTAAAGCCCGATTTAGAAATCAGCTCAAGTCATTTTTGTTCTCTCTTATAGCTCAGATGGTGACGAGCTGAGTTTATGAGCACACATCGCCGGGTCAAAACAGCTTTCGGGGAACAAATCTGTTCACGGTTTCTGCACCATATGCTGCACTGATATTTTATGTTGGGCTTTTATTCTGTATGAAAAAGAGACAGTTGATTTTTTTTTACTATAAATAACACATCTTATATGGATCTTTCAGTGTACAAATGATGTTCTTCTTGTGTTTGAATTACTCATGTTTGTGTCCATAAAATGGGAGAAAATCAAAGCAGAAGATTTTAAGCAATTTAACGGTTCATTAGAGATCCCAGATACCACTGTTTTGGTGATGGCGCACTAGATAAGCCAATCTCTGAATGTTCTTAACTAAGATGATAAAAACCGAGAAAACAATCGTGCTATAGCACCACTGATAAAAAATGAAGACGCTTTTAACCGTCTTTTTTGGACTGCTTTGAAGCGATTCCTAAAAAAGAAATCTAAAGAATAGGAGACACAAGAAGCCTCTGGCCAAAATGACAGCCCATCAAGTAATGACCCTATACTCTGCTCTTGTCGGTTTCAATCATTTAAAAGGGAAATAATTAAAAAGGGAAAACATGTTCCTTTGAAGTTCTTGAATAAATTCCCTTATACTGTGTCCCCAAAAAAAGGAAGGTCTACTAGTTATTACTATTCTGACAGAATGAGTGCTGGAGCATGCAGCAGCAGCGGCAGACTTATAGCGGGCCAGCAGGTGGTTTGTGAAGACAAGCCCAACTCATGGGAGTTCACTCAAAAACAACAAACTAAAATAGCACTGTGACAAATAGGTAGGCGGTGGATGCTGGGTTGGGCTGCTCTGACGCAAAAGGTAGCACTCACAGGAAGAATATGTCAGTGTCTTAAGTTAAAAATCATATGCAACACCACACACACATCTGCTCATATCTGCATGGGGTGCACATCTCCATTTAAACGGTGTGGGCTGATGTGTAGCCATGTGTGAGGCTTTATAATGGCAAACATCACATTTGAACACGACTCTACTGCGATGGTGAATAAAGAATGTAACGAAATTAACGTTCATCACAAATCCGTGCCAACGTTCGACAGCGTCAAGACACAAATACTGTGACGATGCAAATTCCGGTGAAACTTTTCAAAATAAAAAAGTTCCCACTATCAGTCTGAAAGAGGACATGAAGAAATATTTGAACATGAAATTTAAATAATTTCTCTCAGCTCCAAAGCTCAAATATAGAATAGTAGCAAAGCAATTCTAAAGTTGCTAGAAACAAACGATTGCAAGAGCACAAAATGGTTACCGGTGTATTTACTAGGCCTACTTATTTTATCGTCTCTTCATTTAAGTTTAAAACAACACACACACAAACACACACATGCGTGAAGTAGGCCTTTGGTATGTAGGCAAAAGTTCACCATTGTCAAATGACTTAGACCTACATGCTTTTTCCCTCAGGCGTTCTCGGGTGCTGGCCTAAAATGTTTCAACACACATAACATAGCCTAGATATATGTGGCTTCAGAAATGTTATAAACCAATTTATTGTCTAATTCTATTTAGCTAGAAGCATGAAATTGATGCTTAAATACTGTTTTTGAAAAGCTTTTCTTTTGAAAGGCCAGAGTCGCTACTTCCCGTCTGCTCGGCACTAACCGCTGCCAGCTTGCCCCTTCTCCTCCACGCTGATTGCGGCTCGTGTCGCTCAGCTGCTGCCCACCGCCCTGCAGTCGGAGGCGGTTACAACTTCGTGCCAACTACGCTCACTCTCTCACTCACTCTCCCTACACAACTTTATATACTGACACATACGCACCAACAATATGAAAGCCATAACAACACAATTATTAAGTTTACCAACTGGGTGACACTGTCAGCGTCTTCAACCCGCGCGAGTTGATGCTGCTCTCTCGCGGGGCTCCGACCAAACAGCCGACACAACCAATGAAAGATGCTCAGGCAGCGGCATGCCATGACAGAACTCTCCTTCCCAGAATCCATATTCAAATCATTGATAAACACAAAGCCCTGACGTTTTGAAGGGACAACAATAAAGATAAAAAGTGCTTCCTACCGTTGACATCAGTTTCTCACCAGCCGCCCCTTGGCACTGGCTACTCGGATACTTCCACCGAAAAGAAAAAAGCCCCGTCCGACCCCACCGTCTCACAGTCTGGCAGCAGACTACAGCTAGACTATAGACAGCCTGCCACACACATGCAAGATACTAGAGTGTGGCAGAGCGCGTCACCCCGCCCGTGAGCGCGTGCCCTCCCCTGGTACAGAGCGAGCATTCATATACAAATCATGCAAAGTTAACCGGCTTGTTTGACAGGTTCTTCGTTGGAAAGTGGGAAGTAGGGCACCTACTCCAAATTGCCCAATTCATTTATTAGGCATAGGCCAAACACACAAATATGAACGTATTATTTCACTGATACATATCTTTTCAATGGACAAAATCAGGACATCGATGATCGGCAAATGTTTTTGTGCATTGTCATATTTTTATCCACTCTATATTTTCAATGTTTATTGGTATCCAGGGAAATTATTGCAGGCTCTTCAAAATATATTGTTGACTTGAAACACTCCCGAGTTGACCATATTTTTCCAGAAGGAGCAAAATTCTGGACGTTAATAATCAATACAAGAAGACATCATTCAAGTCATTTGATCAACCCAAACTTGACTCCCACATTCAAACATGCAAGACGTGTCGTTTGCTCCCTTGGTAGCCTAATACTTGAATATAATCAACGTTATCAAGGGTCAGGCATCAAATATACCACCACATCCAGCCTGTTGCCATAGGACACTTAAAGCTCCAGTGGGTGTCATTATCCCACATCTTATATGCAGCATTAATTATGGCTCACAGGCTTTCAGAGTTCCACTGCCCAGGCTGGGCTATTTTATATCCAATATTATTTAATTGGCAAAACACATTTTTCAGCTCTGAAAGATGGCATGGGAGTTTGTGTTTGTGTGTGTGTGTGAGAGAGAGAGAGAGAGAGAGAGAGAGAGAGAGAGAGAGAGAGAGAGAGAGAGAGAGAGAGAGAGAGAGAGAGAGAAAGAGAGAGAGAGAGAGAGAGTTTTGATGGTTAGGGTTAGGGTATGGGACTAGGGAATGCATTATGTCAATAATCAATATCAAGTATAGCCGTACAAACGTGTGTGTGAGAGTTTGGGAGATAGTGTGTTGGTGTCACACAATGTCTAAAATATTGGTTATTGCCTTTGAGGGGCATTTGATAAACATGTTGGTTCCTCACTGTTGCTTCAGTAAGAACAGAGCAGTCTGCTGAGCCCTGTGTACTGAGCTCTTCAGTTGGAGACATGAGTTGAATTGATTTGCTTCCTGTGGAGGCTACATGCAGGCAACAGACAGCAGCTTCAAACTGGCAGCAGCAGCAGCAGCAAGCATCTCCAACCAGCTCTGACTCTGCATGTTCCTCTTCCTGCAGGGCCTCATCTCCCACCCCCAGCTTTCATGTATGGGTCTCTCATTCCTGACTGCCTGTCTGTCTGTTTGATGTAGCCTGGTGCTACCAGACCATCGTACTTCATTTCATTTTGCACAAACCTCGGTGTATATGCTTCATGTCCACATTAAATTGAATTTTAATTCAATTCAATCAGGTTCACATGTATGATTGTCAAACCTCTTCAGCAGCACTTCTGTAGGCCTAGTTGCTTTTTTTGGTTTTCACAAGTACACCCTGTCACAACACTTGAGAAAAACACATATGATTTAAATTCATGATTCACTTGAGATAGGATTTTACTTTCTAGCAACCTACCTTAACATCTATTTAAGTGTGCACTATGTTACTTTGGGTGTGTCAGAGAAAAGTGAACATTTTCTAAGATATAATCTCATAACTGAATAAACAAATTGGATCCCTTGAACACTGTTTGAAGTTAGAAAAGCTACCTAAAAAGTTACTGTTTCACTGTTGTTGTAGGTTTCAGCAGCAGGGCCCTCAGTTTTGTTTTTACAAGCATATTCTAGTCTTAAGTTTGGGTCCCGTTGCCTCAATATAATATAATTTGATTTATGATTATGTAATTATTCAAAACCAAGAGTATCATGTAGATAAAATAGGTTTTGTAAAACTAACTACAGGATCTGCAAATGTGAATAAATCCCCCTCCCTTGAAACTGCATAGTGCACCTTTAATATGTCCTTATAGTGTGACTCTGCTTCTGTTCAGCCCGGTAACTTGTTCTCGTGAACAACATGGCAAACAGGTCTTTTATCGGATCACAGATCTCGGGCATCGGGAGGGTGTGGACATGTTTCATGCATACAGAAATATGTGCCTCATCCTGTCGCAATACTTGAGAAATGAACCTGATGACATATCAGAGCAGAGATTTATTATTAGAACTGTCATCCATTAATGTGTGTGATATAACATTCTGTGCTTTATGAAATAACAACATCACACTGGATGGTAAAAATCCAGAGAACGTTTCATAAGAAGAAATTATCTCACTAATAACTTTATGTAAGTTCATCAATTATGAAACTAGGAGGCATAAAAATACACACCTGGTCTGTACCGGCCTCTAGTGGAGACAGGGAGAACTTGCACACAAGACATAACACCATTTGATTTTCCATTCACTCTGCACAAGTGTAGCAGGAAACTAGCAGTAATTATATCCTGAACATCACCAAATCAAATCATTAGGGCCAATTCCCTTTTTCTTTTTTTACCAAGTAAGTAGTTAATTTAAATATTATCTGTTTTATTTCACCTGACTATCAGATGCCTCCTTGTGGCCAAATAGTGACACTACAACAGTATAACAATTATAAGAAATGAGCTCTCTCTCACGCCACACGCACACACACATTCGTATGGCTATACTTGTGTGGACACTCATTGACATAATGCATTCCCTAGCCCCATACCCTTACCCTAACCATCAAAAAGAATTGCCTAATCCCAACCATCACACACTAACCCTAACCTAAACCTTATACATACGCAAACCTTAAAACCTAGTCTTAACCCTCAAACAGTCCTTTAAAAAAGCCTGTTCCAAAGTCAGAACTGGCCTAAATGTCCTCAATTGTGGCTGGTTCTGGAGTGGTATCAATCTTTTTCTGTAACTGTTGGAATTTAATAAGTGTATTTCCCCAAATGAATGCAACTATTGCTTTAAGTTACAGCAGCTAAATTACAAACATACAAATTTCCTTACAATAATGACATAATATATACGTAAAGGCTACTGTTAGTTAAATCCAAACAGGGGCATTAAACCCGCCACTTCTTATCTTTTCAACTGTTTGCTTAAGTTAATGAATACTGACACCCATAATAAACCACACAGCAGCATCTCCTGAATGAATCTGTCATGTGTCAAGATTTTATTTAATTTTTGACAGCCTTTCAGAATATCATACAGGTAAACAAGATTTTTGCAAAAGTTAATATATCCATAGTGTTGCATTTCATAAAAATAGTTGCTCCACATAAGAGTCTTTGTGAACCATCGATAGTACACGGAGTTTTATAGAGATATTTGTTCAGGGGTTCTACACACTGCTATTAACACTACACAGTGATACTGAGCCGCTAGGATGGGAGTCTATGGTGTCATCACACGTTTGCTGTTTATTGAACACATAGAAAAAAAATCTTTTTCTTTTGTCCTTTTCCGCTTGCCGTAGAAAACTACTTACAGTTTGGCCCGATGGAGACAAAAGCTCAGACGTGGAAAGCAGTGAGTTGTGCAAAGGCTGAAATGCTAAAATATGCACTTTTTTTTGTTGTTTTGTATCCGCAAATCACAAAATAAAGGAGCAAATGAACATGACGAGACAGTATGTAAAAGCAGCACTTGCTACCTTTAGTCTGACAAATGTAAAAAGTTTAGGTTAGGGTAATTTTGGGCATTTTTTTGTTAGTGTGATTCCACCATCTACAAGTGTTTGAAAGGGGCAGAGCCGTTTGTTGCCCGGCTGTTCATTTTCTCAGAAGATAATAATTCATATCCCCAAAACCTCTGTGTGAGATTGTGCTTTAAGTCTGACAGCTAATTCCCTGTGTAATTATACGGATCACAATGGCAAATGTAATGACTGGTCTAGTCTCCCTTTTGCTAATTTATTCTTTAAAACACTGTTTGCACTTCCCTCAGCAGAGCAGCAGAGGAAACTATTGTTCTGGTATTATGACTCACGGCTAACACATTATTTGAACATTATTCAAATCTAGCAGAAAGGCTACAGATGTTGTGACAAGATTTTGACAAGACCTATTGTTTCAAATATGATTTCATTATAACGAATAAATAAAAAATGAAATGTTGTATATGTGCCACCGTTGGCCTTGTAAACTGCAAATGTGCCAAGCTAGAATGAAATGCTTGCCAAGCATGGCGACAGAAACTGAAGGAGGGCAGGACTTAATGAATTGTAAGGTTGGAATACAAATGTACTCAATATATATTTATGCTGTAACCTTCAAATTTAGTCAAATCATGGGGGCAGGAAAATCCCTGCAAATCTTCAGGGAGCTTTGGCACCGAGGTGTTACTTCTTAATATCACACACAATCGCATAAAACAAATTCCCACACGGGCAGCTGTGACAGGTGCAACCTCATTCACAGCCCATCTGGATGTGTTAGGAGATGTTACGTTTCCAAATTGAGGGCATTCATTCATTGCAGGTAACAGATTGTTAGGCGGTGAAAGGCTTTTGACAAGGGAGATTGATTCAATGTCACAATTTTACTGGTTTGGTGTGGGTGCTCAGCTCTGCTCACATTTCATTACACCGTCCCATACGAGCACCTGTTTGTGTTAAATGACTAGTGTCAGACCTCATTAAGAAATCAGCCATGGAAACTATTACAAATCAGGACCAATAACTCCAGGTAATGGATTTCATTTTTCACACATAAACTTGTGAAATAACTTTAAAAAGGTGCTCCGAGGAACTTTCCGTTTGTGTTAATTCTTGCACCCCCTTTGCAGAAAAGTGGTAGTGTTTTCAACCATGCCAGCTGTTGTTCCTTGGTGAGCATGACATGACCATGATGACACAGGCATGAAGAAGAACTATATTAAAAAAGCCTTCTTTGCACCGATGGTATCGTTTGCTGTTACATGTCCTTTATGATCATCAGAGGGAAAATTAAACTGTTTCAAAGTTCCTCGTAGCACCTTTAACATATAACACACTCGTATCTGAAAAAATACAGTTTATTATTTATATCTGTAGAGTTGATGTATGTATAGCAGCCTGTTTTGAACCCACCGAAGTGTTTTTTATTTTATATTTTTTTACTCTTTTTGACCCTTAAAGCCAAACCTCTCTGTCATTCTTAAGGCACTCTGCCCCTCGGTCGATATCGTCAATGTTGCGAGCTTCTTCTCTCAGCGGCCGTGGATTGCTTTCTTCGTTTTTTTGTCGCACAGAAAAGGGTGAAAAAAAATGGATTGACGCGCATATAGGCCGTGCAGTCCACCTCAGCGGAAAACTGAATAGGCCACAAAACTTTGCAACCACCACATGGTCTGAACCGGAGAGCAGAAGAGGTCCATGTTCCAAGTTCAGCTCTTCTAAAGTACGTTCTAGAATTTCCAATCGGCCCAACTACGTTTTCTTAAAAATGATCTTATTTACAAAAAACTGATCCCACATATTCATATTCATTATAATATATCTATGTCTATTGTCATCATCATCTGATAGATTATTTCAAGACAGATTCAGGCCCCGCACAGTCTCTGTTAAGGCAAAGTTCTGCTGATGAGTTCAGATTTCATCTCCGCTGTCCTGTCACTCTCCGTTTGTTCCATTCGCTCTCGTCAAAAACAGGCAAACCTTCTTTATTAACATTCCACTTCATAAAACAGACTCCGTTGTGAAGATATTTATATATATTTATAAAAAAATCAAAACAAATCCAATGGCAACCGACAGTAGCTTCCTGTCAATTGTTCATATTTGCATGTTTGTTTGTCCCTCTTCCAGTTCTCTTTGGGGAGAACACAAAATAGAGTTCTTCATAGTTTTTTTTTATACCTCCAGAATGATCCCCCGCCGAGCTACACACACACATTCTACTTGTCTTGCTCTTCCATATTTCTTTTAATAGTTTTTTTTTTTTTAAAGTGGATGATTTTCCAGTTTCTTAAGGTGGTGGGTGTAAAATATCTCTCAAAATAATTTAGAGTACAGTTATCATAAATAAAACTCTAAAAACACGTGGTCCAGATCACCCTGGGAGGAAAGGGATCCAGAGAGGGAAGAAAGGAGCACATAGGGAGGGCGGTTGGTGAGGATGGTGATGGGGGTTCGATTATAAGCTCAAGATGAATGCTGGGCCACTGCAATGTGTGAGCTGGAGCCCGCGGTGTTATCTGCTCAGCGTGGACGTGCCTGTGCGCAGTGTGCTCGGCAGTTTGTCCGATCCGGGGATCTTCCAGGGCCCGGGAGAGACTGTGGCCTTCCTCCCCCCTTGGCTGCTGCTCTTGCTGGGGCCCCTGTCCGATTCCCTGGGCCTATGCTTGCTTTGCTCCAACACCACATCCTCCATATTGTTCCCGTTAGTGTGTGGGAGCTTGGATTCTCTGTTGTCCCCAGTGTTTCTCTCCTTGGGTCTCCCTCTGCTGCTCCTGGAAGTGGCTTTGGGCTCCCCTCCTCTGTGCGCCTCCTTGTTGGGCCCTTCCCCCTCAGTAGTGGGCTGCACCCTGTGGCCCTTGTGGTGGGTGGACCGGCCACCCTCCTTCTTGGCTCGCCCGCTCCCGCCGCTAGCAGCAGCAGAAGACGCCGCTACTCTCCTCCCCGGGCCAATGGGATCTTGGGTCAGCCGCTCGGCATTCTGGGGGCTTGTGGAACGCTCCTTCCTGCTGTCTCCTCCTGCTCCAGGGTCCCCGCTACGAGGGACGTCCGGAGGCGGCAGGTGAGGCGCGTCGGGGGGCGGAGCCACATGAGATGAAGGCGATGACATCATGGGAAGGCTGTCGATGGGAGGGGCTACTTCCGACAGGCTAGGGGAGGCTGAAGTGTGAGCATCCCATGGGGCGGCATTATCTGGAACAACACGTACACACAGTCAGTAAATGTGGAGATTGCACACACACACGAACGTGCACACACACACACAATCTGCACAGGAGTTTGCACACATGCCACTGCAAGACCAAAACAACCAAAACAAATATAATCAACACAGCAATCGTTTTCCAAGTCTACGAGCTCAAAGCACTGAACTAAAATATCAGAGCAGCACTACTACCACCTACTTCCCAAACGTGTCACACAGGACAACTGTGCTTTTAGACAACATCAATCTGCCCTCCCATAGCTCTCTTTAAGGCCTCAGCCAATCTGAAACACTGGCGGAAAATCGAATACAGGTTTAATGAAATGGATGATGTGCCCAATAGGGTGGTGCTTTAGCGGGGAATGAAAACCTCAGGGGAAGAGTTTCTCTCTCTCTTTCTCTCTCTCTATCTCTCTCTCTTTCTCTCTCTGTCTCTCTCTCTCTCAGAAGCCTGTATCCAATGTAGCGACCGTAGTGAATGTACAGCCCTCCACTCTCATGGACTGTTAGCTTCTGTTTCTGCACCGATGAGTCTCGGTCCCTGGGCCCCATCAGTCACGTTCAGTGGGCTAGCTAGGCAGGGGGCAGAGGCCAGGCTATAGCTACACCGGCGCCATGAGGCCCAATTATAAGCAGACGCTCACACAGCGCCAGCCGGGGAATATTAGATCGAGAACTTAAGAGAAAGAGAAAGAGTTAGTACCGGATTATTCTGAATATAGTGGAAGTTCAAAGCCTTTTTCCCCGCAGACTGCCTGATAGAAATGAAATGACATTATCCTCATATAGGACCATATGTGAGTGTGTATGCGTGTTTGTTTTTATCATGTTGTGTGGACCCTTATATATTAGCATTCTCACAGGGTGGGGTCCAAAATGTATGTGGGGACCAAAAACCAGGACCCCACAAATATAACCTTAGATTCAGTTCAAATAATTCCCTGTGAAGTTTGCAGTGTTGTCGACCCCACAAACACCTTTGTGTATGTGTGTGTGTGTTTACTGGTATGTGTGTGTTGGGCTTATAAAACCGGTGATTATCCCCTGCTGTGTAAATGCCTGTTGTTAGCTCCGTCAAAGCTCTGCTCAGCGTACATTTCATTACGGAGAGGTGAATTTGTTCTAGAGGTGAAAAGCATCAACGAAATGTGCCTGTTTAGAATAACTCTTCTCAAAGCTGCAAACATTGTTAAAACACTGATTACAAGTTAATATGATGAAACTTGTTACAGCTGCTGTGTATTAACACATCCAGCAGACAGGGCTGTATTAGCTTTTAATTGCGTGGAGGTTTCTTAGTTGGTTTTGTCTCTGTTGGTAAGGTAAAATTTCACATTTTAGAGGAATTATTAAACGATTTCAAATGTCAAAGTTAATATTCTAGTCATAGAAAGTATTATTCAGTCTGTGAAAGGGACTTTGCAGGTCTCTTTGATGTAGTGTCACTTTGATATAAGTCGTCAAGCACTTCTACTCCTGTGTTGGTCTTAAGAGCATTCTTCATTTCTTAAGTGTAACTCTCAGGACTTCGATAAACACATGCCCTTGAGATCACGCTAGAAACATGCATAAAAGACACACACAATCCTTCACAAAGGCAGGCACAGCACACAGTAATCATGCACATGCCCACACCCATGTTTCGATGCCAGCATTACACTGCGCACATCCTTATTTATTTAGCTCTTCAAATTTGCACTCAGCTGTTACTTTGAAACCCACAAGAGCCCGAAACATACATTTCTTGCCCCCTTTCAACATCTATGCTAATGTTTTAAATATCCAATGTAATCACCCTGGACAATTTGCATAACCTTCCAAAATGCAAATAAAGTGCTTGTAAATGACTTGAGTGATGAAATGCTGCATCAAGCCATCACATGAACAAGAACGTGTGGCTTCTATATTCAGGCAGTGGAGGAACTAAGAAAGACCTCTAATGACGGAGGACTATGTCTTCTGTGCATATTTCAAGGTCCTAGAACCTCCTCAATGTTAAGAATTACAAGGGCACTCAAAAGGGACGGACACAGAAAAAACGCCAACATATTTCCTGTGTTTAATGGCTGGAGAGTGACCGCCAAGGCCAAGCGGTGATGAATCGATATAAGTAGGGGCTTAAGTGTTCCCCTTAAACGACATTCTCTCTAGTGGGAGGAAGCAGGAAAAATGGCCATCGTGCTGGTGCAGCAGAGGCCATGAGGGTGAGTGAAGGATTAGAGTTTTATTACCTGCGGCGTCACAAAAAAATAAATGCCATCTTAATTCGTGCTACACCAAAATTTCACTGGGTAAATCATAGTAATAATAATAAAACATTTTTTTTTGAAGGTGCACTATTTAACTTAGGGGTGTCAGAGATGTGAACATTTTCTAAAGTATATTCTCATTACTGAATAAACAAACTTTCCTCAAAGGAAAATTGGATCACTGAAAGGTAACCGTTTCACAGTTTGGTTTAGCTACATATTCAAGTCTTGCGTTTGGTTCCAGGTTCCTCAAAAGGATTTTGTTTTGATTTATAATGATAAAATTATTCAATACTAAGAATGAAATGTGGAGTAAATATATTTTGTAAACTAAACGAAGGCTCTGTAAATGTGAACAAACCACCCTCCCCTGAAACTGCATAGTGCACCTTTAAGTGTGTTTCCTCCGGCTGACTCAGGGCGTATGCTCACTATATTTTTGAGCCTGTAGGTAGCTGTTGGTGACCTGTCCTCAATCACAATGAAGTTAATGTTCAATCATTTTACAATCTCATGCATCTTGAAGCGATACTTTTCGATTATGAGCCAAAATTGCAAAAAACCTATGTTGCGCTTGTATGACAATGCTAAGAGCATCGTGGACAGGCGGTTACGACACACACAAACACACACCAAACCAAAACCACAGCACAGCAAGCCCGGGGTTAAGTGAAGAGAGAAAAAAAACATTCGTATGGTCACAAACCGTGTCTTTAGGGTGGCCCATTAGGAAGAAATAGGGGGAGCCATGCTTGTCACTTTTCATGCACATGGAGAGACTGGAAGATACCGTTCCTATAGAAGGGGAAGTAACAACCTAGACCAATCAATTAGTGATAGGTCACTGAAATGGACAGAAGATAAACTAGTATTAGTCAAGATAGAAGAGAGAAAAAGATTAGATAGTTTTTTGTGGAAATACTGAATACAGAGATTATATAGAAAGACAGGAGATTTAACATGAATATAGACGCATGCTTGAAATAAGGTTATCAAGAGCTGAAAGTGATGCGAAGACAGTGAAGAGAGATAACAGTGTAAGACTTATAAAAAGGAGTTAAGGAATGATTTCTGAGGACAAAGAAAAGAACTCCAGAACGTATTGAGGTTTTGATATTTACCGTACTCTGGGACCTGCCCTGTGCCCCTCTTTAGGAGAAGACGGACACGCCTGCCCCCGGACTTGATCAGCTCGATGGCCCTGGCGTGGGACATGTCCCGGGTGCTGTCTCCGTTGATCTCAATGATTTGGTCCCCAACCTGGATGTGAGGGAACAGAGAATAAAACAAGTTGTAAAAGAGTCGTTTTTCATGGTCTGGGCTATAGGCCATCTAATGCTACATCCAGTGTTGCAGTACTCCAAAGCTGACTTCTTGAAGGTCTTGGACTCAGCTGCTATTTTTACTCCTTGCCTTGTCTCTGTCTCGTACAAGGACGACTGGATATCATTTTTAAGAACGGTCAAGATCACAACTGCAGGGATATAACTAAATTGCCTGGGCATCGTTTGATTGAGTTGTTATTGTCATTACTGTGATTGGATGTTAACTTCTTGAACTTTCTGAAATGGTTTTTAATGTTAATGGCTGTCACCACCGCCAGACATTGTGGAACTGGTCGCACTAGCCTGGTATTTGTCTTGACTACAACACTAGCTGCTAGGTCATTCATGAATATTTTAGACAACAATGTGCTTCTGTTTTGGGGAAGAAAGGCCTTGAAAGGTTTCAACATGATATTGCCTCTGTGCAGAGTCAGCTCCATAATGAAGAAAGTTTCAGAGTTTGGTGTTTAAAAAACTTGAACAGAGTCCTGAACCAAACTCCATCCAACACCTTAGTAATGAAGATCAAATACCCAATCCCTGGAGCCAGATGCAAAAGTATTGTGCAGTGGACACTGTTGTAGAGGCAGATTTGTCCAAAGTTTTGGAGAACACATTAAATAGTCACATATTATTCCATGAACGGCCTAACTGGACTAGGCGAGCTCAACCTTGAAAAATGTGTAACAACCCTGCTGCTGCTCACCAGAATTCAATATTAAAAAGTAATTTTTTTAAAGAGTAGACTTTTAGCTTTAAGTCCCCGATAAACACTTGTTTGGTACAGCGAGCACTGGAACAGGACTGAAGCTGCGTTTATAGATTATAAAGTATAAAACTCTTTGACCAGTCACTGTGAAGCATGGGGCAAAAACCAATATGGATAGGGCTTACAGTATGTTCCCCCAGCACCATTTCACATCCGAAACATAATGAAGATTTATTTATTCCATGCAATTAGCAACTTGAATATTGAGGTCTATTATACCACCTTGAATTATTGACTGACATGTTTGGTTATGGGCAGCATTTAAAGACCCTTGAAAGGCGAGAAAATGATTGATAGAAATACTAAATAAAGATAAATTAGGTGTCACATTGTTACAGAAATCTAAAGACGAAAATGACATGAGAAAATTAACGACGGGTGTTTGAGTCACGTAGGCAGCATACACGTGAAATTGAATGATAAGCTTCTTGAATTATGGGCGGCCGGGATTTATGAGGATCAATATGGATCTATAATTCATTTTCTTCTCAAAGGGCTTCTGTAATGTTAATGAGTATTACCAGTCGTGAGCTGGTGTCCAGTATAAATAATTCCGGCTGTCATGTCATTTGGATGAAATAATGGCTTTCTCAGGGGGCTCTAAGGAACATATCAGAAAACCTTGATGATAACCAATAAACAACAGTCCATTAAAAAAACGACATAAAGCTCAGTTATCTGCTAATGTAGGTATTGCCAGGACTATCTCTCCTTTGGCTGACCTCTCGCTGATGTACACGAGGATGGTGTCAAACGTTATGTCCTTCCCCCTTTCAAGACTCTCACTCCCCTTTAAGAGAAGGATTTGAAGGGTTGAATAATGGGGAGGATTCACGGAGAGGGAGGGAGAGAGAGAGAGAGAGAGAGAGAGAGAGAGAGAGGACAAAAAAACATGGCGTCCAATTACGCTAACAAATGGAGAAATTCCTCCCGATAATGGCCAGGGGTAATTTTAAAGTCGGGGAGCTGACTGGAGAGAGAGAGAGAGAGAGAGAGAGAGAGAGAGAGAGAGAGAGAGAGAGAGAGAGAGAGAGAGAGAGAGAGAGAGAGAGAGAGAGAGAGAGAGAGAGAGAGAGAGAGAGAGAGAGAGAGAGAGAGAGAGAGAGAGAGGAGTCATTAGGTGTCATTACACCGGTCTAAAGAGAGGTGGGTGGCAAGGCGGCGTGCTCGTTAATCCTCTCCTCTCCTCCCAACAGCAGAGGACAGTCATCTCCAGCTTCATCTTTAATATAAAGAAGGGGAGCTAAAGTCACACAGACGGTACGTGATTGCTGAGGACAGGGACAGAGAGCACGTGGTGGAATTGAAGTAGAAGTTGCTTTAAAGGCAGCTGATCGCAAGTCAAAATTCAGGCTTTTAGCCAAAGTTAAAGGTGCTACGAGGAACTTGTGGTATATCTGAAACAGTCCCATTTTTCCTATGATGACCATTAATGACATATAGCAGCAAACGAGAACATCAGTGCAAAGAATGCTATTTTGATATAGTTTTTCTCAATGCATTTTTCATGGGTAGGCTCACCCAGGAACAACAGATGGAGTAGTAAAAATACTACCGCTTTTGTCCAAAGGGGGTCAAGTTCCTTCCTTAAGCTAGGAGAGGTAGATAAATATGTTTTAAAACCACGTTCATATAAAAAGCCTGTTCGAATCTATTAGCGCTCCTTGCTACCGATTTGTTTTTGGTCGCTTGGTTCGTCAGCGATTCTGGAGAACGCTTCTTGTCAAAATCACTTTTTTTGTCAAAATCATTGAATATCTCCTCTCGATCCGCTACCCATTTACAGAGCCTAGGCTCCGGTATCGCTGACTAATTAATCTGAAAAAGTTCCTTGAGTAAGAGTGACTTCTTTGTAAGAGAGAGGGATTCTTTGTACTGGTGGGCTTTTGGTTCCTGGCACCTTAAAACTTGTCAAAGCACGGCTGAAATCAAAAGGGTCGGGCAAGTCCAAAGCTTTTTCAAACCAACGTCTCACATTTGCTTTACTTAAATGCAGATTGATTCCTCCCCTGCACCTGGCGGTATATGGATCCAGGATTGTTAGAAGACGGATCAAAGTGTTCTCCAAACCTTGTTCTCTAAGAATCTATATGACAGCAGCACAGTGCTGAGCTCATCTCAATATCCTGACAGCAGGGTCACTGTCTGTCTAGACTTTGAGCCATGACAAATAAGAACCTCAAAAGAGATTTCATTTTCCTCTTCCTGCATCTAGGCAACCTGGACTCCATCGATGAGAAGGGAAACTAGTGCTTCCCCCGCGGGCATTTTGCACATATTATCTTTGACAGGTGCATTACAATAAAGAATGCAGAGCAGACTGAGGCTATCAGCTCCTAACCTAACGATCAGTGAACACGCAAGAAGGAGAGAAGTAGAAAAAAGTAGATGAAGTAAGACGTGTTGGTTAATTTGCCATTGACAGAGTTTGTTGAGAGAAGTTGCAACTTATGTTGCCAACAGCATAGCACATAGTGCAAATCAAGGGAAATTTACACAGCAGTGGGATGGAGTAGGAGTTGTATTTTTTAATGATTTTTCATAAATTCAGCAAATATGTATTTGCTTTCTCTGACTGAATAGCGCAGTGGCAACTATGGCTAGAGGGTGAATTGTGCAGCTATGCAAACATTAAAGTCCAAATGAAGCTGGCCCACTTAAATGTTTTATCGCTCTTTATCTTTCTGAAATATGATCTGTTAATAAATGCAGAGTTTGAGGAAATTGGGGAGGAGACAAAACTTCAAAAAAATAACTCGGCTACAACGGATACGACACCATCTCCGAGTTATTTTGACGGATTATTTCTCTGAAAAGTTGCTGTTGCAGCCCGCTTTGATAACATCAAACAATTACACTGAGCGACTGCCATGTAATCCAGAAAGAAGGAAAGCAGTTTAACCTTTTTAAAGGGGGGGAGGGGTGTGTGGTGGCATTCCTTAAAGGGTAAAGCGACATCATTAGACCTATTAGACCTACCCTCATCCTCCCGTTGCGGATCGCTGGTCCGTCCTCTGCCAGGCGTAGGACAAACAGGTCCATCTTGTACTCTCGTCCTCCGCGGATGCTGAATCCGAAGCCCTTCACACTTTTATCCAGCTCCACCGTGAAGAAGTCAAAGTCCTGTGCGAGCTGACAGAAGCATAGAAATATATAGAGATGTGATTAGACACAATGAAAATAGACCATTCAGCAGAAAATAGTCCCGGGGCTCAATATAGCAAATAAGACAACTAAGTGGAAAATGCTGGATAAACAAAACACCAACGGATAATTTAATTCTATTAAGGTATTAAAGGAAAACAAGGAGGCGGCTCAAGAGCTAAATAGGTTAATTTTTTTGAAGTAACAAGAAGCGTGTGTCAGCTTTAAACTTTGTCGGCTTGGTTTTACTGACTGAAAAAACGACACAGGGTAAAGAAGAATTAATGCTGGTGTGGTTAGGCTTTCTCTAAATATGCCGTTTTACAAACAGTATAGCAACAGTAGCTTCTGGTATTATTCGAAAGCGAAGGGGTTACCCAGGGAGTGTTGCATTCTCGAACTTTCACCACTAGATGCCACTAAATATTCAGATATAACACACTGCACCTTTAAGAGCAAGTGTATGCGGGGAAACATTCTTACTTGAACTGGTGGCATTCTGTAGTCTGGGATGGTGAACTGCCTGGCGTCAGTAGCTAGCTGTCTGTAGTCGAGCAGTGGCGGGTGTCTGTAGTCCAGTGTGGGTGGAGCTCTGTAGTCGGCCACAGGAGGGTGACGGTAGTCCACAGGAGGCTGGCGGTAGTCTGTGAACGGCGGCTGCCTTATGTCCGGTTTAACATCCTGCCTCGCCTTCACCTCTGACCTGTAACTAACAGACCAATCAGAATGAAGGAAAAACTTCCAGGAGGATTTTTATTACTGACACCAGTTTGTAAACGCTGCCATACTGAGAAAAACAGATAGATAGTTTTGTGGAACTGATAGGCTTTATCCACTTTGTGTTAACTCATTTGGCAAGGGATTGAATGTAACCAACATTCATTTATATGAAAAAAGTTACGCACTATAGCTTTAAGTGAGGAAATAAAACTTTTGAACATCGAAATGTTCCAAATAAAAAAAGAATCTCTCTCCGGGGCTGGTGATGAGTATAAAGACATTTGGAAACTGTAAAGCAAAAGAGATTGGCAACGACATTGTTGATTTTTTGGACCTCTCAGCTCTCTATAAAAAAGCAATATTTGTAAATAATTTAGAAGGCCATAAGAGTTTAAGTGAAGTTATACAACAAACTGGGGATAGAGAGACAGGGTGAGAGACGAATAAGGAGATAGATTGATCTATAGAGATATAGAAAAACACAATGTTAGTGAGAGCAAGAGCGGAAGAAACTATAAAAAGAGATGACAGGAATATAAAAAAGTGCATTAAAGGTAGAGACTCAATAAAGAAGTATCCAACTCACTCATACCTGTATTCTCAGAGGGAGAGTGTTTTTGCCAGGAGGCAGATAGAGGGGCTATGGCTATAAAAAATATACTCTGCGTAAGAAAAACAAAACAGCTGCAGACTTGACACTGTGTCACGGCCTGAGCAATGGAACAGCTCTCATTATAAAAGTTTACCACCACTTTAAGAAGAACCTGTCAAGCTCTGGACCTAGGGCCCTTTATGCCTTATTTCCACTTGAGCGGCACAGTTCGGTTCAGCACGGCACGATTGGGCACGGTAACCCGAAAATCTGGCTTGCGTAATAATAATTTAAAATCACATCATTTTAAGCTTTGTATTTTATGTCTGCATTTGCCTGTGGCCATAACAGTGAGAGTATGCATACTAATATGTCAATTCCTTTACAGAAGAGACTTGATATGTGTAATTTGGTGTGGACAGATCATTATCTTTGGACAGTTCCCAAAAACCATGCCGAGCCGCACCAAACCGAAACGCACAGTGGAAACAAGGCTAGAGTATATAAACAGTGACTTACCTGCTCTCGTGGGTGTATGTCGGCGGTGGAGGGGCGGGCAGCTGGTTAACAGGGCTCTGGTGTGGTACTTGTGTGTTGGTCTGGCTGACAGGAGGGTTGGACTCTGGGGCCACTGCATTGGGCTGTGAGGCCGCGGGGCTAGGCTGGATCTTGGGGCTGTGCTGCTGGGCCATGGGGCTCTGCTTCTCCGAGCTGGGGGCTGACGGGGGATTGCTGATTTCTGGGATTAACACAAAAAAAAATGGAAAGACAACTTTAATCACAACATGTACTCGACGACGAGACACTGCAGGCAAAAACAAGGGGTTTATTTGAAAAAATTAAAAAAGTCTGTTTGCGTACATACTACATACTACATAGTACATTTTGATTTATATCTACATTTGGGGATTTTTCTTTAAAGAGATGCAAATGTATGCATAATTAGTTAAATATTGCCAAATTTGCATAGGCTATTTATTCAAACATTTCTGAAATGATTGTAATACAAAAAATAATTGATTTAATGTTCGTAATCAACTGGAAAAGTTTCATGACGATATCTATAAGTTAAATATTTAACCGCATTCACCTGCAGTGTCTAGCCTTAAGCTTTATTCAACCAAATCTTTCATGGTGCTTTAACCAACATTGATTCATTTTGAGTGGCCACTTGTTGGCAGCCAGCAACATGCACACACTATTTCATTTACATTGTAATGTTTATTCGCATGGGGGACAAGTGTATAGCATTAACCAATGCCACACGCCACACCATAGCCTAAGCCAATTTGCAATAATGCCTGTCTCCAGCTGAGCCTTTTAAAAAGACTCTGCAATAATACACAAGAGATGGCACAGCCGAGACAGTACAGAACAGCATTGACAAATGATCTACACCTACAACGTTGACACGGTTTGATGTTAACACATCCCGGCACAGACATGAAGCAACGTTAGCATGCATCTCTACAAACTCCTGAGGGAAATATATGGCTCTTTAGCTGCTTAATGTTCACCAGCTAATCGTTACAGTGGGATTTTCAGAGCTTTACCGCTAAAAACAGCTGCCTGCTGGAGCCCGAATCGATTCTATGTTGCATGTCATTCCTCCCTCTCTCTCTTTCTGCCTCTCTCTCTCTCTCTCTCTCTCTCTCTCTCTCTCCAATTCTTGTCTGCCTCTCAGCTCTCAATCTATCCATTAAAGCAAAAATGCCCCAAAATATATCCTTTAACAATGCTATGGTAACGATGACAGTGAAACACAACAGTAGTCAATTTGCCTGGTGGAAGGAAAGCTAACGAGGAGCTAACAACTCTCTAAGGAGCCTCCATACAGCTTAAGGAAGCTTCATATTCAGGTGATAATTCTTTGTAGGTTCATCCCTACGGGCGTCACTTTTCACAATGTTATCTGATACATTGATCTTAATAGAATAAAAATAATATTTATTCTAACTGGCTTTGAGATGTAACAAATGTGTTTAATGTAAGCCTTTGTTCAGTGTTTGCATACATGCTTTGCTTACTAGCAGTCTTTTATTATTATTCTCCACTGCCTGTTGGCACGTAGCTACATTTGTTGTTGCTTTGCCCCCACGGAACAAGTAAATAACCTGCAGCAAGATGCAAATCGCACTACCCACACATGCACAATGTGAAAAAATGAAAAGAATCGGATGCACTCTTGAGCTCCGTTGTGCTAGTAATAGTCAAATGGAATGGCAAAGCAGACAACAAAAAACATTAAGACATTGCTTGATGGCAAACTAAACATCTTTATCATGAACAAATATGGCGTACATCCCCTCCATCCTTTATAGTATACTGAAAGTTATTCCTCAGTCTTAGTAATGAAATCCATTTCTCTTGCTTTCAAAAAGAGTTGTGGCCGTGAATGCAGCATACGAGAAGAATCACAGGGAGATTGAAACCCAATACAATTGCCTTAGCGATAAATGCATTGTGTATTATAATGTGAACACAATGAGAGATGGCAGCTCTGTTCAAGCCTCCGCATACTAAAAGAGTTACGGAGAGACAGAGTGGATTCAGCGGAGAGAATTTTCAGAGTGGAGGAACACAACTCTCGAATATACACCAGGTGACAAGTTCATTTTCAAAAGAATCAGATTTCACAAAAACTCCATAATAAAACTTTAAATGAATGGAGCCAAATTAATGACTGTCAAAAATCATTGTCTTTATGTCCTTTCTGTGCTGTCTTAAAGGTACAATACATAAAGATTTTGCAATAAAACTTCACAAAATTACAAAAAAAAGAATATATATATACCACATCATTGTCTCTTCCCACAATATTGTAAGTTTAAAAGTCCTCGCCTGTCATGTCCACATGTTGGAGTGTGTGTGTGTGTGTGTGTGTGTCCTCTCACCTTCTTGCGGTATGATCCTTAGGGTGACGCTGAGGCCGGCATCCTTGATCAGCTTAACGATGTCTGCATGTGGCATGTTGACGATAGATTGGCTGTTCACCGCCAGTATCCGGTCTCCCACTTTCAACTTCCCGCATCGGTCGGCCGGGCTGCCTTCGATGATGCGGCCGATTTTGTGTGGCACGGCTGTCGACACAACACAGGTGGCTTAGCATTAGAATCGGAGAATTATGCCAGTTCTTACTCACACTCCACTCACTCACACACTGGCTGAATATGTCTGTGTGTCTCTCTCATTTTTTGCTAAGCTTATGTAAGGCATCCAGTCTTTTTTTCTCTCCTCTCTGTGTGTGGGCGATTGCACTGCCGCTGCTCACGGCGGCATACAAGCGCTGAGTATGTGTGTGTGTGTGTGACTGACGTACCGTGGGAGGCTATTCATAATTGAGCATAGAGAATGAGAGGGCCTTCACATCTTATTGAGCTGTAACCTCTTTCACTACGTCAATCTCGACACCGTATTTACTTTACCTGATAGTATGTAAGTCTCTAAGGGCTTTCACGCACGAGATTCAGCACTTGTTATGAGAAGCACAGGTTGACAGATGATGCATACACGTGTACTTGACTCTATTAAAGGTACAGTGTGTAATAAAAGGTGTTTTTTGGCATCATTTGTTGGGGAAAATTTAGATTTCAACACTCTGTCTCTACCGCTTAACAAATTCACAGAATTCACTGTGGCCTTCAAGGACAAGAAGTTACTTACTGAAAAGATGGCATAATCCACCACTGCCTCAAGTTTTTCCACAATATCAAGGAATGAGGTAAAGATGTATTTGGTTTCATAGTACGCCTACTTATTCTTCACAATCCAACAGGTGCATTTGAGGCGGACACACACTACACATAAAAACGCACAAGGCAGTTAAGTGTGTCCGTGCTGTGCTACTGTAGAAACATGGCAGCCTCCTAGATATAAAAGGCTCATTCTAATGTCATTTTTTTATTTTTTATTTTCAAGCGATTACACACTTATTAAAACATACTAAACCATATCAAATTCCATTTCTACCAAATCTGTTCTGACAAATTCCCTTCTACACACTGCACCTTTAAACTCCACTACAACAATGACTCACAGTTGGCGGTGGACGCCTCGGGCCGGTTGAGCGAGCTGATGATGACGAAGCCGAAGCCCTCGCTCTCCTTTCGGTTGATGATGACGTCACTGGGCTGCGTGTTGGCGTCTGAAGTGGCGACCGCGCTGGCCGTGGCCGGGTTAGCCACGGTGCTGTTGTTGTTGCCGTAGGTGAAGTCACTGCGCGGGGAGCTGTGCTGCGTGGACACAGAGCCGGGGCTACGGCCATTCTCCGGACAGGGCTCACCTGTAGGGGGAGGTAGAGAGCTCAGCGGGCAGTATACACAAGAAGTATTCAGAGATTTCACTTTCGTTCCTACCTTCATATACTTTCTTTTTACTTTACTACATACTGCATAAAAAGTACATAGTTTGCATTCAGTAGGCATGCAATTAGGACGTACTTTTAAATTGTATATACTTCATCAGAACATCGCGCCTTGAATTTGACTCTCTTCCTTGTAAATCAGTTGCATTGAAAAAAGAAAGTATTGGATAATTTTGACCTTAAACTGTTATTTCAGACCACTACTTTAACCTATACAAACACACTTATTTATGTGAAACCTCAATTTGCAAAGCAACTAGTCACTGTAGTGGTCAATTTAATGAAGTGGAGTGAAAAATGCATTTCCATGAAGTAAACAGAAATACTTCCAACTTCTTCAAAGATCTAATTGGTAGACAAACAAACAGGCAGCGTTTTTAAGTGCCTGTCAACCACCTCCGTATTAATACATTTAGGCAATGTAAGACAGTTAGAACAAAAGTAACATATGATACTGTAGATAACTGCTTTGGAAGAATCTAAGTCTAATTACGCTGGTGCAAAAATAATTACTGTTATAGAGCCAAGAGTACTTTTTTTTCCCCTAAACCGTCAACAAATTGGACAAGTTGCTGAAACTCATGGCGGTGAAGGATCAAGAAGCAGACAGAAGAAGACAGCAATGCAACATCAGAAAAGCAAAAAGCAACTGTCACAATGTGGTAAAACACATCATTAAAATGCAGCATCGTGTCAATCCAGCCACAGCAACAACAAAAAAAAGCCATCTCCTTGCACCTCTAGTTATTTTTGTATGTATGCAGTCTGGTATAGCGAGGCAGCAGCGATCAAAACACTGTGTTGTTGTTTTGATAGCTGCTCTCAGATGAGCAGAGCGGTGGTTTTCTGGAGTTAAAACGACAAGAAATCGAAACTGTAACTTCACCTAATACCGATGCGACATTTGTCACTGTAAAAAAAAGGTACATCCTCCAACAAGTAGTATTGCCCTTACAACCAAGGAGTGCATAGTTATTTTAAGGACGAGAGGAACAGTGGAAAAAGGAGAGAATGAATGGTGTAAACAAATGTGGGCCATCCAGTAGCAGTGTTAGCTCAGAGTCTGACACCTTGCAAAGTGCCAGTGGGAGGCAGACAATTAGGATGGAAGTAAGGGCCGAAGAGGAGGCCTGCCGGGGCATGAGTCACACACAGTAGCCTTTGGTGAGGACAAGACATTTATAGAGAAGGCGGAACAGAGTGGGAAGAAGTGGATTGGTGAAAATAGTGTGTGAATGTGCGTGTGTCTCTGTGTGTGTGTGTGTGTGTGTGTGTGTGTGTGTGTGTGTGTGTGTGTGTGTGTGTGTGTGTGTGTGTGTGTGTGTGTGTGTGTGTGTGTGTGCTGACGTGTGTGTGTGGGGAGGCAGCAATAATGAGGATAGGGGGAGGCAAAAGTACACAGACTTGGAAGTGTCGATCCCCAGTTTTCGGGAAACAAAGGCAAAAGTGGAACCTGAATAAAGACTAGAGTACAACAGTGTGTAAGAGAGTGTGCTAATGTATTTTTCTTTTTGGGGAGGCGGGGCCTCAGAGTAATTACTATGAGAGATTAGTGTTTCAATGTTCTGACTGATTAAATGCTGTTTCCTGAATCATTGCAGGACAGCGGAGAAGAGAGAGGGAGGGAGAGAGGGAGGGAGAGAGGGGAAGAAGAAAGAGGAATTCAATGAAAGAGAGGACAAAGGTGTGAGGAGTCAGCCTGTTAGATCGATTTACTTTATAAAGCAGCATCCCAAAGCTGTTCTGGTGCAGGGTAAATCGTGTCTTTCAAAAGTCCAACAACATTTTTAAATAGAAGTTCCTGGTCAGTTAGAGAACTTATTACTTGTTCTAACAGCTAAAATATTACTAACAAAAACTAAGAATTTATCCTCAATGACTCTTTTACTCTTTTATCATATATCAGAACATTTCTGTTTCCCGTTTAACCTGTAACTTTTAATTTTCTCGTTTTCAAAGTCTTTTAATATGCAATTTATTTAAATGTATTAACAATTTGTCTTAAATGCTATCTCAACATTTTCTTATGTCTTGAATTGTATGTGTGTGTCTTTTTATGTATTGTATGCCCCAGTAAAGCACTTTAGCTCAGTTTAGTTTAGTTTTATTTATTCGTCACATACACAATTGCACAGGGCAATGCGTAGTGAAATTCTTATATACCAGTCCGGGTGTAATTCAACTATATAAAGTGCAAGATTATAATAATGATTGGGTGGTGTGCTAAGTGACCCTTTGAATTGCCTTGTGTCTGAATTGTGCCATATAAATAAACTTGCTTTGCCTTGCTTAAATCTCTGTAATTTGATAATAGTCTAAACCAGTGGTTTTCAAACTGAGTTATGGCAGGGGGGGCGCGGATGAATATGTAAAAATATGCCTTTTTCTGTGGAAATAAAGATAGCTGGACAACAGAGTTCTTCTGCTTCGTTCCTCTCACTGCATTTAAATGCATTCACTATATTACAGAGAAATATGTGTCGTTAAAGCAAAAGAGCTCCAAGCCCAACCCAGAGGACCCTGCATACTCTATTTTAAATTAATATTTTTATGGGTCTTTCTTCAATAGCTTCTAATTCATCCGACCCAGTGTCTCCAAATTATTTGTTCAAACAAAATTCCTTATATTTAGCCTCCTAATTTTCCTCTCAAAGTGCACCAGATTGATGCATTTCACTTTAAAAAGGTAAAAAAGAATCTCCCGGGGGGGGCATATCCCCGGACCCCCCTAGGAGGGTCAGGATCTCTGCTGGCTACCATTTTCACCCAGCAGGACATTGGAGGCACTAGCGAAAAAACACTGGGAATGACATTTGACAAAAGTCAATAATTTGGGCAAGTCTGTCTGCATATCTTTCTAACTCCACTGCACACTCAGTCACTACTATCCACGCTGAAAGGAAGCAGGATTAAAACACTAGATTAAAATGTTCAAATGTATTTTGAAAAAGCAAAACAAAAAAACTTGGATAAAGATGTTAAAATGTTTAAAAAATGTTTTTAAAAACGCACAAAGATTTTAGAATGTTTCAAAAATATGTTTAAAATGTTTAAAATAGGAACAGAGTTGTTTAAAATGTGTAAAATAATTAAAAGATCTTTCAAAACACAAATGGATTTAGAACGTTTTTTTATGGGGGGGAGGGGGGGGGGCTCCGCTGAAATTTGTTCTCTGAGGGAGGGCTCACTCTCTCACACTTTGAAAACCCCTGGTCTAAACTCTATCATATTTCTCACCTGGTGCCTGTACCCTCCTCCTGATGACCAGGTTGACCTGTCCGTTGCGTGCGGCTCCATGCATCAGGTCGATGACATAGCGGTGAGGTTTCCCCATCACAGGGATCCCATCCACAAACAGCAGCTCATCACCGGGCCGCAGCCGTCCGTCTACGTCTGCCGGGCTCTTCTCAATGATTGCCCCAATCAAGATCTGTTATAATATGTAGACTGTTATACATAGGAAGTATGGAAGAAGTTCAAAAGAGTAGAATTTGTGCGTGTCACATGCAGTGGGTGTTAGGTGGTTGTTAAACTGTTATATACAGGTGCATCTTAAAATCATCATAAAAAAATTAATATAAAAGAAAAGTTTAGTAATTTAATTCAAAAAGTGAAACTTTTATATATTCTAGATTCATTACACATGAAGTGAAATGTATGGTCGACATTCCGTATTATAAATCAATTTTTGATTGGTTTTATGGAACATTCTAATAATTTTGAGACACTAGATTTTTTTATTACATGAGCTGTAAGCAGTAATAATCTAAATGAAAAGAAAGGCCTGATACATTTCACTTTGTTTGTAATGAATCTAGATCATATGAAAGTTTCACTTTTTGAATGCACTTTTCCACAACATTCAAATTCTTTGAGATACACCTGTAAATAACTCCATAATATGACTGACGTATTGTTTTTGTTACTTTAACAGACAGTAAAAAGAGACACCAAAAGCAGCCAGAGCCAGCAGCACTCTCTCAGGGGAGGTTAAAGGTCAAAGGGGGTTAGGTGTAGTGGACAGTGTGTTGTGTGTAGTGGGTTAGAGAGGAGAAAATGACAGGGTTCCACGCCCATCGCCATACGAGCCTTCTCACGCGCCTCCGGACTCACAGGCTGCCCCGCCTCGTCCCCACCCAGCACACGGAAACCAAAGCCGGACTTCTGCCGGCGTAGGTGAACCTCCATGTCCTGGTACTCTGCTGCAGAAGAAACACCAACGCATACAACATTGAATTCCTGTGAGTTAACATTGTTTTCAGGTTATGGCATTTTTTTTAAAGCCCTTGTAAAACCAAATCCGTCTTACTATGTAATTTGGGAAGTTAGCTGCATGATAGTAAAGCATCTGAAAAGAGTTATAGGCATATTTATTAATCCAGATAAGATATTGTCATTTAAGTTTGATCAACTTTACAGAAATTTGGTTTAGGTGAGGTGGGCTATGCTCTGGTTCTTATTACACAATAAAAACCAATGACTGTTGCCATGGAGACAGTTTGATATCATTCATTGATTTGTACTTTATTAAAACAGGTTTCAAAATGCTCTAACAGTGTCCATGCACAAAAGAGGTATTTTTTTACCTGTGGAGTCCGCTGTAAAAATAGTCCTCGGTTGGCCAGGATCTAGGAAAAAAAGACGCAGGAAAGCATCCATAAACAAAATGAAATGCACAAGTATTTTATATAAACAGACAAATCTCCCACACACAGACAGACTGATGGCAGACCAGCAAACACACATCCTCCCAATAAACACTGGAACCAGAGGCAGAAAGGGCCCTGCTGCCTCAGCATTAATGTCACGGCAGAATTTCAGCAACATCCATAAACGTCAGGAAGTGCTTACAGCGTGTAATATACCCAATCCCTTATTTACAGCGCGGGGTGGGGACGCGAGCACTGATCTGCAATCAGAGGCGTCGCACAATGCCATGATGTGCAAAGTAGCGAAATGAACCCGACCACAGACAACTGGCTGCGAAAATGAAAAATGGATTCCAATTGTCAGTGTTTTAATCACAGTGAGCGCTCCACTGGGACTCAGCAGGAATGATAGAGAGATAGAGAGAGAGAGAGAGAGAGAGAGAGAAAGAAAGAGAGAGAGAGAGAGAGAGAGAAAACCATGACTACAGACAGTGAGGAGGAGTGATGCAGCTGTTACCACAGATACCACGTACAGTGCTGCTTACTTATAGAGACTTAACTCATTTTGGATGATAAATACAGGAGATTAACCGAGTGTTGTTTAAGGAAAAAACATACAAAACCTGACTTAGGCTATAACGTCTATGCAGAAATATATGGAAACAACAGTAACAGACCGACACTGTAGCCAGCTCTCTCAAGTGCCTTACTAGATATTCAAAGGTCTGGTTCACCAAAGTAAAAGAAAAACATTTATTTCTTCTTACCCACCTCTAGTTGTATCCAGCAATGTAGAACGTTTTTTTCTTGAGCTGGTATCTATGCTACCCATCTATTTCCAGAGATAGTGTATATTCTGGTCAATACACAGAATTACCTGTAAGCAGCTTTAAAGGTGATCCGAGGAACTTTCAGTTTGTGTTCATATTTGCACCCAAAGCGAGTTTTTACTACGCCAGCTGTAGTTCTTTGATTCTTTCTTCCATGACTAAGGCATTAAAAAAAAAGCAATATAAAAATAGCATTCTTTGCAATGGTCTCGTTTGCTGTTTCATATCATTTATGATCATCAGAGGAAAAATTAGAGTGTTTCAGAAATATTTAAAAGTTCCTATTAACACCATAATATAACCAAAACTACCTGCCTCTTCCACAAGGGACCGTTTAAGCATTGGTGACCTGACCCGTTAACCCAACCTGTTTACATAAACGCTGACATTAATCTATTAAAAAATAAAGTAAACCAAGATGAGCAGTTCACAGTGCTCACTCCACCAGGAGGCCGGTAGCCTGGAGGTTTTAATGCTGCCGTAAAAAAAAGGGTCCGAATCCCGCTTCACTTCACACCAGCCAGAGGAGCAAATGGAGCATTTCTAAAACCTGTCTCTGCCTATTCCCTGCCGAGCCTCAGCAGACCAACAACCCCATGACATTTACTCAAAGCAAGACAACACCAGTGAATGCTAAAACCGATCACTATGCCCACGCTTGAAGAAGACAGCAATGTTTGAGAAGGAGACCTACCGACAGCCACGTCCCATTGAATTACAGGTACATTTTAAACACGAGGGTTTAACTATGCCATGTCGGCAAAGACACAAAAAATTAAAAATTAAATATAAAAAAAACTCCAAGAAAGCCAAATACATGTTGGGGACCCATACTTTCCATTTCTAACATAACACTTTGATGTACTCAACATGTCCGGGTTCACAATGGGGCTCTATGGGCTGGCAACTAGACTATCATGACTATCAAGGTCCCCATACAAGGGAAACACAACTACATTCATATTTTATAACAATATTTATGGATGCTATTAACTTCTAACCTGCATGAGATAAGCTCCAGGCTTACATACACAGGGCTGTAGCCAAGGTCCTGCCCTCAGTATTTCTCTGTCTGTATGTGATATTATACGTTTTACTAAACTATTAGAGTTAGGAAGCATCCTGATGATCCAATAACAAGATACAATTACATATCGGTCAGATGATGGTAATATCGCCTGAACCAAAGCCTTATGTACATAAAAAAACATAAGCTGCGGTTTGAAGTGTTTATTTATCCGTTTATAATGTGAGCTGGCAGAATGTCAATATCTCTATCTAGTCAGTGAAAAGACTGATGGCTGATGGATTGTGTGTGTGTGTGTGTGTGTGTGTGTGTGTGTGTGTGTGTGTGTGTGTGTGTGTGTGTGCGCGCGAGTGTGTGTCGGCTCATGTCGGCATCTGACGAGTGAAGATGAGATAATGTGAGGAATTAGTGGATGCAAATGCTAATAGGGGAATAAACCTGCAAAAACATCTGAGGATTTGTGTGTGTAAAGCTGGGAGTATTTGTGCTCAAAATTTGGCAGCGGATCTTTCGTTTTTTTCGAAAGAGGTCAGCTCGTTCGGAAAAGAGGCTTTTCAAGTTTTTCTGCGAAGCAGCCAAAAGTGAACAACAACAACAATGAATGTGTGAGTTCATTTGTGTGTGTGTGTGTGCGTGTGTGTGTGTGTGTGTGTGTGTGTGTGTGTGAGAAAAAGAGAGAGAGACAAAGAGTGAGAGTGATGAATCGTCACGACTCCGCCTTCCCTGTGAGGAGTCCATCTTTCTTCAGTTACTATAGAGAGGAGGAGTTTGTCACAAAGATAGCGCTAGGCTACTACCTGCGGTTATCAACTCTTGGTACTTACGCCTACTCTCATAGATAGCCCTGGACTTCTCATAAAGGTCAAAGGGGTCTGGTTTAGCCAGCAGGGCCAAGGCCTCGGAGGCTGAGTCAGGCATAGAAGCCCTGTGGAGGTGGAGTGTTGGGAAGGGGGCGCTGTAGGGGATAACGGGGGCAGACAGGCTTGTCTGAGCGGGGCTGCCCTGGACTGCCTGGGACTCCCACTGCTCCAGCACCTGCAAAGCACAGTGGGCATGACCGGTCAATACATCACTAGTCTGCCACCTATTCCAACTCGTGAGTCGTGACACTGGATTTTTCTTCCAGCTCTGTAACCATGAGAACAACATGAAAAAAACTGAAGCAGAGTTTTGTTGTTAATGACATTTGAGCGTTCGCTAATCCCTACCACGCTAAATTGCTGCCACTACACCTGAAGTAAAAGGCTTCTCAGGACTGCCATACTCAGTTACCATTGCTGGACTATGATTGGCCAATCCCTGTACGAGTGAGGGGCTTAGCGAACGATCAATGCATGCTAGACTGACATAGTTAGTGAGGTTAGTAGTTGAAACAAGCAAACCAATTCCAGCTTTTATACGCCCTTTAGATGGCAGGGTGTACCCAAGTTGCGTGTATGTAGGGGAAAACATAGAAGAATGTGTTGAACAGATAAATATGGCCTTAGTTTGTGGGGGAATTTTAAGATGAAAACAGATTATGGTATCTTATTATTATTAAAAGCCCTTTGGTACATTATGTATAAGTATTGACTAGACTTCCTTTTTTTCCCTGTATATTAGGCCCAATTAAGCAAAGATTTAATACAAAAAACACATTTGGAAATGTACTGTGGAGTGTTTGAGGTGACAGCGGCAGTTTTGACAACACCAAACAGTCAGAGTGTCAGCGTTGATGTGTCGGATAGACCGGATTGCGTGTGTCACGGCACCACACTAAGCAGATGACACATTGACATGTCAGATAGTGTGAGAGACGGATTCCGGGGGGGAACCACACATTTTTGGAAAGTGAGACGTGGAGATTAGCTGCAAGAGGCACAATTTAATATTGGAAATTACAGGGACGATCTGGTTCATTTGCATCGGGAATAAATATCAGCTTTATAGAAGCTCTGAGAAGTAATCAAAAGTGTTTGAAACTCTTTGTGGTTTCAGTGGCGTGTGCGATTGACACAGGGGCAGGCTGCTGAGGCTATAGGGACCTTGTTAAGGCTGGGATTAGACTACTGCATCCACATCTCTCTTTTACTCACACTTTTTAATTAAGACTGTTGCAGCACATGCTCTCGCTGTAATCTTGTTGGTCAGATGACTAGAGGGAAAGTGCAGGCAGTTCGCCTTTACAACACAGGCGTTATTGATTAAAAAACACTGGGCGTGCAACATGCTCCAACATTAGGTAGCTATTACCTAGAGTATTGGCTGCTTTTGACGGACACATCTAGTTAAGCTCATTTGCAAACAATACTCTTGGGAGCTGCAGGGCTGAGCCCGTCGCTCAACTGTACATCCATGTGTCAATTATTCTCCTCTTTCCATTATTAGTCAAATTCCTCCATACTTTATTCTCAAAATTGCAGAAGTAGCAGAATAAATCCAGTTTGACCAAGACTGAGCTATGGTGTGCGAGGGAGGGTTTGAGAGCTTGGGTTGAGAGGGGTAGGGCAGCCAACAAATGATCACTTTGGGGGTAAAGAGTGAAAGAGAAGTGAAAGGACAAGCCAGGAAGCTGTGCATGCTGTCTTCTACTTTTTGACGTTCAAAAAAAAAAAGCTTTTCACTCCGAGCTCAAAATGACAATTATTTTGAGGGACATTTGGGGAGATTGATAAGATCGAGAGGGAGCTCAAATTATGAACAATGAGGGGACAAATGTCTTCAAAGAGACACACAGTGGAGGTTTCCCATGTTGTTAGTGTGGATATCTGGAATGGGGACAACATGATCCAGGTCAGTGGCTGGTCAGGGGCAGCGCTGGCACGACGTCCAGGCATGAAATAATGGATTACACACGTAGTCGAACAAAGAGAAAGAAAGGGAAGATGTGCACAAAACGCTTGTGTGTGTGGGCAGGGGAATTGTGTGTGACAAATGCACATTAAGACAAAGTGAATGTGATCTAAGAGGATGTTTTGGTGGAAAGGGAATTGCGTAGGGGCCCTGGGACGACAGATCATACTATAGCTGTAGTATTTATGATGGTATTGGAAGCAGGGAATTAAAGGCTGAATGCAAGTTTAAAGCCACATGAGGGATTTCCATCAATGTAACAAAAGGATGGGAGGAAAATGTAAGGTTGTTTGAAAGTGCAAAAAAAAAAAAAAATAGTAGATGAGAAAGTGTCATGCCAAAGCAGTAGGAACAGACATTCAGAAGCGCTAAAGCTGTAGCATAATTCAAACGCTTGTGGAAAACCCTGATGTCACCGAGTCAGCCTATGAATTAGCTCTGACCTTCGCGATCAAGAGTGTAGTAAAGTTACGAGCGCGCCACTTGACCTTTTTGCCATCCTATGACAATAAAGAAGGGCGGATCATCACCCTGTTGTCAGAGCCTTAGGGGAGATGTCGTAAATCGCGAGTGGAGTTAGTAAAGGCGAAAAGGAATTGAAATGTGATTTCTAGACCTTTAAGAAACGTATAGAAATCTACATTAGTGTCATTCCGGGGTTAGTACATACAGTACGCACACACTGCAGCCATGTTGGTACTAAAGTGTTGGTACTAAAGTGTGTATTAATGATTAAAAAAGCAAGAAATGGGAGACAGTCCGCATTTGGGAGGCTATAGTGCATGTTACCTGCTTAGGGGTCTTCCAAGGTGAATAGTGACCTGTAATGTTGAGAAAACAAAAAAATGCTTTTCAGACCAAAAAATAAAAATAAATGATATTAAACAATTCACGACATGTGAGATTTAATTGGAGCCGTGAAAGCCAATTTCAGGGGTTATTGGAGGCTAATAAAAATGAAAGAAAAGAAAATCCATTAACAACAGAATGACAGATAAAACAAATTATGATGTGACATGAAAAACAGTGTTTTTTGAATGGTACAATAGGGACAAAGAAACGGGATAAAAGCACAGACAGAGCAGAAGATTACTCATGAATATCACCTTACGGTGAAGGCTGAGAGAGAAAGAAAAGGCACAGCTGTTAGCTGCATGAGATGTCAGTTGATATTGAAATGATGGATTTGAAAAAATAAATAAAGATAGACTATGATAGACAGTGATATGAACCACCAATTTTAAAGGCAAAGACCAATTCAACCTTATTGAGGATATAGGATTTCATTTTGTGAATATGAATGTGTAGGTTCTCTTTGGGGATAATTAGGTGATGTAAAATGTTCCGCATTGAGAATCATGCAACTGGCAAAAGTAAATATGGAGATTCAGGTGTGTAATGCATGTAAGTAGGTCTGTTAGGCTCACTTCTTTCCCACTCCACACACACACACACACACACACACACACACACTTTTTTATCATTAAATGTTCAGTCTTCCGCCGCAACTGAAGCTGACTTCAAGTGACATCACTCGATGCAAATGTATTATAGACCTCATGAAGCTCCCTCTGGAAGTCACAAAAGGCTTCATACAATCAGCCTGTAAACAGACTTTGATGTCTTATATATGAGGAACTTCATTTGAAGTCGTTAACAGAGAAGTCGCCCCCCTCTCCCCTTTCCCCCCCCCCCACACACACACACCTCCAGCAAATACAGCAACATTATATTCATTTGTCGTGGTGGGTTTCTGGCCACCTGGTAAGTCCAATATTCTCTCTCCACGTTAAAATCTATTTAACTATGGCTCCCGAGGGAAATAACTGGCTCCTTAGCTGCTAAATGCTCCACCATACTGTCGGCTCACCAGCTAGTTGTTACCTTTGTCTGCCTGCTGTTTGGAGGCTGAGCAGGGTTGTGCAAAGCGGGTACAGACAGACAGAGGTGGGAGAGCTTTCCCACCGCAAAAACACTAATGAGGGCATTGAGACAGAACCCCCCAAACAGTAACAAAGATTTCCCATGGTGAACCGCTTTTTATATAGAAAATATCTAGAATTGTAGCTGCTTTAAAATCAGTATAATTGAATTCCCATTTGCAACCCAAAAACCATCTATCTATCGTCAGCTAAAATGTAATCAAATATAAGCTCCCAAAAGGTTTTTTGAAGAATTTGTGAATCTATCATAGATCTGTCAGGGGCCCCTCGGCAGAGACAAAGAAAAGACACACTGGGATTGAAGAATGCTGAGAATTTGACTTAAATTGGTCCAGCTGGATGACTGTTTTGCCTCAGAGTAAATTGGTTTCAGTCTGTGGTATGGTATCGCAGCGCGGCAAAGGTAAAGGGCACGCGTTTCCTCTGACTTTTCCGATTCATCTTGCTCTGACCTTTAAATAGCTGCGCCGAACGCTTCTGCTGTTTACAACATTGTTCAAACGCAACGTACACAAAATCTTTTTTAGATCATGAAAGAAAGAAAACAATCAGTTAAAAAAAGGACAAACTGTGTCGGCTGGCATCGGTACACGATACATGCACAAACGCAATCACAGGCACACACACAGGCACACACGGGCACGTACACACACACACACACACACACACGCACGGACACACACACACATAAATGAAACTCATGCTGCGCTGTTTCTACATTCGAATTCACAGGTGCATGTTAAAAAAAAAAGGTGCACGCCGAATCTTACTGAATACATTTTTCTCTTTCCTGTCGCTCAAATGCTGCCACAGTTTCATTCAGGGACACTACAACCACAACCATAACCAGAACAAGGGCTCAAAATGATCCCATTCTTTAAAAACAACTGTCTGGTGATAACATGGAAAAAGACAAACGCTACACCAAGAAATTCAGAAAATGTTTTTTAAAACTGTTAAATCTAGAAACACGGTTACATACCGTATTTTAAAACCCAATACCATTACGTTAGGAGTTATCTTATCAGCCCAAATCAAGAAAGATTCTATTGAGAAGCATGAAAACAGCAAGGAACAGGGAGTATTTCTTTTGCTTTTCTTCCTGAAAAAGGTCAATCAATGGAAGGCTTTATAGAAAGAATACCTACAGCTCAGGCAATGGAAAAGACGAGAGAGAGAGAGAGAGAGAGAGAGAGAGAGAGCTGTCCGTGGTGCTGAAAGCCAATAGGTTTAATGCTAACACTGTGGTGTCAAACTTGTGCTTAGGTTTTTCGGCAAAACTGGTTGTTCTCTCGTCCTGCAATCGTCACCCTTTTGTGATGGATGCAAGACCTTACATAACACCAGGAATGGGGACAGCAGGCTCCATTATGAGAGGGCAAAAAGTCTCAAAATCCATAGAGGGGGATTGCATATGCTTGCAAATCTCTGGATATCCATCTCAGCCTTGGCACGAGTCCGGGTGGAGATGTGTAAGACTCGCTGAGAGCATGCCTCACTTAAACTCTGCCCAAAACTCCAATTACACTGTGTGCTAAACAAATTATTTGAAAAGCACACGGTTCCATATGCATGACATTAAAGCTAAAAACAGCAGAATTTATTTAACTAAGCTTAAGCTATCATAAGGTAATCACCAATACGAAATTTGTGAAGAGGCAACCAAGGACAGTAATGCAGGCAAAGGAGATGAACACTTGATCAAATTGTCCCAGCAATGAGGCTAAACACCATCCACTTTGTTTAACCCTTTGTGTGTATGCTACAGTCTAATCCTAAACCTGGCTCTTCATACGGATGGGATATTGATCCCTGGCGTGAGGCTCCTTTGTCGGGGACAGAGCTGTAAGTGTGAACATGGGCCACTGTTCAGTCTGTGGTCTATACGCTGGCAGAGAGCCCAGTTCATCACTCCCATTCTCTCTCCTCCCTTTCTCTTTCACTCTTTTGTTTTGAACTACTCTGGAACCCTGTAAAGCGTCTTTGAGTGCCTTGAAAAGCGCTATATAAATCCAATCCATTATTATTCTATCTTTTGCACACAAACACACACACACACACACACGCACGCACAAACGTACACACACACACACACACACACACACACACACACACACACACACACACACACACACACACACACACACACACACACAGAATTACTGTCTAGTTACACACACCTCAGTGAATCAAAACCTCCTCCCATTCTCTCTCTACAAGCAGACCTTCAGACCTAGTGCAAAAGTAAAGTAGCCTATGGTCATCCAATCGCGAGTGAAAGGTCAAACCAGGCAGCTTATTCATAAAGTATAAATGTACCCATAGTAGCACCAGAAGGGCCATTTTATGTAAGTGTGCGGAGGCTTGTGTGCAGAAGGTTGCCTTGGGTAATGTGTGAGAATAAAGATGGGGAAGGTGTGTGCCTGCCTGCCTAGCTGCAGTGTGTAGGTGTGCATACAACCTGTGTGAATCGGAAACCATGTATGGCTCAGCGCTTGTGTGAGTGTGTGTGTGGGCGGCACAGAGGGAGAATGCAGCAAGTTAGAGGGAGCTAAATGGGCGATTGTACATGTGAATGAGCTGAAAGTCTCTGCAGCTAATTGCAGCGCTGCGGCTATGCTGGTGAGGACACAGCCTGTTAATGGTCTACATAGCACCTAATGAGGTTGTCTGCCATACACACACACACGCACCACTACACATGCTGATACACACACACACACACACACACACACACACACACACACACACACGATAATTACCGATGATGAGAGACAAGAGGGCCCATTTGCTGGGCAAAAACGGTCCAGCATTCAAACTCAAATTTAAGGGGTTGCTAAATATTATAACTATTTTACAAGTGTGTGGGCTTTTTTAAGGTGATTGGGCTTAGCTGGCTGGATTTTTTGGCTCCATTGTTGGACAGTGAATTGGCTGTGCGCTCGACTCTAATGTTTGCTTTCGATGGCGAGTGCTTTGGGAGTTGTGGCACATTATGGATGAAAATTAAAAGAAAAAACCTGTAAAATCCAAAAAAGCCCCATCATTACAATAAAATCCAAAACATTAGGGTAGTATAGCCATATGACCAGCTTATCTATTTAACAAAATAAAATGCAGCCCCTTGCAGAAACATAGCTAACAAGCTACCTAACTGGCAGAAAAACTACTTTTTTTTGGTGTAAAATATACTGGATAAACTGCAGATGATATGGTGTCAGCAGGACACTCGCTCCTGATAAATGATGGCGAAATAACCCCCACTGCCAACAAGACTTTGGCTAACATTAATGCTACATCTGGCAGAAATAAATTAGGTAGGTATAACAATAGTTATTATTAGTACCGAGCTGAAATAATCATTTAATCAAACTATTTTTAGTGCAAGATTATTGTGAACGGGACCTGTACATTTCCACTGAAAGCTTCTCTCTTTTTCCTCACTTTAAAGCTAAGATATGTACTAATCCCACAATCTAACTTGATGAGGAACGCAAGAAGCACAGTCAAAGAGGCCAAGGCTGCCTCCTTTTCTCATGATTGCCTCTTTTGTTAACGATGAACATAGCTGTGCTTTAAAATGAATGTGGCAATAATTAAATTGGTGCTAGAAAAGCTACATTGTGCTCATACAACAAGAACTCGCTGCTGGACACTTTTATTCTTTACCGTGTCCATGACAACCACAAGCCAAGCCAGACGAGCCATGCCTGAACGGAGTACCACACGCTGGCTCTCTCTCTCTCTTCTCAATTCTCACTCTGCGGTTGTCCTACCACCACATTATTTCTCTACTCCTTTCTGTTTCTGTATTGTTTCTGAATCAATTTCATTGTGAAAACGTACATGCTGAGACGAAAAAGCTGAAAAAACAACAGGAAATATGTGTGTGAGAAAGAGATAGAGAGGGAGAGAGAGAGAGAGATAGAGAGACAGAGAGAGAGAGAGAGAGAGAGAGAGAGAGAGAGAGAGAGATGGATGAAATGTATTCTGTGAACCTTCCTCGCCTCTCCAGTCATTTGTGGTTTATAATGCTGGACATTAGGAGTGTGCCATTATCATAGCAACAGCACCATCAAAATAGCTAGAACAGTATAGTGTTGGGTAGTGGTTTTGGGAGTTTAAGAAATGTGTGGGAGTAATGTTGGCGTAAATGCTGTCAACTGTGCTCTGCTCGACAAAGTATGTGTGTGTGTTTGTGTGTGTGTGTGTCTATCCGAGAACAGGAAAAAAGGGGAACCATTAAAAAAAAAAAAAGCCTTCCCGCAGAAATATGCACACTCGCACAGTTTGAAACTTTAGTCAGCTCCCTGTGCTTGTTCAATCCTCCGCCTCGGATTGTGTTTTCAGTAAAAAGCGATGAGCTGTTTGCTCGCCCCTGAACTGGCAAATATTTGGAGTGTGTGCCAGCAGCAGACAGACAGGAGCGTGACAATTGTTTGGTGACAGATTTCCCTTTTCTCTCTCTACTCCACACACCGGCCGCACAAGTGGCACAAGCCCTTTAACAAGAGCACAAACAGCCAATTCAATTAGATGGTGTGGCCAGTGTCCAGTGTTCCATAGGAGAGGAGGCCAAAATGTGGGCCGTTAAGAGTTGGAACATCATTTCCAGCAGCATGGTGACAGTTTTATTAAGATGGGAGTTGGATGGAAAAAGTGAATCAACTCTCACAGTGGCTGGGAGGGAGTCCGACCTACATTGTGCTTTACTCTGTTTTGTATGTATGTTCTTGAATATTGGGATGCAGAAACACATACATTCACTACAACAATCTAATCCTAATTCAAATGTCATGAAATTGAACTCATACTGTACAATGCAGGAATACACTTTTATGGCAGATTCACTGATGAACTGTGCTCACAAAACTGTCTTAGTTTATGTGGCCATAAAAAAATGCGTGACCATAATATTAACCTGCAAACCCGATGACATAATAATCAAAATCTAGTAAAACAAATGGACCAAAAAGATCCCGTGGCTCAGATGTCATAAAATGAAACTGATCACCAAAGCACACATTTTCATCAGGGATTCATTTCAAAACAACTAGACAGAGAGCCAATAATTACAAAGACATAAATGGGACCGTTTTCTCCCAGCAAGGGTCTGAGGTCTCTGATCTCATAGAGCTTATAGTCTGATAGTATTTTCTTGGTTCAATTGCTTAAAATACTCCCAATAGATATACAATGTCAAAGACCCCCACCCTACTGGGATATCTTGCCACCATTTCTCTAGGCTTAGTAATTTCTACACACGTGTGCCGTGTTCAGTCATGCTAGCGTAAAAGGGGGACTGGGTTGAACGGACCTATTTCCACCTCTAGCACCGGCAGCTTGTCATGTCACAGAAAATCAACAGAAACAGATGTGACACTGCACCCTGGCGTATTGTTGTGTGTGTGTGTGTATGTAAGCCACATCAAGCCATGGAATAATGAGATGATATAAAGCATGTAAATAAGATTGGTCTTTTTCTCCACGGGCGTGCCTTTTTTTAAAAGACAGGAGTGCTTCCTTTTTCGGCCTTCTGGAATCTCTGCCACAGATGGTGGGAGCGCTTCACTGTTAGCTTTCAGTGCAGATGGGATGCTATGTGTATTTATTGGTGGTGTGTGTGGGGAGTTTGCTGACAGACTGGAGATTTTCTAAATGGTGTCGCATCACGTTTTGACCTCTTCAATGTGTTTATGTGTGTTTCTATGCAGATGATATTGTGATGTACTGTGATAAACTTTTTTTTGTGTCTTTCTCTCAGCTCTGGAATTATGACTTGAAATATAGCATGTGAATAAGGTTGCCCGTTTTCTCCACGGACCGAGGGGAGTTCCTAACTTTCTGGGTTAGAAAATGCCCTCATTTCCAATTCCTAGAAGCTAGTATCTTCATTCCCGTTTCTTGGCATACTGTTTCTTGGCACCGTGCTCACTGACAGGGACACGGGCGGCCTAATAAAGAAATAAATGGCGATACATCTATTCAGAGGATGCTGCTGACCTTTGTGGGTGAGTCTCAGCGGTGTCTGTGGCATCGGTCAGTTGGCTCTACGATTGGTATGTGACATTACACGACACAAAAGGGCGAAATACAGAACTACAAATTGGTGCCACACAAAAGCAATATCAGTTCCCCCAATCCAGCTGGCTCAGCCACCAGCTAGCACTACGAATGGGCGTGAGTATTAAAGTTCACATGTCATCACTTACAGGATGCCAAGATAACTCAAGGATGGGTAAACTCCAAAGAGGGGGGAATCATTTAAACAACATTTAACAAGCAGATTTCAGAGACAGGTCCGATCTGCTCGGTTGATGAAGAGCTGCTGTTGCTGGTTCTAGATTTAATTAAAATCTGACATTTTAATCTTCAACATCGAAGCTTTGGCTGAGTCATCGCCGGCTGGACGATGCACTACCAGCCACAACTCAATGAGAAGGCAAGCTTGGTTTGTAGGCAGATCACACAGCGGCCTCACACACAACTTATTTTCAGTCATTTGGGTCTCATACACAAATTCGTTTTTCTCATTCTCATTCAATGTCAAAGATGTTGTCGTTCGATGTAATCATCTAATCATTTTAGCCACTGTGAAGGAACCAACACAGACATTTCTACAAATACAATGCCCGCCAACGTATTACACACACGGGTGTGCACACAAACACACACACACACACACAGAGCAGCGACAGTCACCTACCTGTTCATTCTGCAAATCACAACCCTGTGAGTAACTCATGACACTAATTATGATTGTCTGAGGGCCACACATTCTGACAAACACAGGGTAGAAAGCACTCCACAGCCATTTGCCATTAAAAACTGTGCTACTTTCGGCATGCTTCATTTGTGGGGGCTTTCGTTCCTGGCTCACAAAATGTCAAATTTGCCATACCAATTTGCCATACACAACGTGTCATGAGCAGCACTGCAAAAACCATGCACTTAAATTGAATGATATTTGTTGACCAATGGAAAGTATGGCTCAGTGAGCTGAGAGGCATTTGCTAAGTAATGTGAAGGAAAACTGTTCTTTTCTCCACTGAGTGAAGTAAAGAGGACTAGAAAGGGCACTCGAGAGGAGCTGTGCATCAGTCAGCCATTGTTAAGCACCGCAGGGCTACATAAAAGGTTCCTGCAACCACAAATACAACACACACTTTGGCTATAACGGCAAAACGTGACACTGATGAATAGGCAGACAGATAGGCAGCTAGAGAGGAAAAAACATGGAGTAGAGACACTGAGATTCGAGTCGCTCACGTTGAACCGACAATCTGTCACACAAACTACTGTACCGGCGCAGCCATTGATTGCTCTCACCTGTGCCACCTCTCTGTACCACCAGGCTGGTCTCTGCTCCCATGGGACACTCCTTGAGCAGCTCCACCACCTGCGTGTGCGTGAACCCCTGCACCGGCTGCTTGTTAATCTCCACGATGAGGTCGCCCTCGAACAGGCCGGGGCAGCCCTGGGGCTCCAGCACCTGTTTGACCCTCTGGCCCGCCGCGCTGTCTGCGATGGTGAAGCCGAAACCCTCTGCGCCCTTTACCATGGTCAGGGTCAGCAGCTCCCCTTGGGTGGCCCCCGACGACGCCATGGAGACGCTGTCGGGAGGGGTGGTGCCCGTGGTGGGAGGGAGCGAGCCGTCTAGGTGTGTGTCCCCCGGGTGAGGGGTGAGCAGTTGCTGTTGCTGGGCGTTGATTTGCTCCTGGCCGGGGTCAGTGACAAAGCGCGCCGTGCGGGAAAGGTAGTCCAGGTAGTTGTCGTAGCCCAAGCCCGCCCGGCCGTTTACCATGATGGGCCGCTGCTCCATGATGCCCAGCGGGGACAGGATGGTGGTGGTGGTGTTGTTGTTAGCGTTAGCGGCCTCCTCCGGGTCATAGGGCAGAGGGTAGCCGCGACACAACACCAGGGTGACGCTCTGGCCGATGGGCACCGACTGGAAGAGTTTGACCACGTCGGCGTGTGTGGTGCCCAACACGCACACGTCGTTGATGTAGACGATGACGTCACCTGCAGAAAGTAAAAGGATGGACAAGTCAGATACACAGTAGATTGACCAGTGTTAAACATGCAATGTCAAAGTGCATGAACTCTATCCAATTTAAAGACGGGGCATAATAAAGCCACCACACCTTCTCATTTCAAAACCAACCTGAAACTTCACAGGACATTTTATTTCTCTTTTTTAATGTATTTAGATTTCATTTAAATGTTAACACTGTGGAAAAACTTAAATTAACACCCAATTCTGAGTGGGACCAAATACACTCTAAATGGTGTCTAAATGAACTCTTTTACTGTTACTTTATTTAAAGACCTCAAAATGTGCAGAGTAGAGACAAAACGGTCACTGTTTGCTATGTGTGGTTTTGTGTGTTTCATTCCACCTGTCTAGACAGCCATTAGAACCTTTTTGACATGAGACAGTATGAGACAAAGAGGAAACAAGGAGAAAAACATTGTCCTTGACAAAAGCTCCTTCGCCGTAATTACACCGACGCCATTGCAATTACATGATATGGGTCTTAACTACCGGCATTCCAGAATGCCCCTGGGCAGGGGACGCCAACGATGTAAAATCATTTTTTATTTAATAGTTCTGATTTTAATTGCCTTCAACAATCAACATTTCCTAGAAAACCCACGACTGTCTCGAGTGAATGGAACTAGCCTTGACAGATTCAGACTGGGGCGCACTTAATTCTCGCTTAAAAATGTGTGGTTTATTTTGTTAGTCCTACAGGGCTCTTGCATGCTCAAGCAAAGCTCGCAACTGTGGCCCTTTGTTTTGAATTTGTGAAACCTATCTACATGAACTGGAATGATGACGGTATCATGTCGCAAATGGCAGCTTAAATAGTTGCACATTTGGTGAAACTGACCTCAAATGCTGAATAGGGGAAGAGAAAGTTCAGAGAAGGCTGAACATTGAAGACCGTTTATTGGCTGAGGAGATTACGGCGTTACACCGTTTGAAAGATGACATCAGAGGGCAGAGGTGGTGGAGTATATCATGGGGAAGGAGTGAGGAATAGTAATGCTGTATGATGTATATTACCGCCCACTTAACAAGAGCTGTTAGTTGCCAACAAATGCCAGCAGATTAATTGGTGTTTACCTTTCTTAAAAGCAAACAAGGATCACGGTTCTCACTGATGTAGTGGGTACTCATTTATCTAAGGATTAAAATATGCAGTATACTAAACCACAGGTACACATATACATTGACCTACTGTATATAAGAAATCCTCAATGAGAAACTGCATTGATTTACAAATGCTATCAAAGCTGCAGCTAAACTGAAGGTGATACTAGGACGATACGACTCGCCATTCAAACAGCGGTACATTACGTCAGCACCGTCTCTCCTTGGATTTCCCCTAACGGCCATAAACCATTCCCACGGATAAACATTACCGGCAGATAATGTCTTATCGTCTTTCAAAGTGTAAAATAGTGCTGATGACAAGTGGCTAAAATGTTTGCCTTTTATGGGGCCAAGTGCTTTTATTTGCTCGCTGCAATATACTGCACTGTAGATAAAACCTAGCAGCAGACAATTAAATGTTCCCACACAAAAGGCGGCGCTCCACATCCAGGCTTATCTTTGTCTCGACCAGATTACTAAATATAGGATTTTGTGCTGCACCGTGCCGGCACCAGACAGGTTTTTTCTTTTTTTTTTTTTAACACTGGGCAAGTAGGAAGTGAACACAATGCACCATCAATTTTAAACTCTGACAAAACAGCATTACCTTCGTTGATAATGATAACAATTATTATTTTAACTGCCAGGTATAATTGTTGTGCCTTTTTTAGAGAGAGAGGAAAGGCTGGGAGTATGAGTGTGTGTTGCAGAGAGAGAGAGAGAGAGAGAGAGAGAGAGAGAGAGAGAGAGAGAGAGAGAGAGAGAGAGAATGAAAAACAAATAACTTTTATCATTAATAAGCAAAGCATGTGCTTTAGTCATTGGCCCTCACCTTGCTAATGTCAAGCTCCAATCTATCCAATTCTCTTCAAAAACGTGAGCGGGAGCCTATAACAGCAAGTAATGGCTCCTTCAATGTGACACTCTGTCTAAAACAATGCGGGCAATTCCTATTGATTCCCTGGATTGACTGTCGAGCCGCTGACCCTCCTCAGAGGGACGACAGCTAAAGTGAATGGAAGTTAAGATATCAGTGAAAAAAGTTATCTCATTGTTAACTGTGTGTGTCAGACAAAGGCTTTTCAAAAGTTTTATCAGCGGTATTGACAGAGCCTGAGCCTCGCACCTGAAGGCAACGTGACGTGAGGGACTTTTTAATTAATCCAGGTAAACACGCGCGACATTTTGCCCCGAGCCCCAGAATGGGAGTCAGAATCGATAGTTTGAGCGCACCGCGGCGGAAAACAAATTATGCTGCCGTCACTGTGACCTCGCAACACCTCTCGTCTTCATGCCCACTGATCTCATTCTTTTTGACAAGGGAGCAAATGCAATGAGACAAAGGCTGCGTTTCGATACTCATACTTTCTGCTATTTAGAATGGTGGAAAAAAAGATTTAGAATGTCCAAATTATTGTAGTCAGATTTAGTATGCTTAGGGATAGAGTATCAACTTATTCGAACAGAAACAGAAAGCTATGCTAATTTACATCCTGAACAAATATTTGACCATGCATGCTTATAGTGCCAAGGGTACGTTGGCATGTATCTAGGCTTCATCGTATGTGCCAAGATGTAAAGATAAAAACAATGTGGCCTTCAGCAAGACATATATATATATATTTTTTAAAAGGCCCTTAATAAACACGGTCACACACACTGGCATACTTACAAGTGCAGCTCAAGGCCCCCAGAATGAACTATCACCATTCACTATAAGACCTCCCTTTAAGTCCAAGTGTAGAATTTCTAAATCATACTGACCTTAACTATAAACACCACACTCACTGGGACCAAGGCCCACCACTCTGTGCTACTTCATCTTTCATTGTTTGCGGCCTTAAAAATTCCTTATGACATATTCATCTCCGGCTAATGGTGTGCTCAAGTTTCTGCCGACATAACTGAAGGTCTCTGTGGCCCTGCCAAGACGAGGCCACACACCATAACAGAGCAGTTTACAGTCTCAGCAGGGTGACGCTTTTGAGAGCAGAGCAATGGTGTGTGTGAGTGTGTGTCAGGCTACATAGGAAGACATGAAGTACAAAATGCATCAGAGGTGCAGGTATGAGAAAATGTATTTATCTCTAGATTTTGCAAACAAAACTCATTAAGACCCTCTAATGATAGAGAGTGTAAATGCTGTAAATCGACCGTCTGCCAAACTGTGCGTATAGGCCCAGCAGGACCTGTCAAGCTTTGAAATGTAATGATATGCTGCTGCGGCATGCATGGGGGTCTAACCTTTTTTAACATATAATCAATGGGGCTGACAAGTAGCAATTTAGTCTTCACTGTAGATTAAAATGCTAATTTATCTATATCTATCTATCTTATCTATCTTTATCTATCTATAAAACAATTTTGACATGTTACAGATATATTTCCACATGAGGAAATTACATTTTGACGAGTCACAACTGTTTCACAGATATCCTTAATTTAATTATTAATATCACTAATTCTTTTTTCAGATTTTTTTCTTAGTAACACCACCCACTTAAACAAACTTTTTTTTATGTTGAATGTATTACAAAGTTTGCCACTGAATTAGTAAAATGTTTTAAATGTGGTGCTTATTCTCAGTGCCTTATCTTGTGCAAACAGAACACACACTGTAGTATGTGGATACAGTTCAGAGTAATAGTGTTCTGTTGCTGAATGAGTGTTATACAGCATGTTCTGGAGGATTGGAGTCTAACAGCTGCTCCAACTAAACCCACTTCATTTTGCATCAGACGCTGCTGCCTCTGGCATCCAATAAGCTAAGCCTCTCCACTTCAAACTAATGCAACTCATAGCTCTGTATTCCACCAATATACAAGAATGTCAAACCTAATAGGCCCCCGTAATTCAGTCTTTTCATAAAATTAAATTATACCCCAAAACACAAAATAAATTGCCTGCCTGGACAAAACTGCAGTGCGCTAGTGTACCAGTCAGATAGATCGGATAATATTTGAAAAAAAATAAATAAAAAAAGAATGGTAGAATTCTTTTTTTTTCCTGGTTTTTGTAATCACAAAGTAGAGAGACAGCCAGGAGGGGTGCATACGGGGAGAAAGTAGCACTAATTATCTATTCGAAATTGGGACTTTCACACCTCAGCGGGCCTGTGGTTTTGGTCCATGTGTGTGTGTGTGAGCTCTGTGTGAGTTGTGTGATCGAACTGGCTCTTTTTTACTGTAGAAGTAGGACACAAAGTCTGGGGAGGCGAGGCTAGGCAAGGCAGGGGGTGGGAGGCTGGATGGTGAGATAGAGACGGAGATGATGAGCTGAACGGAGGGAGAGGGGGAGAGGAGAGGAAAGGAAAAACGGGAGGTGGTACAGTAGACATGTGATTTTTTATTTCTGCGGAGAAAAAAATAATTATATTCTATTCTCTGAGAAAGAAGGAGGAGGCCACTAGAAGAAAGAGACCCATACTGTTTTTATACGCAGTACTGGCAGGACAAGCTTTATTAGTCATCATCAAGGGATCTATTTTGGACTCCTGCACCTACGCATTTATATAAAAAAATATGACTTTTGCAGTACTGTAGTGTTCTTAAATTATCCTGATAACACAACTATATAATGAAATAAAACAATTTAAAAGTGCTCCGGAAAAGGAATACTAACTTTACTACCGAGCAAACTCCCCAGTCGGCTTCCTTTATGGATGATACATGACAACTATAAGCTCTGTGTTTGCTCCAGTATTAATAGTAGTATATATGTATTCTGATAAAAAACATCATCGCATGCTGAGAGCACAGAGGAACCTGTCCTATTACCTTGACCTTTATTACAGCTGGTCTGTGTGTGTGTATGTGTGTGTGTGTGTGTGTGTGTGTGTGTGTGTGTGTGTGTGTGTGTGTGTGTGTGTGTGTGTGTGTGTGTGTGTGTGTGTGTATGTGTGTATCTGTGCCGCTGTTCCACCCCCATGTGGCCACAGCCAGGAGTTATGGTGCTCGTAAATTTCCCTTCATGATTAATGGAAGACCAAAACTCTGCAGTTGGTACACACACGCGTGCGTACACACATGCGCAGTTGCGCATGCACACGCGCGCACACGCACACATACACATACACACACTATATACTGTATATACTCGTATACAGAATTCTAGCTTAAACGATGCATCATTGTGCCACAAGTGTACATTTTTGTAAATTGAGTGTTTGAGCCCTTTCATTTGTAAGCTACATAGATCACTAGGTTAACAGCATACAATATAATATCTGGACGCATTTGTTTGTGTATGACTATGTGTAGGCTACCGTGCATAGAAAAAAAGGGAAATGTGGAAAAATGTGGGACTTGAAAGCATGCACTTAACCCCATCTCTTTGGATGCACGCTGATAAATGGACCATATACCACTAAACAAAACTCCTAAAAAAGGCCACAAATAATTCATATGCTGACATTTGCACAGACTCTATGAATTCAGCCTTTCTAATGCAAGTGTCTCTCCTATCTAAATGTATGATTCTATACAAATCCATGGCAACCATTTTTCATGAGAAATGTCATTACTTTCAAATAAACAAGGATACGTGACATGTGTTTTGTGTCTTTGAGCTACAAGTGAAGGTTTTTCATTGACTGTGTGTGAATGTGTTTAGTATTTTACGCTGACAGGTGGCACAGATAGATAGATAGATAGATAGATAGATAGATAGATAGATAGATAGATACAATAGATACAATAGATAGGTGGATGAATGGATAGATATATAGATAGATAGATAGATAGATGGATGGATGGATGGATAGATAGATACACTGTGGATGGATGGATGGATGGATGGATAGATAGATAGATAGATAGATAGATAGATAGATAGATAGATAGATAGATAGATAGATAGATAGATAGATAGATAGATAGATAGATACGCTTACCAGTGAGCATCTTTCCGTCGGCTGCGGCGGGCCCGTCCGGTATAACGCTCTTGACCTGGAGGAACTCGTCGGGCTCGTCTCCTCCGATGATGGTGAAGCCAAAGCCCATGTTGCTCTTCTGCAGCGCCGTGGACAAGAAGCTGCCTTTGAGCTGGGTGGGGTCCCGCGTAAACAGAGCCTTCTCTATAGAGGACAAATGAACAAAGAAAATCAACAGTACACACAAACAATCATTATAAAAGCATGGAAAGGGCCTTAAAGCTGGTGCAGGGGGCAGTGCTCACAGGGTTTAGGGGGTCGGGGCATAGGGTAAAAGCTTATCCATTAAGATGAGGGTTGTAGCCACATAGGAAAAACTGTCAAGGTTTGATGATCTTAAACTGCAGAACAGCGGACTTGGACGGATAGAGGTTGGATGGGTCTGTGCTGCTGAAATGGTGCAGGTGTGCTTCAATGCTTTTGTCATCCCGTGCAAAAGAAAAAAAATCCCCTCACGGCACACACACCCAAATATGCTAAACTTATATCCGTTGGTTGGGCAAGTAGGAGCGCAGACAGAGAGCATGGCATCAGTGGTGCAGGTCTTCAGTCCCATCCAAAAGGCTCACCAAGGAGGAAAGCAGCAAAAAATGTGGCAAATGACATGCTGTCAATCAGGGTTCAGGTCTATAGGACAAGAAGCTTGAGTGGGTTAGGGGAAGAACTTTGGAGATGTTTCTGCAGGAGGGAGAGAGCTGGGAGCGTTCTGGAGGAAGAGGGATGTCTTGTGGTGGAGGAAGAGGAGAGGATCTCAGCCAACAAGCTTAGTCACACTTAACCAAGTCTCTAATGTTTTCACCTATAGCCCGGGGGAGATGTGGCTTCTATTGTGCTAGTTTACATACTTTGTTTGCCGTCACTGGTCCAGACATAGACTGGGATGATTACACTTACTGCTGCCTGGTTAAACGTGGGCAATGAGACATGTCTTGGCACACGCTCGTCACACCAAATCCTTATAAAGGTGGAGACAGCTACTCTGGAGGATGCTTGCTGTCAAAATGGCTTTTTCTTCAAAATCAGTGAATATCTCCACACCATTCGCACCTGTCCGTACTGTGTGTGCACTGAAAAAAAAGTTTTGTTAATACCCAGCCTAGGCTCTGTAAATGGGCATGTTGCTATCTACGTCGGGCCCCCTTTGTTTACATAGCAGTTTACAGAGCCTAGGCTGTCTAGTACAACCTGATATTCACAGATTTTGATGTTCCAGTTGCATTCTCCAGAATCGCTGACTCCACTTTTAACTGCCTTAATGGGAAAGCTTGCTTGCGATAGCTAGCAAGCTTTACAGTATCTTATGAGCGCAGCCATGGGAGGAGCGACAGACAGTCAATCCCTCCCTGTTTTGCTTCTCTCCTCTTGGCCTACTTACTGACAAAGTGCCATAGGGAGATGCCGGGGCTACAGACAGGCTGCTCTAGCACCACCGTGCAGGTGGAGGCGTGATGCGGCTGCTGATGCTGTTTATGGTGGTTGCGGTGATGCGGGCACGACGTATTCATCCGCCGTGTCAGAACGCGCCGGAGCGGGGAGACGTCGGCTGAGCTACACGTAGCGTAGTTAGCTGCCGCCCTTCTGCCCAGTGTTGGAGAGGAGCGGGAGAGGTCACCCAGGCTGTAGCAACGCTCGGGCAGCGGGCCCACCTGAGCCAGGGGGTGTCTGCTAGGGAGGGGGCTGGCACAAGGGCTAGCAGCAGCAGCATCCTCCACTGTGCCAGCATCAAAAGTTTTGGACAGAGACAACAAAAAAAGGGGCAAGAGGAGGAGGAGGTGGAGAAAGGGGAGGAGAGAGAGAGCCTCACTGGAATGTGTGTACACAGTAAGAGTGTAACCACGGAGACGGGGCTCTCTTGAAACCTCAAAAGCAGCAGCGGACTACTACGTTACTATGGCAACAAACCTCACCACCAGTCCAGTCCAGACAGACAGTGTGTTTTGTTTCTTTCTAGCAGTACGTCCTATTACTGCTATAGGGACGATAGTGGAGAGTGAGCACTGAAATCAGGTAACAACAAACCAGTGGTTAAACAAAAGAGTGAAACACATTGAAAGCCATATGTTCGCTGTAAACGATCAACAGGTGTTATTGTTAGTCAAGCCAGGATTCTGGTGTTGAACTCTTCAACTGTGACAATGACCGGCTTAAGAGTGAACTGATTGTCTCCAAACAACAAAACAATAGTCCTGATCCTAATGAGTTATCATGCTTGGTTGGAATGTGCCAGCATTAAGTTTCATTTGAATTGGTGGCGTCTTGTAAATCCCATAGCTGTCCTGTATGCATTTACAACATAATTCAAAATTCATTCATATCAGACATCTACTAGCGTCACTCACTACTGACATTATCAGTGTGATTTATTGTTTATGATGCTGCTGTAATAACACCCACAAGGTGCCCCATTAGATTCAAGAAGTCAGAAAGGTCATGGACATGGTTTGACTTCAATAAAAGTTATTTGCACTGTTTGATCAATGATTTTCTAAAATTATTTTTCTGTATTGGGACTTTCAATAAGTACATTTTTTTAATAGATTTTTCTAGGCAAACCTTACGGCCTCTGCACACATCCTACCTCTACTGCGCGTCTACCTCGCGTCTGCGTCTGACTTTTTGTCACTGACCGTGTAATCAACCTAGAGCGGGCACACATCCAACCTCAGACGCACTGCTGATGCGCGTCGGAGGCACGTCTGCAGCGACGCTCCCCTTTACCTCCGGAGACTCGCCTATTTTTTTCTGAGAGCCGCGCGTCTCTCTCGGGTCTCTCTGCTTTAACTGATAGAGAAATACTCTGCTGAGAGTCATATTGACTTCATACCGGCAGCTTTCGCTGTAGTTTCACCATTTCCTGGTGTGTCCCTTTCAAAAAAAAAAAAAAAAAAAAAAGGCAATGGGGCGCACAGATTACTGTCCAGACTCAATATTAGACTCAGTATAATCATATGCATCATAAATGACAGGAAAGAACTTCATTTTTAATGGGAATTATCTATGAAAACTCCATGTAGAAAGATAGGGCTTTTAGAAGCAGCGCTGCAGCAGCAGCAGCTGCTGAGACGTTCCATGTGTCTCCGAGAAAAGTCCGAGAGACGCAGCAGTAAGGTAAGGCGACGCGCTCCAGAGGTAGACGCAGGATGTGTGCAGAGGCCGTTATTTTCTATATGCACATACTATTCGACTACAACTATTTACACCTATTTAGACTTTCTGAAGCTGAAAAATGAGAGTGACATTAACACAGTTTTTGTCAGGAAACTGATAAGATCAACAACATACTTAGACATGATTGATTAATTAGGCTACACACTTATATTAACTTGTGAATAGTCTATATGAGGGAGATAATGAGTATGCCTATATTCCCTTATATTGTAAAATCTATGGGTTTTGTCCTTTAAAAGCCTAGACATCCGAGCTGCGGTGGTCTTACCTCTGAAGATGTTGGGAAGGGGCAGTGAGGACAGACCCTGGTTTTGCATCTGCTGCTGCTGCTGGAGTCTCCGTTTAGCCTCCAGGACTGGGTTCTCAAACTGGGTCCTTCTGTTTATATGGCTGCGATGATTCAAAAAGAAATAAAATCAGATTTCAGATTTCTCTCTCTCTCTCCCTGCAAAGATGAGATCTAAAAAACCCTGGCTCTACAGAAGCTAATCCTGTGATGATTAATTAAATGGCCGGTCCCCGCGATTATGTAACAGAGCCGCAGAGTGGCTTTGCTCTGCGTAAAAAAAAAGACAAAACGACCCATTCTGGACTATTTTCTTATGAGCACAATTAGCTGAATCAAACCTACACACATGAAGCAGCAATTTCCTTTAACGTCCCACATCGCTCTTAATTTAGTTCGCAAGGCAGAAGATAATCAATGACTACATTTACAGTATGAAAAAGTGAGTCATCATTAGATACTATGCTTCCTCTTTTAGGCTGCGTTGTGCTCTCATTTAAACACACAACATGTTTTTCTGCTTCAATTAGCTTTGAATAAATACACCAGTATCACACGGCTAATTATAACACAGCTTGACTATATTTTTTGACATATAGTAGTTACATCATTTCAAGATCTGGCCACTTCTTTCCCTACTGGCATATCTAGAGAGGGAGTGCAATGTATGGGCAGTGAGTAGTAGTCAAGTGTCACTCTTGAGATTTTCTTAAAGCACCTATAAACCCAAATCCTTCTTACTATGTCATTTGGGGAGTTAGCTGCATGATAGTAAGCATCGGTAAATAGTTAGGCATATTTATCGATCTAAATGTAAGGTTTTGTCATTTAAGTTTGATAAACTTTACAGAAATTGGGTATAGATGTGGCACGGCTATGTTCTGATACTTTATGACACAAAAGGTATTTTGAACCCAATCATGGCAGTTCTATGCCCAAACATGATATAAAAACAATCACTGTTGCCTTGGAGACCGTTTGATACGACAAGACAACGCCCACACAGTCCTGTCAAACGGTCTAGACAGTATTTTTCTCCACTACGTTTTTTACAATATTTATTTTCAATCGGACGTTTGTAAAAGTTTATTGAGACAGCCAACTTTGATATCATAGCTATATTGATTTTTAACTATTTTACAGCAGGTTTCCAGAGGCTTTAAGCAATTCCTGTCGAGGCCAAATGACTCCCCCCTTCCTGTCTAAAAATAGAGTATTGTCCCCATTCCTTGGAGTAAAGAAAATCCAGCCAAAATATATATGACACCTCTGAACATATAGGCGGACATACAGTTCAATAGAGAGGACAGGATATAGCAGCAGCTCGTCATGTGGACAGACATACTGTACGTGGGTATGGATGAACAGATTGTGCAAAAAAAGAAAAAAGAAAAAAGAAAGACATTGCTCTCTGCTCACAAGTCTATCTTCAGATGTAGATGCAGCCTGAGTGCCTCAGACACAAGGATAACAGAGAAATATGGAGACGCACACACAGACAAGTAAACTTCCTCCCCTTAAACAAACAAAGCGAGCCGACAGACGAACAGATGAATAAAAAGGGAGCGAACTGCTTTGCTGGCTGGCTGCAGCGCTACCAGTCTACTGCTCCTAATAAATATGATTAATACAGCACCAACCCGGGCTAACACACACACACAAACACACACACAGAATCAAAAGCCAGCCATTACATATTAAAGATGTATCGCTACTTACTCCACATAGTAGCTGCCGTAAATGGGGTCATCGATTTTCTCCCAGCCGTACGGAAGCTCTGAAAAAAAAAGAGACAACAAATAGGCAACAGTGAGATGATAATAATGAGGGGCTTGTTTATTCAATGAACAAGTAACACATCGTATTGATCTTTGCAATAGGACATCTTTGTGGAAGAATAATTCTACAGCATAATTTTCACTGTTGGTTTTTAATTCTGGGTTCTCAATTATTATACGAAACATGTTTTTGTCTTATAAGCCCGTTGTTGTACACATGAGAAAGCAATAAAAAACACTTTACTATCGCTATTAGAGTTATTCAGTTTTATTTACTAGCTAAGATGCTGTTGCTGTAATGACGCCCACATTACAACTATAAAGAGTTTAGTGACATGATTCGACCTAAGTGAAAGCTTAGTAAAATATATTTTATTCAAAAGCTCTTTTCACTTTGGCAATCTTCAAAATTATTTGTCGGTTATGAATGATAATAGTTTGGGGCCATAGTTGCCGTCAGGTACACCAACATTTTCACAGATGTCACTGATTAGTTGAATTTCTGTGCTGAAAGGATCTTTATGTATTTAAGAGCTTTGAATGTTGTAATAAATAAATGTCGTAAATACCGTAGATATGGTTCAAGTGAACCTTGAATGGGTTAGTGTGAGTGTAATCGGATAAAAAAGCTTTTGCAAATTTGAACTCATCAAATGTTTCTACTTTCAACTTGCGAAGGCATATTGATCATGCATAAAAAACATATTTGCATATGAATAGGTTTACAGGATAATTTGATTGTTGGTTATTACTAGACTAGCAATTCAATGGTGCACCAGCATGTTAACTGTAACTGGACTTTATGACCAGGGATGTCAAATATTTTATAAAAATCTGTAAGCCCATGATATAAAAACATAACCATATGTTATCAAAGCAACCTGTCTCATTGCTTGATTAAAAGAGGCTACCGGCTCTTTAAAGCTGTGCATCTTATGCATCCCTCTTTAATAAAAACTGAAAAAACTTACAAAATAACACCAAATATCGATAGATGTAGTGGCTGAATTTAAATCAATAGAATATCCATGCTGTCCTTCTCTTCCATGCTGTAAATACTGTGTTTCTGTTGTGTGAACGTTGCATAGATGAAGAGCTTCAACTAGAACATAACACAGACCCTGAGGGCATTTAACCTTCACAGGATCAACTGGAACATTTTCCCACTGCTGTTTAATAGTTTGGCTCCACATGTAACGTGCTAAAGAATGGATGCAATCACTGAGCAATTAGCAACATGACAGTCAATTACTTACATATGACCCGACCAATCGCACACCTCAAATGATGTGAGAGGATTTTGAAGGATATGTATTAAAGTATGAATGCCAATGCTTGAATTTTGAAATAACCCATTTAAAAAAGGGTGAAACTTAATCGTTAAATCGTCTATACAAAAAAAATCACAAAAAAAGTACTTGGTGAAAATGTAATTACTGTTTGTCATCCTTGAAGTTTTTTATGTGGCCCGTTTTTTGTACAGCTGTGTTTTGAGCTATATGCTCAAAATTGTCATGGTAACAGCTTCACAGTGAAAAAGCTAACAGGTTGACGTTTGGTGGCTAATATTTGCTAATTGGTACTAAAGTTTAACACTTAAGTCCAATTGGGGTTGATGGATATGTCAGTTATTTTGCCAATATAACCAAATATTGTGCAAGCTGAACATTTGAAGCTGTTAGTGGAGGGAGAGAGTCAGATGATTACCAAAGTATTACACATTTAGATCTGGGGGAACCATGAATGTCTGTTCGAAATTTAATGGCAATCCATAAAATACGACTTAAAATATACTTATATGTTTTAGTATGGCCACAAGTGGTTGACTGATGGACCAACATTGCCATCCATAGAGCCAGAGACAGTAAGACACTTTAATTGTCCAATTTCCGCAGTGGCCTCTAACTGTTAAAAAGCACTGCATTAATAGAAAGTCTTACATATTTCTGCCCCTCTCTGCCTTGTTCTGTATGTGGATTGCACTGTGCACAACATGCAGCCCCTTTGTTCCCAGTGATCAAAGCCGATCTTCCCCAAACCCCCTCCCAGTCATCAGTCACAACGGACAGGATTTTCAAAGTTGCCCTCTCGTCTCTCCTTTGCCTGTTGCTCACTGACATTACACAACTCTTCAAGTAAAAAAAAATGTCTAGAAGGATATCACCAGTTTTTATTTCCAGGATATATGAGCAATTAGCATATAAAGCGTATTCCCTAATGGAAACGCCTGTGATTTTTTAGAACTGGGTACATATAGAATAGTGTTCCCTGCTCCCCGTTGCAATAGTATCTAAGCTGAATCTAGCACAGGGACAGTGTGTTCTAGTGCAGCGCGGCTTAGAATCAGACCAGCTTTGATTAGTGACAATGCAAACGTTAATCAGGATGAGAGCAGAGATAACAGCAGAGGAAATGCGTCCTAATCGGTCAGGGAAACAACCAAAGGGGGGTGGGGGGGAGGTGGGGTGACTTCCAGTTATCCCAGCAACCTGAGGCTAGTGTAGGGCACGGCTACAGCTTATGGAAGGCAGCCATACACCCAGTACAGTATATGATATACCGTACTGTATGGTCATTGCCATACATTTATTATTACTGCTTGGCCTAGTTTACAGCCTCCATAGATTCCCATCCCAAGCAGTCTTCTCCGACGCAGAGCATTATACTGTATATCAAAACAATGCTGGTGCAATGCTCGGGCACGTGTGTCTGTGTATGTGTGTGTGTGTGTGTGTGTGTGTGTGTGTGTGTGTGTGTGTGTGTGTGTGTGTGTGTGTGTGTGTGTGTGTGTATGTGTGTCATATGCTTCTCTGAACCCCTGGCTGCCCCCAATCCCTTCAAAACAAACTATTAAACTTTCAGTAGGACACACTATTTTTTGCCCAGAACACCCACTTTAAATGCAAACTTACTCGCCACACAAAACAAACACACACACACACACACACACACACACAGACGGTTGTGAGTGATATAACAGAGTGCTGTGAGCGGGTTGACAGCCCAGGGGAATATCTCCAGTGAACACTGCAACATTCCTTAGCCCCATCTCCACTCATTAAATATGAAAGAGAGTGTTTCATGTTCTCACCTTTACTGGGCACCAACACACGTATGCACACACACACACACACACTGTAAAATATGTTTTTAAGAGCTAAGCTCACTGGGGTGGATTACACACACACACACACACACACACACACACACACACACACACACACACACACACACACACACACACACACACACACACACACACACACACACACACACACACACACTTACAGGAATGCATGAGATCAAAGGCCTGTCGTGTATCTCAGTAGTCCTCCAATGAAAAGCGTTCCTATTAAGAACGTCCAAAGGAGGAGCTGCAGGAAGCCAGACATTTCTACGGTTTCAAGAGCAGGGAGAAATGGGAGGTGGACTCGAAAAACCAAAATACACACAATACTACAGGGAGTTTTCTGATGGTTACTATAACATGGTCCCCCTTAAATCGGCATGACGTTGCAAAAAAGGTCATATGAGGAAGAAACATAAGGCCGTCAGATTATCACAGTGATTGCAAACAATCAAACTAGATTATCTAAAAAAAAAGAGGGCAATATTTTGAGGAAAGAAATAAGCCTTCCGCTTTTTGAGTTACGTAAGAAGATTGATATCCCACTGTGTGTTTGTGTGTGTGTGTGTGTGTGTGTGTGTGTGTGTGTGTGTGTGTTTGAGTTTAGAGAGCTAAAGCCAGGAGATGATTAGTTTAGCTTACAATAAGACAAGTTACTAGAACAGCTGGCCTAGAATCTCCTAGAAAAAGGAAAAAAATCCTGACCACCATCGCTGTCTGTCAGTGAGTGAGAGTTAGAAGTGTTGTTTAGCACATTTTTGAACTTTTGTACCGGCTATCAGTTTCCTCTTCTGTTTTCAGCGTCTCTGTTAAGATAAGATACACACTTAAAATGGGAAAATATCACTTTTGATGTAATTGTTTAAAGTGTAAATTAGATGCTACATGCTGAAACATTGGGCAACAGTAGCACAAGTAGAAAAGAGTCTTGAAAGTCAGTGACAATGATGTATAATATGTTTCCAATAAAAAAATTCAAAAGATGATTTGCAGTTAACCTCAATTATGTCTTAACTTTATGGAAACGTTTTCAGCAGCAAGTTACAGCCTTGCTTTAAGGTACACACACACACACACACACACACACACACACACACACACACACACACACACACGCGCACACACATACACACACACACACACACACACACAGAAATGCTGTCACTTTCTCTGAGCAGTGTGCTGATAAATGCTGAACTTAGGGGGATTGTCTCTGCCTGCTCGCTGTTTGTTCACTCCGCTGAGTGCCGTCTATAACCTTTCTGTCAGCGACTTGCAATGAGGTGGAGTGTGCTAACTCCTTGGGACAAGGATAGAGAGTGTGAAAGTGTGTGTGTGCATGTGTGTGTGTGTGTGTGTGTGTGTGTGTGTGTGTGTATGCCATACAAAGCTAGCACTGCTTATCACTGCCATGCCGAATGTGTCCAGGTAGGAAAATGTCAAGCTGGTGTGAAATTTTCAGGTAGGAAGCTCTCTGATGATGGAGCCCCCGGAGCGATTGGGTAAAATGCTTTGCGATTTCTAGCAAGGCCGCAATATCCATCCTTCCATCCAGTCACAGGCGGAGGGCCACTTACCACCAGCAGGAGGCATACTGGCATCTTTCCACCATATTCTTTCCCCCCAGCAATCTCTCTCTCTCTCTCTCTCTCTTCGTCACCTTATTTCCCCTTTTTCACTCTTATGTTTCCATGTCTACCTCTTCCTCCCTAAAGTATATGTCCTCTCATCTCACTCAGTCTTACAGAACAGATTTTTTTTAAAAAGAAGTTTCATGCTCACGACTGTGTGCATTTTTTATTCCGCTTGTTCATATTTGGTGTGCAGGAGCCGGGTGGCAAACCACACATCCTAACCGACACCTTAGGGATAAAACCATGTTCTGTTTCCACTTTTTCATTAGTTTTTCTTTTTCTTCTACTACTTTTGAGGAGCAAACTGAGCCTGAATCAAATCGTTTTCAGCACCTTGAGCCTAGAGAATTAATGTCTTTACCTACTGGACACTGCACCTGGCTTCATTTATCATTCCACCTTTCAATGTAGCAGGCTTTCAAGCGAGTGCCTTTACAGTGAAAAACTTCCCCTCAATTGATTAATGAAAGTTTCTACCGGTCAATACGGTGCACAAAAAACGAAGGTGGTATTTTTTGGGGAGCACTGATTTTGAACACACACACTTGGGCAGCACACTCCAGTGAGATATACAATGTATAGATGGGCTTCTGAACAAATAAATGGTTTTCTGCTGTGGAGGGCAGTGGTGCAAATGATATTACACCTATATACTGCAGAGCCCGTTTTTTTTTTGTAAAAGTCGTCGAACCTCAAACATCTAAACCACAAAGAACTAAATAGAAAAAAAGGGCTTTTGGAAGATGAGGCCTGTACCTTAATATATCAAACGTATTAGTCATTTGTCATATTTTATTATTTGTGAGCCGTATGGTACCTTTATGAAGACAAAGCCAGAGGACCTCACCAAAGGAGATAAAGGTATATTAAATGCAGGCAGTAGCCCTATACTGTATGTGTTTCTGTGGCAGGGAAAGAACCTGCAGCAGCCCGCTTGGTTTAACTCTAACACTAATACACTCAGACCACCTGTGAATTCAATTCCCACCGTGTTCAAAGTGATGAATTGCGGCGTTTGCAGTAAAAAATAAAGCCATTTATTTTTGGGATAAGGGTTCCTGGTCCATCGTGAAAGATCGGTGGAACAATTTTACAGGTGAAAATAAAAACCTTAGCTGAACTTCTGTTGGTAGATGTAACAACCCCTACAGCAGAAAGTAAACACAGCAAAGTGCTTTGTTTTGAATCTTCTATCTCTGTATTCTCAACCCTATTACTTCCTTTTCTCATCAGCCATGTGTAGCATATTAACAGAGCTCAAATTACAGATTGTGAATCAGACATAATACTGATAAACAGTCCAGTACGGCCTATAATTCACAAACTCACATCTCCTGCTCCCTCTCTGGTTAAAGCTGCTACAAGGAACTTTTGAAAATTTCTGGAACAGTCTCATTTTTAACTATGATGATCATAAATTAGATGTTACGGCAAATAATGCTATTTTTTGATATATTTTTTCTTAATGCCTTAGTCATGGGTACGCTCACCAAAGAAAAACAGCTGGCGTAGTAAACACTACAGCTTTTGTCCAAAGGGGGTGCAAGAATGAACACAAACGGAAAGTTCCTCGGAGCACCTTTAACAAGAGAGACATTTTCCAGTGTGTGTGCATGCTATCCTGAAATTAAAATGCACAATCAACAGAGTTTTAAAGAAAAGAACACTGTGTGCCTTGGTTGGGAAGCTAACTGGCGCTATCAGATGTTGCTGCCTGAGCCTTGAGAATGAACTTCTTCTGTTTCACTAGAGGTGGGAGTGGGGCAGAGAATGAAAGGTTGTTTAAGGGACAGAGGCTGATTATCTTGTGTGTGTATGTGTGTGTGTGTGTGTGTGTGTGTGTGTGGAGGCGAGTGCGACTGGGCTCCTGATTAATGGTGTGCCCCTCATCAAGAGCAGTGTTGCCAGATCTCACAATAAAAACAAGCAATCAGGGCCTATAAAAAAAACAAGCCCGAAAGAGGCAACCTCTGTGAACCTATATTTATACATCCATGTTAAACACATCATATAGCATATAATAAAGTTAATCTAGTCCATCCTCTACAATCAAAAAACTATAAAATAGCGGACTCTGCAACTGTGATCAAGAGGTGTGATCCACAACAACAAAGAGAATGCTGAGAGTTTTGATTGGCTTTGTGCATAACGGACACACATGTTTTTGCACACTGGTAAGACAATGTCCAAACCTGTCAATGGATTCACACTATTGCACAGATATAAAGTGTACACTGACATATGAAGAAGGGGAGTGCTAGCAAGTAGACATGGATATATAAAAAAAAAATTGGTTTAGGATCATTCTGCATTGCAAATGTTTTACAAGGACGCAAATGCATTCACTACATTTGTCAAACATCAACAAAAGGAGCGCGTGTTTGTTTACAAGTAAAAACTCCATGGGGCACTTTTAATTGGGAACCATGATGCAACACTTGCAGCGATCTTACACATTCATGGCATATCCCAATAAGGTCTCGGTCACTATATCTGCAACAGACTGTAGGATAACACAATTTGAGACATACAGTATCTGATGCAATATTATAAGAAAATCAAATGTAAGCAGCCACGCAGTGTCAACTTGCATCATAATTCTTCTGCACAAAGTGGCACATTTTATCTAACTTAATTACTAGCGATCATAGAGAAACATCCATGTTAAATTTGCTGCAACCTAAATGGGGGAATGCAGATATTGTATAACCATATACATTAAATATGTATATATAAGGCATGTGCACTGGAGCTACTGTCTGTAAAAAAACAAGAGCAAGAACAACTTATTAACAGAACTTTGAAAGGACATTTGGAGACTGGGACGCACTAATAGTTTACTTATGAAGACTTCTAACTTCTGCTTGCCTTCTTACCATCTCTGGTGGTACATGAGGTAAACATGCTCAGTGAGTGCATATGCTCCATCATACCAATGGCTGTCAGTTATTAATCATATGGCTAATTATCTGGGACAGGGTTTGACATAGATGGATGCAGTGCAGATTTATTATGTCATATTTTTCACATCAAGGCTCGTCAGATGGTCTATGAATAGTCAATGCAGAAGCCATGACTTGGGAAAGCAAATCAGTTAATTGCGTCACTTGCTGCCAGTGTTTTCCTCTTCCTCCATTTCAATGAGCTACTGTTTTCTCCACAACTTTCTTTTTACTTTTTTTTAAATGCACCCGTGTTGTGGATAGAAATGTGTGTCCTTACATCACCTCTACTGCAAAAGTCCCGGTCTTCTCTGTCTGAGAGAGGAGACAATAGTTAAGCTCCAAAAATAAAAATTGGGTTCTAAAACGAGAGTCACAAGCTTGTGGCTTATCAGGACATTCCAGGGACAGAAGGAGACGTACCCAACCGTGACCTGGCACCTTTTTTTTCCCCCTCTGTCCTCTTTTGCTTTGGCCTCCAAAAGTTCTGCTTTATTTGGCAAGCGCTGTGTGAAAAACACTTCCAGCTGCAAATAAAAACACAACATTTTCTTCTTTTTCTTCTTAATTTCCACAACTATATTTAACCGTGTCCTCATCACTGTGAGGTCAGGAGGGGAGCAGAGAAAAGTGCTACTTGTATGAGACCCTTTTCATGAGATTTAATATGATCATAATGTGGAGTAGTGGTAAAGTAGCTTGCCTTCTGAATGATACTGATTATATCATATTATGTGATAAGGTTAATTAAATTCAATACATTTCTTACTCAATAAGAGTCCAAAAATATACTGACGAATAAAATGAAAAGAAGTCTGACATGTTGGTAAACTATTGGAGCAGTTAACAAATCGAAAAAAAATACAAATTATTATTATTTTTTTTACATTTCTTAACGTGAAACTGCCTTGCAAAATATGGATGGAATCTTCTATCACAAAGTGTATGTGCAGTAATTGTAATTGTGCAGTCATTTTTCTAGAATATAACACCATTGGATGGTTGATTATTTAATAAGACATAATAATTAAAAATCACCTGAATTATCAAGCACGTTTATAATTTATGGTGTAATTCCTCTATGAGCTTCAATACAAAAAAGATTCAGCTTCTCAGAGGTGAATATTTGCAGCTTTGTTTGGGAATGTTGGATGGAAATATTTGAATACTTATATAAACAGTATAATATGACATATGAAAATAATTAATAACAATGCCTTAGTCCATCTATCCACACTTTGCAATTTCCCCAGCCTGTCTGTGGCATTTAGCACCAAGCTTCTTCATTCCCACTGAAGTTGTAAATCATTAACACAGTTCATGAATATAAATATAATATAATTTCATTTGAAAAAAAAGGCTCAGTAATTTCCTAAAACGCCTTGGCACCGTAGTTTATAGCAAACATTACTCAACCAGGAGTACATTTGTTAGGGACTATTTTTAGCCATGGATTAATACATATTTGGTGCTATAGTGAGTATCAACAGCAGGACGGTGTGTGTGGCTATAAACTACGGTGGCCATGTTTGTGGCAATGAAGGAACATGTCACCCATTTCATTTGTATGTGTTAGTTAAATTCACTCTTGGGTTTTGAACTTAAACTGAAGAAAAACTGAATATTTACAACTTTTACTAAAATGTAACTAAATTTACCAAGACAAATCTCAAATCAACTATTAATCATGATTATGATTTTATATGGATTTATTGCTCAACTTTACTTAGTTTATCAGTTTGCTTGGTTGCAGTCAAAAAATACAGTGCGCCGGATACTCACTCTGACAGCTAATTCAGCGTACGAACACACACACGCACACACACACATACACACACACACACACACACACACACACACACCTGCCACAACAGAGTCTTTAGAAATCCTCCTCCCAATCTCCAGGCCTCAGGCATGCTCTGGTGGGGATGTTCTCCAAATACACCCATCAATCATACTGCAGACAGCTCCGCCTGTCCCTACCCGCGACTCCGCTTGCGACTGCCGCAGGAGTCTCAAGGTGAGGGAGGGCGATGCGTCCCTCTTCCCACTATAATAACTCACCTGTAGGACTGCAAACACAAGCACACACACACACACACACACACACACGGTGGAAAGAGTGTGCACTCATCATAAACATCCCTCTCTAAGGTCCCACTGACTGGCCTTATAAGGACAACAGAGGAGGAACTTTGCTTCGTTAAGTTAAGTTATCTTTATTAGTCAATGTACATAAGGCACATTGAAATTCATCTTTTCGCCTATCCTCTCTCAAGTTACCACACTTCGGAGGGGGGTCAGAGCGCAGGGTCAGCGATGGTACAGCGCCCCTGGAGCAGTTTGGGGGTTAAGTGTCTAGCACAAGGACACAATGGTAGAGATGGTGGGCACTGTAGATGTAATACCAGCCACCACTAGTTTTACATCAAACCATCGACCTTGTGGTGACTAGTTGGCCCCCTTTCCTCTAGGCCATCCTACCACCCTGTAGCATCAATCTGGACACAAGTGATGAAGCATCCCGAGGAAAACTCCAAAAAACACACACACTCAGGAGGACATCTTTTTTTAACTTCAGAAATGAGAGAAGAAAGGCGAGTGAAAGGCGAGCTCCCGGTATTCCCACTGCAAAGAGGACAAGAAGGGACAGTGAGCCCAAACGCTGGCCTGTGTGAGAGAGACGATAATAACTTTGTCTCTTTGCCCGTGAAGCTGCTCCACACACACATGACCAGAATGTAATTACACTTCTTGGTCCGGTGAAGTGCCGTCTGCTGGGACTGGGACACACACACACACACACACACACACACACACACACACACACACACACACACACACACACACACACACACACACACACACACACACACACACACACACACACACACACACACACACACACACACACACACACACACACACACACACACACACACACACACACACACACACACACACACACACACACACACACACACACACACACACACGAGAAAGACTGAAGGGGCCCTCGAATGTGATTAGAATCCTTAAAAAACCTGAGCAATCTTCAAATCCCTCCCAGTGTCTCCGTTCAAGTGCATACGGTGTAGTGTGTGTGTGTCTGATTTCTGCTAGGATAGGACGCTGCTGTCATCTGATGAAATGTGTTGAAAGAGTGACGGAGAAACATCTGACAGTTTGGTCTGATTGTAATTCACTCATCAAGGAGGGGGGGGGGGGGATACTCACTATACCTGCTGAATAAGTAAAGAACCGAGTACAGGCTCGCTCAGGGTTTGAATTTTCCCCAGCCAACAAATATTTGGCAGGAAAGAAAGAGAGAGAGAAAAAAAAAACTTTTAAGGAGGGTGAGAGTGGGGAGGAACAAATAGCAAACAGCCAGTTTTCTGTAAAAAAAAAAGCCTGTCCTAGTTCTTTTCGTCTACCGCAAACAAAAAAGGAGAGACAGAAGGACAGGAGGGAGGGGTTGGATATGACGGTAAAAGAGAGAGAGGATGTGAGAAAATATGGTGGTAGAAATACAGAGTGACTTATGTAACTGCAAGGCGTCTGTGATGCCAACGGCTGCGTCTTCACTGGCGCTAACCCTTTGAACATGCACCAAGCAATGAGCGCGCTACATACACCAAACACACATTTCTCTGGTATACTGTGACAGAATCCTCTTGTATGCGTTTGCGACTGACGTTAGAACATGAGAGAGAACAAGTTGCCTTTACCAGCGGTGAAGAAGACTTTTACTCAAGTGCTGCCATTAAGTTGTTGTGAATTTACTTTACTTTACAATGTATGGCCTGTTTGAGCAGTCGTTGCCATCTATCTATCTATCTATCTATCTATCTATCTATCTATCTATCTATCTATCTATCTATCTATCTATCTATCCCTTACGATGTATGGTCTGTTTGAGCATTCATTGCCATCTATCTATCTATCTATCTATCTATCTATCTATCTATCTATCTATCTATCTATCTATCTATCTATCTATCTATCTATCTATCTATCTATCTATCTATCTATCTATCTATCCATCCATCCATCCATCCATCCATCCATCCATCCATCCATCCATCCAATAACACTAGCACACACAAAGTTAATTGCTGAGATCTGGAAAACGCTTCCTCATTGCCCCCAAAAGACATCTAATGACTATAGCACTTTTGACTTGGTCTGTATTGTGCGTCTGTGTGTGTTTTCCCTCTTCACTCCCTAACCCACTTAATACTGTAGCTCTCTCCTGCCTCTTGTCCCAGTCACAGCTCACAGACTCCACCCCTGCAATCCTGTTAGCATTTATCAGAGCGTGGCTCAGGTCCAAAACACGGAAACACACACACACACACACACACACACCTAGCCTTTCGTCCAACCAATCAATACCAAATTTACAGAGGCAGCTTTTCTCTCCAGCCGAACTGAACTCAGCCTCCCCCGAGTAAGGCTGGTGCTATATACCGGTGCTGTGGATGTTTCCGAAAGGGAACAATACGCAAACCCTTTAAAACTAGGAACGTACTTTTAAGTGCTGACGGTCCAAAAGAAGCACATACTGAACTAATGGGTAAATACAGAGGAGATCACACTGCATGACAGGAAGACTAAATGGTAAATGGACTCCACCTACAGTATATCGTGCTTTTTCACTGACTTTCTCAGGCTCAAAGTGCTTTACATTGGGCGGCTGTAGCGAAGCGGGTCGGGCGGTCATCCACTGGAGTGCAGGGTCGGTGGTTCGATCCCCCGTCTCCCCGCCACATGTGGAAGTGTCCCTGGGCAAGACACTTTATCCTGTAATTGCTCCCAGTAGTTAGCTTGCCCCCTGCGTGGTAGCTGCTACTATCAATGTGTATAAATCACTGTAAAGCTTGTTGGGTCTGTGAAAAAACAGTGCTATATAAGTGGAGTCCATTTACATTGTTTTTGCCTCATTCACTCATTCACACACATTCATACTCATACCATGCAGAGTGCAAGCTTACCATCGGGATACATTTGGGGTTCAGTGCCTTGCCAAGGGACACTTCTATGTGACAGGAGGATAGAACCACCAACCATGCAATCGAATGGACAAAAGACCCTATCAGCTTAGCCACAGCCGAAAAAGCTAACCGCTAACATTTCTAGTATAAGAACAAGAAATCTTGTTCCTCAACTTCATGATGGATAAGTTTAGGGATCGCCAATTACAAATGGTTTTTACTAGGAACATGAATGTGTGCACCAAACTTGAGATATTTCAGTCCGAACCAAAGCGGTGGACACTGCAGTCTCATCAACAATAGAAAAACAACGTGATTCTTTATTTTTGCTGCAACTTAAGACAAAAGGCAGAGACATAACAAAGGCAGATTGGGGGCCCTCACACTTCACAGAATCATTTGTTTCCCTATAGACACGAACTTAGACAGAATTGGATGGACTACTTGATCCAACGTTGGGCCAATAAGCAATGCCACTCATGTGTACACTCACTCAACAGACCTGCTGCAGCCACCATTAAGCAGCAACTACTCTCCCTCCAGCTAGGGGACTAAGCGGATTAGTCAACCCAACCAGATCAATACTACCAAATCCTCACAAATATCTGCACATCTCCTCTCGTGGAGCGCCGTCCCTCTGTGGATAAATAGGATTGGAAAAGTGCTGAAGATAAAAGCGCAATCTCATTTTCAGTCAATTCCTCAGAGGTCTCTCTCTCTCTGTCTTTGTGTCTATGTCATTTCATCATCTTGGCAATGTCTCTCTCCCTTTAATGTCCAATGAGAGGGGAAATGGGGAGAATCAGCGACTAGACAAGAAAGTCTTCAGAATAAGAACTCAAGATAGGGGAAGGTAATTGTTTTGGAAGGACAAGACAGGCAACGTGTCAACAGGAAGCAGTCCCCATGTTTAATGCCACACACACACACACACACACACACACACACACACACACACACACACACACACACACACACACACACACACACACACACACACACACACACACACACACACACACACACACACACACACACACACACACACACACACACACACACACACACACACACACACACACACACACACACACACACACACACACACACACACACACACACACAGCAAATGTTTTCAGACATTCAGGTACCATTGCTCTCGTAGTCTCACTCCATTTTCCTGCAGTCAAATACTATCTGCAGATACCTCTTCGCATCCCCCCCCCTGCTCAATGTAGCAAACGTGTAGAGGAGATTCAGATATTACCAAGTACGCTGTCTTGTGAAGTTGTGTATTTTTAGAATTTGACATATACCTTCCTGTACTCATCAATGCCGTGAGTAGGTGAATTGATTTGTTGATTGACATGAAAGTAATCTACAACACCTTGATGAATCGCATTTGCCAAGAGGCAGATGTCAGCATGCTAACATTTGCTAATTAGCACTAAACGCAAAGAACAGCTGAGGATGACAGGGTTTGTGATTAGCCCTGCGTTTTCATGATCATGGTGTTTTCGATACTATTGGATATTGAATGTTTTTTTTGGTTTGAGAGTGTTGGTTGGACTACAGATGAAGTTTGATTTGCATAACCCTTGATTTTGGGAAGTTGTGATGGACATTTTTCATGATTTTTATTTATGAGGAAAATCAGACATAATCAATTTAGTTTTGAAAGGAAGCTAAAATTATTTATTGTGTTTATCCGTGACAATAATAAAAAAATAAAAATAAAAGAAATATATATATATATATACAGTGTTTCCCCCAGCGCTTTATAGCTAAGGCGGCCGCCTTAGCAACGCCAGCCCCCCGCCTTGACTACCAACCACCCCCCCAAAAAATAAAAATAAAAAAATTATTTATTTTTTTTATTTTTTTTAAGTGCTGCACAATTAATGTACTAGCAAGCGCGATGTGTACTTATACATGGTCATAACTGCGCGAAAGGCCGCGATTTGCGGTAAAAAGCATGTCTCCAAGCGTTTCTCTATCAGCTGCTGTGTCCACGGCTTTGTGCGCGCGACCGTACTGCACCGCGCGACTACGGCATGCACGCGGGAGAGTTAAACGAGCAGAAGCAAACCGACATTTAACTGGTGGCGATAATAAACGCGGTGCAGTTCTATGGGGATATTTAGCTGAACAGAAAGAAGTGCTCTGCAAAGCTAGAACAGTTTAAGACTCCACATCACCGTGGGCAACACAACCTATCTCAGCTCAGACAGCGCAGAGAAAAGTTTGATGAATGCATGAGAGTGATGGTCCAGCCAAGTTTCAGTAAGTGTTTACAGAAGTGCCACACTGTTACTGTCTTTGACCTTTGGAGAAATGTATTTAGTCATTTTAAGGGGAAAACACATTGTATTTATTATTTCAACTATTGAGTTATTTTTCAAACAGCCTGCTAGTGTAGGCCAAGAAGATTTATTTTCTGAATTTTCAATGCTGCTTTATTTTTACGTTTTAAATTTGGAAATACATGTTAGAAAACGACCAATAAACTCTGTATTTAAAAAGAAATCAAGCAAGTAGGCTAAAAACAACCATTAATGAATTATAGGCTGTCGCATCACAATAGGCCTATTGTCCACAATAATCGCACAACAGCCCCCCATCCAAAAAGGAACTTTAAAGTTGAATTTTCACTTTTATGTGCATACACATGTTGAGTGTATGGTCCATTATTTGTATTTAGTGTGTCTGTATAGTATTGCACCAAAACAGTAGAGGTTTTCTTTAATTGTGCTTTGTACTGTCTGCATGTTTGCACATAATTTGTACCTGCACATAGCAAACAAAATTGCACAACTGTAAGGTCAGTGTCTGTTGTATTGAAATTAACAGTTTATTTCTTTACTGCGCATTGGCATCTTTGAGCAAAATACCCCCCAAATTTTCGCCGCGGCGCCTCCAATGACCCAGGGCAGTGACCACCTTGACTAAGCCATTTTCTGGGGGAAACACTATAATATATATATATATATTGTGACATTTTGTTGCAGTGTCTGTCCTACAGTCCCACACACACCTGACAGGTCACAGGCAAGGTTGAGAGTAATTGCTTGACCTCGAAGAGCACTTGTTTGTCCGTCTCTCTATCTGGAAGTGTGTGTGTGTGTGTGTGTGTGTGTGTGTGTGTGTGTGTCTGTGTGTGTGTCTCTCTCTCTCACTCTCTCTGTGTGTGTCTGAGAGCCAAATGTATTTTTAGAGAAACTCTATCCGTGTTGGTTACGTGTTTACCAGAAACACTCAAACGCCCCCCGTCCTTAGCCATGAACATACACCAAAACACCCACACACACTCAAAACAACAACTGTCATTTCTCATTTGCTGTGTCTGTCTATCTCCAGTCCTTTCTACTGAGCTCCACACTAGCCCCAGACTGTCTATAACTCAGGCGATAAATCAATTTCTCGGTCCCACTCATAAAGAAAAGACAAATGGGGTACAGAGGAGAGGGAAGGTGAACGCTGCATTGACATACACCCTTTCTTTTTGGTGTGTGTTTGCCGCGTGTCTGAGTGTGTGTGTGTGTGTGTGTGTGTGTGTGTGTGTGTGTCTGTGTGTGGGCGGGTGAAGGACACTCCACATCTCTCTCTCTCTTTTTCAGCTGAGAATAAAGAAGTCTTTGTAACCCCCAGTATTTATGTGGACCTGAGCTTCACCCACAGACAAACATGTCACCCCCCACCCCCCCACACACACACACACGCACAAAGAATATAACCACACAACTCAAAAAAATATCCTACGTCGGCAAACAGTCTTGCGAAAAACAAAAATGAAATCATCTCGCCACGCATCTTGTTCAGATATTAAAAGGCAATCTTATTAGAGTGCTGTCGGAGGAAGTTGTACTATAGAAAATAATGAGAGGACACATACGCGGAGTGAAAAGATCAGAAGAAAAGAAGAAGAAAAAATATGAGATAAAAGGAAAGACACGCAGTACTCACCATCCTCTTTGCATTCCTCTGGCGGCTTTGCCTTCTTGGCTAGCCGCGGGTCCAGCCACGATGTTGTCTTGGTGTTGTGGCTGTGGAGAGAGACAGCAGAGAGAGAGAGAGAGAGAGAGAGAGAGAGAGTGAGTGTGAGAGAGAGTGTGAGAGAGTGAGTGTGTGTGATAGATGGCAAGAGAGAGAGAGAGAGGAGACTTGGCACAAACAGCGAAGGAGGTTGGGTGGATTAATTCGGCCGGAGAATCATTTTCAAAGAGAAAAAATATCAGACTCCTTCTCGTGTGCCTGCCTGCCTGCCTGCTCTCTTGGAATGAGGTGACGAGATAGACGCTTTTACAAAATGCCAATCGATACTTTTAATTTGCTTACTTAGCAGGCAGAGACACACGGGGGAGGAGGAGGAGGAGAAAGGGCACACAAATGGGGGGATAGAGAGCGGGTGACTGAGGGGAACAGCTGTGAGCTTGGCACACTGGTCCACCAGAGCCTTTAAGGCAGAGAGAACTGGAGCTAGATCACATACAATGGTGTGCGCCAGGGGAAACTCGATGCATCTCCACCGCTTGTCTGAAGCTCCTGAGCCCACAATGGCCTCCCTGTGTGTGTGGGTGTGTGTGTGTGTGTGTGTGTGTGTGTGTGTGTGTGTGTGTGTGTGTGTGTGCGCAAAGTGACTACAGTAAGAGAAAAAACCGAGGTGAGAAGATGAAGGAAGAGGATGCAGTAAAAGAGGCCTCCCTTTGTATCTTGGTTCTTTTTCGATTCTTTCAACTGTGAGCGTATTTCCCCAAAGGAACACATTAAAGAGAATGTAGAATATAGGAAAGCATAAAAGTCATATATAAAATATGAATCTATAAAGATTTCATAAGCTGCAATAGTTATGTAGTTTTTTTTGGGCTGGTTGGAAGCAGAAGAACAAGCTGGAAAACAACATTTTATCACTTTATGAAGTTGTCATGGATGGTGCGAGGGTGATGGCAAACAGCTTGATGCATCCGGCAGATATGGAGCAAAGCTAGCTTTTATTTTGAAGTTCTTTTCCGTATTAAAATCAATTATTAATTATTATTAAGATTATAAGATCTGTTTTGGTATCCATCATCTCCAGTGGTCAATATATGTATGTTCAGCTGCTTTAATAGCTGTTAAAAAAATTCTACACCAGCTAGTTGCTAGCTTTTTCTGGGCTGCTATTTGGTTCTGGGTGAGTTGCTAATACGGTCACAATGACAATGCTATTATGCAAGCTAAAGACAATTCCCTTCAGCATTCATAAACCAAATATTTATAGGAGAATTTCAATTTTTTTGACTTAATGCTGTTGCTCTGTGGTAAGTTAAGGGGATCACCAAAAGTTATTACAGTTCACCCCGACTGGAACAGGACTGACTGGATTACATTTCATGGTACTCCATCCAATATTTGTCAAAACATTTCGAATCCAAACTGAAAATGTCAACCTCGTGGTGGCACCATGGTGTTGGAATATGTCAGTGGATGAGAGAAAACTTAAACCTTTGACCTTCTATTCCATCAGCCCCACTTCCCACTGTGTTTCAAAGGCATTCCACCCTTTCCTTCGCTCTTCCCTCGTCTCTTCTAGTGCCATCCATTACTATTTATAGTAGAAACATCTAGTGCTACTCCCTCTCTCTTTCTTGTCCTCCCCCTCACCTCTTCATTTTCAGCCCCTACTATTTTTCAATCACTATCACTTTATTCTCATTCCAACTCCCACCATTCCACCCCTTGGCTGCTTCACTTTATAGGGGCGGCAGGTAAACGAATTGATCTGCTATGGAATGCAATCAAAAGGGAAGCGTCCTTTCTGCAACCCCGTTCACTTTGGCACCACATCACATAGACCCCAGATGCAAAAACTTGAAGCTACAATTTCAGTGGGCTAACTGGCATTAGCTGTGTAACGTGCTTGATAGGAGGCAGTGAAGGGAATATAAAAGGTGGAGTCAGTGATTCTGGAGAATGTTAGTTGGCAAGATCCCTTTTTTTGTTAAAATCAGTGAATATCTCTATCTCACGATCCACTGCATCTCCGTACTGTGTGTGTGTGCACTGAAAAAATAAATCCATGTTAATACACATCCTAGGCTCTGTAAAGTGGCATCTTGTTAGCTACGTTGGGCCCCCATTTGTTTACCATAATCATAACCCATAAACATCATATAATCACTGCTATGGATAATGTTAGCCCTAATGACTGAAATGATGTATTTATGCAATAAAACCTTTTATAAAAGCAGACTCGTTTTCTATGTCTTTGCTTATGGCTACATTAGTTGATGCTATACATACAATAACGCATGTCCAAATGCACAAACAGTTCCCTAGCGACCAGTACAATAAAAAATTAAACGCACAGCGAGTCCATTATTGTGCTTGTAAGAAAGAATCACCTCCACGGTTTTTACTGAAGCTGTTAAAAAGCTAACAACTCCAATGAATTAAACTTGTATAACAGAGTTCAGTTTAGTAAGGCATTTCTGGGGACCTCCAAATCTCATTAAACCACAAAGCATCAATTATGGTCTTTGTGTGTGTGGTTGTGTGTGTGTGTGTGTGTGTGTGTGTGTGTGTGTGTGTGTGTGTGTGTATGTGTGGGTGTGTTTGTTCAGGTGTGTGTGTTTCTGTGGGGAATATATAGAAGTAAATTAAGATGTAACCTAACTCTAATCTACTACTCATTTAGGCTCAATTTAATTTAGTTTTGGGAGAATTAAAATACAAACTCACTGGAGGGGGAATCTTCCTTGCGACGACTAGAACATGCTGTGAAAATTCACATTGGCTGTATGTTTTTACAGTTTTTTTTAAACGTTTGTTCATGAATACATCAGTAAAGGCAGGGAAGATGACGAGTGCTACTATGTTAACAATGCGGTTTCCAAATATATTCGAAATACTTGGCTTCTAATCAAATGCAATCAACACATTTGTTAGATCTCTCACAATGTCTTTTGTCGAGTCAAAAACTAAATGTAAACAGACACTTTGTTCATTTGCAAGTAAACTCCACAGGGGCCCCTTAAAAAAAAGGCATCAACATAATGGAACATTTAGCAGCACAACAGACACATATTTCTACCCAGAAAAACAAAACAAAGCTAAAAGTGAAATACATATTCAGAAACATGATAGAAAAATACAGTAACTTAAAATGGATGCTAACATTGACATAACAAGGCAACTATCTGCTAACAACTTCACCATATAAGATTTATAAAGTTATAAATCACCATAAAAATCAATTAAAGATGCAGTGTGTAGAATTAATTGGCATTATTTCAGAACAGACTTGGTAGAAATGGAATATAATATTCATAAGTGTGTTTTAAATAATGTATTATCACTATTCTTGTCCTTGAAAGCCACTGTAGCTTGTTATTCGAAAGCGGCGGGGTTACCTAGGAAGATTTGCATTCTAGAACTTTCCCCACTAGATGCCACTCAATATTCAGATATTACACACTGCACTTATTGAATAGTCTCTCAAAGCTGTACTTACAGAATTATTTCGGCAAAGTTTCATAAACACACAGGAGTGCCAAAAATATCCAGTTTAGATATACTGTACATAGATATGACAGTCCTGTTGATTCCAGTATATTTAAACATGACACTTACTCTATGAAGTAGACCTCTCCTTTCTCCGTGTAGGCCATCTCCCAGTTGTCTGGCAGGATCCCCAGCTCGTCGTTTTCCTCCAGTTTGGGCACTGTCATTTTGGGTGACAGTCCCTGGTCTTTGGGCTCCTCTGTGGAAGCCTCCGCCGGGCTGTTCTGGGGAGCCACGTCCCCCGAGGCGTCTGTGCTCTTGTCTTCATGTTCGCTGGACTCTATAAAGGTGACAACAGTACAGGATGAGTCAGTGTACAACATTTTCACATAGGCAGGCAGGAGAAAGGGGGATGAAAGAAAGTGAAAGGTAGGGATGGGGCCGATCCAATATCGGTATGGGGTCCGATATGGCTGCATTCTACGCATCGGATATCGAACTCCGAGTTTAAAAGAAATACATTTAAAAATATATACATATAAATAAACTATGAAAGAAATGTTTAATTTCAGACCATAGCTATGTGATATAGCACACATGTATATTAGAATTTAGCAAATCAAAAGTTGAGTTCTGATGCTCTTCAAACCGTTCAAAGCAGTTCAGATAAACCAAAATGCATTTGTCTATATTTGTTGCTCTTTAAATTAGAATTTCTGTGTTGCTTAAGCCTTCCTTACCTTACACACATCACCACCAACAAAGAAATGTATAATAATTATGATATCAGACAGTATCAGTATACATCTGATATATCTGATATACAAAACCCAGATATTGGAATCGAAATTGGACTAAAAAATAGTGGATCTGTGCATCTCAGAGGTGAAGTTAAGAAGGAGGGAGACACACCAACCCCGGACTTTTCAAGAGATTGATTGAAAAGCCCTGGGTTAGGGTGTGGGGGCCGATACAAAGGGAAAGAATGATTTAAAAAAAAGGTTGAGGAGTAGAAGCAGCTACTCGGGACGGGGAGGGGGCGGGGGGGAGGAGAGCGAGGTAAAGGCGAGAGAGAGAGACAGAATGATTGAGGTTAACAAGACAGAAAGAGGAATAAAGTAGAGGAGACAATAGAGATTGAAGGGAGCTGGGCTGCGATGCCCCAGTTTGAGTTGTGGCCGGCAGTGTGTGAATGTGTTAGGAGAGAGAGAAAGAGAGAGAGAGACAGACCAAGAGAGAGAGAGAGAGAGAGAGAGACAGACCGAGAGAGAGAGAGAGAGAGAGAGCGATGGTGTGCATGGACGAAAGGGTGAGAGATTGTACGTGTGTGTGCTTCCTATAGGGGGGAAGTGGGGTAGGGGAGACAAATGAGGGCAGGGGATTCAGAGATAATCTATGGGAGGGGAAAAAAACGAGGAAGCTATCTGCTTAGATCACAGACCCTGCTGTGCTCTTATCGACCCCCCACCCCCCCCCCCCACCCTTCCAGCTCTCCTGGACAGCCAGTCCCACACACACACACACAGTCCATCCACGGAGACAAAACTCGCATGCAGCCACACTTTGAAACATCCAATCATGGCTCACAGCACAGATCCACAGCCTCTCGCTTATCAAGAAACTCCACAACAAACAGTAGGAAGCAGTTAGCAATGTTTCCTGTCTGGGTGTGCAATTTGTCTTAGGAGCTAACGTCCACTGTCTGCATCAACTGGACTAGATGTAGATAATAATGGAACAGTGGGATTTTCCCCCAGCAGTCATTCCTACATAAAGTCTCTAGACCAGTAGTAATTGTGTCTTCGATTTAAGGCCCCAGGGCTTTTTCATATGTATATTCTTACTGTATAAATGGGCTTTTATCTCATTTTCAATGTGCCTTTAAATAACTTGTTTTATTTATTTATACTAGTATACTAGTAGTACTTATAATATGTATCTCCTTCTTTGTCGTTCATATGTTATCTCTGTGTCTTTCCTATTGTGATGCTAAGCATTTTAAGCATTCAGAAAAATGTCATATAAATAAAAGTTGTATTACCATATTAATATAACAGGATACATAAAACGGAATATCAGTAGATAATATGCATTTCTCTCGTAAATGAAGAGTCCTACCTTCTTTGAGCTCCTTGCCGTAGTAGGACAACCAAAATCTCATCCTTTGACCAAACGTCCTTTTCCCAAAACAACACCTGGCTATAACAGTTCCTTAAAGGTTGTACTATACATACGTCTATAAAAATAGCAACAATATAAATGGTAAATGGTAAATGGACTTGACTTATATAGCGCCTTCTAGCCGATATAGAGAAGTAAACTGCTGGCACTGACTGGGTGTCAGAACCCTCTGGACTTTCATGCTGTTCTGACTAATGTGAGAGACTTGATTGTCCTGAGGCCTTCAAAGGCAGCTTAGAAAGTCACAGGACCGAAGCATGGTTCTGGATTTGGAATCACACAAATAATCAAACTCATAAAGCCCTCTTTTATGATGCCGTTTGTCATGTGATAATGGGTTGCAATCAAAGGATTTGTGTGTGTATATGTGTGTGTGTGTGCGTGTGTGTGTGTGTGTATGCATGAAATATTATGTTCATACATGTCTTAGTCAGTAACTCCTTCTGAATGACATTGTTGAAGGCAAATATGTGTACAAAAAAATGTCCTTTCAATATCTGGAATAGGAACAAACTCAAGAGATTCGGCCTTGTTGCGTGCTTTGTTAGACGTCACATTTAGCAGTATTTTGAAAATTTGTAGAGTGACGATAAGAGTGGTTTGGACAGGAATGATTCACAAGTGGGACGAATCATTTAATAAATCAGTCCTCGGTGATTTTCAAAAAAGCCTTCATGATGTTGATGAATTGGAGGGCAATAGACAGTATGTGTGTGTATGTGTGTGTGTGTGTGTGTGTGTGTGTGTCTGTGTGTGTGTGTGTGTGTGTGTGTGTGTGTGTGTGTCTGTGTGTGTGTGTGTGTGTGCGCTCTCTGGACTAAAGAGACAGTGCTCGATGATGCTACCTCATGAATGATATCATGAGAGAGCGACAGCACTGACGTTTTTAATCATAAGTGAACTATACTTTACAGTTTACATAACGGGTCATAATGAAATTTGTGTAACCAATTAAACCTGCTAATGGGCCATAAAACAATTTTCCTATAAAATCCATGTTAAAGCAATCTGTTAAACTTTGTCTCTGTATCTGTTGCTAGGCGACCAGTCTAAAAAGGAGCCTGTTGCTATGACTAAAACAACACACTATCGACTGGTACTCTCAACTGTAGAGTGACCTTAAAAACCCTTAGCTGTTATGACGAGGCTTACGGTTCAAGCGACCTCTGCCTCTGTGCCTGTGATGCTGGTTGTTGGGGGGGGGGGGGGGAATGCTGACCTGGGGTGACGGCGACACCGTTTCCGTTGACGATGGGTCTCTCCTCCTCCTCCTCCTCCTCCGGTGTCTCCATGCCGGGCTTCTCCATGTTGCTGACCGACTTGTTCCTCTTCCTCTTGCCCTCGGAGCTGGGTCTGGCGCCCGGCAACAGCTGCTCCGTTACATTGAGCAGCAGACCGCTGGGCTCGGCCGGAGGCTTCGGGGTGCCGTAAAAGTTTTCTGCAGAACAGGGGAAAGGGAGGAAGAGTTATGGTAAATGGTAAATGGACTCCTCTTATATTGCGCTTTTTCCTATTTTTCAGGCACTTTAAATTGTTTTGTACACATTCACCCAATCACCCACACACACATTCATACACCGTTTGCAGCAGCTACCACGTAGGGTGCAAGCTTGAACTTGGGGTTCAGTGTCTTGCCCGGGGACACTTCAACATGTGGCTGGGAGACGGGGGATTGAACCACCGACCCTGCAACCCAGTGGCTAACTGCCCAACCCGCTTTGCTACAGCCGCCTCAAATGAGAGACAAGTTTTTAGAGACATTCATTTCCTTGTGTCTACAGTGTAACAAGTCAATACCTCATCTTATGACAAACCCACAAGGGCATATAGGATTTCAAAAATAAAATCTGCCTTTCCTTTACATTTTCCTAATACAATATTCAATGTACATAAGGGAAAGGGGAGCAAGACGAAGGGAAAGAGTGAAGAACAAGAATACAGAAAATAAGCCAACAGAGTAAAGATAGTCAGGATGAGGGAACTTTAAATAGGAAGTCATAGGAGGTTTGTGACAAGACCATGGTACCAGCTACAGGGAGGATGAGGAGACATCCTGTTCCATGTTGAAGCCAGTTGATCCATGAACACACAAGCTCGGGGCTCCTGAACGCATCATGTCTTACAACATTACAGCACTAATCAGGTCAGCGGTGCATATTTGCAAACAGACACACACTTCATCTTGAACATATTCAGGGAATATCTCATGCTTCCAGTTCTTGCATCTTCTCTGCCTGTCATAACTTATGCACTAACCGTGTGTTTCTGCATGGCATGGACTGAGTAACCTCTCTATCACTGGTGAGAGCCAACTACCCACCTCTGGGAACCGTAGTTTTTTCATTTGGCTCTGACTCAACAGCCCATTTCCATCTTTTCTATGTTGGTTTTACATTAAACTATATCCTTCCATTTGTCTTCTGGCAGCAGCCCAACCCAATACCTCCGAAAATCTCCATCCGTCTTTGTCTAAATCTCATAACTTCATGTTTAGTGTTTGTTAGTTTCTTTGAGGGTCACTGTAGGCATTTTATATTAGTGAACTATTTTTGTTGCTATAAGTTAGAAAATGCCGGAGGGTGCATCTAAGTTTTGAGCTTTTTTTGAATGTCATTTTTCAATACTTCAACAAAAACAAAGATAATTCCAGTCACATATACAGTCTGTACTGCTGTGGCAAGCGGAAATCTCAGCAGTAGATAAATCAAAACCTGAGCAAATATTTTGTTTTTTTATGGGTTGAAAAACAACCCTCAAAATCAAACCAAATGACATGTTCCTTTGCAAGCTGGATGAAGGTCTACTGCTCACAGGTTTGTAAAAAAGGTCTAAGGATTTAGGAGAGCAGACCCTACTTGTCTCTGAGGGCTATTATAAATCCAGGAGCATGAAAGGATGCTGAAGAGATTATCTTCACAGAATCAGTTCAGACCAACCACAGTTTAGGTCTGCAGTAGTTCTCACTATAGGTTTTTGTATTAGATACTCAAGTGTCCCTGGCAGAAATATCAGACATGAGGAGAAGATGAGATCATTCTAATGCAATGGGCTCGAGCAGACAGGTTTGGGGACATCTAAAATTGAGTTTTTTTAAGAAATATTAGTTGGCATTGTTAAAGACCTATTGAAACATCTTGTTCATGTTCTGGAAAACATGAAGGCTGCAACCAAAAATGAAGGAAAGCACAAAAGTTGTTTTAACCAAAACACAAACCCATAGCATTGCTAAATCATCATTAGGGCAAACATTGAGGATGGCTGTCATCAAAAAAACACAAAAAATATATACCAAACTAGCATTTCCTCCATCTCTTCCCTCAATTGATGTTGTATTTTAGCTAATATCACAGGGAAGGGTTACAGCAGGAACAGAACCTGAAAACTGCCAATTTATTTCCAACACCTCAAACCTTTCTTCTGCTCTAACAGCCAGCTGACTCTCACCACAGCATAGTTTTCAATCTCACCCCATTTCCCTTTCTTTCACATCTAATTGGCCATTAAATATTAAAATGTATAAAAGCACCAAATGATGGCCAAGTGACCAAGCATAGACATAGAAACTCTATGTCCCTCTCCCCATGGCAGGCAGCTCTCATCACTGTTAAGAGCTTACATTGCTTCAGGCAGCGGACCGTTAAATTGGCCATCTGCAATTTTTTTTTCTTTTTCTCTCCTTTTCCACAGTGGCGGTAGGCAGGCCGGCATAGACTGGAATGAGGTGGGAGAGGGAAAAAAGTTAGCTGTTATCTGTTATCTATATAATGGCAAAGGGGGGTCCTCCTGAGAGATGGTGGAGGTGGCCAGGATTTTTTTTCGAGTGGCTTGAAAAAAAAATAAAGAATCCGAGCCATGGGGCCTGTCTGACCACAGGAGAGAGAGAGAAGATAGATAGTGTCTGTTTGTTCTGATTAGGCAACTGGAGAGCCACTGCAGCTCGGGCTCAACAACTGAGCCAAGAGAGAGCCAACACTGCACTGAGGGCACTGCATACGTGTGTGTGTGTGTGTGTGTGTGTGTGTGTGTGTGTGTGTGTGCGTGTGTGTGTTTGTGCTATTGCATAGCTTGAAATTGGGGACTTTGACCAGCACACACATCAGTTCATTGGGGACACCTCTTCAATTCGGGACCAAAACCACCGTCCCCAATTAGATTTAATTTAAATCTTATTCAGCATGCTCCAAAATATGTGTGTGTGTGTGTGTGTGTGTGTGTGTGTGTGTGTGTGTGTGTGTTGCTGTGTAAGAGAGAGAGAGAGACAGAGAGAGTGTGAGTGAGTATGTGTGCTGGGCTTCACTTCAGTCAGACTTTACAGAAGGTTCCTGTCAAGTGTCCTACTTGACTGATGACACTCTTGTTTAAAAAAAAAAAAAGAAAAGAAAAAGAGCCAAAGAGATAGATGGCAGTATACTTGTGAGTGTTGTGGATGGACGTGGAGTGATGAGGCCGTCTCACCATCCATTCAAACCGCTGCCACTCACACAGAGATAAGTGTCTGCAGGGGCTGCCACATCACAGCATATACAAAGCCCATAAAAAGAAATTAGAAATATATCACATAGAGGCGTACAGACAGACAGACCGCAATCGCAAAGAGCATGACTTGTGTTAAAAAAAAATCCTTTACCTTCATATGTTCCGCTCTCTAGCAGGGCTCCACTTTTCTCCAATTCCATAAACCGGTCAATGGTCACGAAATTATAATCCACCCCGGGGACTTCTCCTTCCTTGGGCTGCCTGGTCGTGCCTGTGGGAGATAAGAGAGAGAGAGAGGAAGTTAGAGCCTGCCGGAGCTTTGAACGCCCCGTCATCACTGCCCGAACGAGTCGACTTTAAGTCAAACGAGTGAATCCTTTGACAGTGTTTTAAACGAGATCAGAACATACCAGTGCTGAGAACACGGCCGACCCTGAACCCAGCTGCGTTCATGAAGTGCCCTCCTTATAAGCCCTTTTTGCACAGCTGTGAGTGAATACTTGAACAGTGTGCTACCAGGGGTTGTGGGGGTGGAGAAGTAGCAAGGTACCATCTCAGGAGCTAAGTGATGCAATTTGGACACCAAGAGGAGAAATCAAGTCAATTTGCATGGAGCTGACAGGCCCAGTGTCGAGTACTCCCCTGACAGGAGCTCGCAGTACTGCTAGCTGACTGAGTTGCTTGCCACCTATGAGTGGTGAAAATAGTTTTACCCTGCAATCACCTCAGCCTCCTTCCTAAAACAATGTGAGTCGGAGAATTGATGGTGTTTAAACTGAGGTACAAACGACTTTCTAAATGCTTCCACATCACTGTGTACTAATTAGGACCTGTTAAAACCCATCCAGGCTGCTGTGATAGCACACAGGCAGGCAGACAGGCACTCTAGCCCTGAGGTGCTGAATGTTTTTTTTTTTTTTACATCTGAGCGAAGGTTATTCACACTTAAAAGAGCAGCCCCGTAAAACACAATTGTTAGAGACCTGACAAGGGCATATAAAGTATCCATCTGTGTTTTAAAGTTAGCAGGAGGGGGGACAACTGTGCCAATGATCATCCCTGGTAGGTGTTGAGAGGTGATTTGACTGTGGAAAAGCCAAGTGACATTTTCTCCTGCGTCATTACACAAGGTTTGAAGAATAACTGGGGGAGGTTGAGGGTGATATTAAGAGTTAACAATGGTGCACACAGTGTTGTCCGAAAACATCTGCTGTCAGAGATAGGGATTACATGGGATGATTGTTCAAACTGGGGAAAAACTGCTGTGATAGCATACCGATCCTGTAAAGACTCATCAACACACATACATTTCTCTTTACTGGTTATTTTGCAAAATTCAAAATCCAGAAGAAACGAGATGTGATCAATAGACACTCATCATGAACAGAAGATCCATCAAAAACATCTAAGTGGTCTGATGTCAACTTTGAATCCATGGTATAGACCTGGAATTGTGAACTCGAGAACAGTTAACAATATTTGATCAAAACTCTATTCCAGAGATACGATTTCAACTTCCTCCAACAATGTAATGAATGGAAAATGATTTAAAATGAGGCCATTAGGCTGCTTGCCAAGCCGGTCTGAAGTCGTCTCGTTAATATGCTGATTAATTGGTCCGTAAATTGAGAAACCAAAGCCGAGAAATGCTTGACAATCAGTTTGTCTGATAGAAACTTCAGTAGTAGAACCAGAACATTGTTTTTGCAGCAGCAGCAGCTGAAGTGGTTTGTGTTGATAGATAATTGAAGATTTAACTTGTTTCGGGCAATCAACTTGTCAAGCATCATCAAGTGACACCTTGTGTGAACTTTTGCAGACCTCCAAGTAGAAGATTTTATGTTGACAACCTTTATGGCTAAAACTGAAAGCTGCTGACTGAGTAATTTGTAAGAACTAATAAGAACAAATCAGCAGCTGGGAACACTGTTATTTGTAAGTGTGTGCGTGTTTGTTTGTGTGTCTGCGTCGCATCGCCAGTGGAGACTTTCTTGATTGGTTCTGTCTGCATGGGGGCTTGTGTACCCGGCAGATTAGCCTTCTTCACAGGCAGAGCTACTGTACTGACTGAGCAGCGCACACACACACACACACACACACACACACACACACACACACACACACACACACACACACACACACACACACACACACACACACACACACACACACACACACACACACACACACACACACACACACACACACACACACACATTTCAAAGAGGACCTTTGATGTTGCAGAACTATATTTAGCAGCATCTTCTGGTGGGGACTTCTCTCGGGTGACAATTTCTAAATAGGAGACAACCACAATGCCTCTCCATTTTCAGTCCCTTTGTATATGGGTCACCATGGTCCTGTGGTTGCAAATCAGCAGTTCTCAAAAGGTAAGCAACCCTCTGTGAAATGTGGATGGATATTTTCAGGAAGGTATACACACAACCATTATTTACAATGCCGTGCCTTGATTACAGAAAATTGTGAAACCCATTAAGGTTAAATACTGCGTCCATCATTTTGTCAGCCTTTCGGGAGCTGGGATTCTCAAATCCCCCTCAGGTGTGTTCTGGATTTGGCAAGGCAAGGCAAGGCAGGTTTATTTATATATCACAATTCAGACACAAGGCCATTTAAAGTGCTTTACAGGGGCATGAAATACGTCAAGATTAAAATGCATCAAGTAATGAATACACATTAGAAAAGCGAATGAAAATATGAATAGATATAAAACATTTGGAAAATATAAAAAATGTGGCCATTTCAGGAATGTGGAGAGCTCACTTTAAAAATAAATGGCACAGACAGCCTATGTATCTGTCAGGTTTTTGATTCCTAGATAAATAAATAAAAATCGTATTCAGTGTGTGTGCGGAAGTTGTAGCATAGCAACGGAACATATGCCCGCTGGAGCTAATGGGCACCTCCTCAAAAAAGTAACTACATAAGGGCTTTTGGTGGCACCAGAGAACTGTGATTGGGCTTGTGTTTTCTCCTGCATATATTTCTGTTGTCATTGGAGATTGTTGATTGGGAATACAATTACCTAATACCTAATACCCTCGTTTTCAGTGGCACTAGACACGCAGTTCTACTCAAGTATGAGACATGATTGCAATACATGTTTGCATGATTGCTATTCTAATATTCAGAACAAGTGTCAGGAGCAGCCGGTAAGGTAAAATATCTACAGAAAATGCTCTCAATGTCATGAACACAACTTCAGTTCCTTATAAACTTATAATGTTTGAGAATTTCATTATATCCAACATTGTATTTGATACTATTTATGGCTGGTATTAGTTGTGATATAGGCAAGGCAAGGCAAATTTATTTTATATAGCACAATTCAGACACAAGGCCACTCAAAGTGTTTTACAGGGGCAAGATTAGATTAGACATTATAAAACATTTAAAAGCGAATAAAAGAAGCAAATAAAATTAAAATTGCAGGTTAAAATGGAAACAAAAAAGTCTTCAGACTCGATTTAAAAGAACTGAGAGTTGCAGCAGACCTCAAGTTTTCTGGGAGTTTGTTCCAGATTTTTGGTGCATAATAACTAAAAGCTGCTTCTCCTTGTTATATATATATATAGCCATTAACACTCATGGGTAACATTCTCTATATAGTAGTTGGCATTTTTCAGTAGTGGAGTCAACAATTGCTCGTGCTGGATTCACATGACTTGCATATGCACAAGGCATTCACGGTTAATTACATATTCATGTAGTGGGCCAAAATTAGGACGACAAGAACCATGAGATGCGCGCACTGCATGTAATGTGTGCATAAATACATATGTCACGCAATGACGTAATCCAGCTGGGCATAACTGTCGGCCTCTGGCATTTTGAGGAGAAAAAAACATATTTGTGTCAGTATAAGTATGACTGCATGGCTGAACAACGAGGGAAACAGAAAAGGATTGTGGTCGCTCCAAAACCACTGTTTTTTAAACCTAAAATCTGACCACAGGTGTCGTCAGATCAATCGGAAATGAAAGCTTAAAGCTATAGTGGGTAACTTTTTCATATCAATTGATGTCGGTTACATTCAAGCCATTGCCAAATGAGTTGTTCTAATTACTCAGAATTCCTCATGGGGGCGACAGAAGTTACTTTAAGCTGTAAGGAATAACGATTACAGTTAATACGACAATATCATACTACTAAAAGATGTTGCTCGTTTTTCCTTGCCCAATCTATCTGCTATATGCCAGCAAATATCCCTTTGCCATATAACAACTCTCACTTCAACTACTTAGGATTTCAAGGCCATAGGCAAACATTTCGCTCCTCGTCTCTATATCAAAATCTAGCAAATACTTTGGGTTATACTGTACACTGTAATGTAAGCATGACATGGCGTGGCAATGCAAAGCGATGGTGCTATGAGCAGATGAAACCCGCCCCCCACACCTCCGCTAAACTATAAATCAATTCCTATGCTGGGAGGCATCCTCGGCTGTAGCAGCAAATAATCAATAATATAAATCCATCATATTTAAACTTTAATGCTGCTTCTAGCGGTCTACAAAGACGACACGCCAGATCGTGACAATGAATAGCGAACTAGTAATTATCGGGTCATTTGTTCCTTGTTGCGAGCGTACTAGGAAATATTCAGGGGAATTGTTTATTCACTTGGGATGCAAGACAACAAAGAAGATGGATGGGGAGCAATGATAAAGGCTATTGAGATGGTGGTTGTAGGGAGTAAGAGAGAGCCAGGGGTGTATGAAGAGAGGCAGCACGTGTAATGGATGAGCAGCTTAAGTTGTTGCGTGGGCTGAGGTGGCTTGGTAGCTCGCCCTGCTATTAACCAGTACGTCCTCCAGCCACATTCAACTCTACAACCAAAAGGCCAACAAGTGCAACTCTCACTCAGGCAGCAGAGCACCATTACAGCTAACACCTAGTAGTTTTTTTTATATCAGGACCGGTGTATTTTGTTTTCTACAGAATACGCTAGCGTTATCGCTCAAGCAATCTGTATGTTAATAAAACACAGCAGTATTAAATGCGTGACCTGTATATTTGGCTTGGAATTTACACATTGCACAGTGAAAAAAAAAATAACACTATAAACCTGAACACAATTTGAACCCGAAATAACTGTAGGCAATATGAAAAAGGCTCAGCAGGGACAGCAAAGACAATCTCTGGAAAGCGGAAAAATTGGGCCTGCGTGTGAAAACAAAAGGATTTATACCCACAGAATATCCCGAGGCGTCACACAGAGAGAGATTGTACTATGTATTCATGACAAGGACTCAAAGCGTTTGTAAAGACCCCTGAGGAAATGATTACGCTAGGACCATTCAACTAGTCATTACAATACAGTAAAACAATCGAAACAAAAGGACACATTTCTAGAACTGACACAAAATGTTCTCCCTAATGTAATTCTTTCAAGCTGAATCTGAACGGCAGCACTTGTAGACTAATGTCATTTTTACTAAATCTAGTCAGGACAGACTGTAATGCACGTCTGATGAGGAGAGATGTCATGTAAGTGCACTTTAAGGAGGATTTAAGGTAAGTGTTTGGCATTTTTAGGGGAGAAAATTCAGAAAGTGAAAGAGTCTGAGCGAGAAATTGGACAGAATGTCAAGTTGTCCTGTCCTGAGGTTTGGTAAAAAACATGACCATCGTTTTCTCAGAATCTGGATGTGTCCAAAACTGACGGATTTCAACTCATTAACGATACAAGTGTTCATTAAGTTGGAGGTATTGCTGGAAATGTTTTTAGCCAATCAACCGGCGTGGCGCTCTAGGGATGGCAATGTCTGTCCAGCGCTTTGGTTCAGTTCAGACTGGATTAATTTAGTGTCCACAGATGATTGATCCTGCTGACTACACCACCATCGAGTTGACATTTTTTTTAAAGGTTTCTAGTGAAATGTCTCGACAAATATCGGATGGATTACCATGAAATTCGATGAATTATGAAAACTTCCCTTAACTTTTCAAAGCATCATCATCAGGTCGAAATTGTAAATAGCCAAATATGCTAGTATTTAGCTCCAAGCACTGCTGTGCCTACAGTAACACTAACTAGTACAGTAACTATAATTTAAACTTTTTATTTCTATGTTCAAACACTTGATTCTAAACAGTTGTGAACCAAACTGACTATTTTTATTGTTAGCATTTAGTGGGATTCAGCCAGAGTTGTCCCTAATGTGCTTAACAACTGGTGGCAGTGATAGTTTACTTATTCTAATTAAAACAACTTAAGCGCCCAACATATTTTACTGTTATTGCCCTAGCTTAGAGTAGACATTAACGTTAAGATGTTTTTTGGCATTGCTAAATGAATGCGTCCATCTCCTTCTCTTTAGTTTGAATACACACACTCTCACACACCCAATGTCTTTAATCAGTTTAGTGCAGTGTATCTGAATATTGATTATTGTTGAGTTAGTTTAAGAGTAGTGTATGGGGAAATATGTAGTCTGGATAACAGCCAGAGTGAGGTGACACACTTCAAGAACCAGACTGAATTCATCCATCTACTGCATCCTCTCTTTGCTGAAGTCTCTCCTTCCTTCTGTGTTCTTTCCATCTCACAAACTCACTCAAGTAATATTTCATCCAGTTACTGAGCAGCAGTCCCCTCTCTGCACAATCTCGTCTACGTCAAAGCTTGAAAGTTATTCTCTGACTCATCGGCTTGGATTTATGTTTGACTGTTAAGTAAAAGGTCGGTGCATTGGCCCATTCAACCAAGAAAGAGAGAGAGAGAGGGAGAGAGAGAGCTCCGGATTTATTATGCTGCTGATAAAAAAGTGAAAAAACAAGAAAAGTTCAGGTGCCTCAGACCTAATTCTTTCTTGTGCGTCAGACACCTTTAAGGTGCGACACTGCAGGCAAACATTTTTTTTTCAAGCACTGGTCAAATTTGAGATTTACGTCTATTTTGCTTCCAAAAGATGTCTTTTTTTCATCCTAATAAAAATGAAAAGGTCCTAAATGTAATTTTTAACGCTTCAACTAACATCAAGATTTTTGGTTCTTTTAAAAAGGTGCAAATTCACACACATAATTAGTTAAGAGTTGCATATTCAAACATTTCTGGCATTCTAACCAATTCACCGGCAGTGTCTTGCCTTAAAAGCAACAGTATGCTACAGTATATAGCCATGGTATATGCTGCAACAAGTGTAAACTGGTGTCAGTGGTTGTAGAATGAATAAACTTGCTTCTAGCCTCCAGCAGAGCTCACCATCCCTTTTTGTACTGTTATAACAGTCCAGTGTTGTGGACAATTGCCCTCGGGCCAGACATGTAAGGCAGGTCCTGCCTTTTGACACCCTAAACCCCTCTGTTTTGACTGGCCGAGACAGTGTCAGCACTGCCTATTGTAGCCACCCTAATCTAGCCATTAGCCAATTAGGAAGTGACGGGCAACTGTAATGCCCTTGCATTAGGAGGATGGATTAGTTTTCCATTCAGCGGCCGCCCGGCTGCCCGCGGCTAAATGGACTGATGGAGGACAGTGGACCGCTGCAGCGCGCCACCCAAAAAAAAGCTGCTTCCACTGCACTTTGTCTCCATAGACAGAGAGTGTGGCGCGATTATTCACAGTGTTCACTGATGATGCAGAGCCCGGGTCTTAATCAACTTTGATTACATATCATTTAAGCAGTAATAAAGTCTATTGAGCAGGGAATGCAGACCAGACTGCTGCTTTCACTGGTCTGATGATGAAAGTTAAGGGTGCACTATGCAGTTTATAAGGAGGGGCCAAGGGGGGTTTGTTTACATTAGCAGAGCCTGCAGTTCATTTACAAAACATACTTACACTACATGTAATTCTTAGTTTTGAATAATTCTATCAGCATAAATCAAAACTAAAAACTTAAAAGTTTTCACTTCTCCAACACACCCAATAAGGCGGGACCCGATAAGCCTTTGGCTTCTCCTGCTTCCCTTCGGACGATAACACAAAGTAATATGTATGAATATGCAATGAGAAAATTATGTATTGTGTGTAATTGTCCGGAAGAATAATAATAAATAAGTTACATAGTGCACCTTTAATATAACTTATTTGCAGTCTAATCATATTTACTGGAAAGGTCTGGGTTCCCTGGCAAAAGCCCAGATGCAGAAAACCCACACGATCCTAACCAAACATCATTCATTTTCCCTCTTCCAGCCCCCCCTCACCCTAATGAGATTTCAGGTTCAGTCAAGTTCAGTGAGAATGACTGTGTGTGTTGCTCCCCGGCTTATTGACAGTCAGTAATGTGGGATAGATTGGAGAATGCCGAGCACTGAACCACACACTCCCCTGTCTGTTGGCCCTGTGCCGCCCTCCTCTGAATTCCATTAATAGCTCTGCCCTGCAGGTTGGCCCGCCTGAAACACAGCCAGAGATATTGATGACTGCATCCTCAATAGGGGCGTGGGGGGGGACTGACTGACTAGAGAGGGCCGATAAAGCGATAAAGAGGTGGGAATGCATAGGGGGTAGTCATTATGGAGGCAAGTATTTTGAAAGTTTAAGGTATTAATCTCCTTGCCTGTCTGCATTCTCTACAGTGTATCGCAACCATCATGGACGAGGATATATCACCATCTAAAAAGGTGGAGTCAGCGATTCTGGAGAACACTTGTTGTCAAAATGCCTTTTTGTCAAACTTAGTGATTATCACCTCACGATATGCGCAATATGTCAGACCTGGTGGTAATACACAGCCTAGGCTCTGTAAATGGGAAAATTGCTAGATATGGTGGGTCCCCTTTGTTTACATACCAGTTAACAGAGCCTAGGCTATGTATTAACAACTCACATAGTACGGACAGCTAGTGGATCGTGAGGAGATATTCACTGATTTTGACAAAAAAACAGATTTTGACAACAAGCGTTCTCCAGTATCGCTGTCTCCACCTTTCTAAGAGCTGCAATTTTCACAACACGACATTCACAACGGCTCCCTCTGCATAATTTAGTCAAGAGACAAATGAGCAGGAATACAATTGGAGAAAGTGTGATAATTACTAATTAATTAATTCCTTCCTTAAGATTGAACAAATCAATTTGATTTGTGTTAAATTAATTGCTCGGGTTTTGCTCTAACAACACATTTTGCATGAACACTTTCTCATTGCTTGTCACCGCACACAAGCCAATGTGCACCAACTGATAAATTCAGCACTAATACTTCACGTTGGCCTAAAAAACTCCCAATGGGCAATGTTCCAAAAGTAATTAACATTGCGCATGTATCCAAACGAGTATGTACAACTTGAATGATCTCATTGTAAGTAAAGGAACATTCAAATAACACGGTGACACTGTAACTGTTATGCACCTGTGAGAAGATCAAGGAGGGCTGCTTGAAACTAATGTATTCAGAAACATATATCAGCGCAAAGCCGGAGCAAGAAGCCTCGAATCCTGCCAAAATGCATCAAGTAAGGACAGGTTGTTGCATCTGATAATGTAATACCCTGTCAAAATACGATAAGACCTTCCATGTTAACGGGATGAAAATGTATACATGCACTTAAATGATGTGATTCACTTCAGAGTGTTTCACATCATGTCATTTTCAGCTGATTCAACAGTAATAGTAAGAATGTACTAACGTGTATGAATAGGTAAAAGTTATAATAAAAGCATAGCGTTATTACAGTATATACCATATATATATATATATATATATATATATATATATATCAAATTATTGTCCTTCCTCATTCAACATTTGCAAAGCAGGTATATTGCATAGTTTCTATTCTTTTCTTCCTCTTCAGTGCCCTTGTTAGGAAATTGCTACATTTCTAAGCAGAAGGCCACTAACTGACAATTACTGAAACCTTCAACAGACATCTGTATCAAGATGCTGCATGCATGTGCATCATACAAACTAAATAGGAACATACCTAAAAAAATAAAAACTTTGTTGCCCATCACTAGCAATGGTTAAAACTTTACTCCTTGTGCCAACAAATGTGGACAACGTCATGAGCATGAGAAACATCTCACATATCCTCTTGGTAATAGCCACTAATGACACCTTCGTCCTAAACTGTTGATGCTGTGTGAATACCAAGTCCCCTACCCATGACAATGACAGATCGGCTTGTCATTGCAAAGATGTCTCCCCGTATTGATTTAGTGCATTTGGGTCAAGAGGTGATGGTGACTCGGCCAAAAAAAAGTAAGCCTGACATTCAGGATGTAACTCAAGTATTTGCGGGCCTAAACCTACACACATATGCAGCAGCCAAGATAAATATATTCCATGGTGTGAAAAAAAACAACCTACCCCTACACAGGGATGTCATCGTGATATCTGTTATCATTTGAGAATTGAATCAGGGCTTTATATATCCATCTCTCTCGTGGGTAAGATGTCTCCTTTTTCATCGCATCATTCTCAAGCTCTCTCTACTTTAAAAAAAAAAGAGAGATGGCCTTTGGTCTTGATCCGTGTTTCAAACTGGCGTGGGAATCAAAGCTGTCATGTTTGTAGGGAGGATGGAGGAGGATGTCGAAATGAAAAAGATGAAGAAGAAGAAGAAAAAGACCCAAAAAAGCACACACACCCTTAACAAGTCAGAGCAGTGGAGGACACTCGTGACAGGCGGCAAGCAGCAGAGCGAGCGTCAACGCCAAGCAACTTTAATCTGGAGAGATCTCAACTACAAAAATATCAGCGAAAAAAAAACAGAAAAAAAAACCACAAGAAGGCCCCTTTTCATTTCCTCGGCAGCTACTCCAAATATGTCTCTAAATCCAGGGGAGGAGTGATGCATCGTAGCACACGTTCACACGCACAAAACAAAACCGACAATGGGCAGGTACAAAAAAAGAGAGGAAAGAGAAAGAGAGAGAGAGAGGGCAGAGATAGAAAGATTAAGCGGAAAGCTGATGTCATCCGTTTGTGGGCCCCCAAACGTGTGCGTGCATGTGTGTGTGTGTGTGTGTGTGTGTCGTGCTACGCTCGGTCCCTCAGTGATCAGGGATGTGACCGTGCTGCTTTGTCAGCCTAATCCCCCCTCCTAACCCTAACCCACACTGGCTGGAGCACATTATGGCCCAATGACACAATCTGTTTGTTAGGACAACCCCTTCACGCTTTTTATATATATAACTTCCCCTTCATGACTGCCAGCTCTTCAAGAACAAAAACTTCACATGTATCCCCATCAACCCATACAAACCCTGCTCTCTATCCAACACCGTTGACCCTCCAAGTCCTCCATTGTCAAGAGCTGCAATGTGAGGGGGGGGCAATTTGTGTGTATTCCAGTACACCCTTCGGATCCAGTGAGGGATTTGAACCGACAGCCCGTTAAGGTCAGAGAGGCCGGAATAATCATCGCACTCCGCGTGGTGGTAATAATCTCAGAGTATGACCTCTTGGCCTTTTAATACCAGAAGCTAAGATATCTCATGCTGCCATCACCTCTGCCCATGCCCCCCTTTTTCCTGCTATTGGCTGTGTGTGCACTTTGAAAGCCATACTTCAACGGTGAGAGACTGGGGACCTCAATTGGAACTGTTCTGTAATGTGTCCCCATACTCTTCCTTCTCCATTCATTATTTAACCTTGGGCTGTGTTTGCTGGATTTCCGCTGCCCTTTTATTTTTGGCCGTATGGTGTTGTCACTACATTTCTTGGCTCGGGCGGCCGTTTAGTTTCACCTTAAACAGTAAGTCAACACATGGCTGAGAGGCGTATTTAACCCCTGACAACACACACAGCATCACTCATACTGTAGGTTTGGTTGGGTGGTGGGAGTGGGCTGTGTTTGCACACGTTACTACAGCCAGCAGGGATGTCACAGGGTCACGGAGAACACAGTCTGTACATCACCCCGAGCAAGGTGAGAGGTTAAACTATAATGGAGGTCAGAAAAAAAACAAGATTTTCAAAGGGTGTTAAGTTGTTATAAATCACTCAGCCTGAAAGCCATTCCTTAAGGTCACTGAACATGGGGCATTGGTACACAAAATTTAATTTGTCCTCAACAATACCAAGATAAAAAAAAATACAGCAATACCGTTATATCTTCTACGGGGACCCCCTGCCCTCTCTTAAAATGAAATGTGAAATGTTCTGTTGAGTATTTCAATAAAATTTTAATTGCAATTCAATTGATTTGAACCTGGTTTCTGACCTTGGCTTCTTCCTTCCATTTTTCCTCATGGAGTTGTACTATATTTGATTAGCCTATGTTCATATTAGAATGCAAAATATTGAGTACTAGGTAGAAAATAAGTCATTATATAAATTAAAATGAATAATAAAAAAAATAAGTTATTCTTTTATTAAAATAAATGTCTCATCATATCCCTTTATCAAAAGAAAATAATTTGATACTTTTTTTACATTGCGCCCTTCTTTATGCACGGCTGAGCACATGTGTTTGTTGGGGGAAAAAAGTGAGCGTCAAAGCCCTAGATCAAAGTGGGAGTCGTGAGTATAAAGATAAAGAAGCCTGTGTTTCTTCCTCAAGCCCTAGTCTGTCGCAAGAGGCTTCTCCTGCGATGCAATTAATCTGAATGCGAGGAGCAAGACCTCATCCGACCTCGAAAAAAATCATTGGCTGGGATCTTTTTCACTCACTAGAGGTGATGTATGTGTTTCACTGTGTCGGATTAACTGACATTTGTGATGAATGGACGGACATATAACTCATCTTGCTTTATGAGGAACAACGTTGTCATTTGAACAAAAAAATCATTTTTACTGCATCGACCGTATCAGGGCTTTCCCATGCTTCAACTAAACCCCCCCCCCCTCCCCAAAAAAAGTTTTACACAGAATTTGTAGGAACATAAACTAATACAAAACCACAAATAAATTCATAGCTTATTTTCAAATGACATGTTATTCATGAATTCTATATCCCTTCCCGTTAAGTGGTTCAAGCCAAACATTTCCAGAGTAACGTGCTTTGCTTGGAGTAAACAAATGGTTTTGCGGTAAAATGTTTCCATAAATAATGAAGGTTGAGTTTTGGCTAGCCTTGCTCCTCTCAAGGTGGACTGAAGGATGGAGGGGAGAGGTGCCAGTTGGCGGTGACTTGACAAAGCCAGAGGCCCGTTTGTCAGGAGAGGAGGAATCAACTCTGAGTTTCTTACTGTGTGTCCACAAGAATTGCTGCACTGATTAGTTTCTCCGTACGAAAAAAAGTCAACAGGGTAAGTTATTATCCAGAAAAAGAAAAGGCACACATTAATTTATTCAGCTTGAAGGACTGAGGGGAAAACACATATATTTGATACAACTAACTGCCACATAAAATGCTAGAAATGCAATGATCAGTGATGGATTGAAACGAGTCCTACAAATCATTTCAGCTTTTCAGACCAAGGCTAAACTATTTTGTAAGTTGATATAACTGAGCTGCAGAGTTCCCTGCCACTTATGTTTAAAAGCTGAACATATATTTTGGTATCCTATATATGCTTGAAGATATACTTTACTATACTATTTTCTTACCTTTGGATAGAGCAATGCTAGCCGTTCCCACTACAATTAACACTATGTTCCATATTCAATCCAAACAGGGAGGATTGTAGAGATGTCAAGATTTCTAACTTCTTGTGAGTTGTCAGACCATCACAAAATGCTACACAGTTATGGTTTACAACACAATGTTTATTAAAGTTGACTTAAAAAAGGTGCTACGAGGAACATCTAAATACAGTATTTATGAAACAGTCTAGTTTTTCCTCTGATGATCATTACAGTAATTATATGTAAAAGCAAACGACAAAGAATACTATTTCCATATAGTTTTTCCTAATGCCTTTGTCATGGGTACGCTCACACAGGAACAACAGCTGTCATAGTAAAAACACTACCGCTTTTGTCCAGAGGGGGTGCAAGAATGAACACAAACTGAAATTTCCTCAGAGCACCTTTAATTACCTTACAAGCTAATGTAAGTCATCAATGTCTTTCAGGTACCTATGGAAGTATTAGGCTGCATGTCAGGTTTGGTATATGCTAGCTTTCAGTAAAAGACGCTGTGATAAGACTTAAATATTGACATAGACTCGGAAGGTATTGGAATAACGATAGCATAACATGAATCCTGCAAAATCCTGTCTCCTTGCTGTAGCTCAATATTTAACAGGCAAATAGTGGTATTTATCTTCTCATCCAACTTTCAGCAAGAGAGCGTAGGAGTATATTTCCCAAAATGTCAAGCATTTCCTTACAACAAAATTACTTTCAAATTTGACTTTAACCATTACGGTACTTGTGAGCAGCACTGATATTTCTTGCTCTTGTTAGAAATTGTAAGTGTTTCACCGATCCTACTTTTCTGATTACAATGTTATTGAAATGAAAATGGAGACCCACATTGTATCGCAATAAACTGGAATGGAATAGGAATTGGAATGGATCTTCTAAATTCTCTGTCTTATGGTTCCTTAATTGCTTAATGGCTGAGTCTCATTCTAAATCACCAGCAAAAGCCCCCAATCTGTCCAGCAAATCTCACGGTAATCCATCCATTAATACTGCTGGAAACAAGTCAAAAATATCTTCCTCCGCAGTAGCAGTGCAGAGACTCCTCTAAATACATGAACGTTTAAGGATATATAAATCAAACAGTATGTCTTCCCACTGAATCGACATATGCCTGCTACTACGGCCTTCTAGACTATCCTCTTCTGACCATATTTTCTCTCCCTCTCTCACACAGTCACTCCCTCTTTGATACAAGTATCCATTCATTTAGGATCCCATTACTCGGCTATAGACAGCGAGTCCCCTCCCACTCACCGTCCATCCGTCCAATGAAAACGGCTCTTCTTCTCGGTGCGACAGATCAAATTGCGCCTCCACAAATAATCCCTCACCAGAAAGAAGCTGCTGCCGCCAAAGTCGCACAAACTTTAATTGGATCCTTTTAATAGTGTTCACTATATGGCCACTTTCAGCCACGTAATTAGGTTTCGTTTTCCCATCCAGTTTAATGGCGGCGGGGGTGACTGATTCGAGTAAAGGGGAAAAGGAAAGAGAGGGAGAGAGAAAGGGTAAAAAAAGAGGTTGGGCTTCCCGTTTAACACTAGGCCTAATCCAATTTCACCCAAAGAGAAATCATCTCATGCCATATATACTTTTTCAATGGAGGTTTTATAAGCCACCATAAAAAAAACCCATAGACTAGTGTTGAATATCCGGCCTCATTGATTTTTTGGGCTGTGAGCGAAGTGGCCCTGTTTTGCTCTCTCACTTTTGGCCTTCACCTTTTACAACTGGCTCCCCTCTGCCTATAAGGAAAAGCTCCATTTGGCTGCGTTCCAATACCCATACTTTGTGCTATTTAGTATAGTAGAAAAAAGATTTAGGATGTCCAGATTCTTGTGGTCAGATTTAGTATGCTACTACATCCGGCCAAGACTTTTAGTGTTCAAATTAGCATGCTATTTGGGCGATTCTGACCCACAATCCAGTGCGCACCAAAAGTGACGTCACATTGACGGAGTCCTCCATATGAAAGCAACCGGGGATGTGACGGATGTATAAGCAAGGCGAAATGATATGATGAAGTAAAAGTATGTCCCAATTGTATGCATTCTGCATGCTAACTTCATACGTTTTATGGCCAGATGTAGTATATAGAATAGAAAAAAGAAAGGTTTGGAACGTAGGGATAGATTCTCAAAACCCCACCACCAAAAACTTCCCAAATGAGAATGCAAATGACCGGATTTTCAGGATGATTAATTTCCGCCACTTGTGAGGCGATTAGGGGGGAGTCAATCAAATGAATAATATATGTATAGGAAGTCTATCTAAAAAAATTCAGTGGCACAGTCACAGGATGAATGGATGAGTGGATGATGGGAGAACAGTAAGCCGCTTAATAACAATAAATACAAAGGGACACCCCCCCTTAAGGGATAGAGAGAGGACTGACGGAGGAGAGGAGAGAGTGAGAGAGAGAGAGAGAGAGAGAGAGAAGCAATGACACTAAAAGGCAAACGGCAGATGGATGGTTCACTCACCTGTCAGAGTGAAAAGGGACATTGTGTAATTTTAGGTGACAGTTCATACCTCAGCAGTGGGAGAAAAAAAAGTGCATTTGTTTTTACACTAAAAAGTCGATTCCCAAACTGTGATCCATCATACAGACTGATCATCTTGCTCCTTAAAAATGACCAGCGCTAAAGTAACAGCAGGGCCATCAACACCCACACAAGGCCAACATGAGTAAACAGTTTCTAAACTAGACATGTTCCAAAATATGTCTGATGCAACGCTCAGGTCATAAATACAAGTGTCTGACTTCTAAATACAGTTCATCTATTGACTATTTCTTATATTTTAGCCACTACAAGGTGCTGATTGGGACCAAATTGTTTGCTTCGAAAGGAAAAAAAATTACCTGTGGCCAGCCTCGCCTTTCGCAAAGACATCCTTTTAAAGCTACTCCGAAGATGTGAACGTTTTACAAGTCAAGGACACTGCTACCTACCGACCCACAAAATGTAACAAGCTAAAATGACTGGTCAAAAAAATAAATTAAATATTTACAAAAAGAATAATTATAATGATGATCTAATAAGTCATTTTGTAATCAGATTATGACAAAGGTCCTCCAGCTTCTCAATTGTGACTATTGTTCTATTGTCTTATGTGATAGTCAACTGAATATTTTCGTATTTTGGTCTGTTGACACAGACTTTGATGTCTTTACTGGACCAACGATTCAGTGATTAATCAAATGAATATAATTGGTAACTGCAAGCACAAAATATCAGCAACAGCTTAGAGCCGCAGTAGCAGTGAGGGAAAGGGAGAACGTATGGTGAGAGAATTCTCAATCCCCTGTGTATTTGTGCAATACCTCAGGGAGGCCAAACGGCATTTTGTAAAAAAAAACATATATATGAAGGAAGGAAGAAAATCAAGAAAGAGGAGAACAGAAAAATAGCTCACTGGCAGCAAGGAAAAGTGACAATCTTTTTGCACAACACACTTTTTCCGGTGATACTAAACACTTTCCCCTTCCTTACTTTCCCTACATTGAAAAAAGCATTATAAGGTTATAACGTGTACTATTAAAACATAAGGCAGCGTAAAGTCACCAGAAGTACCATCTGGCCGCAGCTCAATTAAATACACTTAATCGCATTTGGAACATATGCGACATATTCATTTGCCACGGCAGTTTATATCACGGAGGGCGAGATGAAAATCAAATCCATTCTGATTAGGACTAAAGGACAATTTTTCTGAGGGGGGTACAAAGCATAATTACAGGCACAATGGTGTGAGTATCAGGAAATGATGGCGCTCAAAGTGATTCATTCATCACTCGTGTTATGTTAACCTTTCTCCCTTCGCCCACCTGCTGGGTACCTAACCGTTAATCTGTCTCCTTATGTTACAGCTGACGACGGCTGAATGGAAGAGCATGGGGCAACACACACGCTGAGGCGGTAAATACACACACACACCTTCTGATATGGCAGCTGAGTAGATTATATGTATGTATGGTTCATAAAAAGCCTTAGCATATGATTATTTTTGTCATGTTTAAGGGAGGAAAGGCTTCAAAAGAGTAGCTTTGCATGTTTGAATATCAAAGCCGGGGTATTTACATGTATATGTAATGTATAGGCGCATACAAGGGCGTCATATTGGGTTCAACATCAGAGGGTTGAGATATCCTATATTTCGCATAGCAAAACAACACTCTCTACATGTCCCAACTAGTTCAGTTGCATAGCACGCAATCATTCACTTTGTGTAGAAGCACCACATTAGTAATGAATACATTTGTTGTTACAGTATTAGTTAAATGGATATTTATCATGTTTTTTTTCCAGGAGTATCCTTGAAAACAATTCTCACATGAGTTGCAAAAGGTGCCAAAAGTTATGTTGCCAGTTACAAAACAAATCAGTTATTTCTTTAGTTAAAGGCGACAGGCAGCACAGCTCAGAAAATGCTTCAGGTAATCAAAAGTAAAGCGAAAAAAGGGAGAAAGAATCCCTTTAAAGTCGAAAACTGTACTCCTTGGTATACTTCAAAATCCTTTATTTATGGTAAGAAGAATAATAAGCGTTAGCTTTATTTATTGTATTGAATGTCTGTGGGCACCAATATATGTGTATGGATGTAACACTGCATGGATATTTATGTTTGAAAAAACTAGGTCTCTGTGTGTGTGTGTGTGTGTGTGTGTGTTTGTGTTTGTGTGTGTGTGTGTGTGTGTGTGTGCGTGCTAGTAGATAACCACACAGTGTGCAGCAGCTTAGTGTTCACCTATCTAGCCAGTCCCTGCATGGAGCAGATGGAAGCCCCTTATCACGGACCCTCAGAGCCCTGCATCCCTGAAGTCAAACTGCTAGCAGAAAGAATGAGGCAAAAATAAAAAAAAATATGATTTTTTTTATGGCATCCATTCGTGTTTGTTTATGAGCATGCCCGCCTAGACCCTTAATGTCCTGGATGGGCAAAAAATAAAAAGAGGTTATGAAGACAAAGGCAAGGAGGGAGGGTGAGACGGAGGCTGTGTGTTGGTTTTTGATAGAGAATTAAGTTTTTTCCAGCTGGGGATGGATGATACTTGAAAGCAGATGGAGGGGAATGAACTTGAAAAGGCTCGGAATAACAAGAAGACAAGTTTTTATGAAAGCAAATGAAAAGGAGAGAAAACTGTGGCGACAAATGGCTGTCGTAAAGAAAGTAAAAACCAACTCTGGTGGTCTGAAACACAATCAATGCTACGTGCTAGTGAGCATGTGATGGTCAGATGTACAGATGGGGAAGTATTTATTTATCGCTCATATAGACCCATGGGGTTTGGTATACCGCTAAGCATCATGGGACATGTTCTTCCCCGAGTCCCCCAGAGACCAAACGGCTCATTTCCACGTCAGAGCTGATTTGACACAGAAAGAAACATGTGATAAATAAAAGAAAAAAACCTCAAGAACGAGATAAGGGCCGAAACAGAACCGTAGATGACCTTGACAATCGAACAAGGGTTTTATAAGACCTAATGATTTCTCTTCAGTTGGCACTGTGAGTGTAGCTGACATTAGCAGACTGAGGTTAAAGCTTCAGTGCGTAACTTTGTCTGTTACATGTAAAGCCATAGCCAAAGTAGTTTCCACAAAGAGAGAGTACATTTGAATTGTTGGTGGCCAAGAAAAAAATCTGAAGACAACTTGGACTCTGTAAAAACGACAAGACACATTAGGTTTAATGGACCAAAAAAAATGATAGAAACATTATTGACAAATTAAAAACTGAAAATGATTCAGTCAGCACCAGTGTTAATTTTGGCAGCAAATTCTGATTTAGTCTTAGTCTTAGGCTGTGTCTGAAATCGCGCACTTCTGTACTTACACTTACTTTTTTGAGTGCACTTTGCGCAAAAACGGAGAGTGTGCCAAAATGCAGTGCACTGTAAGTTCCTCGGTCGTGCACTCAAAACGGTCTAAAACTTGAGTGTGGAGCGATGGACACTTTCCACACTCAACGGCCGCCATCTTGCCTACGTAGCGGAGAGGACGGAACATTAAAATCAAAATAGAGGAGCTTGAAGCAACTGTGGAAACGGACGCGCTCTACAAAAGTTAAATTACACATTTGTTTAGTTTTTCCGTACAACTACACTGTTTTAGACTGTATCCGACCGTTTAAAAAAAAATACCACCGAAGAAGAACCTTCAAAATACAAAGTCATTTCCGGTAGCTGCGCGACGGCAGTTTGGACAGTGCACTGTAGAAATGAGAGCACTGCGTCTATAAGTAAGTGTACTGTAGGGATAATAAAGTGCACTCAATGTAAGTGCACTTACGTGAGTGCGCGATTTCAGACACAGCCTTAGTCTTTTGAATATCACACCATTTAGTCTTAGTCCTATTCTAGTCATCTAAAATATTTTAGTCTTAGTCTAGTCTAGTCTACTATACTAAGTGTTTTTCTTCATTGAATGGTATTAAGGTTTGAATATGCAATACAGACACAGATTTAATGGTTGTAATACAAGACATGTATTCTATTTCATTAGTAATAATCTCACATAAAATCAGTGTACCTGACTGGATAAGGGGGAGGGGAGAGCTTTAGAGCCTGTGCCCGGGGGTCCATTATCTCATGATCTGTCTATGAACCAACTGGATTCCACAATCTTTTTTCTTTTTGTGGGGAGCATGCACAAGCATTATTTATAAAAAAATAAATAAAAATAAAATATTTTTAAAAAGTGGGGGGCCCCACACTAGGTCTTGAAACGGGCCCCGAGATCGTTAAGGCCGCCCCTGGGCAGCAGCAGCAGCACGCAGTTGAGGTGCTGATAAATTTGAGCAACTGCTCCTTCCTTTAAGCAACACTGCTGCCGCTGTGTGTGTTCGGACTTATTTTGCATCAAAGCCTTTTAGATAATACAATTAGAGGTTTTAATTGAACGCTGTCCATGCGTCGGAGTTGATTGTAACTTAAAAACGGACGGAGGCGGCAGTTTCACATGGCTCTGTGTATTCAAACTCGAGACAGAGCCTACTACAAACAGATCGCGGAACTTAGCCGTTCCCCTAGACATCGTTAACGGGCAGGATATCCCTGACTATCATTTTTGTCCATCATACCGCAGAGTTTTTCAGCACAGCGGCTCACTCCACCCGCTCACACCTGCGCGGTCTCCCGTCGATTTTCATCGACACACATGGTTGCATTCGCTGCTTTGCACTGATTGGATTTCTTCCCAACTTGTCCCACAAAAAGAGTAGTTCTGATTGGATCTCTTCTCCATTCGTCCCGCCCTAACAGTTTCGTCTAGTTCCTATTCGTAGACTATAGTGTCAGTTAAATTAGTCTCAGTCTTCGTCATCACATCTGCCTTTTTATTTAGTTTACGTCCGTGAAAAAGGTTCGTAGACGAATATTTTTCGTCATAGTCTTAGTCTACGAAATTAACACTGGTCAGCACACACGTTAACTATCTACAAAATGATGTTGGCATGACAATAAACCAAACTGTGGTGACCTCCCTTATCATCAATGAGCTCTACCTCCCTGACAAATCGATTGTGATGGGTGAAGGGGAAGTGATGGAGCGTGGGGGAAGGCCACCACTAATATACCACATCCTGCACACACGGTCTGATAATCCCCAAAATATAAACCAGGTCGGCAGAAATTGACAGCAAATCCTGATGGGTGGTTGTCAGTTTGAGTGACAGATGGAAATGGACTTAAAAAAAATATATGATGGATAAGGCGGGGGGGTAAAAAGAAAAAAAAAGCTGAACAGTTAACATGCAGGCTTACAGGCACAGGGCACAGAGAAACTGCTTAAACTGTAGGCTTGGAGTTTAATACAACAAAATGGAATGCATGCATCAAAAATGTGCAACTGACTGGAAGGTACAACATTCTGAGAGTACTTATGATTGCCGGACCTATCATCTGTAAATGTCATTGTCGATGTTTTGTTTCTCATTTCCTTTGAATCCTTTTCCACGTAGGTTAGGCAATTTGAATGGAGTGCCACTTATAATAAACTTAGAGTAGAGAGGTAATTACTTGATTCAAACACATTTAATGGCTATGGCTGAAAAAAATTCCCATAAGGAATAGTACCAAAAAAAAAAATTGTTTTTCATTTTCATGGTACAGTAATCTTAAAAATTATAACTTAACCTAAAAGTTTCTTTGGAGTACATGATGAAAATGATTGATGATCTATAAGTGAGAGCATTGCAATTTAAAAAAAGTTACAATATTACACGTTACATCTATCCAACACAGTATCAAATCAATAAGACATCATCATGTTTTAACACTATAAATAGAATTCAATGTCTGAAGTAAGGGAATTTGAGCATGCTTTAAACATGTATAGCGTGTGTGCATGTCATTAAAGTTTGTGCGGTAATTTGTCCACATAAATTAACTATCCTTTATTTACAAAGCAAAGAAAAATGAGTGGATGAACATACTAAATATGCATGACGAGCACTCAAATTAATGGAAACATGTGCATAAGATATTTTCGTGCTATGACGCTGTTAGCATCTTGTGCCCTTGATGTTCTTATCTTGGCCTTGGTGGGTTTCCTCCCCCCTCCCCCCCTGTGGCGACTCCAACTTCTGCGCTGCACTGATCTCTTTCCAACACAAAAAGTCAAGACAAAAGAGCAGAATAACAGCGCAGACTAATTAGGACAAATGCTGGGATATACATGGGAAGATGAAAGAGAAGAAAAAGAAACAATTGCTGGAGCTGGAGAGAGAGGCTGAAGTGTGGGTACTTCATTTGATCCAATTCCATTCAAAGACATTTTCACCGTACTTTGCAAGAGTGCTGTTGAGATAGGCAAGAATATTGCAACTTTTCATTGTACATATCTTGTTCTTAGGAGAATGTGAAATGTATATTTCTTGTTTTCGTAGGGAAAAGTATGATATTTTTAATAAGACAGGCAAGGTAACAAGTAACCTTTAATATTAAGGTAGAATCACTAAAAGTGTTGTATTCAAGTTTTTATCCTGAAATATATACATAATTGTGAATTCCTAAGGCCTCTCTGAAAAGGCATGCCTGGGCTTGTCCTGGGACAGGTCAGGGGTGAGAGAGACAAGGGGGGCAGTGGGTCCTTGAGCTGGACACACACACCCTCATCTTTACCCCCACCCTCTCCCCTCCTAATACACACACCCACTCTCTCTGTCTGCAGACTATATAAAGCCAGGGTTTTGAGCAAGAAGTTTAGTTTTTTGGGGAAGCTGCTGCTGAGAGTTTTTGGGGAAGCTGTTCCACTTTTTTGTTCTTTTAGCATGGACGAAAGACTTAGAAGAAAAACTCGAAAGAAACACTCTGAATCTTTTTGAGTGCAAAATACTTAGAAAAATTGAGAGCAGTTATTTTTTCTTTTCAAAAAGGGGAAGAGGCTCGGAACCAATTCTTCCTTTTCTATTCTGAGAAGTTTGGTAAGGGACCATTTGGGTTATTGATGGGAACTAATCGATGAACCAGGTTGTAGAATAGCATGGAGTTGAGGTTGAAAAACTGTTGAACCAACTTCTCCTGATTGTTGTGTCGCAAAATCAAGCTTGTCATAGCATTTGAAGATATTCAAATATATATGACAAGATTGAAAGAGTCGGCCAACACCCAGAACTATTGAAGTTGTGTAGACAGTGGACAAACTTTTACTCCTGATCTCTTGTGGATCAACCAAATAAACTGTTGAACCAACTTCTCCTGATTGTTGTGTCGCAAAATCAAGCTTGTCATAGCATTTGAAGATATTCAAATATATATGACAAGATTGAAAGAGTCGGCCAACACCCAGAACTATTGAAGTTGTGTAGACAGTATAGCTTTAAACAAAAACAAACCTGAAGATGAGAATACTCCTGATCTCTTGTGGATTGGAAATAGGAGAACTCATGAACTAAATTCAATGTGAACACAAGACATACAACACATAAGTTAAGTCTTATACTTCTCTACATATATTAACCACTTAAATGGGAGTGTAGGTACTTATTTTCCTTCCTTTCATTTTCTTTTATTTTTTTTCTTTTTATATTGTGAAAGTATAATCTTTTTGTATTGGTTAAATAAAATTTCTTGAAAAGGCTATAACTCTTGAGTCTGAATCTTTAGTTTAGAGTTGGGAACAAGGACCTAATTAGGGTTTTTCTTTAAAGAGACCGCGGCGCCTCTGAGGTAAGCAATTCAAACCTACACTACGGCTACACTACTGATAACAAAGAATACACATCCCATAAACACACTCCTTGAATTAGGAGGGAATTGCATTTATCTATTGGCCTAAGCTCATCCAGGTGTATGGACTTAGTGAGGACTTAACGGTAGTCTTTTGAAGCTAGGGGTAAATGTGAGGTATTCATCCACCAGAAAACTTAAAAACCTATTATCTAATCTCCTCCTTTCTAAACACTTATCAAGGATAAAGGTCTGAAATCTGGACTTAACCTAGGATAACATTAGAAGAGACAATTGTAAGGGTCGTTAGGGGATCAACACAGGGGGAGATTTGGAGATAGGCAGGGGTCAAAGGGTAACATGCTTTAAAACCAGAGCCTTTAAGGTAATATATGGTGTGAAGGTTTTTGGTGAAAAGTAAAACCTTTTGGGAATTGTGTAAATCAGCTTTTGGTCTTTGTTTGCCATAAATAAAGAGCAGGGGTCGATGAACACATAAACTTTATAGTGGAACAGGTTCAAACCAGGAACAAACGAACCTGGCAGGCTATATATACACACAAACGTCCTGATATTAATTTAGGGGTGTTTAAATCTGGTGAAGGGAATACCGGCATAATCATTATGGCGCCCAACGTGGGGCCGATAAGATAGATAGACCCATAATCACTGTTTATTTATATTAAAGATTTACAGGGAAGACAGGGCAACTATTATTCTTTTCGGCTTAAACTACAAAGATCCATTGCCCTTGGAAGGGGTAAAATCGCACACCACAGTTATACTTGAGAAAGCCTCTTTAAGTAATAACTGCAGGTGCACACATGAAGGGCCAGGTTGGACACGTGTTATTTATGTGTCTCTAAAGAGAACCTGGTTCTCATGCCTAAAATGCACTTACAACACAACTGAGGTCAGGGGTCAACAGGGTGCTATGGTTGATGGGTTAAAGAAACAACTGAAACTACTCTGTAAAGAAACTAAACTAAATTGAGTCACCTTATCCCATTTTTACCTGGTCCTGCTGTTGAATCCCTATGACCTCTATCTACATAACACAAGCCGTGTGGGTATTGTCTTCCTCAGGGGCGCTTTTTATTTTAAATGTGTAAATACATTTGCATTCAATTGTTTTTTTTTGAGTGCAAAAATCAGTCAAGTGGTAGAGAGGGATGCCAGTTGTACACTTGCAGTTTCTCACTGGCCTTGGCCTGTGACCTTTAACCCTTTTGGGACTGATAACAGCAAGGATGGACAGTCTCTAGTCTGGGTGTCTCCATTGGAGACATCTCATTCTTAACTAATGGCCTTAATTTACGACGTTCACCTCTACCACCTGCACTTGGTGTAACTCTATATTTAGCTTTTACTTTATACTACTTTAGTGTATTTTTTCTTTTCTCTTTTATCTTTTCACATATTCTCAGTCTTCTCGATCATAGAAGATGTTGTTCTCCCAGCACATTCTTTTTTTGTTTGTTTTCCTAGCTGAGGGTAAAACTAAAATCACCAATAGAATGACTTCAAATTTTATTTGATGTTGCTACGGAAGGATGGGACTGGTAACACTGTTTTTCGCGGCTTTATTTGAAGTTTAGCTACTTGTAGGCAGTGTAGAGACTCTGGTCCGACGGCCCATTGTGTGGTTGGCCAGAGCACCCTTTAATTTTATTTTGCCAGCCCATCCAACCTTTTCCTATATTAGGGTTTTGGGGAAAGTAAATCATATTTTTTATTTATCTTAGTGGCCAAAACGTAATTATGGAGTAGCAGCTTCTAGTTTGTATGCATTGCATGTCTGGAATAGACTCCCAGAAACTATAGGTCTGCTGCAACTCTCAGCTCTTTTAAAACAAAATCTGAAGACTTTTCTACTTGCCTTTTAACCTGTGAATTTTATTCTTTGTTTTATTTTAAAATAAATAAATAAACATGAGTGCTTAACACCAGTATAGCCACAATTTTTATCTTTATCATATTAAGTTACTACTGAATTTTTGAATGATTTGCTATATTTTTACTCCTGTAATAGGATTTTTTATTTTTTGTTTTGCTTACCTGATATTATGTCAGTACCCGGAAATAAATCAAAATAACCAATAGAAGCATAACACCAGTAAAGACACCTTTGCTACCTTTATTTTATTGATGGATTACTACAGTTTTTGGTTTCGTTTGCTACTTTTTTAATCGTTTTTCAATCATGGGATATTTTTCCTCTCATGGACAAGAGGGCTCCTTTGCCTATTCACTAACATTAAGCTCTATGTTCTACCAAGAATCTACATGATCCTTTCTATAAATCCCGGATATAGCTTCAGCAGCTTTAGCTGTTGATATGCATTAAGCTTTAACATGGAGTACTATATCACAACCGCTTGGAGACTTTTTTTGTCTGCAGAAGAAGCTGACAAGCTTCTGGGGCCTACTAGACCTCTGACACACAGGCGTCACCTGACAGCTACATCTTCAGCTGTGACATCTCCAACTCCTGGTACATCCTGTTAAACAACACCATGCTTCCTGAAGCTGCAGAATCATCCACTGCTGGGTGAGGTGAACCATTGCACCTCCGTCAGTTGCTGTAGGTCGGCAACTCTATCCTGCTGGGGCATCAACTCTACCTTGTCCTGCAGTGGGCCTTTCTTCATCTGCCCATGTTCCTGCTCTCACTACTGGGCAACTGCAGATGTTCTACGATGTAGGCTCGAGACCACACCCCCCCCCCCCCACACACACACACACCCCCTTGCACACACACAATGCCAATGTGATGCCAACAGAAGATAAGTAAAGTCACTAAACTGGACCACTGCTTCATGTGACTTATGGGGTTCTAACCGACGCCACCTATACAACACAATCCCCTTAATCCAAGCTATACAGTCCACTACAGTCCACTGGTCCTCACCAACATATATGCTATAAGCTTGGAGGAGATCATAACAAGGTGTATGCCTGGGACAAACCTTATGTGTAAGCAGACACTCAGATATTGACTCATCTATATGCTCTGTGTTTGAAAAAGAGCCTCAACAGGCCGAAGAAAATGGACTCTGTCTTTATGATTGAATCGTCGTGGGACTGAATTGTTGTTTTTGGACATTGCAAAAGCTTAAGAACTTTTGACTATACTGTCTGACGGACTCATTACTCTGAATTTGGTCAAGATGTTGTGATTTTTCTACATGGGTACTCATTTGTATTCTGCTTGAGGAATTTCCATGTCTACTTATCTCAGGGTGGTGTTTTATTGAGACTATATGATTTAGAGGACTCTTTTCATATTATTGATTTGAACTTTGAGGTTGCTTATATAATCCTTTTATTTATATAAATTAGGTTTTTGGTAATCCATCACTTATTTTTTACTTTTCATTTTGTTTTTTTATCAGGTGTTGTGTTTTTGCTCTCTGAATTGGGTTTTACCTTAATATTATGGTATACTGGGTTTATGCTTTTCTTTATTTGTAGTTTCGTATTACGGATACTGTATCCTACTGCTTTGTAGCTGTGATGTATTGCTATGTTTTGTGGATCAGGTTAAAAGAAAAAAAAAAAAAAAAATATTATTATTTTTTTAATTTTTTTTATGATTTTTATTGCAAAAGCAATTATTGTCTTGATGATGGTCGAATATGTCCAATTATGAAGTTGCAAGAGAGGGTGTTGAGATAGGCAAGAATATTGCAACTTTTCATTGTACATATCTTGTTCTTAGGAGAATGTGAAATGTATATTTCTTGTTTTCGTAGGGAAAAGTATGATATTTTTAATAAGACAGGCAAGGTAACAAGTAACCTTTAATATTAAGGTAGAATCACTAAAAGTGTTGTATTCAAGTTTTTATCCTGAAATATATACATAATTGTGAATTCCTAAGGCCTCTCTGAAAAGGCATGCCTGGGCTTGTCCTGGGACAGGTCAGGGGTGAGAGAGACAAGGGGGGCAGTGGGTCCTTGAGCTGGACACACACACCCTCATCTTTACCCCCACCCTCTCCCCTCCTAATACACACACCCACTCTCTCTGTCTGCAGACTATATAAAGCCAGGGTTTTGAGCAAGAAGTTTAGTTTTTTGGGGAAGCTGCTGCTGAGAGTTTTTGGGGAAGCTGTTCCACTTTTTTGTTCTTTTAGCATGGACGAAAGACTTAGAAGAAAAACTCGAAAGAAACACTCTGAATCTTTTTGAGTGCAAAATACTTAGAAAAATTGAGAGCAGTTATTTTTTCTTTTCAAAAAGGGGAAGAGGCTCGGAACCAATTCTTCCTTTTCTATTCTGAGAAGTTTGGTAAGGGACCATTTGGGTTATTGATGGGAACTAATCGATGAACCAGGTTGTAGAATAGCATGGAGTTGAGGTTGAAAAACTGTTGAACCAACTTCTCCTGATTGTTGTGTCGCAAAATCAAGCTTGTCATAGCATTTGAAGATATTCAAATATATATGACAAGATTGAAAGAGTCGGCCAACACCCAGAACTATTGAAGTTGTGTAGACAGTGGACAAACTTTTACTCCTGATCTCTTGTGGATCAACCAAATAAACTGTTGAACCAACTTCTCCTGATTGTTGTGTCGCAAAATCAAGCTTGTCATAGCATTTGAAGATATTCAAATATATATGACAAGATTGAAAGAGTCGGCCAACACCCAGAACTATTGAAGTTGTGTAGACAGTATAGCTTTAAACAAAAACAAACCTGAAGATGAGAATACTCCTGATCTCTTGTGGATTGGAAATAGGAGAACTCATGAACTAAATTCAATGTGAACACAAGACATACAACACATAAGTTAAGTCTTATACTTCTCTACATATATTAACCACTTAAATGGGAGTGTAGGTACTTATTTTCCTTCCTTTCATTTTCTTTTATTTTTTTTCTTTTTATATTGTGAAAGTATAATCTTTTTGTATTGGTTAAATAAAATTTCTTGAAAAGGCTATAACTCTTGAGTCTGAATCTTTAGTTTAGAGTTGGGAACAAGGACCTAATTAGGGTTTTTCTTTAAAGAGACCGCGGCGCCTCTGAGGTAAGCAATTCAAACCTACACTACGGCTACACTACTGATAACAAAGAATACACATCCCATAAACACACTCCTTGAATTAGGAGGGAATTGCATTTATCTATTGGCCTAAGCTCATCCAGGTGTATGGACTTAGTGAGGACTTAACGGTAGTCTTTTGAAGCTAGGGGTAAATGTGAGGTATTCATCCACCAGAAAACTTAAAAACCTATTATCTAATCTCCTCCTTTCTAAACACTTATCAAGGATAAAGGTCTGAAATCTGGACTTAACCTAGGATAACATTAGAAGAGACAATTGTAAGGGTCGTTAGGGGATCAACACAGGGGGAGATTTGGAGATAGGCAGGGGTCAAAGGGTAACATGCTTTAAAACCAGAGCCTTTAAGGTAATATATGGTGTGAAGGTTTTTGGTGAAAAGTAAAACCTTTTGGGAATTGTGTAAATCAGCTTTTGGTCTTTGTTTGCCATAAATAAAGAGCAGGGGTCGATGAACACATAAACTTTATAGTGGAACAGGTTCAAACCAGGAACAAACGAACCTGGCAGGCTATATATACACACAAACGTCCTGATATTAATTTAGGGGTGTTTAAATCTGGTGAAGGGAATACCGGCATAATCATTAGTGCAAAAGGGAAATGTGAAACTTTGCTTTGTTTTTCGGGTTACTGCAAATTCACAGTTAAAGGAATAGTTCAAAAAAACATTTCCTCACTCTCCGGCGCAAGAAAAGGCTACAGAAACCGTTTGTGTAACTGCGTGCATTTTTGATGAAGATATGTGGGCATAGGTCGGGTTCGGGTTAGCTTAGCTCTAACACTGGTAGTCAAGGGGAGTGTCTGATGATAGTCAAAAGATAAACTTTCCAACATCACTAACCACTCCTGTGTGCTTGGTACCAATCAAAAGGTATCCACCCCACAGATACTAACATGTGCCTGTTGAGCACGGCTGAAACTGGCCATTATTTTTTATAATTTTTCAAAAATATATAGTCAATAGTCCAACCAACAGTCCAAAACCCGAATGGGATTTAATTTTCAAAAAAATTACATCTGTGAAGACTTTTTCATTATATTCCATTGATCTACATCAGGCCTAAGGCTCTGTAATAGACATTCTGCATCATGGTAGAGGCTGCTCACAAACACTGCCAAGGAAAAAAGAGAGGGAAGGAGGAGAACTGGTTTAGCATCGCTTACCTTTCTTTTTGATCTCTTATTGAGCAGAGGACGGGTGTGAATTTGAGTGCAGGAATGGGACTGGGGGAGGAGGGCAAGTGAACAAGACACATAAAGACAGAAATAGGACGAGAATAAGACATGTCTGTCCCAAACCTATCGCACACATCCCACTCCAACACAATTCCATTACCGTCTAATCTGTCGTACACCTCCACCCCCCCCTAGATAAAGCTCTCTTCCCACCCCCAAGCAGTGACAGGGCCATCGCTGTGCTTTCAGGGAGCTTTTACACTACGCTGGTCTTCATTTGCACTGTACCATACTGTGTGCTCCTGGGAGAGCATCTGTCAACACCGTTTTTACCATGCTGTGTCAGTGTGGGCCTAGCTTTTAACCATGATAATTTAGTGACTGTGAGTTGTTGCGCGTACATGTAGAAGAGAGAGAGAGAGACAGAGAGGGTGAGTGTGTGTGTGTGTGCATTCTCGTTTGATTCATCTACTACTTCTGAAGGGGCTGCGACAGGCTTTACGAGCAAAGTTAAACAAGTCTTCACATCCGTCTGCTGCTCCTATCCAATGTGCCAGCGTTGATTTGTGAGGCGTCTGCTTTGGGAGAATATGCTTAAATATGAATGTGTGTGTGTGTGTGTGTGTGTGTGTGTGTGTGTGTGTGTGTGTGTGTGTGTGTGTGTGAAAGAGAGTTTGTGCGTGATATTATGTAAGTGTTTAAGAGCTAGTGAGAAAGAGACAACAGAATGCAGAGTGTGCAATTGGGAACTTCTTGGCATCTGTGAAAAACAGTTGAAATGAAATATTTCTTTAGACTTGGCAGGCAAGAGAGGAAAAAAAACACTAGACACATTCTGTGCTGGTGTCTGTAAAGAAAGCAGTTATGTTTCTATTTTTTTTTAAATTCTTGATGCATTCCAATTTACTTTAAAAAAATAATCAAGTACGTAGTGTATGTACTGTGAGTTATTTCTTTCAACTTCTAAATGAGCCCAATGTTGGCTTGTTCCACATTTATGGTTTCCAAAAGAAAAAGTGCTTGAGTGAATGTTTACTTTAACACATTCTTGTTCTCCACTGCCATAGCTGGAACGTTAGGTCAGGAGTCCAAATTCCCTTCAGGGATTTTTTAATAGAAATTTCTAAAGATTCTAATATTTTGCACACAGATCTAAATGCTTTTTCCAGAGCCATTTTTTTTCTCACTTAAAGGATATCTTTCTAGCGAGGGGGGAAATGAGTGCATCATCTATTTTATCCTAATGTCTTTTGGCCTTGAAAACAAATTCAACAGACTTAAAAGACAAGTGAGTTGAGAGCTGCGATTATCTCCATTATCAATTGATTGCATTTTGGCATATAAAATGGCGTATAAAACAAATTGGGAATGAATGACATGTCCAAAGAACCCAAGGACGATTTTGTAAATACATTAGTCCAAACTACATTCAAACTCAGACTGTTTGCTAACCAATACAACCAAGAATAAGCTGGAACAGCAAATATTTAGGCTGATTAATCAGTTATTGGTTGTGTATTTGAAAGTCCTCCTTAGATTGTTTACACCCTTGAAGTCCCATAAACAATACGAAATACATAAAACCTCGGCATTCACAATGGCAGCCATAGAATATAGAATAGAATTATGCATAACATCCTATACAGGATTAATTGAAGGAAGACAGGTTGGGGAGAAGAAGATGGCTGGCTTTGTTCTTTCCATGCAACACTATCACCCTTTCTGTGGTGTGTTAAATAAGAAATAAGGATCAAGGAGAAGGGTGCGCATGGGCTTATCTGGATGACAAGGCCATTGTTCATTATCTGCTGCTCTTTGATGAGAATCTACTTTGAAAGGGAAAGATCTGGGTAAGAAATCACATGGCGAGTTATTTAAAAAGCACTCACCGGGAGCCGTTCTGCAGGGCATCCCAGTTCTGAGAAAAAAACGGCGTAAACACACGTTGTTGGAGTCAACAAGGAGGGCAGGTGAAGACATTTGCTTAAAGGTGCAGTGTGTAATAATAGAATACTTTGTGGCATCAAGTGTTGACATTTCAAGATTGCCAAGAGAGCCATGGTACGCCCCCCTCCCTTTCAAATAATTACAGCAGCTACAGAGTAACCTCCAAGGACGGCATCATCCACCACTGCCTCAAGTTTTTCCACAACATCAAGTGATGAAGTGAAGATGTATTTTGTGATTTATTCTATAGTACTTCTTCTTGGTTTTTCAACAGGAGCATTTCCCCAGGACACCCACTATATATAAAAACACATATGGCCGTTAAGTTTGTCCATTCTGTGCTAGAATCATGGCAGTGCAACATGGTGGCCTCCATGTAGGGTGACCCGCTCCTATGTTAGATATTAAAGGCTCATTTTAAGGAATATTAATTCAAACATACTTATGGATCTTATATTCTACTTCTACCAAGTGTTTTCCAAAAAAAAAAGCCAATTCTTTCTACACACTGCACCTTTAAAGTCACTGTTGACTACTCGACCTTATAAGGGCAAAGCAACGGATGCAGAAATATCAGATAGTGGGTGAGGTGCTCTGGCTATGTGTGATCTTTCACATACACGAACATAACACTCTAAATGTCTCAATGGGCCATTTTGATGGTCTAGTGAGTAGCGATTATGGAACAGGAAAAATTGGCCCTGGAGGCAAAAATAAAGGCATATTTAGCCATTTCTATATTAGCCAGAGGGTGCATTAGCCAATTAGCCTCCGCCGCTGGACTACAGGGGGACGATGACATGTTCTAAAGGCATGGTGTTATAACCTTATTACAGCCCTCTAGGTTGTCATGCAGAGCGGCCATTACCTCAGTGGGGGCTAAAGCCTCACGCCTGACACATCAATCACAATTATCAGTAATTTGGCCTTTTTCTGTAAGTGATGAGTCATTTCCTACAGTTAGAATTTTAATATGAACCCCAATGTATTGATGGTATGAATAAAAATACTGTGAGATGCGTTGAAAGATAATTAATAGTTTAACCAAGTAATATAAAGATTCATTTAAGGACACAACAGGGAGTAGAGTACGAGTAGGAATTATGGCCTTGGTTTCTCTCATACACAGTATATGGTGTTATCTTAGAAATGTTAGTGAACTGAACAAAAATGAATATGTTCATATCTTTGAACGGCTCAATCGCTGTGTTATGTGTGTCCATTCAGTGCACATTTTTTATATTCTTCTTATCAAATAAACTCTTTACATACTTTGCATTTTCATTCCAACATTGGAGCATGCAATCATGGCTGGATATGAAGGTTGAAGGTGTGGCGCGAAATCTCAATCCCTACCTTCTCAGCAAGTCACATTATTACATATTTTCTATATATCTATGCCCAGTCACAATGGCACGGCAGGATGAAAAATGTCTCAAGATAACAGTCCAGACTCGCCTTTCCACAGCAATGCAAAGCGGGCTACAGCGTAAATAAGCGCAGAAAAATACCAATGTGGCCCCTCAAGATGAATATGAATATGTTGTAAGGTTTATACTGATAAAATCCAGTCACTGCATTTTCCATGTGTAATTCATTCTCCCTCCCCTCTCCTGGTCACGTGTCATATGTGATATTAATTAAATGTAACTCTGCGTGTGTGTTTCCAGGCCGGGGAAGTTATCAGCTTGATGTAAGGGCTTAAATAGAAAACCTGAACAAAATGTGGGATTATTTCTTGCCAGCTTCAGTTTTTTTTTTTCGATAATCTGATGGAGTGATCTAATTTTTTTGTTGCCTGAATTGAAACCTGGCCTCAAGAGGACAGGATAACATGAGCATTCTTTGCAGCGTAGAATGGATATAATGTCACAGTCGACTTTGAAGATTTCATTCCAGCCATGGACACAGTGACTGTGGGCAGACTACAGAGGTGACATCTTCCTTTACTTGGATGGAGAGAGAGATTGTATCTTCCCGCTTTGTGATTTGCTGTAAATAACCTCGCTATCTGGACTTCTCAAAAAGAGCGGAAGATTATGTCCTAGATTTCACCGAGAATGAATTATGCTAGGAGGGCGACATCAACAGAGTACAAACGCTGCTTAGACCACTTTTTACCCAGGCTGCCTTTCTCTGTACCAAGTGCTCCCTTTTTTTCTTTCCTTTTTTGTTTGGTGCGAAATGAGATCTGGGAAAGCCTCAAAGCTTTCCTGACTACACAGGCAGGCAGCACACATTTTTTTTTTTTTTTTTTTACTCTCTCAACCAAAATAAGCAACGTTACGGTTCCCTGAAAGCAGCACGGCCATGAAAAGCAACATTGACTGATTGCCAGTTTGCCTGCCTGCATGATACTACTGTGAGGCAAGTTAGTTCAGCATCAGATATGGAAGGAAAAGATCTCCAGAGTCGTCTCTTTAAGGGGGATGCAAATGAAGACAGTGAAGTTCCTTTAACAAGGCAACAACGCACAGACACACAGACACACACAGACAGACACACACACACACACACACACACACACAAAACTGTCAACAGAGGAGGGTAGAGTAATTGGCTTGGATGTGGATTGACGGACAGGACCGAGGCAAGGCTATACTGGCACTATTACATTCAACCATCGAAAACAGCAAGATGAAGTAATACGACAGTTACGTTAAAAATGCATAGGGGGTGGGAACACACAGAGATAAAAGGACGCCGGGGGTAAACATGGGTTGCATATATGTATTTTTGTGTCTCGCGCTTGCAACCTTTTGCAACCACAGCAGGAAATGATATAGAAAGCATTGGGGCGTTGGAAGATTTCTGAATACATACAGTACATGGGGATATGAGGGGAAAGTAAACGTGATGGAAGATGAAGGAAGAGGGAGAGACAGATGACACCAACGACAGCCTTGAAAGAGAGAGAGAGAGAGAGACATGTTTGTGAAACATGTTTGTGAAAGGGCTGCCGAAAAAAAAAACTATTAGCTTTACATTTTAATCATTCAAAGAAATGGCGGTCGCGAAAACATAGCACTCATACATAAGCCATGACCTAAATACCCCTCCTCTTTGCATATTTCATGGGTTTACATCCGTTGCTTAAATCAAAAGAAGTACATACTTTTGCACACACACTCGAAGCACCATGATTCACCGTAAGCGGGTAGAAAAACACACAGTCATGCTGAATTAATGCGCCGAAGCCAATGGCAGTGACAGAGCAGCGGGGGTTAAAAGGAAAGGCTTAGCGTTTCCCTGCTGGGGGCTTGTCATCTCGCTGTTCACACAGGCCGGCCGAGAACGGGCCCGATCGTCATCCGCTTTGACAGCAGCTCGTAAAGAAGCCATTACACAAACATCTCCTATAGGGGGGGCGACCACACTCTAGAGGCACTGGTATAGATCAATCTGAGCTTCACTACTATCCCCGGCTGGATATTTGTCACGGGGTGAAGTGGTATATAGAGATAGACGGTTGAAGAACTTGTAAAAACATTCAGACGGCATCAAAGAGACAGAAAATGAAAGGGAATGAGAGTTTTTGAAGGGCGCCATGCTCTTCACATGACAAGTACTGCATATTGAGAAGATTCCCTTCTTTTTTTCTTCTTCAAGAGGTCGACTAAGCACATATCCGGGTCCACCAAAGCAACTAAATGTGTATTTAATATAACTTTGGAAACAGCTATGAGATGGTTTGGAAGATTAGCCACTTTGATCAATGTACCTTTTGATGTACAGTAACTGGCACATTTTTTGGAACCGTTTCAGTTCAACACGTACTTGAGATGATGTGGTACTGTATCTGCCAGTTTAAAAAAAAATAGTAACATAGTGGAAAGCCTACACATGCCGTTGCTATGGATACCTACAGTTTAAGTTATGGTTCTTCTTGCACTTTTGACAAAGTTTACCTCGCTGTTCAATTTTATTGAATACTTGCCAGGAATTTTGAAATTATTCCACAACCGTATAAGACCTTGGAAAACACACACCATGTCAACTCACTATTGCCAACACTAACTGTAATTTCATTTATGTTAGTCCATGGCTGTAACAATACTGATTTAGCTACACATTTTGCTCAACGCAGCCTTTCAAACCAAACTGTATTTGATTTAATTAGGTAAATGTGGTCGACCACTGCTCCTTAAGACATATTTAATGACTAATCCTGAACAGTCTTAACTTCACGCCAAACAGATTTGTGCACCTGCTCTCGTCTCTCTTTCCACCAATGAAAACTGGTACAATATTAAAACCTTTATTCAGTCATTCTTTTTTGTAGCCTGCAATAATACAAAAAATAATGTACAAAAACTGTTCAAATTTCCGTCTGAACTTTAGCGTCAGTCACAGTGGAAATAATTATGTTTAATGGTTTTTAGCAAAATGAAATCCATTAGTGGTACTTAAAAAGCAACAGGTACATGGTTCAAACGGCTGAGTAGAAATCACCTTGGCGAGGCAAAAGTGTTATGTTGGCGTGGTTGATTGACAGCCTGCAACACTATGCAATCCTAGCTGTTTATTTCCTCAGCTTAAGTAGATGGTAATAGATATAACCGGAGGGTAAAATGGAGAACGAGCTTTGTAGGATTCTATTATTCCCTTATGAGGGTTGATCATCCATCAAATTGTACTTCAAGCCCTGTACAAGACTGTCAGTGGAAAAACACTGGGGGGAAGACTGGCAGTTTCTACAATACAGTTCTTCAGAAGAGCGCAGGAGGTAAGTTGTAGGATCTGAGGGGTTAGAAAGTGAAAAATAACAATTTAATAGGCTCATATTCCAGGTACAAAAAGGCTTTAAAAAAAACGGTACAAACTTGTGTGAGTGCTGCAAAGCTGAATGGAACCTGGCAGGTTCTAAATGACTGTGTGTGTGAGCCATGGCCAGGTCCTGGGAGCTGAAGGTCTACATCTCATCACCTGAATAATTGACCTGCTGGGCTGGGCTATGGATTCACCCCTCGGCCCTAAGCGTGATATATCCCCAAGTGTGACGCTCTACAAAATAGCTTGCAGGAAAAAAATGCTTATTAACTGGGCTGATTTTGCCAATTTAAATCACTTTTCAATTTCAGAGGAGTTGTGAGTAGCTATTTACTACCAATCCTGATTTAAAAGATTCACCCAAGACTGTTCATCTTGTCTAAATGAGCTCTTTAAATTGCATGATAGATATTACATCATGAATAATAGAATTACATTAATGGCTGATGAGCTTGATGATCGATGGAAGTTTGCTCAAAGGGTTTAGTTCAATATCGAGCTGTTATTACAAGTCCAAAATTTGCCTGTGACTGGCCTCCTCCATTAATAGTGCATTGTATGCATACAGTTGTGTTCAAAATAATAGCAGTGTGTTTAAAAAATTTAGTAAAGATCAAAATCCTAATCATAGCTTTTATTTCCAAACACGCAAATGCATTGGGGACATTGCACATTCCATTCCAACTCCAAATATGAAGAAACATTTGTCAAATGTTTCTATATCTTTACAGAAAGTGAAGAAAAAGGAATACAATAGCAGTGTCTGCATTTTTCTTTACAACTCAAACATTTACTGTATTAACTGAAAAATGCATGAAGATTTAGCTTTCCTGTGATACACTGAACTAATATTTAGTTGTATAACCTCTGTTTCTGAGCATTTGTGTCGCAGGGAGCCGACCAACTTATGGCACCTGTGAACAGGTGTTTCAGCCCAGGACAATTGGACTGCATTCCACAATTACTCTGCATTTCTTGGTTTTGCCTCAAAAACAGCATTTTTGATGTCACCACATAGGTTTTCTATTGGATTAAGGTCCAGGGATTGGGCTGGCCACTCCATAACGTTCATCTTGTTGATCTGGAACCAAGAGCTTGTTCGCTTACTGGTGTGTTTGGGGTCGTTGTCTTGTTGGAACACCCATTTCAAGGGCATTTCCTCTTCAGCATAATGCAACATGACCTCTTCAAGTATTCTAATGTAAGCAAACTGATCCATGATCCATGGGATGCGATAAATAGACCCGACACCATAGTATGAGAAACATCCCCATAATATGATGTCTGTGCCACCATGCTTCACTGTCTTCAAAGTGTACCGTGGCTTGAATAGGGGCCGCAGACAGTTTGTCAGACGACCCCCAACCACTGAATTCAAGCCACGGTACACTTTGAAGACAGTGAAGCATGGTGGCACAGACATCATGTTATGGGGATGTTTCTCATACTATGGTGTCAAGTCTATTTATCGCATACCATGGATCATGGATCAGTTTGGTTACATTTAAATACTTGAAGAGGTCATGTTGCCTTATGCTGAAGAGGAAATGCCCTTGAAATGGGTGTTCCAACAAGACAACGACCCCAAACACACCAGTAAGCGAACAAGCTCTTGGTTCCAGTCCATCAAGATTAACGTTATGGAGTGGCCAGCCCAATCCCTTGACCTTAATCCAATAGAAAAAAAATGTGGTGACATCAAAAATGCTGTTTTTGAGGCAAAACCAAGAAATGCAGAGTAATTGTGGAATGTAGTCCAATCGTCCTGGGCTAAAACACCTGTTCACAGGTGCCATAAATTGGTCGGCTCCCTGCAACACAGATGTGAAGCAGTTCTCAGAAACAGAGGTTTTACAACTAAATATTAGTTCAGTGAAGAAACATTTGACAAATATTTCTTCATATTTGGATTTGGAATAGAATGTGCAATGTCCCCAATGCATTTGCGTGTTTGGAAATAAAAGCTATGATAAGGATTTTGATCTTGCCTCACTTTTTTAAACACTCTGCTATTATTTTGAACACAACTGTATATTCAGAATATACAGTACAACCTGTTTACAACCTTCTTTCAATCAATAGTGTGGTCCCTAGAAAGTCAAACCCATTGTGAATATTTCCCAGAATCCAAGTGGGTGGTTTGACCAACTAACAGACTTAAGATATTTATTTGTAACAAAAAAAAACCAGAAAGGACAGTTCACAGGTGATCCATCCCTTCTTGACGTTCTGCAAATTCGTATCAAATGTCGATGAAGTTAGCTTTGTAGGTGAGTAGTTTAAGGGTGCCTTTTATCCAGTAGTTGTGAGGACTATTGTGGATTGTAGAGGTATATAAACTGCAAGACAATCTTCTGAATAATAATTAAGTTAAAAGCCTGAATTGTAGTGTTGAACAAACAGCTACAGAAATATTTTAGTTTGAAAAAAAAAAAAAAAAACAGTCGACGAAGACGTTAAATATAGTTCTGGAGGACGAAAAAAAAAATCCAGAAGAAAATTCAGGAAGGCCTGAGAAAACAAAAGAAAAAAGTGTTTCTTTGTTTCTTTTGATGAAGTCTCCATAGACTGTTTTTCTCTCTCCATTAGCCCCTCACTGTTCTATCCTTCACACAGCGAGGTAAAAATGGATGAAAGCCAAAACGTGCTTGTTAAAACCAAGATCACAATTACTCTTCTGCTGACAGTTTTTCTTTCCATGCGAGCAACCTGCTAAAAGCTGCCGAATCAGTTTTTTTTTTCTCACTTGCTCCCTACAGTGTTGATCAAACAAGCCATGTTTTCCTAACTGTTGTGTGACGCTCGGATGAACACCACTCCTGTCCACATCATCAAGGCTTTAGATGAAAGAGCGCTGGAATCTCTCTTGAAGGACGGGGAGGGTAGGATGACAGGCAAGGCCAAAGCACTTTTGATTAAAAGGAAAAGTTCACAAAGGGAGCAATCAATCTGGACATGGCAGCAGAGCTCACATTCATCATATAAAGGTGCACTGAAAATCAATGAAAAGTGAAACATTCGTATTTTCTAGATTCATTACACATGAAGCAAAATTAATCTAGAATAAACATACTTTTCAGAAGTTTTATGTAATATTCAAATATTTTGCTATCCTGGATTTTGTATTTCATGAGTCGGTAGCCGTAATCATAAAACATTAAAACAAAAGAAAAAACCTGACATATTTCACTTAGTGTAATGAATCTAGAATATATGAAAGTTTCACTATTTGAAAGGGCTTTTCTATGATAATCAAATGTTTTGATATGCACTTGTATATTCAAACAATAAGAGTCCCATTTTTGCACTTTACCAATGCCTAAGTATTAGTTCATGGAACCCTTCAAATCTTGCTGTTACATGACACAAACACACAATGGCTTTAGAAAGTTGTCTGAGGCAGGGGTGAAGACGAAAAAGCACTTTCCAATTTTCACCAGAACACTGACATGTTATTTAGCAGCCAAAGAAACTTGGCTCTCTGCTGTGCTCAACGATACAAATCGGGGAACAAATTACAGTGTATGAGAAAGTGAAAGATTATTTGACATTACACGTAAGAGGACCATAATGGTGCACAGGGAGAACAATACACCACAGGAGGAGGCTGCAGACTGGCAATAAATAAGAACTCAAAACGCCGATGAGTGAATCATTGGCAAGTGTGTGTGTGTGTGTGTGTGTGTGTTTGTGTGATGACCGGCCACCCCTAAGGACTCATCTCTCAAATCGTATTGAAATATTATAATTTAGCCACTCTATCAGTTTGATCAATTCTATTCCACGATTGGCAACGACAGGAAGTTCATGACTGCACTTTACCATTTGACATTTTATTATTCAAATCCAGAACTCTCCACATGTCCTCCCTAATGGAAAAATGAAAAGCAGGAAGTGACTCAGAAAGTGAGAGAACATGTGCACTTAGAGGAATGGTGCGCTCATGTCATTTATCAGACATTAGCATAGGGCTGGTATTTGAAAAATCCGGAGCAGTGCTAAACTGCAATTCCCTCTAAATCTTTATTGAGTGTTGTTTTTACTTATGCTGCTTCTAACATTTATCTCCACGATCGATTGAATCTGAAGATAATTTTTCAGAATTAATCATTTAATCATGTTGGAATAAAATTATGGGAAAAAAGTGAAAAAATGCCCATTATCATCTTCTATGCAGTGCACTAAAACATGATGCATGGAAACTGCTGTTTTGTGTCTGACTAACGAAAAGTCAAATGTTGATATTTGAGAAGCTTGAAACGGATCTATTTTTATAAAGTTGATTCAGACATATACCTGGCTCTCATACATCTTTCAATATTATTTACTTTCCAAAAACAAATTAACCATTGTTCTTCCTGTCAGTGTAGGAAAAATGTAAAGTGCAAGTACTTTTCGTGACACTTTTTCAATCTTTCTTTGATGGCGTGACTACCTCTACACAACACTGTGTTTCAATAATCAGTTAATTCGTGAAGTTTTACCGGGGATGGGCTTTTTCTTCTGTCACTGGCAAAGCTAAAAAAGCGTGTGAGTCAGGGACTGTTAGGGAGAATAGTGGACTCAGTTGTCAGGAGACATAACAGACACCAATGCCAAGGCTGCGTGCAGCAGAGACGACATGTATTTTTCACCAAAGCACAAACTACTTGACATTTGGATGGAACTTTTCTCCCCCCGGATGTGGAGAGAAAAAAAAGAGCACAGGGGCATGTCAGTTTTGCACTGGCACAGATGGAACTGTTGTATGGGAACAGGGGCGAGTACATTGTGGCAGCCCAGCCCACATGTGCCCATTCTGGGTGCAATCAGTGTGAATACCATGGGAGGTAGGGCTGCTCCATTTGAACTAAAAACATGATAGTGAAAAATGATCGATTTTGTATTAATTTCAATGTTCAATTGTCAATTGAAATTTTAAAGCTGTCTTTTTAACAGTGGATTTCCTTGTTCTTCGATATAGTTCAAATGTAAAATAAAAGGCTCAAAGGCTTGACCTGACTCAAAATTCTTATCATTTTCAGAATTGTTGGAAGTTCAAATCATAATTGCGATTCAAATCAAATGAATTGCACAGCCCTAATAGGAGGTGGAGGCTCAGGCTGCAAGACAATTGAAGGTTTCCTATGTATTTATCTACCACTTCTCTTGCAAAGCCTCAGACGTCTGCGGTCGACTTCAGCCAAAAACATGTTGTTTGGATCTTTCGATGCAACAAATTCATTCTCCAGTGACTCTTTCCCTCTCTCTCAATCCCTCTCCCATCAATCACATATCTGACTGACTATCTCCAAATGGATTCCGATTGGGCGGGCGGCCAGGTGTAATAACCTTCCTCACTCCTTCTCACGCTCATCCGGATTCCTCTATCTCGCTCACTCACTTTTTCATCTCTTTTCTTATTTTCTGTCGCTTTCCAGTCTCTCACTCCCCTGCCCCATACCTCTCCCTCCTGATGAGAATACTCAGATGTTGGGTCACACACTGCTTATAAAGAGCACAACAGGCTTGTTTTTCATTCACAATATATTTGCTCGAAAAAGCACCGATTGGAGAATATAGGCCTCACTGCACTTAACATGAGAAAAAGCCTGCAGGTAAACAACACAGCAGCCATTACAGTAAACAGGTAGGGGATCATTGGTTAGATGAAACACATGGTACATGGTATCTTCAATGTGTTACCATGTGTCTCTGAAACTCTCGAGTTTACTTTAAGGATCCTATACTGCAAGTCTCTTTAAACAAAAGTCAAAAATTAATAATCCGTTATGAATATTTGGTTTTAGGCCTGTCATTTTCTTTTACACAGCACACACACGGCTATAATAACATGTGACTAGTCTGGTTCCACTATAGGATGCACATGAAAGAGCCATTAAGAACAAACGGTACCATCTTCAACAAGGAGCCCTTTAACAGTGGTTCCCAGGTGACCAACACTTAAACTATGTACTGTGTATTTCTGGCTGTCTGCTTCTCCTTTTAGCTCCTAAAAGCACCTTTATCCTCCTCTTCAATGGACATCCGGCACTTTCACTCTGCCATCTTTGGTTAACACACAATCTGTTCCAGAAAACAGGAATAACAAGTGCAGCCACGATATAGAACAGATATGAAATGATGGATCTTCAAATCTTTTTGCACGTTAAGTGCGTATAGAAGTCAGCATGCATTCAGATAAAGCTACAGCCTCAGAGCCATGTTCACTATAAATGTACGGCTTTTGTTGTCCTTACAATATGAACGCCAAGCAACTAAAGCACGACTAGGGATTTTATGGTAATATTACTCCAAGGGAGCTCATTTGTTTTAAGGCGTGTGAAAGATTCTGGTCTTGGTTTAATATACATAGCAAAATTGAACCATTTATCTCAACGCAAAATGGGACCTTTTCGATATTCAACATCCAGTATCCTTAAAGCAGAGTGAATTGATTACTTTTTTCCCCACTACTGTGCAATTCAACAAGCCATAAACAAAACAGTAACACATTTTTGCTTGTCCATGGGAAAGACTTACACATCCAGCAGTCACCGAGAAACATTGTTATTCTAGTGTTTCTGGCAAGACCCGATAAATGAAGTCCAACATTATCTCTCCTTTTAGTTTTTTGCTTTTCGTATCTACTCAACTCCTGAGGGAAATGTCAGGCTGTTAGCCGCTGAATGCTCCACCTGCTTGCTTGCTTACTAACTTAGTGTGTGTGTGTGTGTGTGTGTGTGTGTGTGTGTGTGTGTGTGTGTGTGTGTGTGTGTGTGTGCGTGTGTGTGTGTGTGTGTGTGTGTGTGTGTGTTTTGCTGAACAACTTATTTCACAGCACACATAGACATTGGAGCCAATGTTTTTATTAAAAACTACATGTTTTTGACAACCAAAACAACATCTGGTACACAGGAACACAAATTCAGATTTCCGGTGTAGTTCTTAGTGTATCCAACTTTCCAGCCCCACCTCTTCCCTCAAGACTTTTGTGAAATATAAGAATATCACATTTTCTGAATTGGCAGAAGTTACATTTCCTCAAAAAGAAAAAAAAGGGAAAGGCAAACTGTTGGTGCACAGTACATGCATTTAGTAAGAGGATAGAGTTGTCTTCCCAGGAATTACGCTATACTGTTTATGGTGGAAAAAACATTTCTGGATCTCTTTAAGAAATTGTATCAAAGTCATGTACACCATTGTTTTGCAATAATCCCTTCCTGCGACGAGGGATAAAGATCAGCTCTGTCAATTGTCGAGCACTGCTGCAGAAATTACCATGCTATTATAACCGCTACTTTCTCTCTCATTCAATCACATTCCGAAATATATTGTTTGCCGTCACAAAGAGCTGTCAATCGCGGTACGAAGATAGAAAATGCGAGTTCATATTTATGCAGCAAACAAAGTCGGATGAGCCCGCAGTAAACCTTCAAATTAAATGTGCTCATTTAATTTCCCACAGTTCACAGCGGCGGGTAGCTGAGGGAGCGCAGAGTAAAATGCCCCCTGTTTATGGTAAACGTGTCATCTCCTATCTGGATTCCCTTTAGATGGATATGACTACTCAATTTCTCGGCTTGTTTTTATTTCCATTTCTCTCTCTCTCCTCCCCAACTGACAGCCTACTTTGCATTACGGGGCATTATCTCCTTCTGTCCTCATGAATACATAAGTATTGTTATGTGGGGAGAAAAGTTCCCCAGACAAAATAAAAAGGGATTTATCAAGGAGATCTCGCGCACACACAGCAAATACAAATGAGAAGAGAGGGAGAAACCAATGCACAGAGATAGATACGGAAACACACAGATAGATACACTTGTACAACAGACAAACTGAACTCATTGGCTTTGTCCCGAGTGCAACTGAGATGCCTCCCATACATCTTGAACTGCAGCTTATTGGCTTCTGAGCCCTCGGTAAGGGAATTAACAAGGAAGCGTTCCCCTTACTCTGTTCTGTTTTGTCCCTTGACACAGACGGTATTGGTTTACGAACAACAGCTTGACCTTGATGGAACTGAACCCTGGGCCTTTAGAACAAATGAGTCACTGCACTGAGCTTCTATTGGGAGATGCTGCTATTAAACAAATAGACGTGTTTACCAGGTGTTTAGGGGTGTAGGCTGTGCACGTGTGTGTGGGACTGGAACACATGTATTCTTGATGCACTTTGTTCAGAAAAGTTCCTTAGAGTCGAGGAGGTTGAGACAAAATGGAAGGAGAGAAAGAAGAAAGATGTCAGGCAACATGCAGTTATCAGGACAGGGTGGGTATAAGGTATTTATAGTCCCGGTGTCCCTTTACGTCGCTGCTCCAACCTTGAGAGACATTGAGCAAAAAGTCTAAAAGCCTCTTAGCAGAATATCTAATGATTAGGGGGGAAGCAAAACAACAGCGAAGGCTCAATCTTTCATCCCCGATTCCCCGTTATTACCTGCTCCACCACCACCGCCCCTGCTGCTGCTGCATCTCCCCCCCAGCTCTGGAGTGGCTCTCAACCACAAGAATGGCATGAGCTAAAACTGCTGCAAGAAAACCCCTTTTAGCTGGAATTTAGCGGCCCCATACACAGACAGAAAGGGCTCATAATACGGACTAAATGAGTATGTTGGAGAATGTTTTTAAGGTGCTCAGAAAGAAGCTCAAGAACAGGAGTTTAAAACTACACTTACTGATGTTTCTGCAATTGGGGGTAACACACTAAAAACACATGTATACAACCGTGGCAAGCAGACACAGTCCACAACCGGTAGAACAGCAATCTGTTATTCAATGGTCCTATACAAAGAAATCAGCCCTGTTAGCAATAATGACACCTTTAAAGGTGCTCCGAGGAACTTTCAGTTTTTGGTTCATTCTTGCACCCCCTTTGAACAAAAGTGGTAGTATTTTTACTACGCCAGCTGTTGTTTCTGGGTGAGCGTACCCATTAACAAAGGCATTAAGAAGAACTATATAGAAATGGCATTCTTTGCCCTGATGGTCTAGCTTGCTGTTTCGGAAATATTTAAAAGTTCCTTGTGGCACCTTTAATATTAAGCAGTAAAAAAAGAAAAGAAAAAGGAAGTTATAATTAGTTGTAGCTCCACTGTCTTGTGATCTGGAGATATTAATGGACATTCATTAGACTCCTCTATTAGAACTAAGCTCATTTGGAAAATGAAACACACCATCATTATCCAAGAGTCATATTCCTGAAATATAGCCCCTCAAAACCAATAGCTATGCAGCAGTATGGATCGTTTTGTAAGAGATGGGTGTCCCATTTCACAGTAGTGGTGGATGTTCCAATTATGCGATGACAGTCATTTCAATCCTTTGTCTACATTCAGTAGTGTGACTTGTTCTGCCGTGTGAGGATGAGCAGATGCGTTTCTCAGTTTGCTCAATAATCTTGTAAAAGAGCTCTGACATTTCGCACCCAACAGTGAACACACTAATGGGAGTATGTTCCTGTAGGTTGTGGATGGGAACAAACACTGTGTGATGAATGACAGTGTCTAGGATGGTTGTTTGCCTCGGCTGGTCCTTTCTGCTGGAAAAACTGTTCACATCTAAACACCTAAAATGGAAAAGTCTATTTCAATTCAATCTTCTGGATTTAGTTGAACTGGCTAAACCCATTACTAAGTCTGTGTGTAAAACTAGTGATTCACTGTAGCATCACAGGCTAAAACATAATGTACAAAGATAAGATAAGATGGAAGCCAATGAATATATTAAACTTAAGTCAATCATTTGTAAATGTAGTTATTATACTTTGCTTTATTCTCGTGCATAAATAAATAGAGAAACATGTTTCAGTATTCATATCATTTAGACATATCTGGTTATGCTAACCTTACCACTATTTAGCTAGTCATTTAGTCTGACATTAGGTAAGATTTTTTTATTTGATATACACTGTTGTGTTTTTCATTTATATCAATTCTAAATTTGACATTTTAGATTAATATCAAACATCTTTTTGTTTGTCAATAATAGTCAGATGTGTTAAGCATATTTCATAGTAGCCTATCTAGGCTTAAAGCTGGGGTATGGGATTTCTGATTAGTCAAAATTAACATGAGCTGTACACTTTGACCAATCAGAGCGAGGCTCCGATTCTCTGTTCTTATTGACTGTTGGGACTGTCCATTCACTTTGGCACAACTTTGTTGGTGTAGAGCGTGTCAGGGAGGGACCATAGAGGAGGGACCAAAGAGAACAAGTGGAGTGGTTGAGGTATTTGGATTCGAATCTCTATCCCAACTGCTATTTTCTCCCCAAACCCTCCACCCCAGCTTTAATCTTCAAACTATACCGTTAGCAAGATCACAGCACCAGTAACTATCTAAATTTCAATCTCCATGTCTCCATTCCAACACTTAAAATTTAGCTACAGGAGCGCCCTTAGCTCAGTTGGTAGGGCGTCCCCCCCCGGGCCAGGCCCAGCAGCAGACCCGGGTTCGATTCCCGCCCGCGGTCGTTCTCTGCATGTCACTCCCCTCTATGCCCCAATTCACCTCTGTCTCTCTGCACTATCAATAAAGCATAAAAATGCCCAAAAAATATTTTAAAAATAAAAAAAGTTAGCTGCAGGCTTAGTTTAAATTTACAGTGAGCAAACACAAACAATATCTATGTTAATGGGGCGTGTGGAGAAGAGAAAAAAAAAGCTTTGATAACTTTTGAGAACTCTTGTTTGCATACCAAATCCAGTGTTTGGTTTGTCGCACACGTAAGCTGTGGATAATACAAGTTCACACAAGGTTTCCCGTCTCGCATAAATACTGGAGTAGACACAGTGGGAGCAGCCGAGCTTTGGATGTTGGTTGACAGGCACATGAGAGTTGGCAGAGCCTGTGTGGCTTGGCAGGGGAACAGGCCAAATATCACTGGTGTGTGTCAGGCTATGACTCTCTCACTGGCACAAACAGACATTAGAAAAGGAAGCACATGGCTTGACCAACATGTCCGTACAACCCAAATAAACTCACGCAGACAGGTTGCCGGAGGACTCTCTCTGTATGAAGGAGGCGTTGCACTGTCGAGAGCCCATTTTCTCTCAAGCAGACCCCAGGGGGGGAGGGGGGGATAGTGGAGATGTGAGGACAGGGACACTCTCTGTAAGTGGAGCTCTCTGACATAGAAACAAGGACAGCAAACGTGAGCTGGGCCCTTAATGGCCACCAGAAGAGGTGAGGACTTTGGTTAAGTTTTTTTTTCTAAAGCTGCAAGGTGCGACAAAGTCAAACAAACTCAGAAAAGCTCAGATATTTCCTCTAGGAAAAATGTGGCCAGGTATAAAGTATATTGTGAGAGAGAAAAAAATGCTAAAATACTGTCAATATACAATGATTATTTACATGACTGTATGAAAACTACATCTATTTGTAGAAAAAGTATTTTAAAAATGGTTTCAAAAAGCTAGTGTTTCCTCTCCATAATGATATCCACTCATGTCAAAATATTAGGGCTGTGCACTCTTTTCCTGACAGTAGACAAGAAACCAGGATGATGCCATTACACAAGATAACTAAAATCCATGATTCCAAATAAGAAGTTGTAGATAAAAAGAAGCAGGGGAAAAAAATAAACCTTTGAGTCGTCGATTTTATGCAAGATGGTAAAATGTTGTGCGTATAAAAATGCCATAAAATAAACCTAATTAAATTCTGTATTAAAATCATCATCATAAAATTAAGGAGGACACAGGCCTAGTCTTGGATTCATGGGCAGCCAAAATACAGTGAGACATCTACGCCAGTAATCATGTTAAAAACAGTCTCTCTCCGTTTCGGCTGAACGGGAATTACATAATGACAGAAGAAGAGCGTTATGCAATCTCTGTTACTATGGGGCTACTAGCCTAGTTTTTAATTGGAGACTGAATTAAGGCCCCAGCCTGGCCATTTAGTAAGGCCCGACTCTGCAAAAATGGAGATTGAATAACTTTTAATCGAAAGGGAATTGGAAGTGCATGAATTGGGGTGGTGAATATGTAATGTGTAGGCCGAATATGCAATTATGAGTCAGTTTAATAGTCTGGATAATAATATACCAAGTCGTCCTCCTATCCTTGCATTTATTTTCAAAGCGTCTCTAACTCCCATATGTGCACAATAATAAGTTGGATTTGGACAAGACCAGGGTAGCAATTGTTGTTTTCTCAAAATAGACAAGTTTCATACCTTGATGTTCTCAAAAGAAATATTGCTGAAGAGAGCATCGGACATCAAGGTCATGTTTGTTTTGCAGAAAGCTTCACGAAAAAGAAAACAGAATTTCTGATGGCGAGAGAGGATGCAATGCAGACTTTGGGGAGCATCATTGAAAAAACTATCTAGACATGTGGAACAAAGAACACATCTGTTCAGTGTCACCCCATTTTAACACTTCATGGTAACTAAATCCAACTAGCTGCACCTCTAAAGCTCACTAATTAACATGTTATAGTATTCCTGCTTCCAATCTTTATGCTTGGCTATAAGCTAACTAGAGCTTTGGGTTTGTCGTGCAGTTATGAGACAGAATGGAATCAATGTTCTCATCTTACTTTCGGCAAGGAAGCAAATAAAAGCTTTTCACAAAATGTCAAACTATTCCTCTAAAGTTCAGTCACATAACGATAAAGATACTGGAGTATTCAATGTGTTTTATTATATGACTTGTGAAGGTCACTACGGCTGACTCATCCACACTATGTGTTTGAACATGTTCCAATGTGTAATGCCTGAGTGTGCCGCACACCCTTCAAGTGTCTATGAGTGAGAGTGTGAGAGATGATACAAGTGAGTAAGTGTGTGTGGACTCTATACAGTTTGTATTCATGTGTGTGTGTGTGTGTGTGTGTGTGTGTGTGTGTGTGTGTGTGTGTGTGTGCGCGCGTGTGTGTGTGTGCGCCTTTTTCTAGAAACAGTCTAAGATATTTTTTTCTTTGAAAGATTTGGCCACTTCGGTATTTTGGGGTTTCAGACAATCTGAGGCTTAGATATTGAAGAGTATTAGTAAAAGATGAAATGAGAGGGATTCAGCTTTGCTACTGACAGTGTAAGTGTTTCACACAAGACACCAATAAGGTTGTTTTTCCCAGCCAGCAACTCTTTATCTATTATTCATGTGTAGTATGTACAAGTGCACATATCCTATATATATATATACACTCAACAAAAATATAAACGCAACACTTTTGTTTTTGCTCCCATTTTTCATGAGATGGACTTAAAGATCTAAAATTCATTCCAGATACACAATATTACCATTTCTCTCAAACATTGTTCACAAATCTGTCTAAATGTGTGATAGTGAGCAGTTCTGCTTTGCTGAGATAATCCATCCCGCCTCACAGGTGCCACATCAAGATGCTGATCTGACATCATGATTAGTGCACAGGTGTGCCTTAGACTGTCCACAATAAAAGGCCACTCTGAAATGTGCATTTTTTTGCTTTATTGGGGGTCTGGGGACTCAGAACCAGTCAGTATCTGGTGTGACCACCATTTGCCTCATGCAGTGCAACACATCTTCTTCGCATAGAGTTTATCAGATTGTCAATTGTGGCCTGTGGAATGTTGGTCCACTCCTCTTCAATGGCTGTGCGAAGTTGCTGGATATTAGTGGGAAGTGGTGCACGCTGTCGTATACGCCGGTCAAGCACATCCCAAACATGCTCAATGGGTAACATGTCCGGTGAGTATGCTGGCCATGCAAGAACTGGGACATTTTCAGCTTCCAAGAATTGTGTACAGATCCTTGCAACATGGGGCCGTGCATTATCTTGCTGAAACGTGAGGTGATGTTCATGGATGTATGGCACAACAATGGGCCTCAGGATCTCATCACGGTATCTCTGTGCATTCAAAATGCCATCAATAAAATGCACCTGTGTTCTTCGTCCAAAACAGATGCCTGCCCATACCATAACCCCACCACCACCATGGGCCACTCGATCCACAACATTGACATCAGCAAAGCGCTCACCCACACGACGCCACACACGCTGTCTGCCATCTGCCCTGAACAATGTAAACCGAGATTCATCCGTGAAGAGAACACCTCTCCAACGTGCCAGACGCCATCGAATGTGAGCATTTGCCCACTCAAGTCTGTTACGGCGACGAGCTGGAGTCAGGTCAAGACCCCGATGAGGACGACGAGCATGCAGTTGAGCTTCCCTGAGACGGTTTCTGACAGTTTGTGCAGAAATTGTTTGGCTATGCAAACCAATTGTTTCAGCAGCTGTCTCAGTGGCTGGTCTCAGACGATCTTGGAGGTGAACTTGCTGGATGTGGAGGTCCTGGGCTGGTGTGGTTACACGTGGTCTGCGGTTGTGAGGCCGGTTGGATGAACTGCCATATTCTCTGAAACGCCTTTGGAGACGGCTTATGGTGGAGAAATGAACATTCAATGCACGAGCAACAGATCTGGTTGACATTCCTGCTGTCAGCATGCCAATTGCACGCTCCCTCAATGCTTGTGGCATCTGTGGCATTTTGCTGTGAGACAAAACTGCACATTTCAGGGTGGCCTTTTATTGTGGACAGTCTAAGGCACACCTGTGCACTAATCATGATGTCAGATCAGCATCTTGATGTGGCACACCTGTGAGCTGGGATGGATTATCTCAGCAAAGCAGAAGTGCTCACTATCACACATTTAGACAGATTTGTGAACAATGTTTGAGAGAAATGGTAATATTGTGTATCTGGAATGAATTTTAGATCTTTAAGTCCATCTCATGAAAAATGGGAGCAAAAACAAAAGTGTTGCGTTTATATTTTTGTTGAGTGTATATATGTATGCAGTGTACCGTCTTGTTAAGTTAACAGTGCTGTTGCTGCTTTGATCCGGTGATCCCATGAAACAAACACCAAGTAACAACAGGACCTCTTTGACACTTAATGGCTTGAGTTATCGGTGCATGTCGACACAGCATTAATATCAATTGCAGTGCGCTCAGAAATTATGCATGTTCTTAAGTGTGTATTCGAGGGGATA